>NC_079904.1:8728310-9347345 GCF_024868665.1 Triplophysa rosa | reverse complement strand
GGAATTTTATTGAACAAACCTCCCACTGACAACAGTATTTATTTAAAAAATGAAAAACTCAAAATGCACTGTTCCAAATTATTATGCACAACAGAGTTTGAAAACATTTCATAGGTTGTAAAAAACTGAAAATGGTCATTTGTTGAATTTGCAGCATTAGGAGGTCATATTTACTGAAATCAAAAGCTATTTCAATCAAAAACATCCTAACAGGGCAAGTTACATGTTAACATAGGACCCCTTCTTTGATATCACCTTCACAATTCTTGCATCCATTGAACTTGTGAGTTTTTGGATAGTTTCTGGTTGAATTTCTTTGCAGGATGTCAGAATAGCCTCCCAGAGCTGCTGTTTTGATGCTAACTGCCTCCCACCATCATAGATCTTTAGCTTGAGGATGCTCCAAAGGTTCTCAATAGGGTTGAGGTCAGGGGAGGATGGTGGCCACACCATGAGTTTCTCTCCTTTTATGCCCATAGCAGCCAATGACACAGAGGTATTCTTTGCAGCATGAGATGGTGCATTGTCATGCATGAAGATGATTTTGCTACGGAAGGCATGGTTCTTCTTTTTGTACCATGGAAGAAAGTGCTCAGTCAGAAACTCTACATACCTTGCAGAGTTCATTTTCACACCTTCAGGGACCCTAAAGGGGCCCACCAGCTGTCTCCCCATGATTCCAGCCCAAAACATGACTCCGCCACCTCCTTGCTGACGTTGCAGCCTTGTTGGGACATGGTGGCCATCCACCAACCATCCACTACTCCATCCATCTGGACCATCCAGGGTTGCACGGCACTCATCAGTAAACAAGACTGTTTGAAAATTAGTCTTCATGTATGTGTGGGCCCACTGCAACCGTTTCTGCTTGTGAGCATTGGTTAGGGGTGGCCGAATAGTAGGTTTATGCACAACTGCAAGCATCTGGAGGATCCTACACCTTGAGGTTTTCGGGACTCCCGAGGCACCAGCAGCTTCAAATACCTGTTTGCTGCTTTGCAATGGCATTTTTGCAGCTGTTCTCTTAATCCGATGAATTTGTCTGGAAGAAACCTTCCTCATTCTGCCTTTATCTGCACGAACCCTTCTGTGCTCTGAATCAGCCACAAATCTCTTCACAGTACGATGATCTCGCTTAAGTTTTCGTGAAATATCTAATGTTTTCATACCTTGTCCAAGACATTGCACTATTTGACGCTTTTCGGCAGCAGACAGATCCTTTTTCTTTCCCATATTGCTTGAAACCTGTGGCCTGCTTAATAATGTGGAACGTCCTTCTTAAGTAGTTTTCCTTTAATTGGGCTCACCTGGCAAACTACTTATCACAGGTGTCTGAGATTGATTTCAGTGATCCAAAGAGCACTGAGACACAATACCATCCATAAGTTTAATTGAACAATATAAAATTAAATGTTTACGACACTTAAATCCAATTTGCATAATAATTTGGAACGCAGTGTATTCATATATATTATTCAGTGTTCAAACATTTGACAGTGACAAAATGACATTTGATTGACAGTTTTTTTACCCTAAAACCTTTTTAGACAACAAACTTTGTAACGCGGCAGTTCCTAATAAGTTTTAAGAAAAAATTTGCGTGGGTCAACTTAACGAAAAAAATGTTTTCATTACTCACCCTGAAATGTCTTCTCGCGGCTCGACGGTAGCAACAGTAGAAGTGTTGATCGTAGCATCTTCATGGTGGCTAACGTTAGCTTTCACAAATTTATCGAAAGAGTGTTTTCTGAAACTCTTTACTTTTCTTTCTTTTCCTTTTTTCGCCCCATGACTCGTGTCAACAAAATCGATCACACTCTCGTGCTGCAGCCGACATTTTTTATTCTTCCTCAAAGTGAGCAGCTAGAACGTGCACACAGCACGTACATAAGGACATATCGAAATTAATAATACAATGTTACAATTTTTTTCATGTGTTATGAAATTATAGATAGAGGAAGACATATCAGAAATTTGTATTTTGCTGGGTGATAAACAAACCAAAAAAAAACACTAAAATGATTCTTTTCAGGTCAGGCGCGAGGCCCTGTGCGGTCGCACACCTGGCCCAGCCCTTACGGCGGCTCTGATGGTTTATTAGGCTATGTCTCGCGATATGAATGGAACGAAGCAAAGGTCCAGGGCCCGGTTGCACCAGCTGTGCGTAAGTTACAACTTAGCCTAGTTTCGACTTAAACGGGCACTAAGTTACAACTTACGCACTACTAAATATTTTTTTCAACTTTCAAAATATTCAATTCAACTTAGTTGAAGCGTAACGTTACGTATAAACTAAATATTTATGGAAGCCTCCCGTCAGGAGTAACTGTAGGAATAAAATAGCAGACTCACTGAACTAGCGCGCCTCCGTGTTGTGCATGTCAAAATAAAATCATCTTTTTTATTTCATTGGTGGTTGGCAGTAAAATGAAATCACATAATAACATATAGTCATTTATTATGATTTTATTATGCTAGCTGTATTGGTTTTAATAAGCATTTGTTTATTAATCTTGTTTAATTTGTAATATTTAATACCTATTATGTTATTCATAATTAGGTAGTATTCTATTTAATGAAAAACATATTTTTACTGTTATTATGTTATGTAAAATAAGTTTAAATCAAAAACATTTTGAAATTCACAACATTTCAACACGACTTTTACTCACGAATTTAAAGGCTGCTATTGGACTATTGAAGGTAAACATCATATTATGCGACTACGCATTACTTTAC
Source organism: Triplophysa rosa (assembly GCF_024868665.1). Classification (NCBI taxonomy): domain Eukaryota; kingdom Metazoa; phylum Chordata; class Actinopteri; order Cypriniformes; family Nemacheilidae; genus Triplophysa; species Triplophysa rosa. Next base: position 9,344,606 of record NC_079904.1, on the reverse strand, counting down.
GGAGAGCTTGCGAACTACTAGCTACGTTCTACCTTAAGAAGAAATGGTGCAAACCGAATAAAGTACAGAGTTAGTTACAAACTAGCTAGTAGTTACTAAGCCTCTAGTGTGGACTTTACGTTCACATTTAAGAAAGAACTTACGAATGGCTGGTGCAACTCTACCCAGATCCGGCCCACGGTCCGCCAATTGACTGAACTAGAGTTAGATAAGAGTTACTTGTCTTCTAGCTGTAAAGGAGTGGAGTACAACCTATGTGACTAACAAAGGCACCTAGCACTAACAACAGGCCTTTAAACAAAAGCTTTACACCCCTGCTGGTGGGAGCGCCATTAAACCTCTGCGAGTCAAGAATGACCCTGAAGTTAGAACTGGGACTCCATTTTCAAGCCTCATTTCCACTGACTTCAGTCCTGCGCTCAGTGCAGCCCATCACTGCTGAGTTCTGTGATCTTCATGCAAACAGCACCTTCTGGTAACGGATCGGATCACAGCTGTTCGCTTGCCAGAACGGGTCTAATGAAAGGAAGCTGCAGACTGATCGGGCGTCGTTTTCTGCAAACTAATCCAATGATTCAGAACAGCGTGCATCACTTTCTTATTCGATTCCTGCTCTGCATCTAATGACATCTATAGCACAGACACGCTCTAAAAATACATGCGTGTGCTTTCTTCCATGTGAAATCTTGTCGGTAATGGGTAGCACAAATAATAAGAATTGAATAGGATGGTCCATTGTGATCTGAATTTCGATTGTATATGATATGCTATATTATTTGGAAATATTTCTCAGGAGATGACTGAATGGAAAAGTGTTCAATATACAGTTAAATAATTGTTAGGTATTATCAGAATAAACAATAAATAGTTCTTCTATAACATAAAAATCATTTTTTTATTAATATGGAACGTGTTTTTACAGGTGTGTTTATAATTTTTTACAACAGCTTTGAACAAGGCTCATTCAAGCTGAATCTAGAATCAGAGTGATGAATTTTGTTCATTTCAGTATAAAACAACATAGCACAAAATAACAGCATTCTCTCCCTCTATAGCATACATTTGATCTATGACCTGACTAAACGAGTACTCAACAAGTCAACAGAGACTCACACCTTTTCATGGCTGTGATCCAAAGAGCATGTTATAGCCAGAACAACATTTCCCTCTTTCACGATGCACTCTGTGGCTTTCTGTGTAAACATCTGTTTCTTTAACCATTTCACTTACTAAAATATCAATTCTGTGATATAAAGAAAGAGAAAAAACTGAGATGTCCCAAAGACGCTTGAAGACTTATTTTTGCATTGTTAAAATGAATGAAGAGCTTTTTAAAGTGAAGAATCAAAAATAAACAAACCCACATCACACAGTCTGTGCATGCACATATGCTGTGTAATCCTGCCAGGTTGTTGCCGCCTGCTGATTGGTCAGGCTGTAGCTCAGAATGATGTAATGCTCAAGAAGAGGATGGCTTGTTCTCAGTGCTCAGTGATACTGATCTCCATTCAGTGGGGTCCTCCACTGACTGTTGACGACCACTGAAGCCACTAAAATACTCCACAACTCCAAACCCAACAATGTAGTACCAAAGCACAGAGAACACCACAGAGATCTGCTTTGTCAGTGGTCTTTGTAATGAAATACGGTAAGAGTTTAAAATTCATTTACAATTAAAATGACTCACCACCGAAAGATGTTTTCAACAAACAACTGCCCAGTGGTATTAGTTATCTATGAAAGAGCAATCAATAAAGCCTCTTAAGTTAATGTGTAATATTTTCTTTCAGGACCTGTCCATAGTTAGAGGTTCAGGTCCATTAAGTTATAAAAGAATAATGGATTTATGTTCAAGTGTGGCTATTAGGTTAAGATTATAGCCCAAACGGTAGTGGAATATCCAACAGCGGTCTCGAATGGCTTAGATCTGGAAACGTGCCCAGACATTGTTCAATGAGCTAGCATACCTGAGTGACAACCTGGTGAAATAAAACTCCAACATATTGTGTTTGCGCTGCACGGTGGAGCAAGTCAAGACGAAATTAACATTACAACAGCCCCGATCTTCCCTGTTCCTTTTGCTTGACATAAAAATCTCATGTATGTTATATGCTTATAATAGTCTAAATGGGCTAGACATAAACCTAGAACTAGAAAAGTGCAAGAGAGAACAGTTCTGCATGCATCCCTTCTTGGAAAGAAACAGGTAATGGGTCTGTGTTGTCGCTTTGAAGAACCTGGCAGGTGATTCAGTAGACAGCTCGATAAAGTCCTCACATGAATGGTAGTGTGGGGGATAGCACAGTTCCAATAATCCTACACACATTCCTCAAACACAGCCAAGTATCACAAGGGGAACATGCTCAGCAGAGCATCCAGATGAAGAGACTCAGAGGAGCCTTTGATCAGACACCCAAGAGCGCTGACTAAAAGTGATCAGACCTGAGACTTGATCCAGTCTTCAGTCAGGGTACTTCATAAATGTATCTGAGGGATTTTTGGCAATTTGAAAACAAAGTCTGATTACTTAAACAATACAGGAACGCATAAAAGTTTTGTTTAGAGCAATAATAATGAGAAACAGAAATAAGGATCTTCTTTGCGAGCACAACTAATAGCATTGAACGATTGTGTGCTCTCATTTAAAATTATATTTCTATATGTGATTACTTAGACCTTTAAAATGCAATTCTTAAGTTTAAGACTCTAAATCCTAAATATAACTAAAACCAGCATGCTTGACAGGGAACAGGAGGTTACCGGGAGGCCCAGCCTATCAGTGTAAGCTAGTGGGTGTTTGCACCTGCCTAATTAATTTCCACACCAAAACTCCCCTTTGTGTGTCTGTGCAAAGCAGGACTGACCTGATACAGCTGTCCTTGCCCATTAGAAATCGTGAATCTCGGGGCATATAGCGGGGAGGTGGGAAGGGCGTATGTGAGGTGTACGAAGATGGAGGTGCTGTTGACAGTCGCCGCGGTGCGCTACTTGGCCCAATTCCGCTCCATAAATTTAAATGAATGAATCATGCTGGCGACATATGCTCCAGTGATTTTTTGTGTGCCAGAAGCCTGCAGGTCTGGTACTCCTGTAGCCCAATAGTAATTCCACAATCTGTTCCTCTGCGGCCTCAAGAGGAAAACCCTCCATCCTCCCTCAGAAATAAAGCCGGTGCTAAGAGTTAAAGTGAAAACTTTATTAACTAAGATATCTTAAACCATCCAGTCCACCGCCCTAGCACGGAGGTGTGCTCATCAAAATGTTTTTGTGTGCAAACCGCACAAAGGTATTTTTTCTTCCATTTTGAGTGTTTTCCTCATTTCTTGCTGCAAGCCTGCATCCCCTAAAACCATTTTCTGTGATATTAACTCATCCTGAACAGAAGTGAATGAGAGAGAAACACAAATTGGCCTTTGCCTCGGGCAAGGCTTTCTCCCAAGATGGCAGAATAATAGGGACATGCAGTACAGAACTGCCCGGTGCAAAAACTGTTGCTGCTCCAACAGTCCATCTTGACCAGAGAGAATAATCCTTCTGCCAAAAATCAGCGATGATGAGCGGCCGCCCATCCCTGCCAGAGAACGCTCTTGCCGTACCGCAGGTTCATGCCCAGAGCTGATGTAATGGTGCCACTTCCACAGATGGCCAAGCAAATCTTTGCAACGCTAGCTGTTCCGCTCGCTTCTTTAGCTAGCACTCTCAGAGCACCTGCAACTTGTTAATGATAAGTGTCTTAACTATTATACAATACATTTTCATGTCCCTACCATGTCCTTTATTTAACTTTTATCTATCCAAGTATTGTCAGTAAGAGTTAGCTTAACTTAGAGTGAAAGTTCACCCCAAAATTAAAGTCATTTATACCATACACCCTCATGTCTTTCAAAACCTGTATATGACTTTCTTCTGTGAAGCACAAATGAAAATATTTTTGAGAAATGTCTCAGTGGTTTTGTGTCCATGCAATGGCAGTCAATGCTGTTTAGTTATCAACGTTTAAAAATATCGTTTTTTGTGTTCTGCAGAACAAAGTCAAACAAGTTTGGAATGATCTCAGGGTGAATAAATGATGAAATAATTTAAATTTTTGGCTGAACTATCCCTTTAAGGTGTTCATTGCAACTTTTCCTTAATGGTATAATCATTAAAAGGTACTAAATAACAGGAAAGACCCATAAGACAATATCTCTAACACTTCTGGATGGCAGGTGCAGTTTTTTTATGTGCTTTACTCTACTGGGATGAAACGTTATAATGCAGTAAATGGTCCCGAGTGAGAGAGGAGACGGCAGGAAACAGCAAAGTCACTACAGGAGACGACAGGTGCATGTCTGTGTGGAGAGAAACTACATCCCTATGGGCTTTATGAGCAGACAGAGATAAGTGGAACAGCAGAAACAAGACGTAAAAGTTTCAGCAGTGATGTATATACGTTTTCCCTTACGGTCTTAAAGATCCTGTGAAATCATCATTTGAGCTTTGTGGGTTTTAGTCCATGTCTAGCTTTGAGTCTATATGATAGCGCACCCGCAGCACTTAATAGACCTAATGTGGGTAAAATATAATATGGGCAGACATAAAAATAAAATAAAGCAGCAGAGAGAGAGAGAGAGAGAGAGAGAGAGAGAGAGAAACATTGACCAGTTTCATACCAGTGATGAATTACCGAAACGAGACATGGTCAAATTATAAAGTGCCTTTTCGGAACACTGAGATAGTAAAAATCAAATTGCAACAGAAAATTTTTGATGCTATAGGACCCTAAATATAACTAAAATATATATTGGCAGTTTATCTCTCCACAAAGCCAAAACAAACCTTAGCCAAATAAAGTGACCACAGACCAATAAGAGGACAAACATAAATAAAAAGTATTTGGTTGCCCAGAGGAATCAGAATATGTGGCATTGTTAGAAGGGTGAAGTTTACATAGAGGCAACTTCTGTTATGTACAGTCAATAATGTAGCTGAAACTGAGAAAAGGGGTGTATCACATTATTGCTACACCCGTTTCTCCTCCCACATAGAAAACCATACACTCACTCCTTTCAGCCAGGCACATTTTCAGTTAAAAGGTCCACACAAAAAGAAATGAAAGTTGGCTGTTGCATCAGCCCTTTCCATCAGCATTTGCCACTTGAGATCAAAGCCTCTAGGGCTATGATCTTTTTCTCCTTCCCTTTCTCTCTCTCTCTCCTGTGTGGGTGTGATGTTCATTAGCACCCCGGGCCTTGCCCGTGCTCTTAAGCCAGAAAGATCTGTTTTCTGCTATAACTTGAGAGCTCCAAATTCACTTCTTAGGATCAAAGCGGGTCAAGCTTGTCACAGAACGGCACTAACAAACCGCTGGTGCACCAAGATTGAGATGGATTCCTGGAAATTTGGAGTGGACCCCTTTTCATTTAGCTTTGCTAAGAGTTGGACAAGGGTTTGTATGAGCCAATTTAAATAGTTTAGTCGATGTAATAGGCAGTTAGGTCTATATTACTTAAATCATTATATTCTAAAGTCGATACACTCCTAGTTCTATTATCCATAAGATACCCTGCCAACAAGCCAGTATAAAGGTTCAGACAGGTTTAAACGCTTAATAAAAGCATGGAGAAAAGGTTTCATTAACCTTCACTGTAACAAATTTCTGTAGTTTTTACAGCATTATTAGTGTAAAATGATCAAATCCTTACTGTAGAACCTGTATACAGCAGGTTGCTGTAGAGCTGCAAAGCTTTGTGGGAAAATTTTGGTGGCGGGAAAATTCTACAGTAAATATGTTTATGCTGTGAATCATTATACAGTAATTTTTAACTGATTTTTTTTGTCAGCACAAATCTGAAGAGACTCGACAGATTCTTCAAAATCTTGACTTCAGCAAAGTATTTTTTTCTAATTTTTATCATTATTTGTTGCTATTATTGTTTATTTAGCACAGTTTCCTCTTGTCAGGTCATCTGTGCGTTGTATATGAGTGCGCTGGGAGAGATAGCGAGAGAACAACACGGACATGAGCTGGTATGATAGCCTGTGCATAAAATAAACGTTTTGCTCATATAATGATATATTTTCTTATCTGGCAAGATTTTATTGATAACATCTTCAGTTTGGTAAAGGATTCATGCTGCTGCATAAAAAATAAACCGGAATTGTGTAACTTACAGTTAATATATTTATCCTGTGAATCATTATACAGTAATTTTTAACAGATTTTTTATCAGTACAAATCTGAAGAGACTCCACATATATTATTTGTTTCCATTATTGTTCATTTAGCACGGTTTCCTATTGTCAAGTTGTCTGTGCGTTGTATCTTTACGAGTGCTCTGGCTGCTGGGAGAGATAGCGACAGAACAACAGGCCAGGGAGCTTAGCTGGTAAGCTAGCGTGTGCATATTACTACAAAAACAAACGCTTCGCGCATATAATTACATATTTTCTCATCTGGCAAGATTTGATTGATAACATCTTCAGTTTGGCGAAGGAGTAATGCTGTTGGATAAAAAATAATCCGGAATTGTGTCCGTGTGTATGTTATGTGTGTTTGTGCGTAGCCATGTGAAGGAAACCGATAAGTTACTGAAGTGTGCGGAGCTGAAAGAAAACTCAGTAACATTTAAGACTTTTAAAGAGTTTTAATGGTTAGACATTTCATATTCTTTATAGATCCATTGCAGGGCAAGCTGCAGCAACTATATGTCTGAGAATAAAGGGGGCTTTGTGCAAAAAATGCCCTCAAAATTCAACATAAAAGTCCAAAAAATGCCTTTGAATAATACAACTAAAAGTGTTATAACTGTTACGATTAAAATTAAATGTGAATAAAGTGTCTTATTACATCTGATCACTGTGCATATTTCTTTTACATGTGTTATTTACAGAGGTGAGCCTTACAACCTGTCATAGTCTCGGCGCATGAACGTAATGGCCAATCAGAAGTTTAGATGAGTCACCGCTTGCTTATAAAAACAACAGGTTGCAGATACGATGCAAGTCAGATTCATTTATTATAATGTAAGTTTAATGCAGTCAACTTCATTCATTATAACACGAGATTATAACTGCAGTCATTTACTTTTTCAGTTATAAGTGATATGCTCCTCTAACTCAGTTTAAACACAACATCATCAATAACAACAACAACTTTGCCTTTTTTATCATTTATCTTTTCATAATGCATACACATGCATTTAAAATTACATTAATCTTTATTGAGTTGTGGTGTAAATACAGTTAAATACAGGTCTGTGTTATAAGCCAGATGCAGCTTCTTCAGAATGAATGTCTTTTGTCTTTTACTGCAAGGAAGAAGACTTCAGTCCAGGAGGATGACTCCAGTTCAGGAAAAACATACAGGACCAGAGTCAGTTACAAATAATGTTTTTTTCAATTATATATTGTATAGATCTAACAATGTAGTTTTTTATTATAAACATATAATGTATATTATATCATTTTAAAATGATTGTGTTTTATACATTTCTAATTTTAATTTTACAAAATAAAAATATATATTTACAAAATAAATAATGTTTACATGTTTACAATCTAATTTATGCCTTTATGCATTGTCACATGAGAAATGTTGTAAGTCAATAAATGTCATTTTTGTGGTAAAAGTGGTGTCTTTATTTTTAGTACACAAAAATGAACGCATTAATGCATGTTACACTAGTGTAATAATTGCTGTGATAAAGAACACAGCATTCTAATACTCTATTTGCAATTACAGAACTGTGATTATTACTGTAATAAAGAATTACAGTATTTAATAGTTACTGACTAATTAAACGTACAGTCAGCATACTGTGGAATGTTTTACAGCAACTTACTTGCCAATTGCTGCCAGCAAGTGTCATGGCTCTGCTTCCTTAGTCATGTGTTTCTTGGTCCTGTAGCAGAGCCATGGCAAAGTCTTTGGTTATGTGTGGAGAGAAACATATTATTGTCCGTTTGACAGTAATATACGTTCTCTCCAGTGTCTTGTCATTGGCCCCATTCCTCTCGTTTCCTCGTTATCCTTCCCTGAGTGTTTAATGTCTCACACCTGCCCCATGTCGTTATCCCTCGTTTGTGTTTCCTATAAATACCCTCTTGTTTCTTTGTCTTGTGCTCGTGCATTGTATGTGTTTGGTGCCTGTACTGTGTGTTCCTGTATCGTGGTCGTGCTCGTGCTCGTGCTCGTGCTCGTGCTCTTGCCCGTGTTCCTGTTCGTGTTTTGTGAGTTTTGTGCCTCGTATGATTTAAGACGTTTGGTCGTGTCTTTGTGTTTAGTTTATTTGTCTTGTTTTCATTTTGCCCCCTCGTGGGAAGTCTCTTGTTTTATATATGTATATCAGTTTCGTTTCCCCCATTGTGGGTGTTTTTGTTTCTGTTTTGTCTATCATTTAATTAAAGTATCTGTTAACCCTTCACTGCCTGCCTGCGCTTGGGTTCTTCTGCCAGTTCATGACAGAATGCACGAGCCATCACAGAACCCAGCGGGCAGGAATATGGACGGCACGGCGTCATCCTCGCGGGCCGCCCAAGCCCACTTGCTGCTGGGGTTCCGTCAGGGGAGTTACGGGAACCGGGAGTTCGCCGGGGCATTCTCGACGGTGGTCCAGCCGGCTCCAGTCCGGTGTCCAGCCGGCGTCCAGTCCGGTGGTCCACCGGCGTCCAGTCCGGTGCAGCCGGCATCCAGTCCGGTGCAGCCGGCGTCAGTCCGGTGTTCCAGCCGGCGTCAAGCCCTGTCCAGCCGGCCTTCCAGCCGGCGTCAAGCCCTGTCCAGCCGGCCTTCCAGCCGGCGTCAAGCCCTGTCCAGCCGGCCTTCCAGCCGGCGTCAAGCCCTGTCCAGCCGGCCTTCCAGCCGGCGTCAAGCCCTGTCCAGCCGGCCTTCCAGCCGGCGTCAAGCCCTGTCCAGCCGGCCTTCCAGCCGGCGTCAAGCCCTGTCCAGCCGGCCTTCCAGCCGGCGTCAAGCCCTGTCCAGCCGGCCTTCCAGCCGGCGTCAAGCCCTGTCCAGCCGGCCTTCCAGCCGGCGTCAAGCCCTGTCCAGCCGGCCTTCCAGCCGGCGTCAAGCCCTGTCCAGCCGGCCTTCCAGCCGGCGTCAAGCCCTGTCCAGCCGGCCTTCCAGCCGGCGTCAAGCCCTGTCCAGCCGGCCTTCCAGCCGGCGTCAAGCCCTGTCCAGCCGGCCTTCCAGCCGGCGTCAAGCCCTGTCCAGCCGGCCTTCCAGCCGGCGTCAAGCCCTGTCCAGCCGGCCTTCCAGCCGGCGTCAAGCCCTGTCCAGCCGGCCTTCCAGCCGGCGTCAAGCCCTGTCCAGCCGGCCTTCCAGCCGGCGTCAAGCCCTGTCCAGCCGGCCTTCCAGCCGGCGTCAAGCCCTGTCCAGCCGGCCTTCCAGCCGGCGTCAAGCCCTGTCCAGCCGGTCCCTGGGAGACTCCCAGGGCCAAAGACTGTTCCCCCCGGACTCCTCCTAAGTCCCCCAGGACTCAGCGCCCTCGAGCGCAGCCGGGGACTGGGACTTTCCCCCAACCCTTTGGACTGCCCCTATGCTCTTGTTTTGCCCCACCCCCCCTCCCATGTTTGTTGTTTTGTTGTCTCACCCTAGTCCCTTAGTCTTGTTGTCCTGTCTACCCCTTGTCATGTTCACCATGTTTGTCTGGTTTTTGTCTTTGTCTCAGTCTGCCCTGTCTCGTCCGTCTACCCCTTGGTGAGCACCTGGAGGTGCTCATTAAAGGGGGGGCTTCTGTCAGGCTCTGCTTCCTTAGTCATGTTTTTCTTGGTCCTGTAGCAGAGCATGGCAAAGTCTTTGGTTATGTGTGGAGAGAAACATATTATTGTCCGTTTGACAGTAATATACGTTCTCTCCAGTGTCTTGTCATTGGCCCCATTCCTCTCGTTTCCTCGTTATCCTTCCCTGAGTGTTTAATGTCTCACACCTGCCCCATGTCGTTATCCCTCGTTTGTGTTTCCTATAAATACCCTCTTGTTTCTTTGTCTTGTGCTCGTGCATTGTATGTGTTTGGTGCCTGTACTGTGTGTTCCTGTATCGTGGTCGTGCTCGTGCTCGTGCTCGTGCTCTTGCCCGTGTTCCTGTTCGTGTTTTGTGAGTTTTGTGCCTCGTATGATTTAAGACGTTTGGTCGTGTCTTTGTGTTTAGTTTATTTGTCTTGTTTTCATTTTGCCCCCTCGTGGGAAGTCTCTTGTTTTATATATGTATATCAGTTTCGTTTCCCCCATTGTGGGTGTTTTTGTTTCTGTTTTGTCTATCATTTAATTAAAGTATCTGTTAACCCTTCACTGCCTGCCTGCGCTTGGGTTCTTCTGCCAGTTCATGACAGCAAGTTGCTGTAAATTTCACAGTATTCTTTTTACAGTGTTGATCAACTTGACTATGCCCTTATGAAAACCATAAACTGGAGACATTTTATTTTGTAAGGCAGACCCAAAACCCAGATTGGACTAAGGTTCCCATAAGTCAACAGCTCTTATATATGTCTGGGGCAAGTGCACTTACTTCTGCATCACTGCTCTAATGACAAATAATAAAACTTGAACTTCTGCCAGTAACAAGAAACTATATATAGCTCATCATCATACTGTTTTATAGCTCAAAAGGTAAAGAAGCAAAGGCTATAGATTAAAATGAATAGTAATGTACCTTACTAACTTTTAAAATGTAATCTGGTGAAAACTAAACATAAACATGATGTTTTGTTGTGCTTGTAAATTGTGAGATATTAGCTACAGTTTAATATGATCAGTAAAACGATATCTGTGCTGACAGACTTGAAACAAGAACACCAAAAGAAAAAAGATCTCCTTTTGTGACATTTTAGGGCCCAACCTCTTACCTTACATTCTTCTCTGTCGCTTTAAAAAATAACACCTAAATGCCCCTTTTAGACATGATTTAATGTTAGCCTACAGCCATTGTTAAAGTCAGAGTATCATGTCACAGCCAAACCCTCCTGCAACATCTCAGTTAACAAGTGCAACACCGAATCCCGTTTTAAAGGTTCAACGCGTAAGCCTTCACATACCCGACAAGAATCTGGTCTCTCCAGAGTTGCATTCTGAGAAAAGTGTGGGCTTGGAGACTTTCTGGGAACCCTCACACAGAGGCAGATACAGATAACCCTATGTGGCACAATAATTAATCAGACAGCCGGTCTAACGCTAACAAGTAATGTATCAGTATGGTGGAGCCTTGGGTTATGGATGATGGGGGATGGATAGTGGCTGTGGGTGAGACAGATCTGGTGCACCTGGGCAGAAAATCACATGCGCTGCTCCCAGACGCCGGGCCCATGAATCAACTCTGCACTGAATGAGGACTGCACTGCTTCCATGTCATTTCATCTTAGCCAAGAGACACACACAAAGTCCACATACTCATTTGTAGGGCCAAAAATATTTGTGCAGAATTGGAAAGCAGCTTCTTACTTTTCAGTTTGAATTTTTTTTTTAAATAGGTCAAGAGTGACGTTTAAAAAAACACAAAAAAGGCAATTTTACTGATTTTACTGTCATCCATTATATGGGAAGGACAATGTAAAGAACATTAAACAGCTAACTAGCAACTAACTTGTATCACAAAGAACTGGCACTAATCATTTTAATTATAATAGCCAATATAATTGTCATATTCAATTGAATATTGATGGTCAATATATTTATATTCAACATCAAATTTATTCTATAACTTTTCTTAACAATTTGGCATGGTTGCAAAGCAGCTTCACGTTGAATACATATCAATACAGAAAGTACTAATGACAAAAGAAAACGAAAAGCAAGGATCTATGAAATATATAGAATACATAGTATTATTTTTGAATAATGCTGCATTCAAGTCACCTTGGATTTGGGATATTTCCCACCACAAACCCAAAAGTAACGTCTGTATTTAGTAGCATTAAAACAAATGTTACTAATGATTTAGTAGCATTAAAGCATTACAAGAATTTATTAACATTAAAGGAGTAGTTCACCTTCAAAATGAAAATTCTGTCATCATCTACTCACCCTCTTGTCGTTATAACCTGTATGATTTTCTTTCTTCCGCAGAAGATATTTTGAAGAATGTTGTTAAAAGCCTGCATAAATTACAGTTTTAAAATAGAGTTCCTTTTGATATGCAAGTAGACAAATAAGTAGACAAGTTTGCCATTTTACATATTTTGCAATGTCATGCGCACATAAGAAAATCACATTATGCTCTGGTCTCTAGGCCGCCTCATCCTACTGAAAAGATGAGCATTGTCGGTTACCAGCACGTGATATGTTTTGAACACCGGTAAGGTGATCCCAACAAGTATGCTTGTGCGTTGGTTTATTCCCACCAGTCTGCTTACAACAGAAAACTGGTCTGTTCAAACTTCTAAACTAGCAAGATCATGTGCTCAGCATTGCTTTACCTGAAATATTACTTTACCATTATCATAAGAAAACATTCCAGTTGGCTAGCATAATCAAATTGGTTTTGCTATCAAACAATATATACAAGTGGACACCAACAGGACTATGCACAAATTGAAACCTTCAGAAGGAATAATACTTGGTGCCTCGTCTTGCTCTCTGTAAGATTTGGTTTCCTAGAACTATTAGGCTCTGACATATCCAATTCGCCCGAGTGCTATCCTATTTGCGCTCTCAGAGTTGCTACTTTGTGTCTAGTGTATGATTATCATTTGCACAGGATTCGTAGCATCCTTTGTGCAACAAATGGAAAATGGAAGTTGGATTTGAAAATGGACAGCGTGTCAAGCCGCTGCGTTTAAATCAGTGAAGATCTCACAGCAGGGTACGTTATTCAAAAAAACAACGATACAACACAGGTTTTCTACCTGCTGATTAAATGGCTACAAAAGCTTTTAAATAGGTTATTGAGGGCGGTCTGAGCCTAATTGCCTTTAATTTCACACAGGGTGTCCACTGGCCCAATTAATTACGGTGCAAATGAGTCCTTTATAAAGTCCTTTATCCCCATTGTCCTTGATTTTAAATCATGTAACTGATAAAGTATGCAGAGAGAGTAAGTGCCCACATATCCAGTTCTAATTAGAGGTTGAAACAGAAAGGTGAGGGTTGGAAGCAGTCATCTGTATATGGTTTTCCTCCAATCGCACCCTCAGCGTTTTACAAGACCCGATCTTCACTGTCAGGAAATTAAGCATTACCATTTTTAATGACCTAGGCTACTGCGACCGGGAGAGACACAGGACATATTTGTATGCAGGACGAGTGCCAGGCACATGACAATGTCAAATGCGGCGACAACACATCGGAAATGACTAACCGAGAGACAGAGCGCTCGAGCTTAGGGTGGCTCAGGGGGGTGAAAATAATTCTTTTAGCAAACATTCAGCAGTAATGTGGAGATGATTACTTGGAAATGTCACGGTTTTATCGCAGCCATGCACAGAATTGTAATTTCATTCAGACTGAAAATGTAACAACATTTTTAAATGGGGTCACTAACACTAAAGTCATTTCAAATGTATTATGCAAAGCTTTAAGAATGCATCTTCTTGTGCGCCTTCAAAGTCCAAATATGATTTACAGCACTCACTACCAAAACGACAGCATCACCTATACACTATTTTTATTTAAAAAAATGTATGACACCTCCCTAAGCGTAAGGCATGAAATATGTGCAAAACACTATTATAAAATATAAAAAGTTATTTTGAAGATTATCACGATTTCATTTGACTTCACACAAGGCCACAGAGAAAGTAAAGTAGTGAACAACATATCAAACACAGATGGAAGTTTTTTCAGTATAGACCATCAAAAACACACTGTGTGAGTTTGACAGTACTGCAAGAAATTGCTTTCTTATGTGGGTCAAATCATAAAAAGATCCTCAAACATAGCAGGAGAAATAGGGACCATTTGCTCTGCCGCCCTATTTGAAATCACTTGATAGGCCCATATCATATCACACTCCTGTATTAATGTCCCACTGGGCTGCCCTCTATCAGCGCTCCTCACCGACTCAAGCACTGCTAAGTTTCCATACTGCTTTGCAATGAACAGCAGGCTAAATTCCGCAACCACAAATTCCTGCAGCTCCAATACACCTTATTGTCATTTTCAAGTGAATCCAAAGAACTCGATCTGGTGGAAGATGTTTGGATAGTACTGAAAAGGGGTGTTCGATTTTTCACCCCAAAATACAGTGTCTGTCATTATTTATTCACCCTCATGTTGCTCAAAACCTGTATACGATTCTTTCTAGTGGAACACAACAGAAAATATTTTGAGAAATGTCTCAGCGGTTCTGTGTTCATACATTGGAAATCAATGAGGGCCAATGTTGTTTGGTCACCAACGTTCTTCAAAATATCTTCTTTTGCATTCTGCAGAACAAGGACTCATACAGGTTTGAAATGACATGAGGGTGAGTAAATTTACATCCCTTTAATTAATTTACATTATGCTGCAGCGCTAGTCCACAGGGGGCAAATAAGGCACATACTAACGTCATACATTTCTGTCAAGAATGAGTTTACAACCAGCTTAGCAGAACACACACGCATCCTCTTGTTCTGACACAACCTGGCAACTACCTGTTGTCAGGAAACTCTGTAAAGATGCGTTCAGATTACAAGTGACAAAGGTTGACAAAATTGAGAAATTTTCAACTTCATGCAAATGAAGAGCGATTTTCAGAAGCGACAGCCAATAGGAAGATGGTAGAGCTAACGTGATCAGTGGATGTCTTCACTCAGGCAACCACTAGTGGGAACGCCCACTGGCGACTTGCAGCGACAAAATCGTTTATAATCTGAATGCAGCATTAGACAGACCCTGAGGTCAGAAAGCTGTCAATTAATGGGAGGTCCTGTCACAAAACACTTAATGTGGCTCTACTAACCAAAGATCTGTTTCCTAGCAACATGTTCTTCATATACATTTAAACCTGGCATCACAAAACTTTCAGAGGCCAACATCAGGAAACAAGACAAACAAATGGGAATTCAAGTTTGTTAGAGATAACAATGTGCAAAATAAAAAAATAACTTTCAGAAACAGGTAAGACAAGTCTAGCTATGATTACATTGAATTGCATGTTGTTGTTTGCTATCATTGTATTCGCTTGGCTGTAAAATACAGTAATCAATTCAGCTATTGTCATACTTGATGCCAAGAATCCTTGATGTGTTGATTGTAGTGGAGAATAAAGATGCAAAGACGGTAAATGAGATCTATTGATTTATATGCGGTTACAAACAAGATCACAACACGGCTGGAGATATGAGTTAGACTTTAGTCACATTTACACCTCTGTGTTGTTCGAAGCTAGTAGACAGTCCAACTTGACCGCCTCTATTGAGTGGTGGGTCACTGTCTAAACAACCTATTGGTTGTTTTTACATCACATCGCTACACACTATTCTATTGGTCACTTTTTGTCTCTTATTTACTAACAAACATTTCACTCTTCCTCACCATGATTGTTTTCACACATGCAGCTCATAACATGTGTTTTTGCAAACAGTTTTAAGCCCATTATCATGTGTCTGCACCCAAAAACAAACAAAACGCTGGTTAAAAGACCAAGCATGGTAAAAACATGTAAGCGGCAAAACAGACACTGTAAATAGCCCTCCGATGCAGAAAAACACCTAAGCATGTAAATAGCCCAGTGGAAATGAGCGTATAATCACCTAAAAGCATGTCAGTAAATTCGGGTCATGCCTTTAGGTGATTAAGGGCTTTTACACAGATAAATACTGTCAGTGCTGTTTACATCATCCTCCGAGTGTTCATTAGGCCTGACTACTTTCATGATTTTAATAATATACCTTGCAGAATTCTGTGGGTTTTCTTGTGGAAAACCACTGGCTCTTACGCCTACATTATAAATAAGTATAAGAGGCCTCTGATGAAGCGTAAAAAATATGAAATGAGTTTTGTTTCCAGTACGTTTACTTATTGTGACACTAATATACTGTATATGCCTTGATCTGTAGCAAGGGAGAATAAAACATTTCTGCGCCTGTCAATATTTTTTCTTTTTCCAGAAATCAAAAATTAAAATGGTTTGAAAAGACAGGGAACATTTTACTTTGCTATTATATATTTGAAGAGACTTAATTTAAGTTATGTTTCATATTAATATCAAAGTTGTCTTAGATATTTATCTTACACTCTGGAAAATAAAGGTGCTGAAAAGACTCTTTGCAGTGATTACATGGGAAGCATTTCTGACTCCCAAAGAACCTTCAAGTCAAGGTTCTTCTTTTTTCTACCGTTTGTACCACAAAATAAACGAAAATTGTCGCGCTACAGTCCGAGTATGAGCTATAAATTTAATGTGGATTACATGGCTCAGATCATTTTAGTCTTGAAAGAATGTGATGAAGACATTGTTGAGAGCTCTTCTGAAACTCTAGAACAGACACATGTGAGATTACTTAAGGAAAAGTCTCCATTTACTCTCATTTAATCTCATTGCTGTTTGGGAGTAACAAAGTATTAGACAGTGGAAAGAGTGATATTGCATTGACATT
Organism: Triplophysa rosa; assembly: GCF_024868665.1. Lineage (NCBI taxonomy): Eukaryota > Metazoa > Chordata > Actinopteri > Cypriniformes > Nemacheilidae > Triplophysa > Triplophysa rosa. Next base: position 9,328,116 of record NC_079904.1, on the reverse strand, counting down.
GACAAGCAGACAAGGGCAAACAGTGCTGCATACATATTACAATCGCTTTCACAGCACTTTTTACACACTAGTTCCTAGACGGCAAATACACTCTGTATGCTAAGCATATTTACCATGATACCACTGCTGTAGAACGGGAATTATTACAATATGCAAATGTATGTGTATAAATGTAATGTGTTCATAGTAAAGGATGCCTTAAAATATCAGTATACACGAATGGATCCCCATAAAACTCCACCGAGTTAATAGATAATAAATACACCAATGTGATATTGATATTGCGTGCTTATCACAAAGAGGAATAACTGTAACCAAAGGAACATCCAAAGGCCAAATGTCTAGACCACCTTGTCTGGGCAAAGATATCTGAACTTAGAAGAACATGATGTCCCAGTAAAGCACATGGTTCTGGGTTGAGGATAAAGGCTGAAGGTAAGTGATGTTAATGATGATAATCACAGTGATATGGCAGTTAAGGCCCAGCTGCAAAAACAGAGAACAAGCAAGAAAAGCTATTTGTGAGACCAGCAACAGGATCTCAACTTCATGGTGCAAAGTTATATTGTGGGAGCTTTGATAACAAACATATGGAGCAAATCAGCTTCGTCTTCTCACCTTCCAATTACAACATGACCCACTTTAGATGGAATCAATAGAAGAGAAAAGGTTGCACTTACTTATTTGATAAAAACGTTCTCCCATAGATTCTTTATTACATTACTTTGTTAATGTTCGCCAACTATGCTTACACATTTTAAAGTAGATACTTATCTCAGTTTACTTTAGCTGTTTTAGTAAAATTCAGTTTGTTCTCTGCCTGAACAATGAATATAATTAAGACATTGGTATGCCCAGAGCAGTAAATAAAAAAATCAGGAGTGCATCAAAGCACAAAAAAGGTATACTTATGAAGTAAATCCTCCTTTGTTGACAATTCTCTTCATCTACACATATAGCGCTTCAGAAAGTGATCTAGTGTTAACCTTAGCCTATACTGGCCCATGACCTCTAGACTAAAATTATAAGCACTGACCTCTAACCCAGCAGACAGACAAAACTGAAGCAGGATGGGGCTGCTCTAATTATAGAATGCCCTGTTCATCAGCCAAATGCAAATAGAGAAATATTTCCCCTTTATGGTGTGCATCGGTTGTGATTGTTAAACTAGCTGGATAAGTGCACCCAAGTGGGTAAATAAAATTTGCTGCACAAATGTTCTGATGTTTTCCACCCAAAATAAACAAACAAAAATAGCTGTGGTTGTTTTGCCTGTAAGGCAGGACACTTGTTGGCTGGATGGAATATTTTATACGAGCTTCGACAGCTGGTGCCTGCTCAGTTTAAATGCTTAAATATGTGTTTGTTTATTATCACGTCAACAAAACCGAGGGAAGGTAATTCCATCCTTTGCAAAAGATCAGCATTCAATTCTCTTTCTTAAAAGCACCCTGTAGTTTCACAATCAAAACAATGCTTAATGTTGGATTAACCTGTAAAACTGTAAATCCTGTTATATTTCTAAAGGCATCATTATATATAGCTTTATATTGTTTTCATATATATAAAAATTAAGAGAACACCCCAAAGTTATCATTTTCAGGGCTTATGAATTTACTATTTAAAGGTCAGTGTTTAGGTAACAAAAAATATACATTTCTCTCAAATTCCAAATAAAATATTTTTTTATTAGCAGAAAATCAAAACTGGAAAAACTGGTCAAAATAATAAAACAAACAATATATTCAGACCATAAGAACAGAAAAAAATACATAAAAAATAATAAATAAAATAATAATTACATAAAAATAGAAATCAAAAATAAACAATGTGTTTTATAATTAGAAAAATTAATTTAATAAAATCTAATTTTAATGGAATAATCCAGATTTTTAACCACAGCTTTCATGCTACTTGGATGCTCTAAGTCAGTGGTCACCAACCTTTTTGAGCCCATGATCCCCGACCTCGGAATTGTTGAAAGGTAAGATCTGCCACTCAAAAAGTTGAAAAAAAAACAGCCCAGATTGAACCTCCAGTTTATGGCCTTTTATTTAGTCTATAATTGTGGGTCTATTTGAATAACCTGAAATTCTTTGTTCCACTTTTCAGGTGCAACTAAGCAAACTCTGTAACGTGTAGAGTTGCCACTTTCAGTGTGCCAAAATGAGGTGAAAAACACCAATACAAACACCAGTTCAAGAACTTTAATTCACACATGACAGCTTGACATTAAAACGAGGTTAAGAATAAGTTTAACAAGACACTAATTATTTAGGTATTTACTGTATAAAGATTTGTTATGTATGATGCATTTATTTGGTTTACTTTTATTAAGTAAATACAGTATATAGATGGAAATGTTATAAATAGGCCCTAAAACAACAACGTCAATAATTTATTTTAAATCATTTATCTATTTACTTTTATTCATCTAATAATGTCTTGGTAATAAATATCAGTTTTACAAAATATAGCTAAAGGTCTGACAATATGGAATGGGCTATCATATTAGGCTAAATGAAAATATAAATAGGATGTCAGCAGTTGATGTCATCTCCCGCATGAGATAGTACTGAAAACTGTGCAGTTTACCATCACTGACAGACCCGCGGATCATTCACAATTGTGAATAGACTGATGTTGTCTTTCAGACAAACTCAACATTAAAATGCGCCACTTTCTCACCATCTCCCGTTGCACACACTCGTAAGTTATATTCGCTGAAGACAGAAAGCCGCGACTCCAGACGCGGACAGTATGAAATGCGTGCATCATCCACGCTCGCGGAGCTTGCTTGCGCATCCAGTGTCAAAGCACAAAAACGCGTACACCAACGAACAAGTGACATTTTTACGTCTTATGAATAAACTGTTTTAAGTGTAATGCACTGCAACAGCATGGTGACCTCCAAATGACAGTTACGCCACTGCATGCGCGAGTCATTTTGCGTGTGATCACTGACCACCGACATTAGAAACACTGAAGAGCGATCACGCGCAGTCACGCATCACAATGAAATGTGATTAATGATAACGATAAAATAAAAACACAAGCAGGAAATCAGTATTTACACAGCCATGAAAAGATTAACGCAGAACTTAAAAACATACAACCGCTGAATGAAGAGAAAGAGAGATGCGCTTGCAAAACTGAACATTGATCAGGCACAATATATTTTATATTCATTTTCCTATTAGCCTACTTTCGGGGATCGACAGGCAACGTCTCAAAGAACGACCAGTCGATCGCGATCGACGGGTTGGCGACCACTGCTCTAAGTCTTACATTGCTGTTATGTGACTATGTCACTCACGAGATGTGCTTTTGTTGCAATTCAACAGACAATGGAATGGCCAAATTACATGTAAATTCTGATTAATGGCAAATTTGGAGTGGTTTCTAAATTTTGCCAGAGCTATATGTTTTGTAGCTTCAGATGGCACATTGCAATGCATTAACATTTATGTACATTATTTTCCTGACAAAATAACATTTCTGCAGTCACAAACATACACTGGAGGTTAAAAGTTAAATATCGGTTAAGACCTTGCACAGTTCTTCAGAAATACACAATCCCGCCCCAAGTGCCATTTCAGAGTTGCATTTCTGGACAAAGACGGAACTGTTGAGGAGACCAGGAAGCTATGATGGTCCTTGTAACAGCCTTATCCACTCTACACAACTGCATCCCTGAGTTATGGAGTAGCCTCAGGAGATTTTGATTAATCAATGCCAAGTTCATACAAACTAAGCTGTCTTGCTGAAAATTTATAGCCCTACCCTGGATTTTCCTTCTCATTTTTTTACCTTAAGACCCACAGGAATCGTGACAGCCTTGTACGTGTATGACCCATTCTTTACAGGGTGACAGACCGATCAAAACTAGAGCAGCGTTTCAACAGTCACCCACAATGTAATGCTAATAAATTATGGCCTGCTCACCGATTCAGAAGGTCAACAAAATTTACTGGCTGTCACAAGGTTATTGACAAGCCAGCGCCTGAAAATAGGGTTTGTTTGGAGAAAAGTGATGCTCAATTTGCAAGGTTTTATCCCTCACTGTTGTGTTGCCGATACAGTTTCTCATGTGACTTATAGCCACAAGAGCCGTTACAACAATGCCACAAGACTTTCCATTATAAAGCAGAAAACCCATTGCTAAGCCCTATTAAAGACAAGGTCAATTAAACAATCTATGGTCTACTTCATTGGAGCCTGGTCTGCTGTAAAACAGGAGAACAACTGCTGAGCAGTTCAAAGCAAAAAGGCCAGGTGGGAAGAAAATAATCAGGCTGTGTTCATCAAATGCAAAGGGGATGTGTTTAAGGTGTTGCTTTAATGCACATGGATGTGTTTGTTCAGTGAGGCAGATTTGGGTGCAGCTGGCGGTACAGGGTCAGGTGCACACATCTGCGGATGGATGGATTGTGGAAGGGGGGAATTAGGAGCAAGTGATTCTTCACAGTCTAGTGTTTAGTGAATCGTGCCCGTGCTTTATTAAAGCTGAGCAGAGGAGAGAGAGAGTAGAAGTGGGATAAAATATGGGCTAAGCTACTGTTCCTTCTGTGGTCAAGAGTTACAGATTAATTCTGACAAATTAAATCTAGATCACATTTCTTTCCATTTCGTCTGGATAAATCTACAAAACAGAAAAGGTATCACTGCGTTACAAAATACAACTATGCACACTGCACAGACATTTCTGTTTCTTTTTTGCCCATTCGGTAAATGTTCAGAGCCAATTTAACTGTAAACATTGCCATATTAATACATTTCTCTTGATTATTGTATTTGGTTCTATTCAAAGGCACATTTGTGCGGCAATGTATTGTTAAACATCCTTAAAATGAAATCAATTTATTTATCAAGCAAAACTGTTATACACTATTCAGGGCTCTACGGTAACTTATGTTTTTAGGAGCACTTGTGCTCCTTAATTAAAAAATTTAGGAGCACAGTCAAAAATGTAGGTGCACAGACAATTGAAGTTGTTTTTAAGGAAATATTAATTTGGCACCGTATAGCATGCACAAAAATGATAAACTATTAGTAATTATTGATTATACCAAGGGGGCTGTTGAATGCCTCATTATGATTGGCTGGCGAACATTATAAGAGTGTGCACCGAAACATGCCGGGAATCGTTAAAATATATGAATTATGCATATGCCTAATTAATAACATTTGATTTGAGATTTACAAACGATAAAATCAAATTGCACATTAGTCACGTGTGAACTTTGTGTCTTGCCTTGGTTACAGCCAGCTCTCAAACTGCAACAAAAGAGGGAGATCAGATGCAGCACTTTAATACATTGTTTCTGTAATAACTCGTTGGTAATATTTATCATAGTGGGCAATTGGCTACTCCGCTTTTCGACTCCAGCTCTCACAGTAAGTGCGTTTACATGCACAAAATAAACGGATATCTATCAAAAATCAGCTTAAAAAGAAACCTGTTTTCACGTGTTTACATGCATAGTAATGAACCGGCTACGCATAAAACTGCGTTTACATATAAGTTTGAGACTTTTTTTATTAATAAGTTTGAGACTTGGCGGGTTTCTCGCGCGTGCAGTGACGTCACCGTCGATAGTCTGTTTAGTAATTAAAAATGCAGCGGGAAAACGGTCACAATCTGTATTTTATATCTCTTCTCATGTACGCAGTACCTGCATATGCAACAATAGTTCTTAATTTTTACGTTTCTACATCAACTGCATGATTCGAGAGTGGACTTTTATGCGTTATTTTACTATTACTTCCGTTTGGGACTTTTACTATTGCGTTGTCAGACATGCGCACATAAACAAAACTGAGAGAAAACCGGTAAAGGTGTTTACATGCAGCGCGCAATCGGAGTAATGAGCAAAAAACTACCTCTTGCCCAGCGGGTTTTGCTTACGCCGTTTATGAGCCTTCCCCAATAAAAGAAAAACGTTTTACGCGTTTACATGACCTACTTGTTATCAGCTTATTAAGCATAATCGGAGTAAGACTGTGCATGTAAACGCACTCAGTATGTGGTTCCCAAACTGTCATTTGGAGAAGGTCACTTGGCTGTTGCAGTGTATTACACTTAAAAACAGTTTATTCCTATGACTAAAATGTCACTTGTTCATTGGTTTACGCCAGTGATGGGAAGTTCAGATCATTTTACTGACTCGGACCTTTGAGTCTCGTTCAGCAAAATGAACGAATCTTTTTTCGAGTCATATCGTTCATTTTAGCAAAATATAATTAAAATGTTACGTTACTTTACTAACACATCTACTACTTATGCAAACGTTGATCACATTACAAACAATACAAAATTATAATGCTATAAGAAACAGAAAAGATTAATTCATTGTTTACCTGGGTCTTTAGTCTATGATTAGCTCACCACACCTCTTATCTGACAAGTCCTCGGGTTTGACTCGTTCGTTCACGATGTGACAGCTTCGTAAGCTAAACCAATGCAGTCAGAGCCGGAAAGAGAATTGATTAGTTCACCTCTGGAGTCTTCGGGTTTGAGTCGTTCGTTCTTTTGTCACAGGGCCCATAGAATGTTGCGCAATGCGCATGCGCGACTGGACGAATCACTCCCCGAGACGACTCGTTCTTCCCGAGTCACATTAAAGATTCGTTCGATTCGTTCAAGAATGACCCATCACTAGTTTACGCGTTTTTGTGCTTGGACACCGGATGCACAAGCAAGCGCCGCGAACGCGGATGATGCACGTATCTGGACTCGCTGCTCTCATTCTTCCTCAAATATAACTCGAAAGTGGCGAATCCTGCAATTTCCATGAGTTTTAGATGTTATTGGCCCCTAAACAATACACACCTTCCGCAAGCATTTGTTAATTTCTAACCAAACGTGGTGGGGACATGTTCCACCCGCAAATTATGCAACCAAACATTTATTTATTAGCACCAAAAGCAACATCAAATAACTTATGAAAGTGTGTTGGGCTCAGCTGTCGAATGCCAGGCGATCGTTCAAAGAAACGCCACACAGGAACATTTATCCTGCGTCCCACCAGGGTCAGTTATGCCAGACACACACCCCTCCAAACGACACCTGATGAAACACCCACGCACACTCGCACAGCCACAGAGGACATCACCTCAGAACCGAAAGTAAAAAGCGGAGCACTATATGGCGCGTAAGCTTATTCTCCTTTCTCATAACGGGAAAAGCCGCTCAGTTGACTAGCAAATGCAACCGATCGTAGTGCATAATGTCACGTAATATAAATGCATGCACATGTGGGAGTCCTAGTTTCTTAATCTGATTGTATTTAAATGGGTTATGAGTTTAAATCGGGTCAGTGGCACCAGTGCGCCTAAATATTTTTTCACAGTCGCACAGACTAATTTAATTTCAAGTCACAGTTGGTCACAGTGTAGAGCCCTGACTAGTGTTTATTTTTTCTATAGGTTTAAGTGGAATGTTAATTAATTTGTTACACGTATGCTGAAAACAACATCTGCAAAAGGGGTAAAAATGCAACTTTGATTAAAAAAAAAAATATTTCTGTGAAAGCAGTCCTGTATCACACAATTTTACTCCTTAAGTAAATGTCTTATTTCAAGGACACATATATTTTTACTGGCAAACAAGACAAAAGTACTTTTGTGTGTGCCCATAAAGCACCTACCTCATTTTAACAATCATTACTCTACATAACCTGCTACAACAAAGCTTGTCAGTTTGAATCAGAACAATCTAATTAATAAGCTTCACAAAATATAAACAAATGACAAACAGAAAAGCACAATGCCGAAAAACATATTTATAAGGCAATAACCTTGCAAACCGAGCTGTAAAGCTGTCTGAATTTTCCTGCAATTCAAATTCAGCCTCTAGCGGAAAGGATCATGTGTTCATAACCACAACCCCTCTCAGATGGACCCCTAAAGTGGGATGTCAGCATCTTACTGGAGCATTTTCTTCCGGTAGTTTAAATGGTAAAGAATGGATCTAGCAAAACCAAAATCTTGGGTTCGGTTCCCAAAGAACAATGATAAAAAATGTATACCTTCAAACCCAATGCAAGTTGCATAAATATGAATCATGTTTTTGTAAGTTAACAGTACATTAAGATCAATATGGCACAGAAAAATTAGCAGAGAATGGTGTCTTATTTCTCAATTATATTATACAACTCCAGCAGGCCATCCTGAATAACAAAACCCTGAGGCCACATCTGTACCATGCACCCTCTCCTTTCTCTCAACAAGGTTTCTGTTGATCCGCTGGTCGCAATATCACACTCATCTTCAGCATGGGGCAAGGTCTCACTCCCACCTCAACCCCCTGCAGACTTGAGCAGTGCCTGCCAGCGGGAACCCTGAACCTGAGGTCATTCTGAGGTTCGGAGTCCTCCTACATCCCTTGTATCTCCTCCCCCACAGCCCCATGCCCCTCTGTTTCTGTGGCCCCAGCAGGGCCCCTGCTGCCCTCGTCTTCCATCTGCTGTGCTGTGCCTGCTGGTGTCTCCGAGTGGCCCTTCCCCTTGGCCACATTAGCAAGTCAATGTAGCCTAAATCAAAGCCTTTATTATGGTCAAGAGTGCTCATAAGAAGGAGGTCTCCATTTTTATTGCTGATTTGGATCCCACTTTAAAATACGGCAGGACTACTTCTGAAACAACAGCTGAAGTGCAGAAAAAACCTAAAGGATATTTAAACAGATATTATTCCACAGTGAAGCACAACGGAAAGTAATTTAACTGCACTGTGACAAAAAGCAAACAGACCACAGAGTATTCAGACTTCTGTGAGCAAAGGAGTTCCAGGTAAATAGCACAGGCCATCTGCTGTTATATGCATAGAGAGAGAGAGAGAGTGAGAGAGCAAGAGAGAGACAGACAGACTGAACAAGCTTAACTGACACCTGTGGTCTCTCATAAGAAATGATCTCAGGGTATTCATTCCAGCCCCAGGATCACCACAGCAGAATATTGATTAGAGTTGAGACTCAATGTGGAGACAAAGACTGAGATGTGATGAGGCCCTCAGAGACAATGTAATGTGAGCGTTATATCCATGTGCATGAGAGATGAAAAAGAAGAGAAAATAAGAATATAAAGAACAGAGAGTACTCCTTAATATTGAATTGGGCAAGAGACTGAAAACACATCTTTCGTCATTTGCGGCTGTGCCTTGGGAAGGAAAGAACAGACGGGTGTGCAGGACAGTTAGATGGTGGCATTAGGTAACTTCCCTGGTAAAAAGACCAGCGTTCATTTTCATACTGGTCTGGATACTGGTCGACCATGGACGTCATGCTGATTAAGACAGCCATGAAGCTTGGTGAAATCTGCATCTGAAAATATACTGGTGGTATCCAGCAATGCTGTCTGGCTTAGTGCTTACATTGTAAATATGCAAACCAGGAATGAGACGTCTATTAAATCCCTGCACAGAGAGTATGTTTAGTATAAACAAAGAGAGATAGCAGGGGATTATAGTTAAATGGTGGAGATAATAAGCAATCTGCTTTTTCGAAAATGCCTCTAGGAAGAAAAGAATCATAGCTGTAGCAAATTGCCCAAAGTGAGGCATGTTTACTGGTTGAGTTTTATTACTAACATCCTGGCACAGGTGTTGGTTTAGCCGGTATGACCGCTTCATTTCACTGACAAACACTGCTGGAGAGGAAACAGGACCAGTGCTGCAAGAGCATGACAGTATTTTTTTAAAGAAATACAGTACATACAATTTACTGGCTAGGACGTTGTTTTGACTGCTGCAGTAAGTGTGAATGATTTCAGAAAGTGTCCATTAAAACTGCAGAACTTTAACCACACCATAAACCTTCACACCACACAATCTATTCAAGATACTCCTTATCTCTGTCTAATTAAAAGTAGCTATTTTTTGACACAATCGCTATCAAGGTAAGTAAAATATCCCTGTCCCTATCATATTAAGCATGAGAGGTCTGACTCATTTCATTTGCTACATTAAAATTATTAAATTACTAAAGTAAAAAATCAGACTTTTCTTCTCAATGTCAGTTTGTATCGAAACTCAGACAGACAGCAAGCGAAATCTGTTTGCCACAATACACACTAAGATTATATGGGCAGCAATATATAAAACAGTATTATAATATTTACATAATACTTACAATGTACAAAATAATACATAATTATACATTTAGGTAAATGTTATGGTTTGTCACAACGCTATAACTTTGCAGTTGACAAACTGAGATCACCGTGGGTTTGCGCATATTGTTTAAATAACAATGTTTAAACCTTTAAATGCTTTTTATTAGCAACTTAAAGTGCAGCTAACTACTGTTTATAACTTGACTTCAGTTGACCTGGATTTCTTTTTTCAAAGTGGGAGGGGTAAAACCTACATGTAAAAAAGACCTAAATGTTTTCATAAGAAGCTTGTGTGTTCAAATCAGGTTTGTGTAAATCATACTGGCTATAAACCTATAACAGTAAACATATAGAGATATTTGTATATACTTATATATATAATTTTACTAATATGGAATCATAAACAAGCACAACACTGTTCAGTATCTCAGTGTTTAAAGAAGTGAAGCTCGACCCCTTTATGGCAAACAGGAAGCGACCAAGCACCACAAGGTAAACATACCAACTGCCATCATTCCATTCAAGTGTCCTGCGAGTTTGTTTTCACTGTCAGATAACCACATTAAACTGCCATGTACAAAAGTTGAGATGCTTTACTGTTGCTCAAGAATTTAACATCATGTTTGGTCTAGCTACATTTTGCTGCCTTTTAATAAAACTAACCTCACTTGTGTGTTTCCACGCTTCCTCGTTCTCATCACGGTAACTGTTTTGTTTATCCAGCCATTGGTGTGTGACCAAACACTACTCACAGCCAGAGGAGTGCTTGAATTATCAAAAGCATGCAGGGGGTCATTGTGTGGATTTAAGCCTTCGTTCACCTCCTGCTGCCTGAGAGCATTAATTACCACATGCGCTCATATTCACACAGAAACTAAAGGCCCTGCTGAGCTACAAAACAATCTTGACAGAAGTGACTACACTGAACGATTGCGCCACGTTTTAGCGAGGTATTTCAACGCAAAAAAGTCACTAACCTCTCACCGTTCAATCCAATGTAAGCGTTTTTACACTACGTGACGCTCGCAATCCACAGTAAACAGGACGTGTTGGACGTGTCGTGTGCGCGCAGACCGATCTCGCGGCACTTTGATGCCATACGCCGATCGGTGAGGAACGCAAACGGAATTTAATTTATTGTTGTAAATGGCGTGTTTGTGTCCACGTTCTGTTGATCACAGCAGCAGTTGTTATTATTTTTAAATGATGGAGAAAAGCGTTATAACCGGACACGTAAATGCACTGAGAGCAATTTAGGAGTAGCGCTGTTCAGATGGCATTAAGCGCTGATTTCGAGCGTGCGTTTGCGTCGCTGGTTTGCATAATTTATGTTTTAAAACGAGACGCTAAAACAACGGATATGCAAATAAGCACTTTCCCCCTTAGTGTGGGAAATGACCAAAATCAATCTAAGACTATTTCAGACCAGGAACACAGTATTTAAAAAAGAAGAAAATAGAGAGTGGGAAGAAGGGAGGCTAAAAATCAAGCTGGCGCTCCATATCTTGAACCTGTTGGACACTCATCTCTGGAGTGAAGATTGACTGTGTTGGTGATTGAAGTGCTGTAGGGCTTTAGAGGAGGAATTACTGAACATTGACATGAGACATCTAACAGCCAGAGCCAACACTGAGATCAAAACTTAAGCATCAAACCAAGGCTTACGGCAAAATGAGGGAAAACCTAAACAAGATTCTCTTGGAGCAAGAAGCTACAAATGTAACATTTTTTCCTAATGCCACAGGCAGGAGCGAGAGCCACAACTGATAATTCCGTGCAACTGCCTGGAATAAATATTTAATAGAGTGCAGAAAATATTAAACTGTAGAAACAATCAAAGGCCTCTGCCTCTGTGTGCAGGTTATCTGTCTGCTGGGTGTTATGTGAATCACTGACCGGCGGATACCACGATCCCAGAGGGTCTCTTTCATTATCACATAGAGAAGAACAGGAACATGGCCATCCTCCATAAATTATTCATGTCCACCTCCAGACTTCACCACTGACAATTTTTCCATCTCTTCACAACTAAAATATGGAATAAATACTTTAAGAAAAAAAAAAGTTCAGCCTGTGCCTAGACAGCAGACATAAGCTGAAATATAGTGGGTAAACAGAATGTTCACAGGAAATAAGACACAATTTTAGATTTATGAAGAGATTTATTTATAAGGGTCCTTGTGCAAGCAAAAGCATTACATTAAAGATGAGTTAGTTCAATGTACTTTGTTCGAAGAAAATAAAATGTTTCACCAAGATGCTTCTGGGAAACATTTCAGAGTTCTTTTGAGGTAAGGCTTAAGTGTAATTTTTTCAGTGTTTTAAAAGCCACTTTCTTATACTGTATAGTGCAAATAAGGAATTTATGGTTTTGGAAGTGAAGCAATTTAGAGAGTGTTCAGGAAAATGTTTGAAAACAATTCTATTTGTTGATACAGAATTTAAACATTACAGCTTTAATCTTGTTTTATTTTGTGGAGCTGATGAAATAAGAGCTTTAGTATACTTTCCTGATTGGTTCCTCACCGTTGAGATTTGAATAATTTATCAATTTAACATATGCAAAGCAGAAGGCTACTTGTCTCCGCTGAAAGGGGGATGTCATCACATCCAGCAGTCAATGGTAATCACTCATTTTCAATTAGGGAGGAGAGAGAGAGCAATTCACAAAGTAAACTGTAAAAGAACATCAAAATATACAGCAATCAGCCCCGCAGTTAAAACGCACCAACCATTTCAATTTTCTTGCTTGATTGTGCAAACAAATGGTTTATTTAACTCTGTGCTCCCCACGTGCATGCTGCACAGAAACCATATTGTGGACTAAACAAGCTGAGAGCTGCTATGTATTCACCATTGATTGAATTAAACAAAGGGAAACAAAGCACAATAAAAAAACCTGGAAATTCATGAAGTCAAGTTCAAAATGCAGCTTCAGATTTTTTGCAGATATTTTATTTGCATGTAACAGGCTACACATATTTATCCAATGGGTGGGACTGAAATAAAAAAACGGTATCATAAATGTTGCTTCTTTAGTTCAGATCACAAACAATCTGGATGACGACTCACAAAAACAATCAAAATTGAATACCATAAATACGAAAAACACCCATATCATCAGCTGTTAGTGTTATGCTACTTTAAGGTTGACAGATCTTTTTTTCTAACCTATCATTAGCTACAGAGGTTAGGGTGGGGCGTTCAGCTCTTTTCTGTGGCTTCTGCAATGCAAGGCCACATACTGTGTGAAGGAACGTTCAGCAGGAGATGCTCAACACAGATTGGAAAAATGAGTCTAGCAGCAGAGACTCAGCACATGAACAAATAGTGGAACTCACCATTTGGCTCAGAGCGCAAATGGCTGATTTTAGAAAGCATATGGGAGATGTTAAATTTTCCTGCTGGACCTTTTTTTCCCCCACAAATGCTTTAGTACAGCTAATGACCAAGATCTTTCTGCACTAGGTAGCAGATGGGCTCTTATTTTCAAAGTGAACAGAAAGATGGAAAATGCTAAATGCGGAAAACAGTCTACACAAAAAAGGCGACCTTCGCTTTCAGATCCTCATTTATAATGCACACTAAAAATTGTGTTTGAGGCCCCCCCTGGGCTGTCAGCACTATATTAATGAGACTTTTAAAAATGGAGGATAAAGTCTTAAAGATCTTGCCAGAAACAGAGATTTTATAGAGCCAGCTAAAATGTTTTATCGAAAATCGATGGCTAAATAGACTCTGCGTCAAGTAATCTGTGTTTGTGTCATGAGAAAATTCATTAACAGAACCATGAATCATGTTATTAAATCCAAAACAGAACAAGACCTGGCAGTAATGCTGAAATAAAACGTACGACTGACTTTTATCATTGCAAACCCTGTTTTAAAACCATAGTGAGCTGTAAGTATATGATAAACAATTAAGTTAACAACCAAACCTAGAGATAAATCACAGCGTATAAACAGCTCATAAAAACAGTCTGGAATTAGCGGATGAAGTACTCCAGAGTGTTTGGGCCTGAGAGACGCCCACTTTCCATTCACAAACAAGTCCATTTGTTTTGAAAGAGTTGGTTTGCATGGGGTACCGATCATCCTGCGAGAAGATTTCCCTGGGGAGTGTAACATTCGATCACACTGGACAAGCAGAATCTGCCTCATCCGCGGTGGTCCCGCCCCCTTACTGCATTAATCAGCAAATGTGCCCTACATTGAAAACGGCCTGTCAACACTGAGCTGTTTGTGGTGTTGCCGGCTCTGTACTGAGGGCTCGGACCCCTGGGCCGAAGCGCTCATGCTGGGCTGTCTGCGAGGGTCTGTCTGCAGCGGTGTGGATGACCCCACCGAACCCTGCTTTCTCTGATGAGGTCAGCCATCAGCTAGCTGATCGTAATGTTAGGCAGACGCATGGGGAACCAGGCGGAAGGGTGTCGGGTGGTGTGGTGGGCGGTTCTCAGGAAGCAAGCATTTGGCCCTGTCTGACCTTGGCTGATTTCTCTCCTCTGTGTGTTTTGGTCTGTTAAGACTCTTTTTCTGACTGCATGCCAGCCCTGATGAGCTGTTACATGACCTGCATTCTTGCTAGGAAAGTGCGAGGCAGGAGCGCTGTAGACTCCCCTAATACCCTTGAGACTGCTTTTAGAGTCTCATAGTCACTGCAGCTCGTTCACATTGTTTGTGTGAACACTGAAACGGTCGGGCCTAATAGGGGAATGTATGTTTTTTTATGATGACAGGACTGTAAGGGGGTGGGTGTTGCAGTGTAAGCTTTCAGGCCTGGCCTTCTGGTATACTTAGCCTGGTGTGCAGACAGACAGATCACAACAGCTTTCATGAGGTATATTTCATTCGTTCCGTTGGAGAAAGGCCCTCAGAGTGTTCCCTGCTAGTAAGTGAACAATTTATATAGGCTCAGTTTAAAACGGATATGAGAAGCCTCAGAGCCCAATGGATAATCTCATTGGCCTGGGAAGTGTGATGTGTCAAAGGCTGTCAGAAGAGCTGACCAAACATTGGGTCTTCCAAACATTTACTCTGCTGGATTGGAGATGAACGGAGAGAGCTGAACTGCACATTTTTGACCTTTGTATGTTTATTTACCTGGATGTCTCCATACATTCATAAATGTATATTTTAATAATGATTTTCAAACAAGTTGTAACAACACTCTGCAAACAAAAACACAGAAACATTAATATGCTTTAATATAGTTAATAAACAAGTCATGTAAAGTTCACAGTATAATGAAAAAGCATATGGACCTGTTGGTTTATTGAGCCTTCTTTTAGCAATAACCAACATCAAACATTTTCTCCGGTTTTGATGTTGGTGTCCTTCGTTCTTCTCTGCACATTCTTTTCCGAAAAGAATTATGTGAATATAATTTTTAAATGACCTTGTGTAACCCTATCAGCACAGATAGATATTAGATATTCTAATATCTCTTTTTATTACATTTGAGACAAAGTTTCTAAACTTTCCTTGGTGAGTCACTTTGTATTGAGTTCCAGTCACATGTTTCTTCAGGGTGAAATAATTGTTTGATGCATTGAAAGATATCTATTTCAAAATCGTTTAGCAATACATATGCTAATATGATATTGTAAAAAAGAAATAGAAATAACACAAAGTCATTTTCTAGGTCTTTTTTCCATTGCTGCAAAATATAGGTATGACTAATAGAGGCTTGAAAAATATTACACCACATTAATCTTTTTACTGTACATATAAACCTGGAAATAAACAAAATAGATTAACATTGACATGAATAATAATTTAATTTCACTAATAAAATGTAAGTTTCTCTGTGATGTTAACAAATTTGTATAAATGTCAGATGGGTTTTCTTCCACACAGACACACTTGAAACTCTTTGAAACATTCTTAAATCCTAGGATAACATGAAAACAGATCACCAGATTTTGCACAAACATGTGGAGGCCATGCCAGCTCAATGCATGCTGACATTAAAGCAGTTTTACTCAAAATGTTATACTGATAATACAATAAAAATACATATGTTTGTATTACATCAGAAAAATGCAAAGTTTTTCTTATTGTCTCAGACGTTTAACCCCACTCAACCTGATCTCACAGGAATTCACAACTATTTTACAAGGTGGCTTATTCGTATGAATTTGTACATTGTGAATCCTACAAAAACGTATGATTACTATAAAAAAGCAATACTGCAGCCCCACCCTTAACCCTAACGTTACTGGCGCGAAAGCAAATCGTACTAAAATGTACGAATGAGATCGTACGGATTCATACGAATTAGCCAAAATTAGCCACATCGTAAAATAGTTACATTTTTGCCATGAGATTGTGTTGCCCCACTGTATTCGGTTGCATGAGCATATGGTTCTGCACCTTCCGCAGAAGATATGATATGAAGAGACTTTCAAATAACAAAAAATTGTTCTGGAAAGATTTGCCTGCCCTACTTGTTCCAAGGAATCAAAAAATAAAACAACTTTTCTGAATTATAAACCTCTTAACTAAAGCAGAGGCCGTGGCAGTGTACGTGGCCTCCTGCACATTCGCTCACAGGGCATTCATAGATTCTGCTCCTGCACCAGTGCCTTCTAAAGTTATTAATGGGCCGAGAAACGTGCAGACTGCAGCCCTGCTGGTAGTGTATGGTAGAGTCATCTGCAGCCATGATTAACATGTCTGCAAGACCAACCACACCAAAGCCAAAGTCTGCGCCAGGAAAGACTGCTCTGAGAACAGCCCTTAAATCAAATTCTCATTAATCGCCGGGCCGCCAGTCAGTGGCACCATGTGCCCTTCTAAAGCAGAATCAAATGCAGAGTTCTTCCTCTTCCTGCCCGGGGCCTTTATGTTTCTCAGTTTTCTTTAATCCACAGACCAGTGGGTTTTCTGCTTGTGTCTCTCTCTTTCAGTGTGTGTCTGGCACTGTCTGCTGACAATAGTGCTTTTAGTTTATTCTGTTTAATATAAAAGTACTTGTGAAACAATTGAGTATAAGAGATTTCTGCATTTGTCATTAGTGTAATAATTTCCATAGGGGAAACATTATTAGTCAAAGGTGTTAAGGGTGCTGTGTGTAATTTTTTTGAAGATCTGTAGACAGAAATGCCATATAATATTGCAGAGGCAAAAACATGACGAGATCTTAGTTTTGTGTGTGTTTGTGATAATAATGTTTCAGAGTTTTAGACAATACAAAACTTTAAGTTCAATAAAATAATTGTAAAACACTTCATTAAATCCAGACTCTGCTTCTGACAAAGACATAAGGAAGTAATACACAAACTGCCTCACTGAGTTGCTAACAAATGTGCATGAAATACCTCTATTGATAACCTGTCAGTGAAATTCAGCCCAATTAGAGGCACGGCACGGTTCACTTGACTAGAAGGTATGCTGCATAATTCATCTAAGATTGAATACAAGAGATCAGCAGTGGAAACAGCTGTTTTTCTACTGAATATAAAGAAGAGAAGTTTGAACTGAACCGTTACTAAAAGTCTGAGCTTTTCATTCTCAAGAGTTCAGGAAGAAGAATCATGATTCTAGATATTTACAGCAGGCCTACAGGAAAACGAGCTGAAAATAAGTCTCTCCGCTGCTATCATTCATTAGTATCATTAGGATTGATCTTCCTCAAACACTGTCTTGAATATCTTCTGTAGTGTGTCTGCTAACAGTTAGCCTCAACCCTAATTCTGTTTATGTTCAGAAGGCAGATGTTACCTATTCAGAATGAGGTAGCCCCACCCGTTCTCAGTGTTTTTGATGTTCAAAACAACGGCCACAATGAATCATGATCTCAAGATTGTTTTGAAAGTAGATGCAAAACAAACGCGTTCTTGCAAAATCTTTTGCTAAAAGGATTACCTGCTCTGCTGATGTAAGTTGCTTCAACAAAAACAATTAGTTGTCATAAAAGAGAAAGCAGGATGAAATGTGTGTGAACAGCAAACTGTTTGGTTCAGACGCATCATGGTCATTCAAATCATGGAAAGAATGTGATTCAATTACATGACCGGCACATATCTGTACCAAATAGACCTGTTTTCTCTAAGAATATAGTGGGCGTGCTTTGCATTCTTAAGAGTCTTTACAGTAGTAATATGACAGCTTTAAAAGACATGAAATGTCATGTCACTGACCTATGATGTTACAGCAGAATTTTAAAGACTACCCTTCAGCAGCACAGTCATGACGGCAATTAAGAGCAAAATAACCTCTCCCTCGCTGCAGCCTCACATGGTGCCATGAAGGTCACACGTCACAGAGAAAGAGAGAGAGAGAGAAAGAGGGAAAAAAGTGGGAAAGTAGATGTTGATGTTTAAGGGAAGAAAAGAAACACACAGATGAGATAAATGCAAACGCGGGGTGAAATAAGTGCAATAGATCCAGATCATCGGGGGATTCTGCCTCCTATATTGATTGTACTAAATTAGTTTCTCTTTTATCTTTCTTCAATCCCACAACACACATAGATGCTTTCTTTCTCCTCTTTATTTCTATGGACTACGCATTGCTATTGATCATGTTTTAGGTGCAGTTAAATGTCCTTTGACCTGACTTTCATTACCATGCGCAACAAACACCACTGTTACTATGTAAAGGAAGTAAATGTCTTCACAGTAAAATCGCCAGTGTTAAACAATGTCAAATTAACACACACAGTGTATATATAATCCACACTCTCAAAGTGTGGATTATATAAACACTGCGAGTGTTAATTTGATCTTTTTTAACAGTGGCGATTTTGCTGTGTTTACATGTTCATGTTGGTCTTCATAGTTAAATCGTTTAAGTCAGGACTGACGTATATATGTTATATTGGGATTTTGAAGGTGAGGGAATTTAAATCAGATGGACAATTCCGTAAAATTGTCAACCTTACCATGAAAAAAATCACGTTTTTACCAAAGGTATACTAACAGCACAAATATTAACATTTGGTGGTTTAAATATCCATATGAGGCCTCTTTTCAAGTTTTTAAAGCATTAGTTTTATTTTTAGTGCATGGTTTTTCTAGTCAGGTAAGTGCCATTCTCAGGATTGTCACATCCATAACAGTACATATTCCTCATAAATGGGCACATGAAAATTAAAATAAAACAAACAACTATTTTATGTTCTATGAAGAGGCATCCCTTCTTCTTTTGTTGGGTACAATTGCTTCAGGTTTGTGCATTTTAATTTACAGAAATCCTACAAAGTTTGTTGTCTCCCAAAAATCGTGTCCTTTTTTGTCACATCCATCACGCATGTTTATTTCACTTTTTTAAATAGAAAACTTGTGCATAGACTAATATTTTTCTGATGTTTAATCTCTATCAATAAGGGTTTAGTAAAATATAAACAGATGGTTCAGTATATTGGTAACAAATACATTCTTTGAGTGTTTTTTGTCACATCCATGACGTAAAATGTCACATGCTGGAATTGCCCAGATGTAGACCCCTTCGCCAGATGTAAACACTTGTCCAGAAGCACCTCCAGTTTTATTTTTCTTTATTTTATTTTTGCATCTTACATATATAATTCAATCTTAAAGATATTTGTTTAACATTTTGATTTGGTTGTATTTTGGATGTATTTTGTTCAAACGTTGCTTACGTTTTCCGAAGTGGTCTCTCTGGACTGAAGTTTGACCTCAAAACTGTCTTTCTATTGTGTCTTAGACAGAGCTAATAACGGTTAGCTACAAGCCTACACAGATTATGAGCATTATTAAAGTCTTTGTCAAATTATGACTCTGTTAATGTGCGTTTATTAAATTGTCTGCTATGGGAGAGTCAGAGTACTGATCCTATATCTCTTGCCCGTTTTTCTACCTGTCTAGTGTGCATTTCTGATAACATTTGAGACACGCTGACGTCACCATTTGTGGTTAATGCTACAGCAGAAGGCAGAACCAGCAGAAGAAACATTTAGAAGCACAGTTGAGGGAGGGGTCTCTCTCTCTCTCTCTCTCTCTCTCTCTCTCTCTCTCTCTCTCTCTCTCTCTCTCTCTCTCTGTGGGTGCTAAACATAAAGCTAATGAAGATGATCATAATCTATCAGCACTGACAGTAATTTCTCAGTATGCATTGACCTAGGAACACTCTAGTATGTTGTACAGCAATCTAACCGAAGAGAGAATCCACAGCTGCTTTCCCAGCAACAGTATTTGCAATGTTGCTATTTTTTATAAAATAAAATGATATTTGAACTAATATCTACAAAAACTCTATACCATTGGATAAAAACATGGATAAACATAAATAACACCAAGTTGTTAAATGTCATCTTTTCCCCTTAGTCATCTATTATGGCTTCTAAGATTTCCACTAGTACCACACTGTTATTTTCTAAACATTTCAAAACAAGGATAAATGAGACTGTGATGAGCTCTGATAAAGACGCTTATGATTTATCAAGGAGGATTCTTCATTCGTATAAAATCTGCATTAAGAAAACCGTATAAAGCTCTTCAGAGAGTTCATATTAATCTGACCGATGGAAATGTTCCGTCAGCAGTACAGCACATTCAAGGCAGTGACAGGAATAAATCAGAAGCCACAATCTGATAAAACTCGAATGTGATATGTGGTGATAAGATAAACCTCTGCACAACCGCAATAAAAAGACAAACAGCCACAGTATCTCACCACAACAAATATCAGTCTATAGAGAAATATAAAAGATGAGGAGGCAAAAACAAAAAGTAAACGGAATGTTTAAAGGTGCTGTGTGTAATTTTTTGGAGGATCTATTGACAGAAATGCAATATAATATACATAACATTGTGTTCAGAGGTGTATAAAGACCTTACATAATGAAGCATTATGTTTTTATTACCTTGGAACGAGCTACTTCTATCTACATACACCGCAGGTACCCTTGCATAGAATTGGCCATGTTGTTTCTACAGCAGCCCTTTCGTAAATACATGATCTCTTTCGGCAAAGAAGCAAAAACATGACGACATCTTAGTGCTGTATCAGCCTTACAGACTGTATAAATGATGGACAGCGTGACGCCGCTCCCTCCCATTGTAACGAATTGATAGTAAAACGTCCGACGATGGGCGCAGACATCAAAAACGTCAGTTTGGAGCCTGGGCATGCGCAGAAGGAATCGTCAGTGGAGCCAGAGTCTGCGCAAGGTCCTGCCCATATTCCCTGATGACTTAATCGTAAACGAAGAAATCATGATACCACACTCCTTTTTTATAACATCTTATAACTAACTAAAACCAAACTTATTCAAATAACGAACACTTGGAAAAACATCAACGTGATAAGAACTGACTAAAATACCGGAAAAAAATCTGTACTAAAATAAATGACCTGTACAGCAGCCAGCCACCAGGGGCCGATCAAAGAGCCGGCAGCTTCACTTTTCAGGACGTGTGAGGGGTGGAGTGAGCCGGTAATTGCAATTTGCAACCTCACAGCTTGATGCCGCTAAATTTCATACCCTGGACCTTTAGGAGGAAATGAACATGTGGATTAATTTAAGCTGGGAACAGGTATTACCTCTTTGTTTTTTGTTTATCGTGGTTAAGTTTATACTGTCTGTAAAGTGGATTGTTTAGCTGCAGGAACAAACACGCACAAAATATCATTGACATCTGGTGAATAGCCTGTGAGAGTAGACAAAAGTTCTCCCGCCCTCACAGTGCATTCACAGCACACATCTCATGTTTATCTGTGAGAAGAAATCTGATTGCCCCTATAGTACTGCTGAACATTTTTTTCTTCCTGCCTTTCTCACTCCCGTCTCTTTATCTTCATCTTCCACTCATCAACTCAATATTCCAATAACCTTTTTTTAGTTTAAAGCCATCAGGGGTTTGAAAAGAGCAAAAGAGTAACTGCTGTGGATAAACACAGACCTGACACGACAGGGTTCGTCCCGCCCCCCATTCCCCAAAAACCTAAGCAAACAAACACACACAAGCAACGTGAGTCAGCAGATGAAAGATATCACTAACGCATATGACGACGGTGACATGCAGGGTCACGTCACGTGCAGCTTCTCTTTGCACCCAACAACCTTTATCAAGCAGAGAAACTTGTCGGTTTCCTTTGGTCTGCGTGTGCTTTATGTAGGTGGTAAGGAGACCACAGGTGCTAAGAAGATCAAAAGACACGAAGGAGTCTCTGTTCTTTGTTTCTGAACAGGCCCAAAAATCTCTACAGTCAAAGTAATTTTTCAGTTCTTTGACATGTGAATGAGAGGAAGAGTAAGAACCACGGCCCCTCAGGACAGACATTTCTTACAGATGCTAGTCTTTGTAGAGCCGAAAAAGCAGGAGATTAAGACATAAAGCACTTTAGTGAAGACCACTGCTGGCCACAGACGGCCATTAGAGAATTTTCTCAATTATTTCATAGGCAAACTTTTTATTTTCATAAGTAACCACATTGGAAGTATTTTGTAAACCCTGAGGGAAAACTGCCTTCTTTGAGTCTTTTTGACACTCTGCAGATGTAGTTTGGAACATGAGATGTTTAATCCGTTCATACATGAGCTACTGTGTGAAGGACAGCAAAGCCGTTGTGTTTAGAGCCCGGGTCTCAAGACTTGCTGAGAAGAAAATGTGTATGTGTGCGTGAGTGTGTTTTGGCTTGTTCTTTAGTCTGCCTGCTCTTCCTGTGTATCTCTGTTACCGTTCTCACACGTTGCTTTTGTAAGTCTGTCTCAGAACTGCATATTACAGCCTACAGCTCATTTTATCACTGCATCAAATTTCTCAGCAAACAGATGCTGCAAAAAACACAACAAAAAGGCTTTTAAAATAATGCATCCGTTGATTTCCTGGCAGGCCCCGGCCTACAGGATTTCAGTTTGACCTCACCCATACAGACAGCTTTGAAAAACAATTTGGCTAAGGCCTTGCATTAAAAAGAATGCACTTGTTTTGGGGAAAGATGAGAGATGTTTGTTTGGGGGCACTGCAATGCTAGTTCACTGAGGTCATCTCTGCTGTATGATCAAATGAGGAATGCTTTCCTCTGTGCCTTTATAGTTCGAATTATGCTGGTAAAGTATCTTATTCTGACATCTTGTTCCCTGGTCCAAACATGTTTGTTGGCTTTGATATGGGCTGTGATCGTGTTATAATGAAATGGAATCGTAGGAAACCAATAGCACAGGGCCTACATCTGAGAATCCTGCGGAATGGAAGGTATTCACTGGTAAACCAAAACATCAAACCCTGTAATCTCCTGCGTCAGTGTAATGTTTATTGTTTTTCCCCTCATTCTACCTAATTGGATGACAGTGAAAGATGATAAAGCTTGATGATTGGGGAAATACGGACTGGATGGGAGATGAATGTCAGCATGGGTCCGACATGCCTGAAGGCCTGCACATGCACGAATGCAGCCGCTCACACGTTCAGACGACCCCAGGATGACCCATGTGCACAATCGCTCACTAACTACAGTTACAAACATGCACAGACACATGCATATATACATTCACACAGGATCTAAAACCAACAATGACCAAGCCCCAAATGTGAGTAAAAAAGTCTTGGCAAGTAAATAAACTCTCTTGACTCTGAGAAAAACAATTGAGAAAACATCTGCGGTGACTTTTAACAAAGTTTACCTCATTTTTTATACAGCCTATGTATATATCTATTATGTATTTCATACGTTTTAAAGGGTCACGAAAAAGAAGAGAAATATAATAAATAAAAAATATTTTCAAGATGATACAAAAATTATATATTTTTACATTTTATGATAATATAATTTTTGAATAAATTTCACTGATAAAAAAATTACAAAGACCTGCTGTGACTTGTTTTACCTGTTTGTTTTTTATAATAAAAGATATCATATAAAAATAAATAAAAATGTAATATTATAATATATAATTTTTTATTATTTTATGATCATTAAATATAATGTAGCATTAAAATGTGTTTTGAAAAATATCAACATAGTGAATATCATATAATATTTTAAAAAAATTAATAAATAATGCAAAATACACTTCCATCGCCTTTGGCAGGTGGTGCCTAATAATCTGTCAATCACTTTTTTCAATCAATTAAATGTTACATTGGAATAAGAACTGTATATCTTGCTAACACACCTTTTCGCTGAGGCCTCATAGGGGCATATGACCCCGACTCACTCACCAGCCATAGGCTGTTTATAACAGTCCCCATTAGCAGCCAATCTCCGCTTGAGAAGCATGCGGAGTGCTTGGGCCACTTATTGGAAGACCTCTGGAAAGCTTCAGCTATTAGCATGTGTGTGCATGATGATTTGTAGCGCAGAAAAAAAGAGGGAGTGCTAGGGGGAACATGCTAGACAGCTCCTTTCACAAGATTGGACTTTAAACCAGCCAATTAGTCGTTTCACACATAGGGAGCATTGTGCAGGTCACACATTAATTTGAGAAATGAGCAGGAAAAGTGGAAGCTGGTGATGTGGAGAGAGAGAGAGGAAATGAAAGACCGAGAGAGAGAGAGAGAGAGAGAGAGAGAGAGAGAGAGAGAGAGAGAGAGAGAGAGAGAGAGAGAGAGAGAGAGAGAGAGAGAGAGAGAGAGAGGAGAGAGAGAGAGAGAGAGAGAGAGAGAGAGAGAGAGAGAGAGAGAGAGAGAGAGAGAGAGAGTAGGGCTTTAATTATAGCAGAATTGCATTTCACAGATTCCCAGCCCATCATTTCTATTTCTCCTTCATTGTCATTGCATATTTTACCAAAAAAGAGACGAGCTTTTCTTTACCTTTGAATGTCCTTCATTTGCTCTTGTTAGCAGAACTCCAACAGGGATTTGACAGCAAGTAAATTTTCAACTTCTCCTAATTTGACAGGGGATCTGTCTTTGCGGGATTCATCAACTGTACAGGCCTTGTCTTTTTATGTTCCTATATGTGTACATAAGCAGGCATCTAATTAGCTGTAAAGCTCCCATTACTGTCATGGTGTTTCAAATCTAGAAGAGTTCTATTTCCCAATCATTATATTATTCAGAGTAAACTGCATGTAAAAGGGTATATTTTAAAACCAAAAGCCTTGCCTTTTTTCTTAGGTCCCTTAAGAGAGTGTCAGGACAACTGTAGCTCCTGTTACACCCGGAAAAGTGCAGTGTACAGTCCTACAAAGATAAATGATCGTTCTCACACTGCATTTATCTGCAATGTGGCTCCACTGAGGACCTGGAGAAAGTTTACATTACTGGAGAAAGAAGCATATATACCAGCAGAATCAATCTAATCAATCCACCGGACCACAATGGCTCTCTGGCAGGGGAAAGCAGAGAAAATATAGATCGTTCAATTATGTTGTCAGATATGAGAGCAGAGAAAACAATACCCCAAATCCATAAGTGCCTGAAAACTTCAGCTGGGTAATACGTGTACTCATTTAAGAGCATTCAGCCATTATCTTGTGTGACTTGCATGATAAACACAACACCAGATATATCAAATCCCTATTACGGCTCGGGAAAGCCCGAGTGAGGGAAATGTTCATGCAAATGTTTACATTTAATGGGCATGTTGAGTGTAAAACGCAGACCTGTCATATCGAAGGCGCACACAGGTCATTTTTTTGCCATTTGCCAGGAATAGCCTGACTGGAGGAGCTCACTTAAGCCCACACTTGTAGGTTAAATTTCTGGCCATCACTGCTACTAAGACCCTCTCAAATACAGAAACGCTAATTTTGGAACATCCATCTATCAGAAAAATAGTTTTGGTTCATCAAACAATAAGATAGAAAGTTTAAAAAGGAATGTTTTATGGTCAAGCCATACGTATTAATCTAATCTCTTGCTTTGGAAAGACAAGACCAGAGCTCCCTGTTAGAATTATAAGAAATATAAGAGAAGTTCAATACAACAGTGTGAGAAAGAAAAGCACACATGAGAGATGGATAGTGTTTTGGTCAATAAAGGTAATGACATCTTCCTCTGTGGCTTAGTGCTTTTGTAGCGGCCTTGTATACTTATCAGTCCATGAGATCAGCAGGAAGTAACAGAAAGCCAGGCTTATCTGTGTTTTGGTCTGGAGCTTTGGGGGAAGGGCCGAGGAAAGATTGAGGTTTGAGTTGGTCATGATTTTTGTGGTTGGAGTGGGGTGGCACGGTAACATGACACAAAGACTAAACAGAATATATGCAATGGAATTACGTGAGGAAAGATATATGTGTATACAATAAATATTTTTAATACTCAAAGACATTTATGTAAAGGAAAAACTACTATTTTATTTTTTCATAGGATATTATTGTTTAAAATAGAAGTACTTTTTAAAGAATAATGAAGTAAAGGATAGACAGGAAATACTGGTGCTACACAAATGGGAAATTAGAAAATTGGGCCAAAATGTACATATTAAAGCTGAGGCAGATCCTTAGGTTGAGGAGACAAATTACCTTCTTCCTTAAGGGTGCGAGATCTGATATGACATCTCTCTGTACAAACATGACAAGCTCAAATTAGCAGAAATAGCTGAGATTCAATTATAGAGAATCCAAGACATGCAGACACACAGATGTGAGCCAGTGCAGATGAGAGCTTTAATGCAGCAACATTTAAACACTTTCTGAGTGAATAAAGAATATTATGACACAGTCTCAAGGGCCGAAACAATAAATAGCATGCAGTCTTGTTTGCTATTTTTCACAGTCTTATTTGGGCGATATCACTTTGAACATTCAAACCACATATGTGACCAATAACAGACTTGGATTTCTGTGTGCTTAGAAAATAAAGACATGAGGTCTGTTTATGTGTGGTAAGAGTCTCTCAAAAGATTCATAAAGGATTGAAGAAAGAACACGAAGAACCACTCAGCTTATTATGTATCTTCTGTGAAATGGATGATGTCATCCATTTTCACATGAGAGCAGAACCTCTAAAAACAGTTTACAGGAAAATAGCATGTTCAGGTATCAGAATACGGTTACATTGAAGCATATAAATTACTCATGTGTCAGCGAATTGTGTGTAGATACTTTGAAACGTATGTATGATGTACAGTATATGGGAAGAGAAGGGGGGAATCACATTAATCCTGAATTTATTCGATTTCACCAATCCATCCAAATATATTTTAATGTGTCTAAAATGCAACTTAATGGAAGTAAAGTCTGGGCTTCAAGCCATTCAGAGGAAGTTTTGCACCTGTCAGAATCATTGATTTAAAATTTGTTATTAATGCTGTTCAGGGTTGCAGCAGACTGGTTTTAAGAAAACAATATTTTAATAGCGATAATAATTGTCTTATGTTGCAAAATTCACCTGGTGGAGAATTCAACAGTGTGAAATGAAAACAGATCATTATGCAACGCTGAACGCACAAATTGTGTAAAAAAGTAAAAAGCCCATGATCAGTCTTGATCATTCTGACAATAGCAACCAAAATGTATCGACTCTAATACATTCATTCATTTATGCATATTGTCAAATTAGCACTCAGAGTGTGAATTTAATTTAAAGCACAGTGGGTTGCTTCCCAGTGCGGTTGCTTCCCACTGTATATAAATAAAATATTATAATAATACACTTACTCCATTCACATTTTCCCATAACTGGCATCCCACAGAGAATGTCACATTTGTTCAACTTAAAGCTAACTAGTGAAGACTAAGAAAACTCTTGTGGCTAGAGCTACCTGTGGCTAATTTACAGTTTTACTGTTGTTTAATGAACGCAGTCCCTAATAAATTGAATTAAAAAAAAAATGCAAAAATAGTGTAGAGTGTAGCATAGGTTATAAGTTGTAAATGGCAGAAGTGTAAGCCGGTTTGACAGATAGATTGTGAAGTATCAGTATTTATAAGATTTTCATATTATTCCATGGCTTCAACACAACTGAGTAAGACAGAGGGGGTGATGGAGGATGGAACTCAAAAGATGAACTGAACTTTAGTACAGTGTTTCTTAAAAGGTTTGGGCTATTTTAAACATTCTTATTCAGGAAGTTCGTTCTTATCTTCTAAAACAAAAACTATTCTTGCTTAATGCAGTCTTTTGATGATGTTTATTACAGTAAAATTGAAACAGTGTTCTTAATAGATCTGACAAATTCTTCTGTGATGCAACAATCAAGAATGTTGAAAAAAGTCCTATTTTTTAGTCATTGAAAGACATTCATAATCTTCTGTGCAAATCAACCAACCAGTCGGAGGTTGAGTAAACTGTAGATGTAAAAATGTTGCCAGGAAAAACAAGTTTCGGTATCAAAATGAATGTAAATCATGACCCAAGCCAACACTAAGAGAAATCGTTCAGCACGGTTCCCATTTTATTTTCAAAAACATCAATGATCATTAGCTGTTTCTTATTATTCAAAACTAAATCCAGGCATCACAGAGAGCCCTTAGAAACAGCGATTGGCTTGGTAGCTTTAGAATGAGAAGAAAAGTGCTTTTAGCTCTGAATAGTAACAAAACCCTGAACTGAACAGGAGAATGTATAATCAAACCCATGTATCTTGGCAGCTGTCCATGTGAATGACTTTCCTTCTGTAGATTAACATGCAGCAACTGAGAATGGTGAATGAGTGCTATCCCACCGGTTAATTCCCTCCCCTCCACTCTGCACACATGGGCTTTCATGTAAACTGCCTTTCCAGTTGACTAAGTTAGACTGCTTACACAAGACCACTTTTTAGAAATAATGTATAAATCATTGCATTTGAAATGGAATTTTACATTGTATGGACAATGCATAAAAGTTATGGCTGAAGGGCCCTGGAAGGATAAGGAAGCATGTCATGGCACCAAAATAAACAATTTAAACAATGCACCTACACTATGAATAAAGTGCTTGTTAGATCATGCTTAATCCACTATTCTTGTGTAGAATGTGTTACGTAATTGGACATAACAAAGTTATGCAAATATTGGAGAAATAATTTAGGCATACACTGCATTAAGTGGGTTTACAATTTTCTTAACAGACATTTATATTGACTTAACCCATAACCCTTAAAACTGTATAAACTTTAACACTGCATATTGTAAATCAATCATTAATGAAATGGAGAAACAGCCATTCACATAATACATTCTCTTGGTAGGTGACGTCACCACCACCACCTGAAGAATCTTTGAAACCAGTTAGATAACTTTGCCAAATAGAGCTAAAAATGCAGCTCCTTAACATTTTACATTCAGACTGTGGTGCATTAGCATGGTTACTCTTACCAGGCTGGCAGTTACTCTAGATTGACAAGCTTGCATAATGCAAAGAGTGAGGACAGGGTGGTGTTGGGGGAAATACACCAATCAAAGTTGGCTTCACTCGCCGTGCGAGATTTGATTTCTTAAAGGAACAGATTTGTA
This sequence comes from Triplophysa rosa, assembly GCF_024868665.1. Lineage (NCBI taxonomy): Eukaryota > Metazoa > Chordata > Actinopteri > Cypriniformes > Nemacheilidae > Triplophysa > Triplophysa rosa. The sequence goes on along the minus strand of NC_079904.1, from coordinate 9,298,720 downwards.
CCGGTTAAGAATAAAACCTCCTGTAAGGACAAGGTTTCATCGCAAGATTATGCATGTCCTTTTTGGATCACTTTCAAACACACAAACACACACACACCATTAAGCAGACTTACATGTTCTCATCAGTTCCAGCTGATTTATTTGTGTCAGATACAGACTTCAGCATGACGACATGTAACTCATTTCCTTTGCTACAAAACGCAGATGGTCCATTTTGAGAGTATATTGCACAAAATAATAAAAAAACAAATGTGCCATTATGATAAAAAAAGCAAAACAAAATCCAGTTTTACACCTGCTATTTGGGACCCATTCACACAGATATACATAAACTCCTAGCTTTACTATATTACAGAACATATACAATCTTCATTCTAGTACCAGAAATGAGGTCTGCGTTTCCCCCAAATTCCACTGTACACTTCTCTATAGAAATGCTTCAGATCTACAGCTGTACATTTGCCTGGCGTAAAATAATAACCAGGCATTTAAATGCAAGTTCTCAGTTTAATCTTGCATGCTTTACAAATGAAACCGGGTTGAAGTGCCTGAAGAAACCTCACTTAAAGCACAGTAAGAATATTCCCTTTAACTGTACAAAAATATGCCAGAAAATAGTTTACTTCTTTTTTTTAAAAAGATGAGGTATGTTGGTTATGTATCAAAATGCTTCCTGCCATACCTGTGTGTTCTAGAGCGGTTATCTGCTTAAATATCCCCATATTTGCAGGGAAACGGAACTGGTTACAAAAAAGAAACATTTGTGGCATACAGAAATTACATAAGACCACAGAAAAAGTTACATCCTGAACAGTGTTTCTGAATCGCCTCCATTCGGTTCAGCAGCCGTTTGCCAACTCCCTGTAGTGATATGGGTGCATGGGAATGCATAGTTCAGATTTTACATTTTGCGCTCCAGTTTAAGCAGTTTCACTGCAGTCCTACAGAACAACCACACACACAAACCTGTCAAAGTTGACATGTCACCTTTTCGTTACGTTACCCAGTGTCATAACGTACGATCCGCTCTGTTAACCCCTACCGCAACAATCACAGAGGCAAAGTCAAAGAATAACCTGAAGATGCGCTTCGCCCCCTTGGAGCACAGCGAGTTTCAGTTAGTAAGTGAAAACCAAATCTGAAAAGTTCGCCTCCAGCCAGTCTCCCGCGATCATTTCACTGAGCTCAGGGGTGCAATAGTCCGGGAACTCAAAGTGGGAGCCGAGGCTGCCCTCGCTGAACGAGTCCAAGTCTTTATCCACCAGAGACAGGCAAAGATTTCCTGAAGTGTTTCCCAAGTCTGTTCCGTGGGAGCCAGCCGCTAAATTCAAACTGAAGTCTACCAACAAGTCGTCGGAATCCTCGCTGGAGCTGCTGGACGAAGAAGAAACGGACCTGAAAGAAGATGCTGGTGATACGGAGGCAGGATACGCTGCGCTCTGCTTGGTAATGTTCTTGAAGTTGTAAAACAGTCTGCTGCCGCTCGTGTGCCTGGACTCCTCGTACATGCTCGCGCCCTCTGAATCTGCAGCGGAGCCCAGTGTGGGGCTCGCCGGGACTTTATGCAGTCTGATGGGCTCCTCGTCCTCCTCGACTTTAATCCGAGAGGGGAAATCGTCATCGTAGTCATCCTCCTCATCGTCGTCGTCGTCATCTTCATCATCGGTAAGTTCCCGTTTGATAGACTTGGTCACTTTTAAGTTAGTGAAAACGTAGTTAAATCTGCTGTCTTGCGAAGGTCTCGCGGTAATGTTGCCCGGTTTGCTGGGCTTGAGTTTCGTGCACTTCTTCCCTGCGGCTTTGACACTTTTGCTGACCTTCTCCGGCGACTGTAGCGCTGGTTTTGAAGAACCGTCCAGCTTTGGCTTTTTCTTAGGTCTGTATTTGTAGTCGGGGTAGTCAGCCATGTGTTGAAGCCGGAGCCGTTCGGCTTCCCGGATAAAGGGAATCTTTTCGCTGTCCTTTAGCATTTTCCAACGCTTTCCCAGTCTTTTGGAAATCTCAGCATTGTGCATGTCCGGAGACTGTTCCATGATTTTTCTCCTCTCGATCTTTGACCACACCATAAATGCATTCATGGGTCGCTTAATGTGACCAGTGGCTGTTTTGCACCAGTCCGGTTTCGGTGGCACCGGGCTGCACGCCATCAGTTCGTTTTCCTCCGTGTCTGTGGTCTCTCGCGACACGCTGCTCTCTGTCTCGCAGTGCTCCGTGTGCAGCACCATGTCCCCTCCTGCTTTCACAGTCCAGAAAGTTCAAAGATACTTTCTCTCTTGATATCGACTCTCAGCGTCTGCGCTCTCTTGACAAACCTCTTTTCAAAGTTACCGTTCGCCTTCTTAACTAGTTCCTAGGTTTCTCATATCGGTTACGTCACGTATAATTATCCAATAGCGTGCCTCGACTCCTCCCACGAGCCGCCAGACGTTCTCTTAACTCTTTGCGTCCAGTTGAAGATTTCATTTGTGAGCGCTCATGTGGGTGGGATTTTCATTATGTCTGGACTTGGTGTGCGAGATAGGCATATTGAATGAACACCAGTCCTGTCAGGGCGAAACACCAGGGCATAGAGATAACACGAGAGCATAACAATTCAGTGTTTTAATCAAATAACTGGAACAGATGAACGCGTTTTTTAAACTCAGTTGATGCAATTTACAGAAACTGCGGGTGGCGCTTGAACGCTGCTGGACGTCCACGCAAACTTTATTGATTCATATCACGACAATGAAATTTGCTGTTGACTGTCTCACATCGTCCCACTTTCTCTGTTATGCAAGAATAATGTATGTGGGTTATTACTTCCAAGCACGAGCGCATAATACACTAACGATTTGGTATGCAACCCACTCGACTTGACCTACATATTTACATTGCCTATTTATTTTTTGAGGGACTGTAATGATGTGTCCAGAGAGCAGACAGGAGAGAGAGTGCAAAGATTTGCTGTGTCAAGGAGGTGAGCTCTCTCTCTATCTCCCTCTCACTCTCTGTAGACCACCCTAGCCACAGCTCTGGCAGTCTGCCAGCTCCTTCTCTGATAAAACTCTCTGGTGCTCTCTTTTTTCTCCTTCCCCTAGAGGGCAATCATTTACCCCTCTGAATCTCTCCTACCCCACCCCACCCCCGCGCAGCGCTCCCCCCTCAGACTCATGCGGTGACACATTACATTAGAAATGCAGCGAGAGAATTTTGCTGGGTAGTTTTGCATTGAAATATAAAAAAAGCATAAGATTAATTTTCACAGGCGTCTCCTTCAGACCCCCCCACTGCCTGCATTGGATGGCTGCCTGCAAGCAGTATCTTTCCAACTCGTATCATAACACTTCCATGCCTTTTTAAGTTATTTTCAGTAATCTTAATCTAAAAATAGCATTATGCTACCCATGGAGCTCTAAAGTCACCCATCATCCACCATGAACATTGTTTTAACAAGCCTGTGTCAAAAGCTCTTGTTGTCACATTAAACAGCTCTTGCTGCACGCTCCCAGATTATATTTATATTAATACCCTCCTGCTCTCAAAGCAGCGGTGCATTACAGTAAATTAGATGAGCCTCGTTCAGTAGTAAAACGGTCCTGGATGAAAATAGAGGTGAAGAAAAGATGATAAAGCGAGAGAGACGAGGACGCCAGACAGGAATGACTCATCCCCTCCTTGGCGTTTATCTTCTTTAGACAAGAAGCTGCCACTCACCCACTGGAGAAGTGCTAAAGCAATGGGTCGATAGACAGTCCTGACTAGAAGCTATCTGATACTGAAGATGCAGGAATGTATTCCTTCTGAATGGCCCCTAGATGGGTTTGTTCAATATGCCTTCAATCTCAACAGCACACAAAAGGCCAAAGTCAGATTAGGTGACCGCGGGGATGGAGGGGCGCTCGCGATGGGTGGAGTGCCACATTCACATAAATGAGTTAACAAGCCTAGCGTCCTGGCCATTGATTGCGATGCGATGGCTAGCTTTGGTCTCAAGGGCCATAGCTTACCTAACGGCTGCCGTTAGATGTGTGAACTCAAAGCATTGCTGAGTAGGCGTGGAAACAGGCTGTTGTGATTGTTTCACAACACTTTGTTTTTTGTCTTGTAAAACTGAGTAGGTTGGATGTGAATATATGGGCTAAATAAATGTGATTGAATTCAGGTTAAGCAAATCTTTGTGTTTGATAAGAAACTACATGGCTTCTTAAGATTTTAGCACAAAATACAACCGTGGAAAAAATTAAGCGACCATTTCAAACTATTGTTTTTCTGATTTTAAAATGTACTATTTGTAGGTATGTATTTAGGTAAGATGATCATTTTTGTTTCATTCTGTGAACTACTAACACTATTTCTAACAAATATCAAATACAAATATTGTTTCTGTTTGCATTTATTTGCAGAAAGTTCATATTCACTTGTAAGCACAACAGTAATATTTGTACATGTATTTAGGAAAAGTTCAAAAATGATTTTTTGTGTTAACCTCACAGTTTTCATGCTGTCAGTCTTTTACATTGCTGTTGGATGACTTTATGTCACTCCTGAGGTTTGATTTGGTTGAGATATTGACAGACACTGGACTGGAATGGCCACAACACATCTAGAAATGCTGATTAAATGAAACTTTGGATGTTTTCTGTGGCTGTATGGAAGTATGGTCAGTAATATATGCTTCAGACCACACACCAGAAATGCTATGTGAAATAATTTTATATTCAAAGATCTCGTTGAGCTACTGCCAGTTGTTCTGTCAAGTTTTACTTCATGCACAATTTCTCGATTCACCATGCTTTCCCCATCCTTGCCAAAAACGTTGATTTTATTCTCTTGTGAAAATACCACGGTCACTGTGATTTGGAGAGTAAAGGATTTTGTTATCAGTGTTAGATAAAGAGCCTCTGAAGTGGAATACATACTGTAATGCAATTGACCCCATGTCTCCACACTTTCAAGGTCTGATGCTCGGCAGACCGGAGTGACTTCACAAGAAGATAAACAGAGAATACCTAACACGCTGGTGTGTGCTAGTTTTATAGACGTTGTCGATGCAAAACTTTTTTTCTCGTACTTACAAGCACTCGGTAGATTTTAAAGTTCATTTACAAAATGTCAAAACATTTTCTCCAGCGTGTCAAAATGATGTCTGCACCCTGTGTTGTGTTACTAAATGTAGTTAGGTGTACACGATTGATAAATGTCACAAACAGCATACAATCTTTCAATTTAAAGCTACTGACTCACTTTTTGTAAAAAATCTGTAAAAAAAAACTGTCGAGCAGCATTGACAGTACAAATTAAGCTGTTGCCGTGAGTTTTCCAACAAAAATTGTTTTTTAAAACACATAATGCATAAAAGCAGCAGCGTACAGCCGAGTCCTGGTAGGTACAGAGCACTTGTTTGCCACTTTTTGCGGTAATAGTAAACATGTATTCAGAGGTTCTCGTGGGGCCCTGACCCGCTATAATGAGAGTGTGTTTAGACTGAAGGCCAGGCTCCGTGTTGATGGATTGCACTGCCTGAGGGAGAGTTTTTTCTTCTCTCTTGACACCACAGGAAGGCTCGACAAGGTGCAGGGTGGACATAGATTTCTGTGAGTGTGTGTGCCCTTTTCAAACTATCGATTACTGGAGCCGATTTCGTGTCATAGCTACAGGCCTCATGCATATGGGGTGGCAAAGGGCAAGATGAAAGGCATCAATCAAATAATGTTGCTGTATTATCTCACTACATAAACACACAAAGTGGATAAACAATAAGGAATATGCTTGTGCTGGTCAGTTTATGTTGTGCCTCTGGCGTTTTATTCATATTCAAATCACTACATAAGGTTGTGAAGAGAGAATACTTGACCTAGTTTTTAAAGATTTGTAAGGGACCAGAATCATCCAGACTTTTGTCAGAGTCAAAATTGGGATTATTCTTTTAGCTGACAAACTGTTTTTAGTGCAACAAGAGCTAGGTTCCTCAATTCCTATGTTTGAAATTTAAAGGAAATTCAGATCCAATGTGGTTTCAAAGATTTAAGAACTGTTTTCCTCTTTAACACACACTTCTTTCTGCGAATTTTTGCAGTGAAACTTCAGCTGTTGCCGAAAACCACTGAATTAGTAAGCTTTCACGGCAAACTGCTCACAACTACTTGAAAATTGAAGTTCTCTTTCCTTCTGCAAGCCTCTTCACAGCACTTCATCCCAGGGGCAGACTAATTTAAAGGTAAGTAGTGGATGTCATCAATTGTGAACAAATAAGACAATGGTGAGGAGGGGCTAGGGTTGAGGAGGTGACAGTGCTGGAGATGGCTAGGAAAAGAAAAAATACAAAGATAATGATCACGACTGCCAGATAAAAGAAGCTATTTTTTCACAGCAGTTCATCTCGTGTTGACATTCCGGTTAATTACCTGGTGCAGGAAGAGATAGAGGTGCGCCGAGCACGAATGTGATAAACACTGAAAGGCTAAAGTTGAGGTTGCAGGTGGTCTTATTCAGAACAACCTGCAGGTAACAAGATCCACAGCTTGCACTTTGTCTGAGGCACAGCGTCAACATCCATTAAGAACGCTCACGCTCTCTCGCAGTTTAATGAACGGTGAGATGCCACATGAATCAGTATGATGGGGGAGTGCTGCTGAAACACAGTATTTAACAAAACTGGAGTGAAATGTGAAGGGCTTTTTCTTCCCGTAGGTTTTAAAAACACCCGAGGAGTTGTACACTCCACGGTGTTAAAGTAAATCATGTTATGATTACAATGCAGTACATGAATGGAGTCTGAAATTATTTGAATTTCACTCTCTTTTATACATATCACTTAAATCTGTATATTGCATCTTTAAATGAATGTGAATTGCTGTCTGTAACCTATTTTCATTCATAATGAGATGGATGACAGCGAGAAACCAGAATGAGAAAATGTAGGACGAAACTTGACTTTTTCGAATAATGAAAAATAGCAATTTGGCCACTGGTTAACATCAACACAGTAAGTGACGTCAGTGGAAAAGTAATGTCATTTAAAAGTAAGAGAAAGTTATTACGTGTTGATTAAAGGTTACAAAGACAAACTTATTATTTCTTTGGAATAACATTCACAAATGATGTTTACAATAATACCATTGAGAACGTAAACAGGGTCAATTCTGACTTCATGCTGACTTTTACAAAAATAAACTCCCTCTCAACCAGGTCTAACAGTCCTGTGATAAATGTTGGGTTAGGCTGTCTAAAGAAGCAGCATTGGTCTGATAGGTTAAAACATGGAAAAGAACTCCTCTGAGAACCTTACAGTTCTTTAGTCAAGTACACATTATTCTGTGAAACACACACATACACTCCTCTAAGTGCTCTTACTACAGACACCTCTAAAGTTCAACCCACACGTCCAAGGAGCTCCGCGTCCATCGACTGGTCCTAATGAGCCAGAAAGGAACTTGATGAACCTGACTGACACACAGCTCAGAGGTGTTGGGAGGTTAGGGCTGCCAAACCTTCTCAAGCACAGAGAATTCATTATTCGAGAAGCTTGGTGCTCTTTGGTTTTCTTTATACACCAAGATTTCGCTGAATTACATTTTTCGGTCTTCGATCCATCCATCAATGTCATTTCCGGTCATTGGTGTAACATATTCTAAAGTAATTACTAACTAGATTTTTTATTAAGGTAACAGATTGTACTTTAAATTCTTAATCTTAGATTATAGTTGACTTTCAATTGAATTATTTTATTTTTAAACATCTCAGACACTCTCAGGCATGCTTGTCTAAACCCTTACAGTACATAGTTTAAGTAGGCCGTAAGAGTACAATAAGTCTTAGCCAGAAAATACATTACATTTTACCAGAAAAAGAATGACACATTCTATACCAAATTGAAAATTGAATGTCATTTCACCACTTATAATTGAATAATTTAAATGGCAGATAACGAAAATGAATATAGGTCTGGTGGTAAATATTCTACGCATCAGCTTAAAATATGCACATATAGATCGCTATTTTCCACAATTCCATATCTTTGCCTTTTAAGTGCCTTCTTCTCCATATTCCACAAATGTCAGTCACTCTGTTTTATCACATCATCTCACAACGTCACATTTATTTACGAAGAAAAAAGGTTCTGTCAGAATCACATTGCAAGTCAATGTCATGAAATGGAATACTGTATTGCTTCTGTTTTTCTGAAACATTATATCTTGTGCAATATCTAAAACCTTGTAAGACTTATATTTGGAAGGCCCTTAATCCCATTTCCTGTTTCCTCATCTTAAAATATACCTTTGTAGCAGATGTTCTCCAACAAATGTGCCTTTTCTTAAGTGCTAAATTGGGCCCATGGCTGCTTGAAGAAATGCGCAGGGACTAAGAAACCCTGCACTGTATTATTATTCAGTGCTTACTCAGTGTTATTTGTGAAGTGCATTCAATTGAAACCCTCCTTTTCAAAGCAAAATACATGCAATGGGCTATAAATACAAATTTATAGGACCTGCTTCCACATTATAAATTGATAATACCCATGTTTTCATCCCCATTGAAAAGAACATTCAGTATGACTTTATTCCTCTCAACACTTTCAAGGAAACATGTATCTTACTGCGCTCTCAATGTTATCTTTAGCTGTGATGATAGTAGTATTCCCCTCAAAGCTGTTGACACAAAGCGCACACATCAATGATGGATGGCAGCCATTATAAGGCAAAGACCCTGCTACCCCTCAGTACAGGCAGAGAGGCAGGGATTAATCTAGCCCATTACATCTGGGGGATGGGGAGGTGGGCACATTGACTCTGATTAGGCAGACCAAAGCTGGAATCTCCTCGAGTTCTAGGGCCCCTTTAAACCTGGTAATAACATTCATCTCGGTTCGAGTAACAAGTGGTCAGGGCATAGACGTGTAGACGGAGTGCAAACGTTTTAAGATTTGATTACTCAAGTCGCATTCAAGGTAGTCAGAAATGTACATGACTGCTTTGCATTTGTAGTGTAAACACAAATGTGCCCACATCCCGGACAGCAGCAAAGGACCGCCCACCAACCAATTATTGCACTAGAACCGTTTTAAACTGTGGCATTCATATGCGGCTTTAAAAGAAAATAAAGACTGGATTAAAACAGATTGCATATGTATGAAATTCCTTTGTGAAATCACAAAAGTTAAACTAAAAGGTAAACTAAACAATATTGGTGTTTCTGCTTTCATATTTCTTTGATATATTTCACATTTAAAGTAAAAGCTTAAAAATAGTTTGGGGGAAAGCTCTATCTGCTAAATGTATCATTATTTAAGTGTAAAGTGTTATTTAGAATGCAAAATACAATACACGCTATATGACATCACCTTACATTCACCCAGCTGTATGTCATGGTTCTTGTGCCGATGACCCTGCACCACTATACATTGCGCTATCATTCCATTGCACGTATCTGATCAAACTCAGCTGTGTCGTGTGATCTTGCTATGAAAGAAAAAAGTGAACATGATGACAGATTAAGCGTGGAGGGGAAGAGATAAATGAGGTTCTTGCATGTTCGTGTAAAACAGTCCAGTAATTTCCTCAGGTCATCTACTCATACATGTGCACATTTTTCACGTGCATATGAGGGGGGTGTTTTATAATTTCTGATGAGGGTAAGACGTGGTATGTAGTTAGAGAGATAGAATCCTGGAATGTTCAGTGAATCGTATTATCGACTAATCTATTATAGCCAATTAATTCATGGCGGCAACTTGGACACAGTTTTCTAATTCATTACATAGAAGATGAACTCTGCTGAGAATATAGTCTCTGCTCGGCTGAATGATGTACGACCTAGTAAATTGGGGTGGCGCAGAGACAAAGAAAAAATATAGATAAAATTATATACAGTATTTAGCAAAAAGTATTGTTTTGCAAGAAGTAAGAAAATCCATTTTAAAACTGGTTAGTTTATTTGTTATATATAATATATGAACACATACATGATGGGGACATGATAGTGTACTGTATAACATTTACATTTGTGCATTTGGTACATTTTGACACTTTTATCAAAAGTGACTTACAGTGCATTCAATGTATATTTTATCAGTATGTGTGTTCCCTGGGAATCGAACCCATGACCTCTGAACTGCTAATGCAATGCTCTACCAGTTTAGCTACAGGATCACTGTAACAGAATTGACCCTTATATATTTTTTTCTGATCAATTTAATAAAAATCACTTTAGGTATTTTGCTGAATACCTTATTCACTGTGCCCTCTGAGACCGTGGGGAAGAGACTCTGAAACACTCATCTATGCCACACTCCTGGCAACCTGTTTTTATTTATAGAGATTATTAATAGCACGCCTTTGAAGATGAAAAGGCAGAAGAGCCCTTGCCGATCACGCTTCGATTGTTTGGCAAGTTAAAAAAAGAGTTCTGTTTTTCTCATGGCAGCCAATCTGTTTTGATAGCAGAAATTTGCAAGCACAGTCAGAGTGTCAGAGGTTTACGGCTACATCCTGTATTCAGATTTACACATCAGAGAATCCAAAATGGAGTGGAAGGAAAGAAAGAGGAGAGAAGGGGGTCTTTTCAAGGTGAACTACTTCAATGGCTGTTGATAGCAGCAGTTCAACAATGTTCAAAAGCTTTTTTGTGTATGCTAAAACAGTTATCTGTCTGCTGGGCTCGCTGCCTGAAAACTGCCCCAATAAAAACCATTCCTACATGCCAGGTCATGCTGAGCTCAAACATCCTTCTTGCCCCAGTGTGTCACAGAAGAGTAAGGTGAAATAACTTGCAAGGTTTCAGCGCTGGAATGTTTCCTTTATCGACCCTTGTGGGAAAGGGATTGTAAACATATCTGAGGTTTTCAGCTCATTTCTGTCACACGTGGAATTTGTTTGCTTGTGTGAGCGTGTTCCTGATCAAAGGGGAACTAACACAGGACAGCATTAGTAAACAGAACCAGTACATTGCATTTTTGTACATGATTAAGCCAAAGTGTCATAGAATTATTGAAAAGTATTAAACCACATGTCATTTCAAACCTGTATGAGCTTATTTCTTTTAGAAAACACAAAACATTTTTTCAAAAGCGTTGGTAACCAAACAACATTGGTACCTATTGACTTCCATTGTATGGACACCAAACCACTGAGACATTTCTCAAAATAGAGTCATATACAAGTTTTGAATGACTTGATATTAAATAAATAAAGACAGAATTTCTATCGTTGGGTGAATTACCCCTTTAAGTATGTTTAGATATTTTTGGTATGCAAGGCTTTTTCCATAAATGTGTACCTGTCCAGTGCCAAGCAACACACACGTTTCTTCCATCCATCTGACCATTTCTAGCCACTGATATGTATTTAATATCCCCTGTTCGTTCAGTAGAATACATTCCAGTTGTGCCCCTCCTCCCAGGGCTACAGGCCTGCCTGCTATTTCATTTTTCCATTCTCCACTGGAAGGACGTGGGCGATGATTTATAGAGCATGTCCAATTGGTTTCTGTGTACCAGTGCTGGGCAGGGAGTCACACGTGTGTTGGTACAGTAGGTAAAAATCCAATAAGGGAAGCGGTTGGGGGTGGGCGGGGGTTTCGATATGGTCACAAGCCAATTTAGCCAAAAAAAGAAACATTCAGGAAATCAAGTTCCCCATCAAAGAAAGTTTTATGCAGGGGCCCGTGCTGGAGGATTTTTACTCTAATTGCCGTGGAGGCTGGGCAGACCCACGTCAGAGGAGAAGCGGTGAAACATAAGACTGCAGGACCAGCTCGCTCTGTGCTAGGAGCTTGTTATAAAACCCCTTTTCTCCCATTGATACCCTTTTCAAAAAACGAGAAGCTTGCCTTTGGCAAATGAAAGTGTACAGGCACAAAAAGATTCTTTTTCTGAGATAATAAAGACATAAGAAACAGTCTTTTCACTCGAGAGGGCCCTGCATTAAGCAGTCTTTGGGACAGAAAGAGAGCATGGATTTCTGTCAGTGGGATTGAAGGGGGTTAGAACAGCTGCTGAGGGCTCGGATCTGAAACCATGCTGGCTGCCTGTTTGAAGAGGGCTACGGCTTAACAGGGTCTTCTAATACCTCCATTGTTCGTCATGCAGGGGTGCAGACCTCTAGTGCCAGTCCGGGGTGAAGAGGTCCACAGCTGCTCAGAGACACAGAGGAAAGAATGGTAGTGAATGCTGGAGCTTTCTTGTTGAGACTTTGTCAGTTAGACTTAAGAAGTAAAGAGAATTAAAAAATGCAATTTTAACGAAAATCTTAAGGCAAACTTTATTTCTATAGCAGCAGTGTAGCATGTATGTGGGAATGAGAACCGGACAATTCTAGCATTATGGATGTGACATTTTCAGTCAAAACGTGAAACGTAAATTCTCAGATAATGTATTACAAATATATTGAATTATCTGTTTATATTTTCCAAAACCCCTGATGATAGTGTCCAGACATCAGAAAAATATCAGTCTATGCACATGTTCATTTTAAAAGATTAAAATATGAATGTGTTATGGATGCGACAAAAAAAGGACAAGCAATTATACCAAAGATAAGATGCGCCACTGCCATTACAATGAATGGAGAGGAATGCAACTCTCAATATGGCCGCTCTAGCGAAGAAAGCCCTTATGTGAGGTGCTTGCCAGCCTGTGCGCATGCGCAGTAGCTGAAGCAACCTCGCAATTTAAGCATAGCAAACCGAAGTTATGTCACAATCCATATTGGGTTTTATTATTGATTGAAAATATGCTATTTAACTTTTGCCAGCGATTTTAGAAATATCTGCCTTCCTCCATTCAAAGAGATAGGACTGTTGACCTGCTATGACGTAAATAACTGCCCAGAGGCGTTGCAAACATGGCCGCCGAATAGCACGACTTCCGTAAACTTTAGACTTTTATTATACCCAACAAATGGAGAAGGGATGGCCCCATATACATAAAATAGTTATATTTTAAATTTCATGTGCCTATTATGAGGAACGTGGAACGTTATAGATGTGACAATTCACTTACCCAATATGGAAAACTATGCTTTAAAAACACACAAAAAATGCTTAACAAAAATTTAAGAGAGACTTGACATGGCAATTTAAACCACCAAACATTGACATGTCTGGCCAAACCCTTTGGTAAGTACTTGATTGTTTTCATCTTAAGGTTGACATTTTCATGAAATTGCCATGGTGTATTGTGAATTACTTAAACAATTTTTCTGTACAGCAAATCTAAATCTTCGCTTTTCACATTGGTATCTAACATATTGGTAATAATCATAAACTTCAAACTTCCTATGGAGATTATACAGTAGGCCTTACTCTCCATTTTACATTCAATTCAATTCAACTTTCTGCCAATAATATACATTATAACGTCATATAACACAGCCCTTAAACAAATACTATGCAAACACAAACAGAAGGGATCATACATTTTCCTTTCTAATGCCTGTTAGCTATTCCAAACAACTTCAGCACAGAGCATGTTTCATTGGCTGTTCATCACTGGGGAAAAGAAACAAACCACTCTGCCTATTTGCTTTTACACAATCAGTATTTGGATGCAAACTTCAAAATCGTTTTACAACCTAAGAGTTAGGAGCAGTCAGCTGCATTTTCCTGTAATCTGAATTTGTCCACCGCTACCGAGATTTTAGTGGGCAAGCAGCCACGAGAATAATAGGCCTATTGATCTCCGTTGCGGCTGAATGCGACTCCCTTTGGAATAGTATGAATCTGGATCACAATAGGATCCCAATGCAAATTCAAGGCAGTGTTAAACATCCAGGCCAGAAGGGAGCGTTCAGTTCAATGCACCCAGCACCGTTGACCCATACAGCAGAGTCTGAGGAGAATGCAAATACTATTAGACTCTATTTTGGGAAAGACTTGGGTGGATCAGAGTCGGAGATTGAATCTGACCTTTGGTCATGTGGCAGCCTGGTCCTACAGTAACCCAAACAAACACGGTGGAGAGGCTTCCTGGCGAGATTGAAAAGGGAAATGTGTGGGTGTAGTCACCTCAATCAGAGTAGCAGTGTTTAAAGGGGCAAACACTTTGTATAATTCATTGACTCACGGTTAACATTAATTTAATGTTCTTCTATTATACTTCACCCTGCCATGATGTTGAACATTTTCAGAACACAAACGTGTGGCAAATATAAATACATAATGTGTTCGAACTGACCCTGATTTAGCAGCCCTAAATCACCCTCAGTTGGGTTTCAACCACCACAATTGACCAGAGCAAAAACATCTAGTTTGTATCAACCTGGTGAGGGCTGCACCGAATTCCATTTTTAGTTCTCACCCCAAGCGCCCTCCTGCCTGCATTCATCTGGAGCATTGTTAAACAACATTAAATCAGGTAGACAAGCGAGACAATTTCATTATGTGTCTAGATGAAGGTAGCAGACAAAAGTGAAGGCAGAGATGAAATCTACTGGATGTAATGCAAATGCAAGACTGGGACCAGCTCAGCAGGGGGCTGGGCGAGTGGATCTCCAGTATATGTGGGGAGAAAATTTGTTTTCTGGTAATGATAGTGGAATTTATGCATTTAGTGGTGGAATGTAGGTAAACTAGAATTTGTGTTTTGTTTAATTCTTAGTTGAATGTGATACACTTGACAAAATGAATTGAGACAGACAATACTCTACAAAGATTGTTCACATTTTTATGACAAACCTTTCGAGGATAATTTAATTGTAAATATATACTGGATATTTTGTCGGTGAACTACTGTATGCCTTTAAGGAGCCACTTCTTTACAGTGACACTGTCCTTTGAGGTGTGAAAGTTGTCATGTATCAGTTTAGTGAGAGCAGCTGGAGAAAAAGTCTTAGACAACAGCCTAATAAACAAGCTTTAACCCCCAGTCATGTAAGAACTTTACCGCTGTCTGGACTTTCAATTAAACTCCACCTAATAAATATCATCACCTCTGCAGAGGTATAATGAGCATATTCAGGTTCCAGACAGGTTCCAGACTCACAGGAGGCGCAACCTTGTTTTAAAGCAGTTACCTAAATTGCTCTTTGATTTTATGAAGCAGGTTTGACAAAGTCCCATCAAAGGGCATGCTGAGGGGAACTGTTTTCCCTTTTACCCTCATCGTCAGTAACTTTCATCTCATTCTAAGAGATCAAGTGAAAATAATAAGTTCTACATAAATGCACACTTTGTACATAAACAAGAACTTTCTTTCTTTCCATTTCTTTCCTTAAGTCTTCCAGCTGCCTCTTGAGGCCATTATAATTGGAACCTCATTTCCTGACCACGAATCGTCTGACTTCCTATAATGAACTTGGTTCTTCTCATGGCCTTGTAACATTCAAATAGGAACCAAATGCAAATAGCCAAAAAGCCACGGCCATCAGATAAAAGATCATGGCGACAGACAGAGACCCGATCAAGAAAGTTTATAGCAGCCACTCCACTGTTGTTCAAATGTGTTTCGAGATAACATCAACAAATGTGGAAGTTTTACTCGTTTGACCTGGAACACTGAGATTGCGTTGGCACTTATTCCATTATATTTTGCATACCGATAAGCTAAAAATAACTCTGAATCTCTTGCACTTTTATTCCTAAGGCTGGAATGTCTTCTAACACTTCTATCCACATGATGTATGGACTACATATCAAACAAAAGATTTTGTGATAACATTGATAAACTTGAGTCTCTGCATAATGCTAATATGGTGGTGTAAATGGCCGGTGCTTTGAAACACTCCATTCACAGTCCAGATTCTGTTGATAATGCAATAGTTTATTTTGTTTTGACTACTTGCATTTGAACAGTCTCTAGTCTGGCAACAATAGATCCTTCCCTCAAGCCACTGTTTTTGCTTTTCCAAAATTACCATATGACTAAAAGGCTTTAATGACCTTTCAGGGCTGCTGCACTTATCTCAGGAAATGAAATAATCACTTGATTTTGATTTGAGATAAATTTAGAGTTGAACAAATAAGTTGATTTTCGCATGCAGTTTAGGGTTAGTTTGTTTTATTCACATTTGAAGGAGAAAGCTATTGTTTTTGCTTCAAACTATCTTCCTGTTTATGGTATGATTGTTCATGCAAAAATAAAAAAGTTATATTTTTCCTGTCAGTTCACCAACATAGTCAGTTTGGACATACCTAAACAGACAGTTTGCTTTACTCTTTAAAGTGATTGTTCACCATAAAATGGAAATTCTGTCATCATTTACTCACCCTCTTGTCATTTCATACTTTTATCATACTTCTGCAGAACACAAAAGAAAATATTTTTAAGAATGCCGGTAACCGAACAACATTGACTTGCTTTGGTTTTATGTCCATACAATAGAAGTGAATGGGTACCGCCATTGTTCGGTTACCAATATTCTCCAAAATATCTTCTTTTGTGTCCTGCAGAATAAAGAAAGTCATACCGGTTTGAAATGACAGGAGGGTGAGCAAATAATGACAGAATTTTTATTTTTGTGTGAGCACTTTAATTATACGGTTTGATAGTTTTGTCAGCCTGTTAATGCTAAAACCTTAATCTGCCAAAAATCTTAATGTCTAACGCAACATGTTCCATGTTCTCCTCAAATCAACATTCTTTGACAGAGAAATACAAACAAAATACACTTATCTGGATACACCAATATTTAATATTGAGTGTGTTAGTGTCATGACAGTTGCCCTAAACAGGTGGTCTATCTCACCCTCATCTGAAAAATCCCTTATGTTGGACCAGCTCACGATCTATCACCACTTCCTCTGAGCTGATATCATGCTTGTCATCACCTGAATCTCCACTGTGGCCTCCACCAAACCTCTTCCTGTAACAGACCTGCATGTCAGCACACAAACAGACAAAATTACTTTCTCTAATAGCCACCAAAAACAGAGAGAAGTCAAAACCTGTCACTACACACCCTGTAAACCAGCACAGTGTGTTTCAGAGAACAAGCGTGTTCAAAACAACCACAGGTAACTGTAAAATAAGCATAAAAAGACCCTTTAAAAGTCATTAGTGAGACATTAACATCTGCAGGTGGCGTTTCTTTGATGCCTCTCAATTATTATTGTATAGGAAAGCCCAGATGACGGGGTTAGACCGGTTCATGTCTGGGATGCAGGTGATTTAGTTTCTCTCTGTAGGGAGCCTTCGGCTTTCTGACATGTTACCGTGACCTTCCACGGGCCAGAGTAACATTAACGACTTGCAGAACTTTTACAGAATGGATTAAAAGCAGCACATACAAATCTGATCTGATCTGATTCTGATTCTGATACAGTCATTCAGTGACGCATATTTAGTTCAGGAAGGTTTCTAGTTCACATGTTAATGCCAAACGCTATTTGTTTTCACATTTAAGTGTCCGTAAAACTTTTTTTAGAAGAGATATTAGCAATGCAGAAGTGACAGTCCAGGAGAGAGAAGGAAAGAGAGAGAGGCTTTGAAAAGAAATCCACACCTCAGGCCAGCCATCTGTTACAGAAGCTGAAGAACAAGAGAAGAGGCCCGTCGTGACCAGTCGCCACTGTCTGTGTTCACAGTCTGTCTATCAGAATGCATCTACTATCAACAGCTGGCCATTACCTCAGGCTAGATTTCTGCTTCGTTAAAGATCTGGATCTTGCTTCAGGGGTTCGAGGTGTTTTGTGAACCTCGTATTAGGCACTTGAAACTTCTGGGCATGTAATCTGATTTATCATATACAATTTTTATATTAAACCATTAGTATGACGTCACATCCATGTAGATTAGCAAACCTGAAATATGCACATAACAAAAGTACACCTCAGCAACAGCAATGTGAAGGACTGAGAGCATGCCAAGACGCATGAAGGCTGTGATTAAAAAGAAGGTTTTTCTGAAACCTTGTATCTTCGTATTTCGTGATTGTTATTGTTTTGCCATAAATCATTATTATTAATCACCCTTTATGTTTGTCACTGGGTTTTACAAATATCTAACCAGTAAAAAGTATTAAAAAGTTCTTGTCAACTTTGACAACACGGTGTGTAATCATTTAAAAAAGTACTGTGTTTTTCCATTTCCGGAAAAACGGCGAATTTGGACATACAAGGTTTCAGAAGGACAGCAACGACATGCAAAACATTAGGATTGTGTTGTATGTGAATATGAACTTCTTTGCAGTATTTAAGGTCTGAAAACATGACAACATGTTGTCATCTTGACCAGTTTGTCCAGTGTCCATTTTAACACATAAATGCAAAAAAACATAATTTTTTTATTCAGAATTTGGGAGACAGTTGACAGAATGAAATAAAAATGATAATTTTGCCTAAAAAACATACCTATCACAGGAAAATAATTCTGGAGTGTTCTGAATTCTTTCCAAAAGCTGTATGAATATATTTCTTATTTCGTATACGTTTTTATAAAAAAAATAATTGTTTTACCATACCATTAAATATATCTCTAATCACAGTATAGATTACCATAAGAAGATTGAGGCATGTTATTCGTGTTGGGTTGAATACCATTTGCTTTTGTTATTTCAGTAACACTTAAGAAAAATTTGTAGTTTCATTAATTTAATTGAAATTCAATTGCGAAAGTTGAGAAAAGTATGCTAGATATACAGTAGCATGTCATAAAATACGCTCAGGTGCATATTATTTAATAATTATATGTTAGATGTATATCAGCCATAACCATCAATGCATATATCTGTGTAAAAATATATATTTTTCTGTTAAAGGTATTTTGTTTAAACAAATGCAAATATTACGCCAGAAGAAGAAGTTTATTTTTATATAGCGCCTTTCCACAAGATAAAGGTTGCTTTACAATGAGCACTTTCAAGCAAACACACATTTTCAAACAAACATACAAATAGACAGGAAAAGATGCAAGATAATTGATAATACATATCAAACAAGTATGTTTTCAATTGTGTTTTGAAGATGGATAGAGAATAAGAATTACAGAGCGATATGGGTAAAGAATTCCACATCCTGGGGGCATTAACACTTAATGACCTTCCACCTGCAATGGACAGTCTAAATTTAGGAATGCTAAGAAGCCCCAAATCAGATGATCTAAGAGACCGAGTTGGTATGTACTGTATGGGTGAATTAGGTCTTTGATATAGCCAGGTGCAAGGCCGTTCAAAGCCTTAAATGTCAACAGGAGAATCTTGAACTGAATGCGTGAGGAAACAGGTAGCCAGTGAAGACTGTGTAGAAGTGGAGTGATGTACTGTAATGTAATGCGCCTGGTCGAGGTAAGAACCCTAGCAGCAGCATTCTGGCCATACAGTACTGCAACTTTTTAATATGTTTCCCTGGCAGACCGATAAACAGAGCATTGCAATAATCTAGCCGTGATGTAATTAGAGCGTGCACTAGGCTTTCTGTATCAGCCAGATTAAGAGAAGAGCGAAGACGTGCAATATTACACAGATGATAAAAATAACTTTTAAACACTGCAGCAATATGAGAGCTGAGTGAAAGAGTTGTGTCAATCAGGACACCTAGATCTCCAACAGAGGTTGAAGGTTTAAGAAGAGCCCCATCAATGTTAAAACATAAATCCTCTTTTGTATGTGATGCAGCGGATCCAATCAGAATTATTTCAGTTTTGCTACTGTTTAATTTAAGGAAATTTAGTGACTTCCAGTGTTTGATTTCAGTGATACAATCCTTAAGTGTAGCAGGCAAAGTTGATTTTTTTTAGAGGCAGTGGTTAAATAAACCTGAATATCATCAGCATAGAGAATGCTAATCCCATTCAACATCACAGCAGTCATTGATTTGCGTTGCTTTACTAATGCTACTCTGACAACAATGTACCCCAACCTCATACACAGATTGGCCTTGAGGAATTGCGTGAGGATTGTGCATAAAAAAAGGTTGACGACCATACAGAAAGACACTGTAGTGGAAACAGCAGAGGACAGAAGCTGGAAGGGTGGGGGGACTGAACCTTGCATTCATTTGCAAAACGCTTAGGGAATGGCCCATCCATTTCACCCTGGCCTCTTCCAGACCCCCCACCGGAGAGATGCTATCTTGTCACCTTAATAATGGCTGTGCATACAAAAAGTGTCTTGAGCTCGGCTGGTGCTTCACTTCAGCTCTGGAGGAGGGGCCTAGACAAACACCTAGAGAATAACTTGAATGATGGTACCAAAGGCCAAAGCTTTGCCTTGGGATTCACTTATCTGAATGGTAATAAGAAATGCAAACAGAACCGAGAGCGCAAATAAAAAAGGCACAGTGTTCATTAGTCATTTGGGGAAAGAAAGGGGAGCAGATGGAAAGAAGGGTTTTTAGAAGGCTTTTTGAGGTTTTTAAGGAACTACTGCTGTCATAGAGGTGACGTATCAAAACCTGACTCCAGAAAGTTCAGGAACATGAGCCGGGTCCACATGTGGCCACTCTGGGTCTGACTGCTTGATTGGCCGCCTGCCTCTTGAAAGCTTGCTGGATCAATTTGCAAGCGGGAAGGAAATACCCCTGAGGAAATCAAGTGTGGACTAATGAAATCCACGGCTATTACAGAGCCCTCCCGTCGGCCGGATACATGCATATACAATTGAGCTCGAGCAGCTGCAGGTGACAGATAAAAAGTATGCATTCAGCATTTTCAGACCTGACTTGCCCGTCCTCCACAGGCACATACATATTCACATAATTACTGTGAGGTAGTGAATAAATATTTGATATCAATTCAGTAAGCATGCTTAGTCATATCTCATAAAGCAGGCTTGGTAACTCCGGGCTTTACGCCAAGTCAACAATCAAAATGGTGGAACCCAGAGCTCAGCGTCCTGCAGAGGGTTCCTGGTGAGAACAATCCCAGCATGCACTCTTCGCTCAAATTCGTTAAAACTCTCCCTGAGCCCTGGTGTTGAAGCCTTTTACGTTTGTATAAGAGAAACAAGTGATGTACAAAGGGTGGACAGTCACTGTAGGAATATACTGGATTGGCATAAACAAACATAGTTTTTAAGCATCATATAATTTTAGAACTTTAGATACTTACCACTGGGCCACAAAGGTGGTCTTACGTTTTTTTAAACTCTGTGGTCTGTCTAGCAAATCGCTGCTGCCCTTCTGAAACCTCGTATCTCCATATTTCATGATTTGTTTTGCCATAAATCATTACTATTAGTCACCCTTTATGTTTGTCAACGGGTTTTGCAAATATCTAACCAATAAAAGTATTGAAAATCGCTTGTCAACTTTAACAACACAGTATTTAATCTTTTAAAAGGTACAGTGTTTTATCCATTTCCTGAAAAATAGCAAGGTTTCCAAAGGACAACGACGAAATATAATGCAAAATTGTAATTTTGGGTATCGGTTTATATTGTTTTATTTACTTCACTATTACTATTGGTGGCTTGGTTCACAAAGCACACATGGCCATTAAGTTACTGTGTTTTTAAAATTGTGCTTTCATGCCAGATTTGAAATTGGCATTGTGTCACAATTTGTCATGGTCCAATACTGTGGCTAGAAACATAGAACTGAAATTGTGATAATTGTGTAATGCTTCAACTATGATTTTTGAAACTGCATTGAGGGGAAGGTGGACATATGAACATCTATCTTGTATGACCTAGCAGTGTGACTATAACTCTTCGGAACGGTGAATAAGTGGAACACAGGGATGACAAATTATATCAAGAAGACTTCCTATTTCTTCAAACGCATACAGTACAATGAATTTGGGATTCAACAACACTACTTGCGGTTCATCATCACAAGACTAAAAATATGAGCGCTGCGGAAACAGCTAATACCTAAGGCCTCACACATTAGAGCTCATGCTACATACCAACATCCCTCCTGCATGAGTCCTTCATTTAAAATCTGTGCACAGCTCTTTGATTTCATCCAGAAAGTGTTTCTTTTGGAAGATATGATGAAATACGTATTTTGTTTTCTATCCTCACGCTGTAAAGACAATTCCCGATGTATGTCATGCAAATAGGACCCTCCGCACGCTTGCACGATTCTTAGCTTATCTCCTTTTGAGCAGGCCGGGCCAATCTTATCCACCTCTATATGTTCAATATTTATGGAGAGAAACAAGTCCCAACCAATATTTTTTTCCTTTTAGTTCCTGATAAAAAAACTATTGTGACACAGACCATGAAGCTTTCATCAAACTCTAGCTCAGTTTTATCAAGAGAGGCCACTGACCAATTGAGTGAGCTGACCTCTGGACTTATAACCTTATGGATACACATTTAGGAGTTCCAAGCACACCAGCTGGATTCCTCAAGGCAGTTTCCCCCTGAATAATATAAACATGGACACAATGGCTTTATACCAGCATTTTATTACATTATCTTTTTTTTCCAATAAAAAAAACATGAATAATTTCTGAGAAAAATAGTAGTAGAGGAATCTTCAAGCCTCTGTGGCCAGGTGTTTCCAAAAACACATACTGTAGAGCCTGCCTTCCTTACAGGCCACAAGACTTGTTAAAAACAAACCTGATGGCCTGCTGAACAACATCCTCCTCTAAAACAATCACCATTCTGGGAGCCAGACCAACTCCTCTCAATGACTGCTAGTAAACTCCTGCCAAGACAGATGCAGCAGTGTGTGTATAAAAAAGGAAAGTGAGTGAGAAAGGTTTACTACAAGGACGTAAAACACTGCTATGCAAAATGTCACAAAACGTCAATGCAAACTTTGCAAGATTTGCGACGTGCTAGGAAGATGCAGGTGGTATTAAGGGGAGGGGCAAACTGTGCATTTGATTGGACAACATCTGTGTTATACATGAGACAACTTTTTCTCAGTTTTTACGAAAGGGAAAGGTTGTAATGCATAGAAATACGCATATAAAATAAGTGAATTTTGCCATTGTTAGGACACAAACCCACAAACCCCTATCCTGATTTCATTAGGTCTTCAACTTGATGCTTTTGAATAATAAAAAAAGACTACTTTAAGATGATCTGGGTAAATTAAACCCTCCACAAACATTCACTGTGAATGATTCAGTGCCCTTATTTCTGTTTTTGTTTTCCAAACTGAACTATTGCCACACACAGATGCATTAATAAAAGGCATATGAAAATATTTACACAGTGTCTGTCTGATGATTTGTCTCAATCACTTTTTGGTTATTGTTATCATTATTTTTCATCTAAAGGGTGAGGTAACTGCAGGCTCGTGACGGATTTGCAGCAAGTTGCTGGACTTAAGTGAGAAGTCATGCTTTCTCCCTCTCTCTCTCTGCTGGGGGCCTGTGGCTGTCTTACAGAAAATCAGTCTCTGTTGAGAATTGATTTTCATCATCCCTCCACAGCAAAAAGCTCAGGTCACATCCCAGCCTGCCCGAGCAAGATAACAGCAAATAAAGTGCAAGTGGCCTGGAAATGAACCAAAATATTTTCAGACAGTCTCAAATTAACCAGTTCCTTACAAAGGTTTTGTGTGCATGCTGTAGTTAGTAGCATAAATTAATCTTCTTTCTCCTTTTATATAAAGTGATGTTGTTTGTACATATTCCCAAACATATAATCTCTCTCTCTCTCTCTCTAAGCCATTCCATCTGATTATGAGTACTTTGCAATCTGCGACAGTTTGATTGATGCTTCACCTCCATGAGCAGAATTTTGAGCAGCACCTCCTTGAAGCAGCCCGTTATGTGCCTGCAAGCTGGTAACCTTGAATTTATGTTTCCACGGCAACAGAGCTGGTCATGCATTATGTATTATCATTGAAATTCTACACCATCTACCTAACATAATAATGGGGGCTTGAGACTTAATCAAATCAGCCATTCTGAGCGAGTATTCGCGCCTATGTACATGAGTGATTTTAATACAATTCTACATGATTGTTATTGAAAAGTATATGTTTACTCGTGTTTGTCTTACAGTTTGAGGGCAATGTACACACGCTGATACAAATATGACGCGGGAGCTAGTGAAATTTTTTTTAGAGCTGCTCAGCTTGTCCGTGTGTGCGAATGTGATCTAAATCTGGGGTGTTAAACTTGTTTTTACTTTGTAAGGACTGCCCACAGGTTACTCGCTGACCATCTGACTGCACACGCAAATGGTAAGAGCCGGCTGGATTGAGGAGCTCTGATTGGTTGGCTTTACGCAACCTCTGAAAGGCAAATTTCTTTAATCAGTCCACCTTGAAAAAAGTCTTGTTTATAAGGAGATTTATGAAAATGAATACAGCTACTTAATAATCAACTTCTTTGAAGATGCATTGGTACATAATCTTAAAACTTTTTAAAACAAAAACAAAATGATTCCCACCCTCATGACATTTCTACGTGTTTTTTTGTGTGTGGAAAAAGCAGATCTTCAAAGCAAAAATGTATGATTATCATTTCAATGATAAAATGTTCTATTATTAAAATTTGTAACAATATTAAAATAAAAAATATATATTATTAAAATTAAACAAAAGGTTGGAATTTGGGGTGAGTGCACACAAAATGAACATTGCACGACTTACAAGTCTTACGCTTTTTTAAAAAGTCCTTCCCCAAGGCAAGATCTTCACACTCCATGATCTTAGAAACACAAATACACACGCCATATCTTACAAACATGTACAAATTACTGTCATTTTCATCCTGCTCTTTCCCGCAGAAAATAACAGAGTAGTTTAACTACCAGAGTTCCCGGTAAACTACCAGAGACACTGAGTCACACGCTTCATGTTTGTGAGGGTCAGTGAGGCCGTGGAATATAAATTCAGACTCAAACATCCTGGTCTGATCGCTCAACCCTTGCTCAAAGGCTGTAATTATTTCAGAGTATTGCATTGAGTACCGTACAGCAGGCTTAATGTTCCTCCGCTAGGCCCAAATTAACACTGTGAATCAATGTGCAGAAGAATAGTGGCTCTCTGCTGTCTCTCAGCGATGGCTGCTGAATTGTTCTGTCAAAGTATTGACAATAAATCAAGCTGCAGGTTCATTCCGAAGACACAGAGACAAAAGACGTAGGTGTTATGACTTCATAATTAAGAACCAGAGGGCAACTAACAGCGGCGGGTGACGTAACCCCACGAAACCAAAGTTGTGCAGTGATTTATAGCACATGTACCACAGCGCAAGAATGATTTACGTAGGACGTGTTTAGATGCACTGATAAAGTTCCATTACTGAAGACAAACCTTTAATTCATTTCTGTATTCTGATTTAAAACAGCTATTTTTTGATAGTGCTATATGTGTGAAATGGTCATAACGCCCTTTTAACATTCGTCTAATGTAAGTGGTGAATGACGAATACAATATTAATGTGCAAAGACAATGTGAAAGATAATGACTACAATATGACAGTTGGGGTGCGCGTGGGACTTTGATGCCTGATTAAGCAACTGTATCAGCTGCTGTCTCTCGCCTGTCAAGATACACTCTCATAGATTCCTTTATAAACACAGTGTGGGTAGATAAAGCCAGATCTGCTGTGAGAGTGAGCCTGTGTAAAAACATGCCAGTGTTAGATCAGGAACATGTTTATGCTTTATCATTAAAATATTTTAATACAGTATTACAATATTATTTAATTGGTTAAATACAAGGATGTTATTTACCAAGAAAGTTATTTTATACAAAAGACAAAATAAATCCCTTTGGAAACATGTAAATAATGCTGGTCCAGAAGACTTTTTAAAACCCTTTGAACCTTTATCTTATTTTTTATTTTACTACCAAACCAATAGTGAAGTTGGTTTTATAGAATTATCTATTATCATTCTTCTCTGCATCACTGTAAACTTCCTGTTTCAGGTTTTTAACACTGCACAAAGGTTTAAACAGAATACAACAACAGAACATTTATAACCAAAATGTTAAATGGATGGCTTTAATATTTAATTACAGTATGTATGTGAGAATTAAAAAAAGAATAAAAATAAAATAAAACCAGAAGCGCTGCTGGACCAGTTCAAATCTTGTGAAGTGATCTGTTGGATTACACCATTTTGCAAGACGTAAACAACAAAAGTACTTTGAAACAGTTTGAGTTTTTTTATTTCAATTGAGTCTTAAAGATGTTTAACATTTTAATATAGTATGTCTTGTTGGTTGTATTTTGTTCTAATGTTTGTGTAATTTTGTTTGTGCAATGAAGAATGATGATGCTAATGCTATAACATTGTCTATAACATTGGCTATATTTTCTTTATGAACTAAAAATATCTCTCTCCTTCAAGTAATAGCAGATGTCTTATGGCTAGTTGTGGTTGGCTTATTTTCTCTTTTCAGTCTAACACCCTTTAAGAGATTGTAGGAGATTCAAAATCTAGAAAGTATTCAATCCTTCGTTGATTGTCAAAATACAGAATTTCGAAACAATTCAAATTTAAAGGCACAAAATAATGTCAATACACAAGCTGAGAGACAGATAATGGTCAGGTTGGTCTGTTTTGCTGGTTTTATAGAGGAGTTTTTGGCTGGCCGTCAGGCCAAACCAGTTAAACACCAGCTGGACCCGACTGGAAGACCAGCTTAGACCAGCATTCATGTGCATTATTTCAGCAGGCATGTGTTTACAAACTGCACTTTAAGTGTAACCTACAATTTACTTCTGCGCAAATGAACCTGACATTACCATTAAAAAGATATCTCCCAACGTCCGTGTATATCATCCAAGTGTTTCGTTTTGAACCACCATTTTAAACGACGCATACCCTTCTGAGTTTCCATCTAATTGTCAGAAAGGCACAGCAAGCCAGAACGCCGAAAAGCCGCGATTCACATATTCTGTCAAATTCTGGGTGCTGTGCAAATTAAAATTTGCTTGGTCAAATGAGCTGCTCTGTCTGAGTGAGGGCTACACAATTGGTGGTGACAGGTCCCGAGCAGAACGTGTCAGAGCGGTAATGGCGCTAAGGTAACCAGATGGCTGGTGATGGATTTGGCTGTCTGAATCTATTCCTACAACCCAACCGCGCTAACTACACGTTGGACTGCTGCATATTCCCCCATAATTAGCTGCACATTTCTTCTTGGCTTCTACATGACATCCAGAAAAACACAGTGCCACGGCGCTGATAGAATATTCTGGAGGTGCAAATTAAGGTTCTGACATATCTCTGAGATGGAGAAAAAAGACGCAGTGGCGCAGCGAAATGCTTTTAAACATAAAGGTGCTTATTTACATACTGTGCGTACCCAGCAAAATATAAAATAAAGTCAACTCGACGTTTGTAGAAAAGAAAATTGGAAATTTAAGAGTCTCACCGATGAGTCTGAACAAATGAGAGTAGAATTGTAGAATAGATCTCAACAAACTGAGCTTAGGTTTGTCATGTCAAATAAATAAATACATCTCAGACTGAACTTAAATATTTCTCATTTAATTTATCTAAGCCCAGTTTTTTAGTTTCATATTCTTAAAGTGGTAGTTCATCCAAAAATGAAAATGATGTCATAATTTATTCACCCTCTTTTTACTTTAAACCTGTATGACTTTCTTTCGTCTGCAGGTTGTTGTTAGAAGATATTTTGAAGAATGCTGGTAACCGAACGATGGCGGTACCCTTTGACTTGCACTGGTTTGTATCCATACAATAGAAGTGAATGGGTCCCATAGTTGGTTGGTTACCAACATTCTTAAAAATATTTTCTTTTGTAAGAAAGAAGTCATAGAGGTTTGAAATGACAAGACGGGGAATAAATGATGACAGAATTTTCATTTTGGGGGAACTATCCTTTTAATGTGTTTCAATAATTGTCTCATTTGCATTTATTTAGCCTAAACAATTGAGGGAGAAACATCTGAGACAACGTTGATTCTTAAATAAAACCCAACTGAGAACCAAATCTCCTGAGCTATGAAAGAGTAATCTCAAAGCAATACAATGTATCAGGGCTGGTGTAATGACCCACTGCTTTACATAATGTGCAAAAACTCATATTCCAGAATCTAATTCCATATTCCAAAATTGGAAATGAACACAGCATACTCTCCTATATCCTTACAAATCCCTCCCCGAATCTACAGGCTCATCGGGTTTAGTGGCACCAGCTACTAAGCTAGAGAAATCTCAGCACAGAGACCCATACAAGGTTGTTTATCTGCTCCTTAGGGATGGTTTGAGACATTCAGTGACAGCCACAGATCTCCATCTCTCCCTGCTGGCAATGAGAAGGGGTCAGGGGTGAGAGGAGAGGGGGCTGGTCACACATTCATGCTCTGATATTCCACTTGTCTGGCTGCGGGTTGATTGATGGGCGCAGGTTTGAGGCCTGAGATTTTCTCCAGTCGTGGATGAAGAACCTTGAGAATGTGGGGGAACATGTGTATAGAAATGGCAAAAGACCAAACTAGACATAATGGTTTGGTTGTCATTCACAATCTTTAAAACAGTTGACATAAAGAGACAATGCATCCAAAATGTACAATTTGTTCATCATTCACTCACCCTCATGTCATTCAAAAATGTGAACATTTTGAACAAATGTACTGGTGGCTCTTTTCTGTGAAAATATTATGAACAGCGTCTGGAGCTTTCCAAATTAATCTATTCCCCTAAATCCACATTTTGCCACAACTGAAAGTTAGCATGATCCTATGGTGTCATGCATGGCTGATCGTGCTGACGGCGTTAGTCAGTATACCCGTTCTGTGACATGTGAGTGTAGCAGTAGTCCTGTGACCCCACCCTTTCCATCTGTAGGGTCTCCTGGGAAAACATGGTTACATGCGCAGAGCCTCAGCCTGTGGGAACAGGCCATCTCCGTCCCGCTGCGGCCCTTTATTCTCTTGTGTAAAAACACAGTGAGATGTTTGGTGTTGCTTGTATGCTTGGTGCTGCAATAACATTGTAAGTTTGTTCTTTATGTATGCAACACACCATTTTCCCAGATGCAAAAATAGCACCATACACCCCGTCTTACATCTAGCTACTACACAATATGGTGAATCTATATTCTGCTAGTTATCTGGAAACGTATTTTAAATGACAATGACAAATCATCAGAAAGTGTCCCGTTCACCTAAATAAACATCCAGGTGGATCTGGTAATGATCCATGATCTAGCTCAGCAATCCCATCGCTATATGAGAGCTCTTCTAGAACAGTGCATTTTTATAGTTTCTCTACAACTTGAGAACTAGAAATGTGGAAGCAATGTCACTTCACAACTGTGATTTAAAGAGCCGTGGTACAGCCGAGTTCAAAGCGGTCTGTTTTTCAGAAGCATACTATGTATGAGTGTATTTTGGCACTGGGCTATTTGTTGAACACGATGTTCCCATTATTTATGCAGGCGCTCCAAACTGAGTGCACTGGCAGAGTGTTGAAAATGCCCTGGCATCACAGGCCTTCATTAATCGGTCACATCAAACCCACAGAGAACTAAAAATACATCCTCAGCATCTCACGGCAGATGAGAAGCCAAATGGAAGCACTTAATCATAGGAACGTTTTTTTGTCTGCTTCATGACTGTGAATATAGTCTTTTTATGTCCATACAACCATTTTGGTCAGAAAACATTTGTTTTAATTACGCTGTAATTGGTGACACGCGGACTAGGGTTGTCACGGTACCATAAACATGTCTTACGATACTATACCAGCTGAAGTATCTCGATACCAAGTAGTATCATAATTCAAATCTATACAAAAAACACAGATTTAGATGAAACATTTTGTATTTACTATAGTAAACTGTATTATACTTTGCACTAGAATATTTTGTTGTATTAACTGTAGTAAATACTGTAAGACTCAAAAACACTAGTGTCTATGAGATTTAGTAGTTTACTGTAGTAAATACAAAAGTACACTAGATCATTTTTCACGTGGGAACTAATTCAAATGTGTAACAAATTTCATTGATACAGCAGTCTTTATAAAGGGAAATATTAGGCTTACTTTAAATGCAGAACTACCGTAGGTGGCGTCAATTTTCCACTGCGTTAGTGAATCATTTAACCAACTCGTTCAAAACTCTAATTAGAATCATTCGCCGGAGTTATTCAAAACACACATTAATTTAGGAGATAAACACCGCAAAAAGGCAGATGTAATTTTTCAAATGAATATTAATGCGCATATGCAACATTACCTACGGTACTACGTGTTTTGATACTACCGTTTCAAAAATAGAGAGGCATCGCGGGTATTTTGGAGCTTTAGCATCGCGATGCTACCGTAGCACCGGTACACCGTGCAACCCTAACGCGAACTAAATTGATGCCATTTGCCCCAGATTTGCCATGAAACCGCTGCTTATTTTGATCATAGCAGTGTATTATATACGAGTAAAAATCCATTTAGGGAAAACAAGCAGATATTGTGTATGATTCTATTAAAACATATATCACAGATAATCCCATAATAAGTTATCAGTGTTGTTTAAACAACATCAATTTATACTTATTTTCCTTCTCATTCACTTACACAGTCGACTTCAATTCAGGAAGTCATTCCACAACAGTTAAAGAAATGTTTATCGTATATCATCAAACCAGCAGCTGTTGTGTACTTAAATACAAATGACATCACTACCTGATGTAAATGCGTAAAACAAAGCCCACATTAAACAGATTATTCAGTATATTTCCCAGATTTGTCTAGTTTTCACTCACAATTCTACCTATGTCGGGCAAAGGGGGGCCCTGCTTTCAATTAGCCCCGGCTCTGTTCGTCTTTGGACTGCCTGTGAGGAGCGAAGCTGCAGGCCGCACATATCTGGTGTGTGACAGGAGCCTGGCACAAAGATGACTCAGTTGGCAAAGATAGTTGGCATGACAGTGGCAAAATCCCCCCTTGGCTGTCTGGTGTTGTTTGTGTGCCAACCCTGTGCTGTGCCCCAGAGATGCCCAGAGGAGACAATTGTCCCAGAGCTTACTACACAACTAATGGAGACACATCACCGATAGCCATCTTTCTGACAGGAATCGGTTCTATCATTTGGAGATCAGGGAGTGACTTAGAGGCGGGCTAATTTGATCCCAAGTAATTTGCCACAACCACAGCAGTAAGCAAACCAAACATTGCTCAAACTTATACTGTATCTTACAGTAACTAGTTAATGTACATACAATAGTGCTCCATTTATCTAAAATGGCACCAAAAAGCATCACGATACTTAAAATGACTGAATGGAAATGCATTAGACAACCAATGTCAAAGTGCTTTTATTTTAGAACATCAATTTTAACTTTAGCTCTTTTAAAAAAATAAAATGGCAAGTTACTTTAGTCAGATGACGTCAATCTATGTAAATAAATGTAACAGACATCTCAAATAATAAATCATTATTATTAGCTTACTACTGCAAATACTTAATTAGTTACTTAATAAATCTTTTTATTAAACTGTTTTTGTTTAATTTTAACCAAGAAATTACAGATTGCAGGTTTTAATAAAGTATAAGCATAAACAACAGATGTAGTTTTAAAAATGAAAAAGGAAAAGTGTTGACACTTTCTGCTTGTCGAATGTTAGTGGAACATCTGTGGTTACTCTGTTAGGACACATGTGAGAACCTTGAGAGGAACTGACCTCATACATCCACTACAAATCACCTAGGCAGCAGTCTTTTTAATTCTTGGGAAAAGTTTTAGTTTTCTTTAGTTTTGAGAAAAGCTTTCATATTTCTATCTAACACAGTTATAATTATAGACTTTTAAATGTGACTCAAGTCAAGTGTACAAACACTTTTTGGGACAATGTAGATATGAAAGTAATATTTAATATTCAAAAGAATCATATTAAAACAAGTATAGGGATTGTATAACCCAAAATAAATGCAAGCACAGCATGGCCAAATTATCAAGAGGAGCCAGAAAACCTTGCCTACACTCCAAACACACACACACACAGGCTGACCCACCCTGTGCTTTGCGACACACGACACTTTTCTTTAGCTTTTCAAAAAGAAAAGGGGGTGGATGCAGCGTAGCGGCAACCGGGGCAGAACGAGAGAAACAGAAAACCACAAAGCGTCCTTTATCTGCCTCTGGATTGTACAAACAGCGCTTGCCCCCGCCGAGGCTGTACTCCTCTGGGGTGTGGTTAACCTCTCAGGGTTACCCACCGACCGACTCTCTAATAAGCATCTCACAAAAGCCCGGACTGTCCAAAGGGGAGGAGAAGAAAGAGGGAGAGCCAGAAGAGGGGAAGGAGCTAAAGGGAGGGGCAGTGAGGCAGATGCCAGACACATAGAGAAGAGCAGATGGGGCTTGATGAATCCTGAAAGGAAGGAATTGAAACCCGCTGAAGTTGCCAAAGCGGCCAGCCGCAATTATCGCTGCGCCTTTGGGTTCATTGTCAATTAGAGTGGCGGTTGCGCCGAGCAGCAGCTGTGGCAGATGGCGAGCTTCCAGGAGGAGGAGGAGGAGAAGGAGGCAGGGAGAGGAGATGGGACCCGGGCCATCCCCCTAGAGGGTCTTGCTCTCTCACTCTCTTCAGTTTTCTCTCTGATAACACGGTGATGATATTAAAGGCCCCTAGGCCTCATATCACACAGTAAGTCCCCTTGAGACTAAAATCTCACCCATTTTACGTGGCACCTGCTGCGTAATAGAAAGATTTAAAAAAAGATTTAGAAAGATATTGAAAAGTTTGTGGCTTCCGCATTTCTGTGTTTTACAGTAGCTTTCATAGCATGTACTACAGTGTAGAAATGCATTGCACACACTGTGTAAAATTTCGCATATTTCAAATTGTTGATATTACAAGTCACTTTTACTTTAATATAATTCAAATTCAAGTGAAACGTAAAGCCAATTTAACTTAAAAGCTTTAGTTCAAAATCTGGCCTAAATCAGTTTTACGTTGAAAAATGTGACATTTTTTACAGTGTGTCCAATACAACTACACTGAACACAATGTTTTGTCAGGTAAATTGAAGTCCAAAAATATTAATTCAACTCTCTCATATGGCATTTTAATAGCTCAAAAAGCAGACTTGAATTGTCAGGTTGATACTTTTGAGACGTTCCCTAATCCGCAAACAAATTGTCAAACTTACTGAAACATCGTGTTTCAAATGTCTTTCATGGAAAATTCAAATAAAACATGAATATATGTAATAAAGTTAGGCATTAACCTGCCTTCTTTAAACTACACCCCACACATAATTTCCAACACCCAGATTATACAGAATTAAATTGTTTAGTTATGTACTTTTACCGTTTAGAATGGGCCCACATCGGTGTGCTAATGGGTTAAACAAGCACAACTTCTGCTTATATAACAACTGTCATAAAAAATTGCCATATCATTTTTAAATTGCTGGGGATATTACATTTCTGCTTGATTACCTCCCATAAACTGTTCAGAAATTGCACAATATTATGCTGTTATTGGCCATTTCCACAACCCCAACAGAAACGTCTAATTTCGTTATCTAAAAATACACCTCTCTTAAATCACCCATGCACACAGCCATTAAATATTTCCAGTGAAATGTCTCCGACTGGCAGCTCAGATTGCGCTTTCCTGAAGAACGGTAAGATGGAAGGCAGTGGACTGAGGAGGGTGTATTGTGTTGGCTGTATTGAATAAGGTTGAATCAGCTGAATTGGTTATGCATTGAATCAGCTTTGCTCTGCAGTGAATCTTGCTGTGGGGATTTGAGTTTGACTCCCACAGAGTGAATGCCGAGGCTCTGCTGCTCTGCCCTATAACCCCAACACCTCTATAGCTGTTATTCATCACACTCTGTGTGTGTGTTTGTGTGGGACAGAGAAAAAGTAATAGAGAGAGTTTGTGCAAGCTTGCTGCTACGCTTTACATTCGAACGTGTCACCATGTGCATTTTTCCAAATACACAGTATGCACAGCATGTATTGATGTATGTCTCTGATTTGTGCGTTTGCAGTTTAAAGCACAGCTGATGTTAGGCCCCTCACTCCATCCGTGGCCCCCGGGGCCCCTGCTTGCAGATGGGAGTGTGCCCTGCTGCTGCCCGAGCCTGCAGGGGCCCATACAAACACTCCACAGTTTCCACAGTGACGCCTGCATCGCGCTCCCCTCTTCCCAACTCCTGCATTGTCATGCTGTTTCTTTGGGACCAGGGCAGCTGATAGAGGAGATGTGGAGGGGAGGGAACGGGCTGGTGGGCGGATGGGTAACAGAGCAGCACTATGGCTGGATGGGGGTCAAACCCTCCATCTGCTCATGAGAAGCTCACAGGTCATGGCTCACAACAATGGCCATTAGCAATGCTGACAGGCAGGTCAGGAGGCCTCATCGCCATGGAGACCAGGGCAATGTGGGCCGAGGGGTCTCGCTTTAGCCACTGCCATGCAGACATATGACTGGACTCTTTTCATCACAACAGAAAAGTGAGGTGTGAACTTTCTAAAGACCTCTGTCTGCAAAATCTCTTTCTAGATCTAGATGGTAAAAGGAATCATTTTGTGAGGTTTAGGGTCCATGCATGTGCTGATGTCTGAAATTATTGCGGGTTGTTTTTGAGGGCGTACAAGTATGTCCATTAGTTTATATAACAAACTCAAATTTTGCACCATCAAAAACATGATCAAATAAGGACCCTAAGCCTTAAGAAAAATATAGTTTGTGTCTTTTAAACCTCAAAGCTAAATGAACATCACTTGAAAAACACTTAAAATAGCACTAAATTTTGAAATTTACTGCCTAAATGCAGTCTTACGCAAAGCATGCTGGGAACTGAAAACCCCCTCAACCAGTCATGTACTGTGAACAAGGATGGGTTTAGTAAAACTAACAACAGCGACAGTTCATTTTTTGAGTGTATGTGTTCAATATAAACAAATGTGTACATTTAACCTTTTATATGATTAAAAAATATTATTTATTGTTGAGAAATTGCTCAAGCAGCGTCGTCTAAAGCATTTAAGGTGGCACAGCACTAGATATAATTTTATTGCAACTCAAATATTGTTGTATTTATGTCTTCACAGTAATTAAAAAAGAATATTAATAGTTTTGTCAAAAATAGCTGCTGACATTATCACCTGAAATAAGGTCTGTGGTAAACAAAACCTCTAAATATTTTCACGTTTTATTCTATGATATAAAACACCAATTATAACTTGCTTGTGTTTTTTTTAAAGCCTTATTGTGTCTTTAAAAAGGTGGTTGTTAACAAGTTGCTAAAAGTGACTACTTCCTTTGTCGGGGACGTTAGACGTCATCGCGGATATAAAGCTTGCAAATAATGCAAAATGGGCACAAATCTCTTAAAACGTAGATCAGGTTCATTCACTCTTAACACACATCACACCACAGGAATTGATCATCTTTAGAGCCATTTAAGATCATCGGGACTTTACCTAGGATTGTCGGAAGGGGAGAAATCGGCCCGATTATCTTGTGGTGAGGCCCGGGCATAGTCAGAAAGATATGAAAAGTTAGATCTGTATGTTTTGCTAACATTAAATACAAGTTGCATTTTGTGTTACCATGGTGGTAATAACCCTCCATTATCAAGGGGGCGATAGAGGGACTGTGGCATCAAACAGAATGTGTTATTTTGCCAACATGTTAAAAACAAACTTGCTCAGCAAGACAGTAGATGACCTGAATACCTTTTAATGTCGAATTTAAAATAAATAACTTGTTCTTCCTGTGGACACAGGAGCAAAATACTAGTTTTTGTGTCAAAGTGCTCGTGGCCCTGTGCGTCACACAGCGTGATCACATAACCCTGACTTTACAGAAGCGTTCAAACGCAGGACAGAAACAACAAGTAGTGCACTAGGAAACATGACAACAAAAATCTACCACCCATTGTCCAGATGTTTATACCCGGGGCGGTTTTACAGGATTCAAACAACAAGGCCCACATGCTTGCATCCCATAGTCCCCTCCATCTAACAGCAAACAACACCAACAACTAATTATCTCTGTGTTTGCTCTTCGGACTGTCTACAAAAACTTGCAATATTTGAATTTCGATTCTATTTGTTATCTCCCCCAACACATAAGCCCACTCGCACCCCTCCATACTGGCCGTCAATCAGCTATCATTCATAATAAGCAAAGTCAATCTCATCAGACATTGTTTTTTTGCATCCAGCATCAGTGCTGTAATTAGGTTCACGAAGAGTTCATTAAACAAAAGCGGCATTAATCGGATGTGCTGTAATCCCTCTGTTTGTTTGCTTACCGCTCCAGACGGTTTGTCTAGCTCCAGACAGTTTGTTTATAAGAACACTCGAGGAGCTCGTCCGCTCCCTTTTTAATGTCACCATGAGAGAGCGGTCCTCAGACGTAAATATGATTTTGTCTGACTGATGGTTCTGAAAAGGAGTAAAGAGCTCACTCTATCACAAAGTCAAAACACTCATTCTACAGCTTTTTCTCCCTCTCACCCTGTAAAAGCGTGTAAAATCCATTCCCTCTCTCTCCATGCGTCCCAGGTTTTTCTACCTCATGTGAGAACTTATCTTCCTGCTGGAGCTGAGTGGCAGGCAGCTTGCAGAGAGACAAAGAGAGAGAGAGAGAGCAGGATTTCTGTTCCTGCAACTTTGAATCGCTCAGACATAGAGAGTGAGCTGCTGTGGAGGTATCGATTTGCTGGAGAAAGCTGAAACACCCGTTTCCAGCTACTCGAGATAGGAGAGAGCTCTGGGAGTTCTTGCTGTTGCATACGACAACAGGCCACTGACCCATTTTAGATGCTACTTGCTGGGAGCACATAAAAAAATAGCTTACTTAAATTTGAAAATTCTGTCTTTATTTACTCACATGTGTATTAACTATTTTTATGATGCTTTAATAATGTTTTTAACTGTGATTTTTGTCATTCTTTGTAGATAACTATCATAACTATGTAGACACTGTACAATATAACACAATGTGTGTATTGAATAAAATTTGGGTGAGTACTTTTGGGCAGAAAAAAGCTTTATAACCCGTTTTTGTGCCAAAGAAAAGTTAATTGCTGCATTCGTTTTCCTGTAACCAAGTGTTTGGTTTTATTTTTATGCAAGGAATAAAAATAATTTTCCTATACAGGTCAGAGTTATCTTTCACCTTTACATTTAATGGACATTTAAGGGGCTACCAACTATTAATACATTAAAGGTACTGTGTGTAATATTTATCAGGATCTACTGACAGAAATGTAATATAATAAACATTATAAACTGCTCTACAGTTTGTAAGTACGCTATTTCTTTTGGCAAAGAAGCGAAAACGCGACGTCATCTTATCCTGTCAGAGCCACTTTAGTTTTTCAAAGGTGAGGGGTGGATTGAGCCGTTGGTTGCAATTCGCAACCTCACCGCTAGATGCTGTTAAAATCTCCACATTGCTCCTTTAAAACATAATTATTGTGGCGCTACTGTCTACTTGATCTGCAATCCTCATATTTGAGTCCAGGCGAAAATGTGCTAATGGTTTGCGTTGACTTAATTATGTGCCCTTCACAGAAGCCATTGTGTAGATTATCTATTTTTTGTGATTGTCTCCCCTTTGATGCTGCATAATAGTCTGACATCACCCAGCGTCTCCAAGACTTTAGTCTCTGCCGATTGGAAGATATGAACTAATTGGAAAATAACAAAGGGTATACGGTAGGGCAATTAAATCACTAATAACTTGCTCTAAACATTCACATAATGTGGGCAGAAAACCTTGGCCTCGCCAGAAGATAGCTGGTATAGTGTGCTGTGTGTTGTTGTTGTTTTTTCCTTTCGTCGTAGGCTTTGTGTGAAAGGTCCCCTCCTTTTGCATGTTTCCCAGAACAAACAATCACAATAAATTATTCAGTTATCCGTGCAAAGCATTAAAATATTCCAAAGATCCCGACAAACAAAGCTTGAGGGGGCAGATGTTCGCTGACTTTAAGCAGAGCCTTTCAACCAAATTGTTTGCTCTCGTTTGGCTACGTTATACTTTGCCAAGTCTTCTCCAGCAAGATATGGAACCTGGGTAGGGTCATGGTTTGGTAATGATGAAGATTCAGAAGCCCCGCTAAGTGCTAGTCTTCTTAACCTGATTACTGAGCTCATGCACACTGCCAGAGAGAAGAATATTCATTAGGGACCCACTGAGAGAGCTGATAAAACAGCAGACAGCTGCACCGCCGTGTCTGCACCCTCGCTACGTGCGTGAAATGCAGACATTAGCATGTGAAAGAGTCGGCCTTCCTGGGCCCCTCAGCAATAACGCTAAGCTTTAGGAATACTGCTTATTCGCTCATTGCTCTGCTGTAGCTTCTCTTTGCCAGTCCTCCAGTCACAGTAAATGATCAACTTTTGAAGCTACGCCCTGAAATTCAAGAGGTCAGAGTAAGTGTGCAGTGTTTAAGAGCCATAAATCTGTCCAACCATTGTTTTAGGTTTTATGTAAAAGCTGTCTTGCTGTACGAAAACATTTGACTATTTGACTACAAGAAGAGTATCAACATTATCCTATAAGAAATATGGTGTTAATATAGACAAAAAGTGGTAACGGTTTGCATCTTTTGGGTTGACTTCATCTAATTCAGATTTAATTTAATTCAATTCATTGTTAAAATGTTAGAGGGATTATAATAAGCTTTCGTTGGCTCAATGGTTAGAGCATGGCACTAGCAATGCCAAGATCATGGGTTCTATCCCAGGGGATTGCGCATAGTCAGAAAAAAAGTATAATACAACACAATGTAAGTCGCTTTGGATAAAGGCGTCTGCCAAATGCATAAATGTAAATGATAAAAATTCTGTAATCCTTTATTCACCCTCGTGTCATTCAAAACTCATTTACGACTTTCTTTTGTAGAATGCAAAAGAAAATATTTTGAGAAATGCCTCAGTGGTTTTGTGTCAATAGAGGTCAATGTGGAACAATATTGTTTCTTCAAAATATCTTCATTTGTGTTCTGCACAAGAAAAAAGGCCATACAAATATGGAAAGGTGAGTAAAAGATTAAAGCATTTTCATGTTGTGAACTACTCCTGTAAAGGTCCAGTATATGAAATTTAGCGGCATCTAGTGGTAAGGTCACAAATTGCAACCAACGGCTCACTCCATCGCTCCCCCCTCCCATTCGAAGCACTACGGTGGCTCTCACAGGACTAAGATGTGGTCACATTTTCACTTGTTTGCCAAAGGAGATCATTTATTTACGAAACACATTGAGCAGTTTGTCTATTTAGGGTTACTGTAGAAACAACATGGCAAATTCCATGCAAGGGGACTCGTGGTGTATGCATTTCTTTCAATAGATCCTCCAAAATATTACACACTGGACCTTTAAGTTACCATGAATTACAACTTGTCCTTAAATCTGCCAATTTGCTTCAAAGACCATTACTTGTGTTTCCGAGAGGTATAAGTTAGAACTATAGAAAAGTAAACAAAAATAAAAACGTTTAAAAGCTTTAAAAGACAAATAGATGTAGACATATTTTAACCATCAGTTCCACGTGACCATTATGACCATAATTTATCATCGTATATATAAAACTACAATGCACATATATTTCATTATTCACTAGACTCCCAAAGGA
Source organism: Triplophysa rosa (assembly GCF_024868665.1). Taxonomy (NCBI): domain Eukaryota; kingdom Metazoa; phylum Chordata; class Actinopteri; order Cypriniformes; family Nemacheilidae; genus Triplophysa; species Triplophysa rosa. The sequence goes on along the minus strand of NC_079904.1, from coordinate 9,259,365 downwards.
CGGTTTAGTCTACAGGTCTGTCTTAACACATCAGCAAACAAGCTTGCTGCTATTTTTCTTAATTCTCCTTACATTTAGACAGTCTCAGTAACCACAAAGGTAAATGGATGAATACTGAAGGCTTTTAGTGGAAGGCTGGGCCTCTGTGGGCTGTTGATATTGCATTAATCATGCGCATTTTTCACGACGGTTTGTGCGGTACGTCAACCAGTGAGGTAGCATTACATTTAAAGTAGCCCCATGCTTGAGTTCTCTTCCTAACGCATCTGTAAATGTCATAAAACATCAATTATATCCGCCTGCTGCAAGAGGCTGCTTGACATTTCACGCTATTTTGAGTTGGTGGCGGAATCTGTGACACCAGCACCGTTTTCTGTTGGCTTGCCATATGGCTTAGCCGGACTCTTTCTTCAGTATTTGTATCAATGTCAGATTTAAAGAGGGACGGAAGACCTTATCTAATTGAGCCACAAAACCTGCTCTTAGTCGTGCAGATGTAAGAAGCCAGATCAGATTTGATGCGTATGAATCAAATTATCTTTTATGATTGTGGTTCTGTTAGCTAGAACCAATTTTATTTTGTTTTTTTCTTTTTTCCTTAATGTAGCTTTAAAGTCTGTCAAACAGCTGTTCTTCGTGAAATGTTTGTTGTTAAATACAATTTAAAGGATATCTAATGTATTTCAAATATGCATCATTTATATTATAAATTATAACAATATTTCACCCTCAAGTTGTTCCAAAATGGCATCAAATTTTTTGTTCATTTTTTTGTTTGTTTTTTAACAGAAAATAATATATTTTCAGGAATATTGAAAACTATAAAGTTCTGGGGCACCGCTGACTAGTAGTTTTGCTCCCTACTATGGAAGTCAATAGTGCCCCAGAACTATTTGGATACAAACATTCTTCTAAAAAAAAAAATTCTGTGTTTAATGGAACAACGGAATTTAAACAGGTTTGGAACAGCTAAGGGGTAAATGATGACAGAATTTTCATTTTTGGTTAAACTATCGCTTTAATGTAAAACATAAATGCAAGGAGCCATGCGTCTGTTTTTAAGCTGACCCATGAGAAAGAAAACCACAGTCTTGAATCAGTGTTACCTGGCCGCAGGAACATTTTTAAAATGCTTTTTCAACGTAACCTCTTACCAAACCTTCACCCAAGGTTACCACAGTTTATGACTCTTATTTAAGCAGTATATTCAGTCTGTCACTGATAAGTTTCTCCAGTGTAGGTGACATGCCAGTATAAGATTAATTACTCCACAAGCAGAAACTGACACAAGAAGTCTGTCAGGTCACTAACAGGGCATTGTGTTTTGTTTTCTCGTGATGCATCATTCTTTGCGCAAAACAGCAGTATGCTCTTTAAACAGACAGCTGAACCAGCCTTCTGCTCCACATTTCAGTCAGACTGACCATTCTAACCATACATCCTCACCAAGAAATTTGGCTTTAAGTCTATTTGAACGTGAATTGTACCTACAATTAGCTCAACACTTTTTGTATTTAACCAAAATAAACATAAAAACTAGTCTATAACAGGACCAGGTTTCATAGAACTCTATAGAAGATAAAAAACAAAACAATGAGTAAAACAATCTAAATCAGATTTAAAAATCAGATCTACACACTAAACAGCTATAGAGTATATCAAAAGACGTCTTGACCTTGAAAAAGGCCATTTTCACACACTTAGAAACAGCTTCATTCAGGTATTCATCAAACACATCAAATACTATATAGTGCATAACCATTGGTCCAGTCCTCCCATTCCATTCAGCGGGGCAGGAAACTGACCCCTGACCATAAGAAAAGAAAGACACAGAGGGGTGGGAGACAGTGACACAGAAAGAGTGATGAAGATGAAGAGAGATCGCTGGGAAATGAGAAATGTGAGCAGAAAGGGAAAGCAGTGGGTACCGGTCGTAAGGTGCGAGTGGCGGCAGGGCAGGTTGAATGACAGCTCATTGATGGATTGTGGTCTGAATCACTGCTTATGCCCTCTTCACTCTCACTCACCCCCACAGATCTCTGACAGGGCTGTTCATCGCTCTCTTTGTAAACATACAGTCACTCTTATATTGTGAGGTCAGGACTGAGACTTCAGAGAAAACTCATTCAGCCTCTCCATCTCTTTATTTCTCTCTCTTTCATTTTCCTGCCGTCCCTTTCTTTGTTCTGCATTTATTATTCCTTTAATCATTTACAACATGCTAATATTGGAACATTAGCGGCAGTGCAATTGCTTTGGGACAGTTAATATAATTTGGTCACTCATTTATCCTTTGGCGGAATTGAATCTTTGTAAACAAATGGAAGTAGCTACTCAAGTGTTTCTAAATGTTCTTAAACCGGTTTCTCAAAAAAAAAAAAAAAATAGTTTAAAGCATTTGTTTTGTTTTACACAATATAAAGATTTATTTTGTATTATTATTCCGATCTCATCTACATTTGCTTCTCAAGTATAATTAAAGCCAGCAATCATTCTCTAATCATTGAAGACAGGCATTTCTGTGCAGTTTTTTCATTTCACTCACCGTGGATTCTTTCACATTAGCATATTTTCATTAACCTTGCAGAATGAATAATTTACACGTCTCAGAAAGATGAGTTGCGCTGCTATCGGGTACAGATTCTCAAAGCCAGACTTTGTTATTTTGTCTTGTACAGTAAGACGGGCCTCTGAGATGACAGGAATAATTAGGCGCACCTGAACCGACTATACCCACACACAACAGAGGAGGCGGCTGGAGGTGATGTGTGGTGCTGCAACTCTGAAACCTGAGCTGATGGGAGACTCCCCAATCTCCCACCGCCCCACTACGCTTATGCTATCCTCCCTTGGCTCTCCAAGGAGTTGGAAGGTGGGGTAAACTGCCATGAAGGGGGTGGGGCGGTGGGCTCCTCATTAGTACAGTGGCTGTTACAATGGGATGTAAGGGCACCGGTGCTGCTCACGTTGCCTCATTGGACCCCAGGGCACGCAGTTAACTCATACTGGAAACAAAGGTGTAAAATAGGGTGGGGCTGCACAAAATTTTATAGGCAGAAATGTATCTTCGGGGGAAAAAAAGTGTACTTATAGTGACATTTATAGTGGGAAAGTAAGCAATTAGCCACTGATCATAAGGGTACTGACTAGTATTACAAACAAAAAAATCAAAATCTTTGTTCAGTGTGTTTATTCACTTCTTGCCCTCCTTTGGGGTTCATTGTTTGTGTGGAGCTGGAGCCTGTTGTTAGCGAAGATGCAAAATTTCATGCCTTTAAAATCATTTAATGTTGGAGCTGTCACATCAGATTATCGATACACACGAATTCACTTTTATCCACCTGCGCTTCAGGGTCCTTGGTATACAATGTCAATATATTTCTGCTGGGCAATTTATTACTTTTATTCCAGCTCTGTGTACATTTCAGCTACTAAAAGAGAGAAAATAGCACACCATACATTAGTGTCATCCTTAATCAATCTTAAATGGAATCTATTTGAAGATAAACCAGAAAACAGAAGCCAGACAAAAGTAATGAACCTCCATGTGGCTTCCTGGGGAATACATCCAATCTCGTAGTTTCTGAACCCCCTCTCATCTCCTCCCACACCTTTATTATCATGCATAGAGCACAGCAAGAGCTTCAATTCAGGGGAGGAGCTCCGAAATTCATTTTTGCCTTTTCTTTCTTTTCTTTTTTTGCTTGATGAACCTCATGCTGGAGGAAAAAGAAAGAACAGAACAGTTTTGTCAATCAGACCAGAAGAATCAGAGCTGATTGTTAAAGGTTCGAATGAAGCAAACATCAAGTTTTTATGACAACAAATAAACTGTAGTTTTAATGAACAAGAAATTAACAAATTTAACAAACTGTCAACATTACGTCTCTAAACTGAAATGTTTGCGCGTTTCACATTTGCATGTACTGCTGCAAAATACTACTTTTTAAAATAGTATAATTTTGAATATGCAAATGAGAGTGGTAATTAACAGAGCAAGTGTCGGAGGCTTGGCAGTGGGGTGTGATGTGATCTATTGTGCTCTCCACATAGAACATTATGAATTCATAAACAATATCACACATGGTAATTAGGCTATAGTGGGAAACTAGCTAAGGAAAAAGGAAGAGAAATCAAAACAGCTCGGTTAAAAGTCATATGTTCATTTTATTAATCAAACAGTCCTGTAGTTTGTCCCATTTAAAGAAACCGTATGGTACATTGAAATCTAGCGGCTGAGCTTGGTATCGCAGTCTAAATTCGGAATAATGGAGAGACAAGTTTAGCCAAGTAACGGTTCTTCTCTGTTTCTTTTGCTTGTTATCAGAAATAATCTACAGGCACTCTATTGTTTGTGAATGTGTAACGGAAGTTAACTGCAACTAACGAACGCGCACATGCGCAGTAACGTTTTTTTTTTGTCGTCACTTTGAAACTGTCTTTATATATGCTATATTATACCATGTTTTTCTATTGATTACTGTATACTTATAGTTTTACTACAAAAATACCATGGTTAAACTACAGTTACAGTGAGAACATAGTATATTTGTGGTTATGGTTTTACTACAAATAAAATCCCAAATTTGTTTAGTCTTAACCATGGTTCATTTTTGCAAAGGCAGTCTGCCATGAGAAAATGTAGATTGCATCATTTACAAAGAGACATAATGTGATGACGGGACTGTTTGGTTGATGCTAAAATACACATACATACGGTTAATAAATTGCAACATTATTTCAGTGCCATAAAATAACAACTATTCATATTCAGGAGATATGAGGAAAGAGAGGCAGTGTGTCTCTTAGCACAAAGCTAATAGAGCTAATGATGTAAGCCTGCATCATGATCTAGGGCCTAGGCTATATAGATAATAGAAGAATGAGTCATCCCTGCCTCAGACTCCAGCTCATATCTGTGGCTTCATATTCCAGCAGGCTCCATTTAGCTGAATATCTCTAAGCGCTTGAGAAGATGCTTTTAGCCTCATCTATAGCAGAACAGGGCTTATTGATGTCGGCCGGAAACATGACTGTGTTATGGCAGTTTTTTATGTTCACAGTGCCCGAGCTGAGAAGTTGCGGTGAGATTTACAGTAGGTGTTCGAATAAGCAGACAAACAAGTTATTCCATTACTGACAGCTAAAATCGCAAGATTTTTCTTCAAAGCGTTTCTTCTACATCAAAGGCACAAATCATTGATAAATAAATGTAATGAATTTATTTATACTAATAAAAAAGATTTTTGCTCCTATAAATCATCAGTCGCACAACAATTAAACAAAGATACATAACATCGTATGTCAGCTGCATTTAAACTTATGACATTGTAAATCATGTCAATGATACGAGCAAAGAAAAAGAAAAGACTGTGAGGAAGTAGACTGTACAGCTGTCATATCTGCACATTGACCTCATAAGGTCTGTACTAATTGGTCATGTAAGCCGCAAAGCCACAAGCAAAGCGCAGGGATTATAAATGATAAACGGACGCCGGCTCACTGAGTTCTGTCTTGGCTATAATAAATCTGAATGTGATTCTGAATGCATTATTGAGAGAAAGATATAACAGAATCTCCCAAGACTCCCTAACTCACCCGTACCGCATGTGAAAATTAGTTTCCTGTCTGAAACTCATAACCTCACACACTCTGAGTTACGGATTACATTATTTTTGTTATTCCAGTGGAGATTTGATGTTGGTTTTGGGGGTTGTTTGTCAGTGCTGGTAGAGCGTGATACAGAACATGTTTGATTGGACTGTAGGTTTAAAGGGAATATACAGGCCGTGGTGAAACATATGGGGGGACAGAAATATAATGCAATGAATTGTGGGTCCAAAGTAACATAGGTGCTGGCACCAAACATTTCATATTACAAAACTATACCGCTTTTTGTGGTACCGCACATAAAAAATATTGTGGTGTACTATAGTATTTACTGTAGTAAACCGTTATAAATTGTAGTAGTACTACAGGAGTAAAATTACTGTAGTTAATTGTTAAACTTGTATATTTTAAAGGTCCGGTGTATGAAATTTAGCAGCATCTAGCGGTGAGGTTGCGAATTGCAACCAATGGCTCACTCCACCCCTCCCTTTAGCTCATTCTAAGGTAATAAAAAGATAAGGCTTCATTATGTAAGGTCTTTATACACCTCTGAAGACATACAGCACCTTTAATATTTATTATAGTAAGGTTCAAAAACACCGTAGTCACCAAAAATGTACAATACAATACTACAGAATATTTCTTCACATTCTTCACACTAAACCCTTACAAATACAGTATATATTTATCTGTTTTATAATAATATATTTTTGCTACCAAGACAAAAACGGGTGTCTTGAAGTTTTATGTTTTGAGGGGGCTTTCGCCAAGGTTTAGATAGCTCCACTATATATGGATAATTCAGCATGTGCAGGTCTTTGCAAAACTACTTTAATTTGCATTCCAGCAAGTTCACATTCTTATTTCACAACAACACCACTACAGCTTGAAAAACCTTCTCTGTTTTTCTTTTCAGCTGGTTTGAATACGTTGTAAAGGTCAGGTGCTCTTCTCCACTGCTTTCCACTATGTAGTGCGCTTAGGGCTCTGAGAGTGAGGGGATCGAGTTCTACAACGTGACATTTACTGGGTCTTCTTGTGCATGCTGTTTCGCTCACCCTATCCATCAGCGCTCTGTTAATGAAGGTGGCCTTCATCTCTACATCATGGGCATAAAACATCACCTTGAGGCCTACATCTGAATATAGAGAATAAATATTGGTTTTATTATCAGTATAATTGTTATTTATGAACTGTGGAGCATCGCTGTGCGTGAAGATGCAGAGATGAAGGCAGGGCTGTTACGCTGGGGTGATAATGCTGTTCAGGGTGTAAAAGGACAGCAGTAGATCAATAGGCCATGTGGGTCTTCATGCTCTTGGGATGGATAGAGCGAGCAGTCATAACTCCTTTTCATATTAACGGCTGTGTTTTCATGGTCATGTGTTGTTTTGATGGCAAGGTCAAAGCAAAACTTATATATATACAGTACCGGAAAGTTTGGAAACGCTTGACTGATATGTTTCCGGTAATCTTAAAAACCTTTTAATCTAAAAGGTGTATGCATAAATGTTTCTTCTAAAATAGCATGATGTTGAACCATTGCACAGATTTTGCCATACAGTGACTATTTACAGTACTGTTAGCACTATGAATTGTTGTTATAAGTCAAGAAATGCATAACAACGGTTACAGTCCTGTTTCCCATGTACATACTGTGTACTTATTACAGTAAATATAATAACTGGGTAATAACTAGGTACTAACCCTGAACCTACCCCTAAACCTAAACTTATACCATGTAGTTACCTTATACTACCCTGTACTTTCTTAGGTAAGTACACTGTAAGTACACGTACTGTAAAATAAAGTGCAACCAAGATTACTTTTGTGTTTCATTGAAATAACAACAGCATACAAATGACGTGGGAGTGAATAAATAATGAGAAAAAAATATTTTAATCTTGTCATGCACAAAGCCTTCATTAAAACTCGCTGACTACTTTTAACCCAAAAACAAAACTAAATCATCGCAAAGAGTTGTGTCCTTTCCCTAAATGATGAAGAGAAATGGTGATAAGCGCTTTTATTCTGCGCAGGGAAATTCAACTGCTGATGAGGCGTTAAGCTCCTCTGTTCAGGAGTGATTTATTCTAATGGGCAGCCAGGGACCAGATTGTGCACAGCCACTGCGTGGGTCTGTGCTTTCACAAATGAGAGCTAAAATCAGGCACATCAACGCCGTTTGAGCTCCCGGCACTCCGATCCTCATTGACGTGAATGAACACTGATCTACGGCCAGCTTTTCTGATTTCTAAAAAGGTGTTGCCAGAGACTTTGATCGGCACGTCGGTTGCAATCTCTGCTTAAAGTGAATTTTGAAAGTGACTTGAGCTCGGTCTGGTGGTGCTAAACGCAGTTTCTTCAGAGGCCTGACGGAGAGCCTGGGGGTGATGTCACTATAGGTAACTCACACATGCAGTCATCTCATATATAGTCAGATTTCACAGGCACATCAGTCATTCCGAGTCACTGAGTGGTGAAGTAGATCCCAGTCGAAGGCAGATTACGTTCTATGAACGATGACTTCATTTACAGCGTGCAGTATATAAAAACGTGACAGCAAGCAAGGGGCGTGTGATAAAACATACCACAGGTGAATCCAATTTCTAGCCCATATATTCTCCACAACAAATAAAAACAAGCCTACAGACAAATTTCAAGCCAACAAGCAAAGCTCTTTATAAAGGGACATAATAATCACATTTTCTCTGCAAGTCAACAAGGTGAAAGGCTATATGAAAGAGCGTGTAGTCCAGGACAGGTACTTTGGCATTCTACACCATGCCATCGATATGTCATTGCCATCATTTCCTGCCTTAACAAGCAGAGGCAGTGTTCCAGGTTATTTATGTAACCCCCATAGGGAGAAGACCTATTGATTTATTTACTCGGCTCAATCCGAGGATGCATTCCGTGCAGCACTCCTGTCGGAGAGCACAGGTAGGTGGTGGAGCACGATTTATGGAATGCCCTTTGAAATGAGCTTTGAATAATTTTTAATCTCATTTGTAGACAGGGGCTATAGCTCTCACACAGAGCATGTGACAGGGTCTGACAATTCTCTGTTTGTGCTTTTCATACGGATTTTCGGTGATGGAAGCAACCTCAGTGACCTTGCGGGGATTGACTTGTTTTTTTATTAAAGGTCCAATGTGTAATTTTTGGAGGATCTATTGACAGAAATGCAATATAATATACATAACTATATCTTCAGAGGTGTATAAAGACCTTGCATAATGAAGCATTATGTTTTTATTACCTTAGAACGAGCTATTTTTATCTACATACACCGCGGGTCGCTATGCATGGAACTCCCCGTGTTGTTTGTACAGTAGCCCTGAACGGACAAACTAAGTGCATTTCCTAAATGCATTATCTCCTTCGGCAAAGAAGCGAAAACGTGATTCGCGACTTCACCACTAGATGCCGCTAAATTTACTTCACTGGACCTTTAAGAGTAAGTTATAAAGAGCAAACTGCAGTTAAAATAAATAATGAGGGTATACATACGGAATGAGTTATAAAATGAAGGTTTGGCTGGTTAGTTAGACCCTGCTGGTAAACGTCATAATGGTGAAGAGGAAGAGATTATAGCATCCGTTTTGTCTCTATTCACTTTTGCGGCTCTCGCAGATCACCTGTGAAAAGTGATGGAGCCTTCGACGGCTCACCTGTTTTATTTAAGCGTGCTTAAGATGAACAGCCGCACTGACAAACTGTGATGGATCAGGGGCACATAGAAGAGGAGCAGGGTGACGTCTGTGAAGAAGCTGTAATTCAATAAGCCAATTTACAGGGACGGCCCCTGCAGAGGATTCATACTGTGAAGAGAGAGAGAGAACATGTCTTTCCATTCCATTTGTTCTGACACAGGTTTTGAATCATGTGTTTGTAGGCCTTAGAGGCAGATAGGGTGTCAGAACAGGGGCACCCTCGACTGAATTCATTATGACTTTATTTATCAGTCATCATTAAAACCCTTTGTTATTGCCTTCATTTAAAATGGTCCTGAGGGGTACAATTGAAAAAATACCCCCACTAGCGGCTCGAATCGCAGAACAAGTACTCCTTTCAAAAAGTATTTTATGTCAGCTGCTTACATGAAAGATCAATTTAGAGCAAAAGAGTAAAAAGACTTCGGCTGTTCTTGTCATTGAGCCTCTCCTTTGCAGATGGCAAACCAAACATATTCATCTTTCAATGTGCACAGATTTATTTATGAGTCTGGTGTGTGATGTGCATTTACAGTACGGTGTAACTTGAAAGCTGATGTTAAACATAATGTTAAAATGTTCCCATTCTTCAATCTCTTGTGTTTAGTTCAAAAATGTTTATGGGTGTGTCCTTGTTTGACAGTCAACCCCAAAAACAAAATGATGTCATTAACTCATTATTAACTCTCTTGTTGTTCCAAACCTGTATAACATAAAAATAATTATTCAGCAATATGTCCACCTCCAGATTTAATGCAGATGGTTGGGGACCAGGAACTGCTATCTACATTACCAGACCAGATAGAAGAGAACGTGTGAGGCCAGAGTCAGAATTAAACAATGAGGTCAGTAGAGTCATCTGTCTGAAACAGATGAGTCATGACCTACTCATATACATCGTCAAACCCAGAATACTTTCAACCCCTTAGACTATGCAAATATAGGTTCAAATCCATCTCAAGCTCACTGCCAAGCCAGCTATAGGTCTTATTGGCTTCAACATGTGGTTAGCATAAATTGTGGCAGGTAAAATTTTTTCCACTATGCTTTTACTAACATGGCACGTCAGTGAAGGAAGCTTCAGTCATTTTCACAGATGCAGTGGGGCATCAATCCCAGTTCTTGGCATCTTAAAGTTCTCCACAGAAAAGGGGGAAACGTGGACAACTCTGATGACAGCAGCAACACCAGCAGCCGAAAAACACAACCATGATGAATCGCTGTGGTAACACCACCTGACAGAAATATGACATCAGAGAGTCATAAACTCATTTTACATGCTCTAGAAAATCCTGCAACCAAACAAGTGTGACTTTTTCTGTCTGCCTTTCCAACTATGAACATCACCACATACCTGTGCTTCAGAAGTACACAAGTGTGATTTGTGTGAGATTTGCAACAAATCCTCTCTAAAACAAGTTCTTATGAATTAAAAAAAAAAAAAAAATTCTCATACTAATAGCTGGTTCTTAAAGCAACTGTACTTATTATGCAGGTGAATAGTCAGCTAGTGTATTTTACTTTAATGTAGTGTACTTTTACAGTTGGATTGTTTCAAAACAAAATTTGTAGAGGCAAGAGTTAGTGAACATTTCCACATTGAATATGGAGCATTCGCATACAGTGGGACATGTAGTCACACTATATAGGGTAAGTTTTCACAATTAAAGGAACAGTTCACCCAAAAATGAAATTTTTGTCATCATTTGCTCACCCTTCAGTTGTTAAAAAACTGCATTTATATAAGATATTTTAATGAAAGTTTGTAACTAAGCCATTTTGGGTAACCAACAGACTCCCTGGTCTTTTGTCCTACTATGGGAGTCAATGGTGATCCAAATCGGCCCAAAAATACAAAAAACAAAACACAACAAAAGAAAGGTTTGTAACAACTGGAGGGAGGGCAAATGATGACAATTTTTTTTGCGTTTTACTGTGAACATTTCCTTTAAATTAGACCTTTTTTCTAATTTGAACATACAAAACACAACTCCCCTCTGTAACAAATTGCCTTGCTCTTCACTAAAGTAGACCCACTGTATGTTAGTACAGAGCAATGTCTAAAGCAAATTACATACAAACATAATTGTTGTAGAAACAAGCACTTTTATTCTAAGGGATAGACCTTTGACTGTGATCCGTTGAGGCATCCAATAAGAATTTCTCCCTGACATGCAGGACCAGATTTTCAACCTTAATTAACAGTGACATTCCAGAGGCCCGAGGCTCCAAATCTACATCCCATCCTGTGACAGATAAGAACGTATATATCATTAAGCATTAACTATGATCTCATCTACACAGAGACGCAGTTCATGTTGTTTTAAGGTGATAACCACACTGTCATGAAAGGATTTCCTCAGACAGAAAATGTCATAGGCGGTTTGCCAAGAAACCATGGACTTTTAGGAAGCATGAGGCATGGCTTCAACATTACGGGATGATTAAGAGTGAGAGCTGTCAAAACCTGTTCTCCAGTCATCTCTCCAGCGGCTGTCAGTTAACCTCATCTCTGCTGGTTCTGCACATGATGTGCCAGGGGGTTTGGGCGGAAACGGCAGCGCCGTACTAAGTTCAGCAACTCTCCTGCCGCTGAGTAAGATGGGGCCGCAGAACGACCCTGAGGCTTTCCTTGAATTGTTCGAGAAAACGGCGGAATCCAGCTGCTGGCCACGGACCGACCCGGACCATTTCATCGATTGGTGTCCCGTGATGGAGGTGGGGGCAATGATCCGGGTCCCGGACACCCTGCAGGCTGCCCACGGTCAGGCTGGCTGGTACCAAATACCTGTGAGAATAAAGGGGGTACATACCAGGCTCTGGTGGATTCAGGCTGTAACCAAACCTCTATCCATCAAAGCCTGGTTCGGCCTGGGGCATTGGATACTAGCCGCATGATTCAGGTACGGTGTGTACATGGGGATGTGGTTAAGTATCCTTTAATGTCCGCAATTACACAGTTCAGGGGACAAAAGCATAGAGTAGAGGTGGCGGTTAACCCACACCTCCATCATCCGTTGTTTCTGGGAACCAGTTGGCCTGCTTTCTGCGAATTATTGGGGTATTTATGTACGGATGTTGCTTGGGAAAAGAAGGCTCAGGGAGACGGGGCGCTCGTGCAAGCGGGCGAGGCAGAACCGGGACCACCGGGTTCTGATCCAGGGGAACTGAGCCGTATCGAGAGGCTAATCCTCTCAGAACGTGATGACTTCCTCCTGGAACAGTCCCGGGACGAGTTACTAAAATTTGCTTTCGAACAGGTCCGTTATGTGGACGGTCAGCCTCTCCAAACTGCCCGACCACTTTCCTATCCTTATTTTGCGATTATAAAAGACCGGTTGTATCAAGTAACCCAAGATGCTCAGACAAAGGAAGATACGACCCAGTTGTTAGTTCCACGGATTGTAATCCTATGGCGGGACATTTAGGGCAGACGACAACACTAAATCGTATAATGACCCGATTCATTTGGCCGGGCATTCACAAGAACGTGCGCAGGTGGTGCGCCTCTTGTCGCGAATGTCAGTTGGTAAACCCACCGGCCTCCTCAAAAGCGCCGTTGTGCCCTCTCCCGTTAGTGCAGGTCCCCTTCGACAGAATTGGGATGGACCTCATCGGGCCATTAGAGCGATCAATGAGAGGACATCGATTTGCACTAGTCCTGGTGGACTATGCAACCCGATATCCAGAGGCAGTGCCACTCCATAACATCTCCGCCAAGAATGCTGCGGAGGCACTGTTTCGCATAAACTTACACGTGGGGATCACCCGCGAGATCCTCACTGACCAAGGCACGGCGTTCATGTCACATACGATACGCAAACTCTATGAATTATTGGGCATTAAAATTGGGATAAATGGTTGTAACTCCTCTTGTTCGCTGTGCGGGATGTCCAGCAAGCCTCCACGGGGTTTTCCCCCTTCGAGCTTCTCTATGGACGCCAGCCCCGAGGATCAGCTGCATATGTTTTGATTACTTGAGACTGTTTCTGTTGAATATAGCCCGTCTCAGTCCAGCCAACCTTGTCCTCATCCTTCCTTACTACTAACCTCATTACAATGCAATTACGACAAATTTTATACAAATTACAGAGCAATGATGTTTTGGCCACTATGAAAGAAACTGTGATTTTCAAGCAAAGTGGTAGACATTATAATTTTACTATGAGCCCTGACACATCGGACAGTCCGCTGAAGTTTTAATGGTCACCTTTCAAATCCAATGCGCAGACCAGCGACAAAAACCTATAAAACATTTTCTCAGCTCACTCAACATGTCAGATGAGCACAAATGCCAGTTACTGTTGCTCCCCAGCACCTTTATGGCTAATAAAACGTGTCTCCTCAAATTTCTTCAAATAAATAAATTTCCCGCTGACCTTTTTCAAATTAATGAGGCTGAATAAAATACCACTTAATCTGCCATTTTCCAATTTTATTACAGGCTATAATATATCTTTGATTGCGGCAGCTGTTGGTATTGTGTGGTTCTGAATGCTGATTAGTTGCGTGTATATAAAAAAGATATTAAACTTTATGAGTTTGAGCATCGAGGAGGTTGTACTGGTTTAAGGCACAGCTCATTGCCAAGAGGCCATTGAAATTACGCAATTACTTTAATAGAATTAATTAAAATTTTACATAGAATAACAGTCCGATTGACTACCAGAGATGATGACCCTTAACAATAGCCAAAGTTGTGCCCGTATAAATACATCAGCTTGACTTTTATAATGCTTTGTGAGCTGCCCATGCATGAAAAAGACAGAAGACTAATTGATGCTTATATCCCATTATCCCATCCCATTATTAGCTATCTCTATAAATCTTAAATGCACGATCTGTAACCAAGAGAGGAATCTTACACCAAATAGACATTGAAAGGTGTCCAACACATCAATCCTTTTTTGACTTTCTGGACAATGTTAGTTTTGTTCAAGAAAGAGAAGATACAAAGCAGTCAATCGGGCGAAGGCGAAAACAGCCATACATCTATCGGCTGTAAACTTGAGAAATGTAATTTAATGTAAGTAAGATAAATGGGTTGGCACGCAACACTTCACAAAGTAAAACAATTAATTACAATTAATCACATTGGACGGATCTCAAGTGTAGCCTGTGATAGGCTTGTCTGTTTGATGCATTGCCTTTATGAGGGCCAGTGGCCACATTTCAATCCACTGCAAAGCAGCCGAGTTATTAAACTCAATCCATCTATATATCTAGTCATATTGGCATCCTCTATAAAGTAGAGCTACTCTATATTTCAAAGAGAATGTGCATAGAAATTTTATTTTCTGTGTTACACGTTTGAAACACTAGTTTTATGCAGGGCTCGGTGTCATTTGAAACCGAATAAAAATGACTTTTGAATTCTGTTCACAATTTGAATTGAATTTAAATTAAGTCCAAAGACAGATGTCAAGCCACTTCATTTCACCGGGTCATTTAGAGAAATGTGCTCTGTTAATTCCAGAGGTGGACGAAGTACACAACTTCCTTACTTGAGTGAAAGTACAGATACTACTGGTCAAATATTACTCCACTACAAGTAAAAGTTGTAAAGACAGATTCTTACTTGAGTAAAAGTACAGAAGTACATGCTTTTAATAGTACTCAAGTATTAAAAGTAAATTTCCTTTATGTCAGTTGTGCATTGTTTTATTGTCATATACCTTATGCCTCTGAAGCAACCTACTGAATACACGGAGTAGCTCACAGTATCAGTTGTATTAAAGGAGTAGTTCACTTCCAAATTTGCCCCCATTGACTTTCCATAGTAGTTTTTATTCTTACTATGGAAAGTCAATGGGGGCAAATTTTGCAGTGAGCAACTCCTTTAAGAGCTTTAGCACATATATGTTTCGTTTAGATATAATCCTGTATGATCATTTAGCCTAATTATCCTCATTAGCCCCCTAGGCCTATATGTATTTATGAGCAGTGTTCTTTTATTTTGTATATTCCCTTTACCAGTTTTAGCAGCAATTTACCAGTAAGTAGTAAGGTTCTTGTAAATAGTAAAGTTTAGAAGCCATGTGTTTGTTGGATTTATTACCATTTGTATTACCATCATTTACCTACAAACATAAACTATAGCTAGTATAATGAAACTATGGTATGTTTAGTTGCTGTGGTTTCACTAAAGATTATTAATTGGAGTATGGTTCCTATATATAGAAAATGGTAAATATGTGGACACTGTGGTTTTACTGCAAATACCATCCCTGCTGAAAAAAACAATGAATTTTTGAATTAGAATGAGATTTTTAAATTAAATTCCTCTTTGTAGTGTGTTTTGGGTTTTATTCCAATAGGATTTACCATCCCATCAATAGAATCCATCACATACAACTAGACAACAAGTATCCATAGTACAATTGCCATTATAACCATTAAATCCATTACATTTTATGTTGTATTTTGGGCAGGGTTCTATAGTTTTTATTTCAACAGGAATACTTCAACTATAGTTACTTCAGTAAAAACATCATTCATTTTCCAAATCGCTTTAAATGATATAGCAGCAGATCAGAAGTTAACACGCACGCGTAGCTCAAGGTGTATGTGATGCTTATTTACCGTTTAGCCGTTATGCCGATCATTTTCATGACAATGTTTCTACGATCTTTGACTGATCGTAACTCACAGATGATTACACCACACGTTAACATGTGCCTTTTTCGTCTTTTATTGTTCTATTTGCCTTTTTAGAGCGCTATCAACGATGTAGCAGCGCCTACGTTTACATTAGTTTAGCGGGGAAGATCCCAGAGTTGCCAGATTTGCGTAAAAAAATCTGCCAAATGGCCATTCAAAGCTTGCCGGAAAAGCGTGAGCATAGAAAAGCTGAAATACTTGGCAACAGTTAAAGGTCCTGGCAGATCGCAAGCCAGATAAATTGCGCACACAGGAAACCCCGCTGCATAGAAACCATTTTCTACTTTTGGACCTTTTTATAAATGTAGTGGAGTTAAAGTACAAGTAATCAGAAAAAACAATACTCAAGTAAAGTACAGATACTCAAAAAGTGTACTTAAGTACAGTACTCAGGTAAATTTACTTCGTTACTGTCCACCACTGGTTAATTCACAAACTGTTCCACAAGTGGGAAATTCACAATTGATTACAGTGGTTGACATATCGACCAGCTCATGGAATCAAGTGACTGGAGACATTTAGAAAGGTATTTTACAGTGCAATCACACATGGGATTTTGTGACACCTGTTGGGGCTGTCACTCTCTTTCCCAGCATGGCTGACTGAAGATTCACTCAATAGCGAAGCTCATTGATATGGCAAAACCATCTTGTCCCTGCCACGGCTAGACGGACGGACGGCCGCCGCTGGATCGCCGCTCAGTCGGCGATGAGAAAGAAGAATACAGATTCATCTGACAGATTCCTCTCTTTCCATCCCAACTTGGATTAAAATACATCTTTGATGAGCCTAGGGCTCTAAATACCACTCTATGATAAAATAATAAAGCATGGATTACATTTACAGTAAGTGCGAGTTTATGTCATGGTCATCTTTAAATGGATAGTTCACCCAAAAATGAAAATTCTGTCATCATTTACTCACCCTATTGTCATTTTAAACCAGTATGACTTTCTTTCTTCTGCAGAACACAAAAGAAGATATTTTGAAGAATGTTGATGATTGAACAACAGCGGCTACCCATTCACTTGCATTGGTTTTGTGTCCATAATCGAATGGGTACGCAGTTGTTTGGTTACCAACATTCTTCAAAAGATCTTCTTTTGTGTTATGCAGAAGAAAGTAAGGCACGCAGGTTTTAAATGACAAGAGGGTGAGTAAATGCTGACAGAAGTTTAATTTCTGGGTGAACTATCCCTTTAAGGATCAATGTTATTGTTTTGTGATGTTATTGTGTTTTGTTTGTCACATCTTTTGACTTGTACTCTTGGGAGTTGTGTAAAGTCAACCAATCAGATATGAGCTTGCATGATTGAGAAAGTAGATACACACCAGACGGTCAGTGAACACTTTTGTCCTCTTTTGAAGCCGAGACTGCTTCAACTTGCTTCAACATTTAACAATATAAAGTTAAATAAAGCCTTTGTAGCATATAATACATCTGACACCACTTAATTCACTTTGGTTATGCAGAATTCAGTTACCGTCTTCCACGAAAAGCACTCATAAATAACTCAGCTGCACTGTTGTGAATGAGCTCTATTAACCTTTAAAACTAGTTCTGAGAATTCAGGATTGCAGAAGCTCTCAATCTTTTCACGCTTGTATGAATCATTGATGACACTGTATCAGCACTTTATCCCTAAATCGAATTACTCTCAACCGTGAGTGTAAATTTAGGTCATGCAATGAGAGCTTAAGAATGATGTCATCCAGTAGAGACCTGAAAGCTATGATGTCATTACAGAGTTCCGGGAAGCGTGTTAGCATCAGCGAATCTAAGATGGGCTTTGGTGCAGCGGTGCCTCCCAGAATGCATTAGAGGTGAACGGACGATGACGAAGGGTGGAAACTAATCCACTTTCTCATCCTGGAAAACCCAGTGATATCACGTTTAAAGAGCTTGTGTGAGACGTGAAGTCTACAGATCGTGGTTGCTGCATGCCCCTCTGACTAGTTTGCCAATGTGTCATGTTTAGCTTTATTTAAAGGGCTTTACTCGAAAAACAAGCAGATTACCTGACCAAGTGATGGATAGGCTCATTATTGTTCAATAATCCTATAGGTAGAGAGGCTTTATCTAGATAAAGTGGAATATTATGCTCTGTCAGCTTTTTTCTAAATGTTAATCCAAATTGTTATCCAGGCATTTGCAGTTGGAACGGGAAACTGTTTGCATATTATGAGAATGGATATAGAACACGTCAAGGTGACATAAGCTTTCTTCATGCTGCTCGGAGGCGTGGTGATATCACATGCTGACTTCATCTCGTGTCACCTGACTGGTGATGTCATCCAGAAACAGCTCATTGCCGCCTTACTTATCTAGTTTAGCTAATTTCCTTAGTTTTTTTTATCTAGTACTTCTTTTAACTAGAATTTTTTAAAGAATTGCAGCACCTCCACACAAGATGCAATACGAGAATCTGGAGGTTTCTATACAAAATGTCTTCTAGAAAGTGACAATCATAAAATCTATAGTCCATCCAAAATTTTAAATTCTGTCATCATTTACTCACCCTCAAATTTTCCAAACTTGTATAAAGTTTGTTGTTCTGCTGAACACAAAGAAATATATTTGGAAGAATGTCTGTAACCAAACAGTTCTGGGACACTTGATTATTATAGTAGGAAAAACTACTATGGTAGTCAATAGTGCCCCAGAACTGTTTGCTTCCTACATTCTTCAAAAATATCTTCTTTTGTGTTCAACATAAAAAAGAAATAAATACAGGTTTGGAACAACTTGAGGGTGAGTAAATGATGACAGAATTAAAATTTTTGGATGGACTATAGATTTTATGATTGTCACTTTCTAGAAGACATTTTGTATATTTTTTAGGTGAACTATCCCTTTAAGTAGTAGAATAGAGATGAGCAGCTAAAGTATTCATATAAAACCTTTCTATGGAAGAGGTAAAATAGAGGTTATATTTTTTCTTTTTTTAATGAATTAATGAATTTATTTATTTATTTTTAGGTTATGCTTTAAAGGCCGACAGGTATGTCTTCCTTTAAAAACCTTCGGTTTGTTGAGCTCCATCTGCTGTTCAGAGTTTGCAGATTTTCCTTGCTTATAACATTCCTCTGTTGTCTGATATCGATCACAAAATAAGACAAAATTAGACCTAAACAGTTTCAACAAAAGAAATTTCCTAAATCACATCTAATAAGCTCTCCCTATTTTTCATAAACATTTACTCAGTAACTTTTAATCAAAGTCACCGAGTGCAGCTGTGACACGTCAGAGGGGACCTGGCCCTCCCGACTGAGACTAGTTTCTCCCGTGGTTTTTATTTATTTATCATTGGAGTTTGGGTTCCTCGCCACAGGGCCGTGTTGGCTTGCTCACCGGGAGACTGCTTTTATTAGATATTATTTATTAGAATGATCTTGCTTGATCTATAAACACCATGCGCTGTGTTTATACCTTTTCTGTGTTTTTCAGTTTTTCTTATTTCCTCATGTAAAGCTGCTTTGCAATTATAATCACAGTCCTCATGGCTAATTGATTTAAGTGTTTAATCTCATAAATGGATATACTTTAAATATTAGCATGGTAATTCTGTCTGCTGGACAAATCTCCATGGAGACACGAGTGGAGAGGAGTGTGGTATCGGTTGATGAGGTAAGGATATGACGATAGCTGATCTCATTTTCAGGCTGGTGGCTGTACACAGTAATTGCTCTAGGGCCTTAGCTAACACGAGCTGTGTGGACCAACTATTAATAGAAGGTATTAGCAAATGATTAGGCACATGATGACAAAGTGTTTCTCATTGATTTGGTTCCACTGATTTATTAATGAGTATATGTGTGTATACAAAAAACCTTCATACTGTATATACTGTATGTGTGTGTGCATATTTGAGTTCCATTCAGTTCACGTCCCAAAGAAATTGTAGATTTCCCCGTAAATTAAGAACCCCATAATTTAATAAAATTACAAAATGAATGTAAATGCATTCAATATCATAAATTAATCAATAATAATTCTTAACTTTCTTAGTTACTGAAGTTTGCATCCCCTTGGCTACCTTCATTCAAATTCAGGAAACCAATCGTAATTTAAAAGGCACTCTTGATTCAGGTCTAAGTGTGTGTGTGTTTATAAATGAATGCCTCAAGGTCTGTCTGCATGTCTATCTGGCCTCATCTAATCTCTAAAGAAACACAAACTCACATAGCTCATCTCACACACACACATTCTGTTTTGCATCTTTCTCTCATTAACAGGGTATGAAAATGCACCCTCAATACATCCCTTTTATCTGGCCCAGGACAGATCAATACGGAGGACTCACTGCACTATTGGCCTATTTCTCCCATTCATTATAGCTATTCATCAGCCTATCACATGCATTCAATGCTCTAGTTATCAAAGGAGAGACGAGGAGCACAGAGAAGATGTGAGACTTTCATTGCTGATCAACCAATAACCAGGTGCTCTAGGTCCTAAACAATTTTAGGAAAAACATTCAAGACAAAGTTAATAATCTACACACTTGGCAAATGCTTTTTGCATTTTTTTCAGCATGTGTGTTCACTGGAAATGATGATGACCCATGACCTAACCTAAAACAGCAACTGAGCTAAAGGAACTTATTCTTAAATGATTTTTGAATAAAACAAAAACCTCTAAGCAATAAAACGTATCTTTGATTATTGCTCATAATGCTCATAAATAAAATAGTGCTATATAGCACTAAAAGTGCTATACAGCACCTGTATAGCACGAACCACTGAAGCACCAAGACATGATGCTATATAGCACTAAAGGTGGTTCCCCTGATTACGAGCAAAGAACCATTTTTAGTGCTAAATAGCACCATTATTTTTAGAGAGTACACCATACTGGGAATCAGTAATCAAACCACTGGCTGGTCAAACACAAGAAAGACAGATCAAGTTAAACACATTTTGGGTTTCCAGAGATATTTTAACTTAAATTTTTAAGATATTTTGGGAGATGATTATTAGAATCATGTTGAAATGCAAAATGACCACATAGCAAATGTAAGACAGAAAAACAGACATCTCATCACCACATCAACATCTCTTGCTAACTAATGGTTAGTGCAGTATTTAGAAATCGATTTCTGTATTGATCATGGATGTCTGCAGCCTGCTTGACATTAACACAAAGCCATGAGCAAGATGCATATTGATGTCTGAAGTTTGTCTAGATGGCATACAAGCCAAAACAAAAATGATCACGAACCATCATTGATGAAGCTCTTTTAAGCAATGGTTTTAAAAACCTACGTCTAAAATTCTGATCTCCAAACGATGTCTTTTTTTGTCTCTGTGCACTATACAGGTATGTGTTTATTATTATATTGTATAGGTAAACGATACAGTAATGCAAATTACAAGATCAGCTTTTGACAAGCTGTAATTGATCAAAATCCCTGTGCCTGCATGTGTGTGGTACACCTCTCAGTACCTGCATGCTGAGCGCTCATATTTCCTGCTGTGACTGCCCTTTTTCATCAGCTCCGAATTGTTTAGACTCCACTTCTCCTGCATGGCTCTTTGCCAGGACCCCGGCACACCTGGGTGAACCTGCATGGCACCAGAGCATCGCTGTGGCCAGGAGCTCCCATGGAAAACATATCAGCCAAACCTGGCTAGAGCAGATAAGTGCTTATTAGTAAAAACTGTGTTTTCTCTGAGGATGTGGAGTGAAAATGCACGTCGGAGGAAACTGGCAGGAATACTGATGAAGTTTGAGAGAAATTCAAGAGCGCTGGAAAAGATTTAATGCACAGACTTGACAGAATTAGTGAGAGAAGATTGGGTTTGTATAGATCAAGGTTTGCCTATAATGCTTTAAGCCGAAGTGCTGGAGGTCTTTAGTGTAAAATTCTGGTATTTAAGTTAGAAAGGTAATCTCAGACATGGTTATATTGTTAGTTTCGGTCTCAGGGGTGTAGTTTCTTGGTCTCTTACCCCCATAAAAAAACATGATAAGAACATCTGATTGGATTTCTTGGAAATGCAAGATCTTCGTGTAAGACATTCATACTCCGTCATTCCAGTTTAGAGGTTCTGGTATCATTGCACTGGCTCTTTAGAAACAACATGTTTTCTGTAGCTCTTGCATGCCCTTTAAAATCATTTACAACTTAATCCTCACCGGAGGAAATAATTTCCCATCTGCTAGACTAAACTGTTGCTTTTTGTTTCAGAGGCTTGCGATGGATGACACAAAACACTTAATGTAGAAGCACATCATGCAGATGTAGTGCGACCGGCTTATGAATCCATTTTTAATCACCAGAAACGGAGCCCCTGCTGGGGCACTGGAGTTCACTGAGTTCAACCAAGAACTTTGTTTTGATGTTTCCCTTACAGATTCATCTAAATGTCAGATATTTGGCTTTCAAATAAAATGCTTTTTTCATCCTTCCTTGTTTATAGGTTATGCAGTTTAACCATGAAGACTTTATATTGCTTGTTGTGTGCTTTATATTGACACAGGAAGCATTTGAGCAGTGAGGGGTACCCATTAAAGAATGGGTCAATATATGAGAATATACAGGCCTAAGAGAAATCACTACATTGCAGAGCTTTTTCTCAAACACCACGTTATTTACATGACCTCACCAAGCACTAAAACACCAGCCAGCATTTCACAATTAAAAGGATTTGCGATAAGAAACCATGCATCTCTCACATTTCATCCCTTTTTCTAAATTACCATTATGCGGGGACATCTGTGAATGAGGAGTAACACTTATATGTGGCTGTCTTCCCCATTTGCCATGTAAAGTTTAATGAGAGGCTCTAGGGTCGGCACTGCATGAATTATGTATACATTATTCTATTTAAAAGCCCACACCAGGCATCTATCTTACGGACGGACCGGAACCAATGTGATGGACTGGTTGAAAATGAAGAGCCGGGGGCAGATGCTGCAGAGACATCACAGGAACATATTACTTGGAGAGAGAAAGTGTGTGTGTGTGTGTGTGTGTGTTCATGTTTGTATATCCCGGTGGGGACCTAAACATGAATGCACAGCAACACATGGGGTCTCTTGTCACCGTGGGGACCAAAATTGAGGTCCCCATGGGCAAAAAAGCTTATAAATTGTACAGAACAATATTTTTTAAAAATCTAAAAATGCAAAAAGTGTTCTATGATCTTTAGGTTTAGGGATAGGGATAGAATATACAGTTTCTACAGTATAAAAACATTACGCCTATGGACTGTCCCCACGGGGATAGTCAACCGTGTGTGTGTGTGTGTGTGTGTGTTTGTGTGTGTGTGTGTGTGTGTGTGTGTGTGTGTTGCTCCTAGAGAACACTATCAAAAAAATGGAAGGATGAAAAACAGGAAAGAGAGAATGAGAGTGACAAAGTAAAGAGAGAAATAGAGAAACCATAAAGAACTGAGCTTCACAGATGCCACAAAAGAAAAACAGCAGCAATAGTTTTGTGAAAAGCAGGAGAAAACAGTAATGAGGTGTGAGGGGTCATGATGGTCTCGTGTCTCTCTCTAAGCAGATGGGTTCAGCTGGATTCTGCTTCGCCTGAGGGAACCTCGCCGGGCATAAATCTGAAATCACACATGTCCCCTCAGGCTCATCTCGGCTATTTTTCTCCAGACACAGCAGCATCAACCAATTTTTGAATGAGAACTTGAATTTTGCGATTCTGCTAAAACTCACTTTCACACACACACACACACACACACGCACGCACGCATGCACGCACGCACGCACGCACGCACGCACGCACACACACACACACACGCACACATTTTTATATATGATGGGACCTTTCTATCCCCTATACCTTAATAACCATCACATGCATTTTAATGCCTTCATTAAGATGTTATTTTTGTTAAGATGTATTCCTCACCACAATATAGATGATTTAATGTTTTACTAAATCAAACCCAAATGCACTAGAATGACACACATTGGCCTTTACATCATTTCAGACTGGAGATAAAAACCCTTAGGTTGTCTAATTTTCTTTTGAGGCATCTATCTATAGCGCACAGACGTTTACACATCTGCACACACACACATACACAATCAATATTATTAAGGCATAAATGCCAAGGTCAATGTCTTGGTGACATAGGGGCCTCCTGGTTGTCATAGTGACCTCCCTCGGTCTCCATAGTGACCTGGCCCTGTCTTAACTAACCTCCTGTGGCTCATCAATTTAGCGGCCCAAAGACATGACTCAAGATTGTCAATTAGTCGATCAGTTCTGTCCGGTCAATAACATCGCCACAGCTGAACTCCTCTTCATTTAATCAAAGACCAAGACTGATCCACTGCCATTTGTTCATATGGCTGAGATGTTGCTTATTATTCTTTGTATTAGGGATGCACAGGCCTTGGGGAGAACTGGGTCTTTTCCCAATAGGTGGGTCGACTTTTTGGTCAGCTGCTGAAACTGTAGT
This sequence comes from Triplophysa rosa, assembly GCF_024868665.1. NCBI lineage: Eukaryota > Metazoa > Chordata > Actinopteri > Cypriniformes > Nemacheilidae > Triplophysa > Triplophysa rosa. The sequence continues at coordinate 9,234,952 of NC_079904.1, read as the reverse complement.
AGAATACAAAGCCAGAATGCAAAGATTTTGTCAATATTGTCAGTCCAGTCCACACAACCCTTAAAAGTCCTCCCATGCCTTTTTCCTAAACCCACTGAATACTCCGACTTTAGTAGTTTGTGCTTTGAGAAGACATTTCAATAATACACCTACTTAAGCCCACACGGATGGATAATCTCTGTCCATCAAAGTTTTTGAACATACTGAAATAAAAAAGGTTCTTAAAATATTTTACATTTTAATTTCAAATTGGTAAAGAAACATGATAAATAATGTAAGCACACATTTTAGGTGTATCACATGACCAGTTCTCCCTGTGTCTGGAGCTGAGGTCAAAGGTCACACAAGAAGGGAGATCTAAATAATGGCCACGAGGGAGTCCAAGATAGCCAGAGGAGAAAAAAAGCCCAGTTTGTTAGTCTTAGAAAGAAAGAAAGAAAGAAAGAAAGAAAGAAAGAAAGAAAGAAAGAAAGAAAGAAAGAAAGAAAGAAAGAAAGAAAGAAAGAAAGAAAGAAAGAAAGAAAGAGCATCTTGCTTAAGAATTATCCTTAACTAATATATTACTAAAAACAAGTGCAATACATGCAATGTGACTTTGTTTACCACTTGTGATTGCACAAGACAGAAATCTCAATCCAGAAGTAAAAGGTCACATAGCCACACATAAAACAAGAGCCAGACAGACTCTTTTTCTCGCACAGAAAGCATCTTACAATCCTGACAAACATGCCTACAGGGAGCCTGCAGCACTGTGCACATGCTCCATTCTGCAACATCAGAGGCTCAATTAAATCACATCAGGCTAAGCTGAGCTGGAGGAGAAGCCCAAAACCAAAACATCTCAACCTCCCATTCCAAGTCATTCAGCTCAATGCAGGACGCTGAGTGCCAACAGTTTTCCTAGCTGCCAATCTATCTTGTAAAAGCCCCACCACACTTGTAACAAAATGAGAGTAAAAAAGGGGGGAGTACAAAAGATAAGATTCTTTTCTATTTACTGTCAGACTGAATTATAACATTAGACACATGGATTTAAAAAAAGTAAAAAGCATTATAAAAATTCCGGTCACACTTTAGAATAGGGATCAGTTCTCACTATTAACTAACTATTAACTGCGGCTTTTGCCTCAATAAACTCCTAATTACTGCTTATAATGTCGTTTTTAGGTGTAGGTATTGGGTAGGATTAAGGGATGTAGAATAAGTTAATGCAGAAAAGGGCATTAATATGTGCTTTACACATACTAATATACAACCAATATGCATGTTAATAAGCAAGTAGTTAATAATGAATTTATGTACCTTAATATAAAGTGTAACAAATTCCAATATTTTTTTATTTAATAACAGACCTTTATTATTATGACTAATTCATCTTATTATTTTTCATACAACAAAATAAGTTTTTTGCATTGCTTCTAGCCTGTTTTGACTATCAAACATTTGTAGAGTAAAATATTTGAAGTCTCTGCGTAGACTCATAATGTCTACACAAACCACATCACCTGGGGTCTGCTTAAACGTGCTGTGCGTAATATTTAGGAGGATCTACTGACAGAAATGCAATATAATATACATAACTATATATTCAGAGGTGTATAAAGACCTAACATAATAAAGTGTTATGTTTTTATTACCTTAGAATGAGCTATTTATATCACGGCAGGTGTCCTTACATGGAATTCACCATGTTGTTTCTAAAGTATCCCAAAATGTACAAACTTCACCACATAGATCGTGTTTCATAAATACGTTATCTCCTTCAGCAAAGCAGCCAAAACGCAACGACATCTGTGAGAGCCGCCATAGTGGTTCGAAAGGTAAGGGTGGGGTGAGCCATTGGTTACAATTCGCAACCTCACCTCTAGATGGCACTAAAATCTCCACATTGCTCCTTTTAAAAGATTAGTAAATGAAAGTTAAAAAATGCATTAAAAGTATTTACCATAGTTAGTTTATGATAAACATTGCGATTTAACTCACGTTAACTTATCCTCTATGCACAAGCGATTTAACACAATCTTTTATGTCCTCCAGAAGTATTGTACAGTGTACCCTACAGTACCTCGAGCACACACTGGCATTTCAACTGTGCACACATATATCATATACACATGGGGACATGTACACGCACACACAGTAAGCCATGCACACCCAGTGAGCACCAGGAGTCTCTGATCTCTTTATGAGAGACCTGTGACCGCTGTCAGCTTTGAAAAGACACCAACCTTTAATTTCCACAAGGGAGGACTGGAGAGTGAGAGGGATGTTCTCTTACTCCTGGCTTTCAGGTGGAGGACACTCCAGCGTGCTGCCTTTAACAGCCCCTACATTATATAAAAGAGAGTGCTTTCATATTATGTTCACATCAAATGCAGGCGCTGATAGAACATTAAAAAGTAGAGGAAAAACAGAACAGGATACATGTGTAGTTTCTTTAAGTAACCCTTAAGGTTTAAACTTGTACCCCTTTTACCCAATTTCTGCAAAAACTGACACAAAAAGGATCTGCAGCGTTCAGTTCAGTTCTAAGGAACTTCTTGTAATCATTGCAATGTTGTTAAAACAGCTGCTTGTTCCTTCAACAACATGTGAATGATCTGCAAAACCGTCATAAAATGCTAGTGATATGTACTCTGATCATGATCTGTTTCGTTGAGACTATCAAGTGTCATTGGCAGATCTCTATCTGGAAGACATGGTTTTAAACTCTGCCATCTCTTTGTGTTTTCTCTGCCACCTCCCATACACTCTTGCAGTCAACGTCGCACGCACCAGGGACCTGTGCGATAGATGGAGAAATCTCACAGCTTATTAAAGTCAGACAGCCTGCATGCACAACATCCACATCCTCTGTATATCTGTCTGAGCCCCACCCCACGTCGCCCCGCGTCTCCTCATGTATTCTTTTAATCTCTGTGTGGTGCTGTTATAATTGTTTTCCGTTGCTTTAATGATTGCATCACAGACGAGCGGTCCAGTGACAGCTCACACTGTGGGGAGATGTTGGGATTTCCTCGCAAACCTCACAAGACATTAAGATACGGGTACAACACTGATGAAAGACCTGCAACTTGAAAGATGGTGGTGTGTGTCATATTTGTGAAAGTATGTCAGTATGTCCTTGGTTGTCACAATATGCGTCTCATTACACTCGTGATTTTTTCATTATACTTATTTATACTATAATTATTTTGCCTTATCAAATTTATGTGTATGTTGTTAACTGTGTTAGCAGTTATTCTGCACTGTTCACTCGAATCATGTTTTATTTCATTTATTTATTTATTTTCACCTAAAGGAGCCATCTGGAGATTTTAGTGGCATCTAGTGGTGAAGTTGTGAATTGCAACCAACGGCTCACTCCACCCCTCCCTTTTGAAGCACTATGGCGGCTGTCACAGGATAAAGATGTCATCACATTTTTACTTCTTTACTGAAGGAGATAATCCCTGCGTTCCTATTCGCCTACTTGTACTAGCCCTAATAGTAGGTACTGTTTTTGTGTTGGAATAGTAGGTACTTTTGAGTGCATAGCAAAATAGATTGCGCAAACTTGGACATACTAACAGGAAGCGGAAGTGGCCGTTGTTGCCTAGACAACATTGTGGCCAATAACTGTCACACAAATACAGCTCTTCTTTCCATTAAGGTATTTATTCATTCATTATTTCTTATGTAATGTTTACTACGATTTGAGACATACTAATTCTACTTTCGAATACTATTAGGATGGATAGTATGCGGATTGGAACGCAGGGAATGTATTTATGAAATGCGCTCTGTAGAGCAGTTTGTCCGTTCAGGGCTACTGTAGAAACAACATGGTGAATTCCATGCAAGGGGACCCGCTGTGGTAGATAGAAATAGCTCAGATAATAAAAACATAACGCTTCATTATGTAAGGTCATTCTACACGTCTGAAGACAGTTATGTATATTATATTGCATTGCTGTCAATAGATCCTCCAAAATATTACACACTTGACCATTACTATTTATTTATTTTAACGTGTATGTAAGCGTCTTCTGGTAAAAGTTCAATTCTACGACATTTTTATGTATGTTGTGTTGAGTCCATCTTTTATGTTCAATATAAAATATAGGACATTGAATTGAAACTCAGAGAGAAAGTAAAAGAGGGGTGTCATCATTGTCTCTTCAGCTGTCATTCATTATGTCATTAAGACCACCATGGGCTAAAACATCTCTTTGATTCCTCAAGTAATGCTTCTTAAACACACGCACATAAGGGTGTCTGTTCATATCCCCACGAAAAAGCTTGAATACTAAAGCACTTCTGGTTATGTGATGAATTCTGTGCATGCAGCCAGACTTCAACCATAAACACACCAGTGAGAGATGCCGTGTGTCATGTAGTTTGGTTCAACTGCCTGTGTCAAACTGCTTAGTCTGCCCCCTACTGGCTCTCAGGATGAACTGCAACTTAAATCTACAAGCTCTCAAGAGGGGTTTTGACAGACAGCTGCAAGACAGGTAAACGGCTGTAAACCCACTTACCATAAGCCCATCAGCTGAAAGCATGCAGCGGCACATGGCTCAGGGTGTTGATGATAAGAAGAGCTGGAGAACCTGAGCCAGCGTGGGAAAAACTGCTTTAGCTAACTCAATAAGCTAACAGGTTATCTTATCAAAACAACAGTCACTTAAGTGGAAGATAAGGTTAGACCAATGCAACAGCAAAACAGTGGTCTGTTATACGTGCAAATACACGAGCAGTCACAAAAAAAAATTGTGTCTGACTTCTGACACAAACTAAAGGACGACAATCATCATATATAAAATGTAGCATGAGTATGGGTTTGATTTCAAGAGAACACACATATTGATAAAATGTATTGCTTGAATGCTATACTGTAGAATTTTTTTGGATAAAAGCGTCTGGCAAATGTCAAAATGTAAATAAAAACCCCATGTTCTCTGTACTGTGGTATATGGTAAACATTAAGTGCCATGGTATAAATCAAAGTACCGTGGTATTAGCATCTGCATACCATCAGCAGGCCTCCAGAGACTCATGACACAAGCTGTGATTCAGAGTAGAGGGACCTTTGCAGGTGTGAGAAGTACATAAACACAACATACACGCACGTACAGGCTATCGGGAGGGGGGTGTTAATGGGACCTCTATGTAGGCAGGAGGGAACATCTGTGGTCATTAGACTGCATACAAAAGGAGCCCCCCTTATTCAAACAGTCTCAGGGCCTTTTTGGGCATTCAGGCTCTAAGCATTCTGTCCTAATTCAAGGCTTTCAGCTGCAATCATCATTAACATTTCAGGGCGTATGAGAGTTCGTGTTAACCAATCAGCGGATAGAAAGTGAAATAAATGGCACACCGAGGGTCTATTGGTGATTTGATGGTTGCACTTGGTGGTTTGTACCTTGGTGGTTAATTGAACGTAAATTATGCAAAGTGTGTGTCGGGATGTCTAAGAATGATATGTATAATACAAAATAAGATCAACCAGATAAAGGAAATTGAACACGTTTAAATGTTTGGATACATTTGACAGAACTTGTGTTTCTAATGATCTTGAAACTATATAACTATGTACTTTTGCATGAATTTCTTAACTAGGGGTATGTTTTATACTAGGGAAAAACGATACATCATAAAATTCTGGTATCGGTATCAGCGAGTACATGAATCCATTTACCGATTAATACATTGTTGTCGGGTAAACATTACACTGTAAAAATCCGATAATATACTGATAATAGCTTAATATACTGTATTAATATGTAGGAATTTTCTGTATCAATTTTTTCATAGTTGTTTTACCTGTATTTTAAATGCACTGCATTGAGTTGTAGCATTAATGGAAATATCTGTAAAATAAACTGATAAGTATTGATAGAAAATGACCAGTACCAGTATTTTCCATTATTTTTTACAGTGTAGCCTCAATTAAAAATTTGATTTTTGTCTAACAAAGTTGCTTAAGAGAGTAGTAATTTCGTAATTCCCACATTTTCATTGCTTTTATTTCATATTTTTGATGCATTTATTTCTAAAATATAGAAAATAGTAGTAATAAAGAATGAGTAGTTCTGTCCTAAACTATATACCAAATTAATTTATAGTTTATGTGCAAAAGACTAGAGTCAAGGTAAACACAAAAAAGGACAAAAAGAAATTGTCCTATTTGTTCGAACCTCTCTTGTATGTGTGGTGTTCCAAACCACAAACAGTATCTGTAAGATACATGAAGCCCATAATCTCGGAGGCTCTTATGTATTTACTGTAACCAACAGGCTAAGCATTATTTGAACACTGCACTTCTGCTGTTTTTCCCATCAGACTGTGGTACATTATAGATGTGCGGTGCATCAGCCATATGGCTTATAAGTTATGATGCATGCAAGACCCAGCGTGCACTCCCAGTCATCTTTTAAAATAAAGTAATGAAAAGAGATTAGCCTTATCAATATTTATCAGCCTAGCCTTACTGTCCCCCCTAGGTGAAGAGAGGCCCATTTCACACCTGACTAAATTTAAATACCATATATGAAAGTCTAATTTAAAAGGTGTGTAAATATCATACAGAAGATGACAGCGACACTTCTAATGACATTATCACATAAACAGTGACTGTGTTTTTATTCTGGGAGGTATTGAAGAGTTATATTAAAAAGGATATTGGATATTATATATCTAATAAAGCTGCTAATATAAACACTTTTGCATAACATTTACATTCCAGTAATACCTTCCAGCAGTTAATGACATTTTTTCATCCTTTCATAGACGATCGCTGTAAAATTCAAGCAATACCGAGGTTTTCCGTGTGCTACGACCGATGATTGTCTATTTCAAATTCATGTGTGGCCTTTCTCAAATCAAATTACTATTCTGTGCTTCAGAAAAGCTTACCGGCTTTCTGGGAAGCGATAGCAGGTTTATCCGCACCGCTCAGCGAGAGAAATATGAACATGTCTCATATTAAATTCTGAAATTTGTGAGAAGAGACTATTACAGTCGACAGCGGCTGTGAGCGCTGACACATGACTATTAGCCGTGTACGGCAGGCGAATGAGAACGCATAGCCATGCCTGAGGAGGTACAATCAGATGTTATGAGCTAAATCATATCAGTTATACTATTATGTTTCAATAGTTATAAAGACACACACACGTGCGGCAGCAATAAGATTTTAACTTGCTGAAAGTTGGCTGTCGCTTTCCCCAGTTTTGTAAAAATTTTGTTATTGTACAAAATCTGAGCTGGGCAAATCCAGAGTAACGGATGTGACATTCTGCGTTATGAATGTGACATAAAAATACTTGAAGAATGTATTTGCTACCAATATACTGAAGCATCTGTTTATATGTTACTAAACCCTTGTTGATCGAGTTTAAACATCAGTCTGTGCACAAGTTTTCTATTTAAAAAAATAAACGTGTGTTATGGATGTGACACGGTTTTTGAGAGACAAAAAACTAGGATTTCTGTGACCTGAAGAAATAATATCCAATAAATGGAGTGGGGATGGCTCTTTATAGAACATAAAATTGTTAATTTATTTTAATTTTCATATGCCCATTTATGAGGAATATGTGCCGTTATGGATATGACAATCCTGAAAATGGCACTTACCTGACTATGAAAAACCATGCACTAAAAATAAAACAAATGCATTAAGAACTTGAAGAGAGACCTCACATGGGTATTGGAACCACCAAATGTTGATATTTGTGCTGTTAGTATAGTAAAAACCTTTGGTAACAATTATTTTTTCATGGTAAGGTTGACATTTTCACAGAATTGCCCAGCCTGAGTGACTATTATGTTTTGAGAGGGTCGGAGTCGGAGAGATCCCAAGGCTATTAAAAAGTAGGAAAAATATACATCAAGGAAGCATTAGCAATGTGACTTTTCTATGTCTCTGAGACCCAAAACATTATCATTACATTTACATTTATGTGTGTGGCAGATGATTTTATTCAAAGCAATTTGTTAGTGCATTCTAGCCCTAGGACAAACATAAAAACAGTTACGTCAGTCTCAGTAAAACACCACGGTTAACATCAGTCAGCTGTTTGCTTGCTATGCTGGGATGTTGGGTAACCAGATCACCTTTATTGATGAACGATACATGGAAAAGAGTTATGACACAAGAGCAAGTGAAACAGAAAGAAATGTCCTTGCTCTCTTTATCTTCAAAGATTCAGATAAACTAGGACAGATAAATGAGCCTCTCCCTTACATCTATCCATTAAGCTTCACACATGCTCTCGTCATCTCTCAGAACGTACTGACAGGGGCTTCTGTCTGTCTGATCCTTCATTTGAAAGTCATAACCAGCTGGTGTGCAAAATAACAAAAATGACACACGAAAAGGAAATTTTAACATTGACTCAACAATCATTATTATCCTCACAGCTGTAGATGATTCATATTAGTTTATTTGCTAATTGACCACATGTATCGGTTATAAAAGATGTCTGACAAGATTCAGTTGTGCAAAAAAGTATGTAAAAGAACATGAGACAACTAACAAATAGTTGTGAGTCAGTGTGTTTGCAGGTGCATTTATTAAAAAAGCGAAACTGAGGAGAACAACGTCAAAAATAATAGCAGCATATGGCTGATCATGGCCAAACTATACTTCAGCAAAGTGTGCTTTCAAAGGATAATTGCAAAAAAACACCCTTCAAAAAATCTTGTCTGAAGAAAAATATTCTCAAAACGTGGCTGCAATTCAGATTATGTCCAAAGGTGAAAAAAAGATTATGTCCAAAGGTGTAGTAAGATATAGAAACTTATTGCAGTAAGTAGATTTATACCACTTCATTTTCAAGAAATCTCTTCTTAAATAGTAGTCTGATGTCCAGGCATGACATACTGATCTGCATTACTGCAAACAATCAAAGGCAACAACACTCATGAATGGACTGACACTGTTTTATAGGGTGGTTTCAATGTTTTTAGGTTGTTGATGTTATTGTTTGTTTGTCTTTTACAGCTTGAGAGACAAACGGTTTGTGCTTTGTGTTCCAGCACTAAACATGTGCTCTTAGTTTCTTTAGTTTATTTTGTTCCTAATTACCTATTTCAATAATATATCTCTAAATAAATAATATATTTCAAACATTTAGGCTCGGTTTCACAGACACGGTTTAGCTTAAACCAGGACTATGCCTTAGTTGAATTAAGATATTTATGTCGCTTTTATAAAAATACCTTAGAAGAATACATTACTGGTGTGCATATCGAGATAAAACAATGGCACTGATATATTTTAAGATATTTCTGAGCAAGTTATATTCAGTTAAGACAGGTCACACATTCATTTTAGTCTGGGACTAGCCTTAAACCTTGTCTGTGAAACCGGGCCCTAATGTTCTCATTTTCAGCACAATTTACAGCAAAAATGAATTTCCGGTAGGTTAATTCGTGTGAATCTCATACATATTCATAATCATACGAATCTCATTCGTACATTTTAGTATGATTTGCTTTTGCACAAGTGACGTTAGGGGCGGGGCTTCAGTGTTGCTTATTTCTTGTAATCGTATGTTTTTGTACTATATCTACAACGTACGAATTGGAATTTTTCGTTAACACTGCACAGTTATATTTGACGTCCGTTTACTTCATTATTCTTTACGTCCTTATCTTTATGCGAGTTAAAACCCAACTGTTTCCCACAAAATCTGACCCGGCAGCTTAAATTATAAATTAGCATTATAAATCATTTAATTAAGTTTACTGTTGTAAATTGTGGCAAGGAGACAGTTGTGAACACTGATTGTTTAATAATCTGATTTTTTGTAAAAATAACTGGTTTTTGTTATTATTAACCAAAAAAGTAATCTATGAATTTTTGGTCACACTTTATTTTAAGGTCCAATTCTAGGTATTAATAAACCGTTTAACTATGACTTTTGCCTCAGTAAACTACTAATTTGTTGTTTATTAATAGTTAAGTATAGTATAGTATAGTTTAGTAAAGTAGTTGTTAGATTTAGGTGTTAGGTATAGATTAGGGAAGTAGAATATGGTCATGTTGAATATGTGCTTTATACTAATAAACAGCCAATATGCTAAAAATAGGCATCAAATAAGCAACTAGTTAATAGTGTGAATTGGTTTACGAATTTTTACATACAAATTGGAACTGAAATTCCCAAGCTTGTCGATTCAAAGATGCAGTGGATGACTTCGGCTTTCCCATGTTATTTAAGAGCAATGACCTGACAGTGAAATGTACTCACAGAGAAGAGTATCAGATCAGTATAACTGCACATACACTAACTGCAACAGGGAGTCTAGTCAAGCATCTAATCCAAAGCATTTAGGTTGATAGCCATGCACTCCCTGTGGTCCTCCCCATGGACTACCTTCTGTATTTTATTACCTACTACTTCTAGATTTTGTGCACACTCGCTTGACGCTTGAGCTGTACTGGCCTGCGCATTGACCGTCTCGCAGCCTCTGTTAAAGCATCACGTGTGACTGTCTATTAACTATTAATGGGAGCAACAACTGTCACCGAAATAAGTGAAATAAGAGCCACTTCTCTTTGCTAATCGTGTTCAAGATGTCAGTAATGGCCAGCAGTGAGGGTCAGAGGTTAGAGATGCCATTCGGCCCAGCAGATACTGCGGCAATTATGAGCAGCCTGTTTTAACCTTGTGACCCGTCTGAGCTCACCGCACATCTGGGATGTATTGGGAACAAGTCAAAGGTATCATTTCTGTAAGCAGAAGAGAAATGATGTGACATAATGGACACAACACCTCCCCAAATGCTTTGCGGCATGACCCTAGTGACAAGGCCGCAAAGGATCATGGGTAAGAGAGAGAGAAGATGCTGAGGCGTGAGGAATCATAGCAGTAAGGAGACGACCACAGACACTGAGAGCCAGTTCAATCTATTTCAATCAGGAGGGAATGTTTTGGTTTTTACTACTTTTTCAATTCTCTAATTCCGATCAGCCCGGTCCAGATAACAGTACTATTAGTCCTTTAGATCAATGTGTTTTATTTTCCCTGCCCCTCTTCCCCCTAATGCAACCCCCCCCCCCCCCCCCCCCCGCGACCCGTATTGGGTATCGGAAAACCAAATTACTTTATCTCTGCTCCCTTGGGAAGACTGCCAAAGAAAAGTTGATTTGCAGCTGCACAATGGTGCTCCTTATCCTCTCATCTTCACCTCTCTCATTCTCCTACTCCTTTATTTTCTTTTATATCTCTTTTCGCTTGGATGAAAGGGACAATCAAAGTGCACCAAAAGAGGAAAAAGATGAAGACACAAAATAATTCTAAATGATGTGTGCAAGAGGAAAACAGAGGAATTCCCAAATCCGAGGAGAGAATCTCGGATAGACAAGGCTCGGCCCCCTCCCATCGCACTGCAACAACCGACGCTTCACTTTATCTTCCAGAATTACAGCCATTTATCAGTCTGAGCAGAAACTGTCAGCCCATTACACAGTCGCATACAGGCGGAGGGGCCCAATCAGACACACTTTAATGGCTGTAACAGTGGCGCTTATAAAGGGTCATGGAGGACGTTCATCAGGAAACTGTAACTTAGATAATTGATGCTCGCCTAACACCTCGGCATGGATGAGTGCCTGCCAATAACACAAAAAGAGCCCTTTTGTACTGTATGTGTGGTTTGGGTTAACTGTGGAAAAATACACATCACACTCCACCACAGTTATCGTGCAATCGAGGTCCTTCATCATAATAGAAGAAAGCAAGGCTCATTCTACACCCCCTTTTGGTAACATGGTTATCTTGGTCCCTTGTTTATGGTTAAGGAACTTGTGGGCCTTGTAGCAATATGTTGGAACTGGGAGATGATCGCCAAGGACTTAATGAGTACACAGGTTTTAATGTAAGGTATAATATAAAGTGTACATCTGTTATGATTTGCCCTATCCACGTTTTTTTTTTTTTTGACAGACAGACAGATAGACAGTCAGGCAGTTATTGGTTAGTCAAATAAATGCGGAACAGGTATGTTTTGAGCAGTTTTTTGAAAGTTGTGAAGGATGCTGCAGTTTGGGTGGAGGCTGGCAGTTCATTCCACCACAAGGGAACCGAATGAGTAAAGGTTTTTGCAAGCGATTTGGTGCCTCGCTGTGATGGAACAACCAGGCGTCGCTCATTTTCAGACCGAAGATGACGGGAGGGGATGTAGACCTGCAGAACAGAAAAGAAGATATTTTAAAGAATGTTGGTAACCAAACAACTACTGTAGAGACACAAAACCAATGCAAGTCAATGGGTAGCGCCATTGTTCGGTTACCAACATCCTTTAAAATATCTTCTTTTCTGTTCTGCTGAAGAAAGAAAGTCATACAGAGGGTGAGTAAATGATGACAGAATATTCATTTTTGGGTGAACTAAGCCTTTAAGTGATGTCTCAAGACCTTAAATGCATTTTTGGCATTCTCTCCTGCTCAAGTATAAAGTATTCATCTGCGTATTAGGGAGCATTTGATAGATTGACTAGGATGATTAATTCATCGACTATGCAGAGACCCTGTGTGTTTATCTCCATCTGTGTTTGGATCAAAAATCATTTGGCTCGGCAGCACTGAATGGAGGTGTATGGATCCACCTGCTCCATTAAATTAGCTCTTCTCTCCCTGCAGGTAAAGCGGCTTTGTCAATACACCTGTATATTACTAATGTGCACTCCTTACCCCAGACAAATAAATAGTGTTTGACTTCTCCACTTTAACCATCTTAATTGAGTTCATTTCACAGTTAACCTTTTTGGAACGAAGAACCAAGAACCTCATTTGCAAGTATTGATTGCATCACATGCTAAACAGTCACTACCATAGCTTAACCTTCTGGTCCCTAAAGCCAACTCTACACCTTGAAGGGAATTTTAACCTTTTCTATAATCTTTATAATCTGCATTAGCAGACATTTGGATATTACAACGACAGGCACAATGTCATTAAAAATAATTCAGTGGTTTAAGCTATATCTTATTTGGTTTTATTTGTAGTTACGTCATAGTAACCACAAATTTACCAAGGTCACACCACAGTTTAACTGTGATATTTGTAGTTAACCTATATTTATACAAATGGTAATCTATCTGCCAAAGAAACCATGGTTACCACACTTTTTGCCTCTATATATGTGCGATGTAATTTGCTCAATAACGCAGTTGTGGGTTCTCCAAGTCCTCCAAATGAATGAATATCATTTTTATGCACTGATCATGGATACTGCCTCTAGCCTCACCTGCTAATTACTTCAACAGTATAAACACTGGAACACTATAAATCTGTCTGGGCAGCTTAAGCAAGTCCATGTAGAGATTGATCCACAACTGAGATCTTCACTACACTCCAAGAGCTCCTTAACAAGGACTTCAATTAGAAGAGGCCAATTTATCAGGACCGGTATGATGAGACAGAGCAAGCAGCATGGCACAAAGCCCTGCTGAGACTGCAGTCTCATTATTCTCCTCCAGTCCTGATAGTCTAAACCTACAGCTTCACATTCAACCCCTGTGCTTATGCTAACAGACATATGCAGCGATCCGTTGCACAGAGCCTCTTCAGGCTTATACTGGCTGATTATTTAAAGAGATTTTACAGGGTTTTGTATTGGTGGCAAACACACGTATCATGGTGAGGTTGACTACACTTCCTGTAATTCTTCACTGCACAGGAAAAAGTGGGCATGGTGCTTATACCGAAGGCTCCAAAATGAACTTGTCTACTATGCTGGATCAATTTGGAGCTATCACATTATTAACTCGAGCACATATTATTTAACATAGCTCAAAGAGAAGAGTGCCCTTAAAAGTGGTGTAATTCCACTTAGTGCCAGAAAATCAAAACCTGCTCAGTTTTCTCTTCCAGACCCTGACACTGAATCATATAACTATAAATGACAGAAATGAATAACACACACTCAATCAAATGAAACAATAGGAGGTTAACAAACCATAAATGCTGATAAACACTGGCTGCTTCTATTGATTTATACTACTTGATAGAAATTGTTTTGTTTGATTGCCCGGCTGCTTCTTCCCAATGAGGGCCGTGTAATAAGATGAGATGTTCTTCATCCAGCACCGGGCTTGCTGACAGGGTCCATCTGCACATTGTTTAAGTATCAAATGCTCAACTGCTCTGCCTGCTCTGCCCTTTACGGATTTGTATTTCTCTGAAAATCAATAGCCACAGACTAATGTGTTACTCTATCTACAGAACAAGTTACAGATGTTATTATTGTTATTATTATATCACGGAATAAATGGAACTGCTTTACAGAAAAACTAAACTTTGTTTACATTCAGGGGTTAAAATGGGACAATCTGGAATGGTGGTCCAGCACCTTCCAAACCAAAGCCAAACACTAACTATGATTTTGCTTATTTTAATCTGGATTATAAAAAACTGTTGTTATTGCCCATTTAGAGGTTAGAAGTGGCCTATCACACCACGAGTAGAAATGTTGCTCATGCACGGAAAGGCATACTAGGCAAGGACTTCCTATAAATGTAAAATACAATGAAATCTACAATGGTAGTCAGTACGGTATTCAGAATATAAGGCAGTATTCTATTCTGAACATGGTGAACATCTTTCACCAGCACCAAAAGCGAGGCATATGTTAAATCTGTCACTCTGGTGAACACACAGCAGCAGAAAAAAATAAGAGACCATTCAATTTTTTCATTTATTCAGCATTACTAGATGTATTGTGGCCATTCTAGTCCAGTGTCTATTGAAATTCAACATAAATCAAACCTCAGGAGTTCAACAGCAATGTGAAAGTCTGACAGCATAACAAGACACATGAAAACTGTGATAAAAATCCAGGTTATCACATAAAAACATAATTTTTGATAACTACATATAAGATATAAAAATACATATAAGATAAAACATAATTTTTTCCTAAATACATGTACAAATGTTACTGTTGTTTTACTTAAAAGTGAATATGAATGGTTAATACCTTTCATATGAATGAAATACCTGTTGCAATATTTGAGGACTGAAGAAATAACAGAGCATCTTTTCTGTTTCTCTGTTTTCTCTGTTTTTATTTTTTGCAAATTTAGTGCAAATAGAAACAATATAGTTTTTTTTATTTGGGAGAAATATTGTTAGTAGTTCACAGAATGAAACAAAAGTGATACTTTTTCCTAAACATACAAATAGTAAATTCAGAAAAAAATTAAATAATTGAAATGATCTCTCTTTTTTTCTGCGGCTGTATATAAGACACTCGTGAAATGGAAAATCGATGCTGAATAATACATACGCTAAAGCCGCATATAACAATCTCTCTGTCTTTATATCAAACATACAGTATAGAACACCTACTGTACAGCAATCCATTGTTATATAGTCAGCTTTAATCATTTTAAACATCAAACGTAAGCATTGCAGAGGATGTGCCACATGAGCAGACATTAACAAACACTGAAAGTATATCTGGGTTGGCATATGTGATATGTCCTGCAATCACACCTGCTTTACAATGGCAGTCCATAAGGCACTCCACATATGTGCTTGGCAGCTTGGCTGTGTCTCTCTCTCTGTTCACCAGGTGAGTGCAAGATACCTGTCTGCTGGTGCTTGATTAGTAATCTCCTCCTGTCACCCAGATACCTTCAGGAAATATCACAAACAGCCAAGTGAATAAGGCCTTAAGAAAGTAAAGGGTTGCATTGGTGCCAGTTGGTATATGTGGTACGACAGAATTTGCAGAGCTTAAAGACATTTAAGACATACCTGCAGGCCTGAACATACACTTTTACCCATAATCCTTGTTTTTAAATCTGAACCAAAATCTCATATAGACCTTTGCCTCTGATATTTAAAAAAAAAATATATATATATATATATATAATATTATATTATAATTAAAAATATATATGTTGTTTTTTGTCTCTATTTTTTCACGTTTTGTATATAGTGCATTATTGTTTTTATTTAATTTCTCTTTTTTTCTATCTTAATGTATATTTGCACTATTTCTGCACCATGTATACTGTACACTTTCTTCTGCACTAAGCTCCTGTCGCCAAGTCAAATTCCTTGTGTGTGTAAACATACTTGGCAATAAAGCTCCTTCTGATTCTGAAATACCCCAAGAACAAAAATTACAGGATTTATTTAGATTGCACTTGAAATAGCATAGGTAGTGTAAACGTGACAGCAAAGCAGAGTTAAATTCAGATAAACTTATTAGTTATAATCACTAAGATCCAGCCATGTACAGTACATTATAGCAGTTTATAATTGCCTATAATTGAGTTCTTTATAAAACAGAATATTGTACTGTAGGCTGTCATATTAAAACTGATTCTATGAAAGAGGGTTTTAAAGAATACTTGAGTTAAGTGCAGTCTGAAAGTTTTATCCTCCACATGGTTGAGAGTTAAAGGAGAAGCATTTAGTGGTGAGGTTGCAAATTGCAACCAACAGCTTACTCCGCCCCTCCCCCTCTCTTTTTCGAAGCACTAGCTCTCACAGGATGTTGTCACGTTTTCGCTTCTTTGCTGAAGTTGGAAACGTATTTACGAAACATGCTCTGTAGAGCAGTTTGTCCGTTTAGGGCTACTGTAGAAACAACATGGCGAATCCATTCAAGGGGATCTGCGGTGTATGTAGATAAAAATAGCTCATTTCTTTAATCACCTCTGAATAGGGCTGTCACGATTATGAAATTTGATTGACGATTAATTGTCTAATAAATCATTGCGATTATGGCGATTAATTGTCTGTTTTAGGGCTTTGGCGATTATGGCGATTAATTGTCTGTTTTTGAGCTTTGACATTTAATTCTCATTCATTTTTGATTCTGCGATTGAAACGACCATATTGTTCTGAATACAAGACTATGTTTTTTTCTTGGAAATACATCGGAAAAAATTGGGTCATCATATATTTAAGGTTTAGGCTTTTACCTGTCAATAATACAACCACCAAATACTTGTAAATGAAGTAAATTGATCAGGTGTGAATTGAAGCCACCATTAAATACTATCAGTCCTAGAAAAGCTTCTAGTCTGTTTTTTTCTCACTTGCAAGACTACAGTAAAATTTTACTTGTGTGTTAATGAAATTTTGGTAGACTGGTTTTCACACTGAGATTTGCTTAAATAATATTAAATTGTACTGCAGGTAATTTGTATATGTTTTAGTTTTTTTTTAAGTGATTGTGTTGTGGTGGTACATTTTACAAGTATTACCATGCTTTAGTAACAATATATACACTGAAATATGCAATATGCAGATGCACTACAGCTCCCCCTAGTGTCTTCTATAGAGATGTGCGATAATTGCGATGATCCGAAATCATCGCGATGAGGTCAAACAATCGCGATGAGACGATTATTTAATAATCGTGACAGCCCTACCTCTGAAGACATTGTATATTATATTGCATTTCTGTCAATATATTCTCCAAAAAATTACACACAGCACCTTTAATAGAATTCCTTTGTCTGGATGTACTGTATATACTCAACAACTTTGTTCTCAACTGAAGAACTGGGAACAAGTATAGCAGAGTACTCTAGTGCAGCAGAGGTAGGTAGTTAAAAGAAGAGATTTTTCCCAAACACGGATAAGTAGTTTTACATCATTTAGCTATTCATTCAGCCTGATCTCACAGGAATTTGAAATGAGAAATTTGACTTAATTTGTATGATTATTAGAAAAACACCGTACAAATACGATTGTACAAACTCAAGATTGTGTTGATTCATTACATCCTCTTCTAGTTCAAACAAACGTCATTACGTAATAAATCCAACATTTCGAGGAAGATATTTGGGATGGACACATGTAATTCGCCCCACACAAGAACCCAGCTGATCTCTACATATCCATTAATACACAAGAAAAACTTCAAATTATCAGACATGTATGTCACATCATCATAAACTATAAATGACGTAGTGCCTTAGGCAACATTTTATCCGAGTCTTATTATCCCCACCAGTAATTCGTCCATAACTCCTGAGCTGTTAGTTTATGGCTGCGTTGAAATTCATAAGCTAGTGCGAGTTTTATGTGCCATCAGGGGAGACAAATTTTATATCAGATCCGGATGCTGATGTTGTGATCATCATGCAATTTACTAATAGGACCAGCTAATAATTCACAGCCACGTTATGCTGTACTGTATATCTGGATGTGATAAAATCTAAATGCTGACATTGTATTATATAGCTCAGTGAGGTTTGCACAATTTATGAGATTAATATAAAAACCAGAGATATACCGTACACACTAATACAATTGTGCATTTCTCTCTGCTCTATAAAAGCTGATGTAGTAAAACTCTATTGTGATTTGATATTGGAAGGAAACCAGGTTGATATTGGTTCTCTGCTGCTGCAGTTGACCCTGCGCCCCGCATTTTGCTGAGGGAGGTGAAGATTTGACACTCAGCGGGTTATACTGTAACACCCCTGCTGCTCTTCTCTCCTTGGCGTGCCTTACAAAACCCTGCATCTGCTCTTTAAGGCTGCGGCTTTAGGAATCAGACATATGGTGCTGCAGTGTAATCACCCTCTTTCACTTTTGCTGCAGTTATTCGCTGGTGCTTTATATCATGTTATCTTTGCAGGCTCTGCGGAAAGATGTCTGTTTGAAGAAGAAATCATAGTTAAAGGTGTAGCGTGTAATCTCCTATCTAACATCATAATCAAACTACTTCATCCGAAAAATAAAAATTGATCATGCTTGATCTGAGTTTAACCCAGGTAAAAAGTGCACTAAAATACATTATTTAATTACACTTAATACATCTCCTAAAGTGTACTTAAAGTGCTCTATTTTCACACAATATGTTTGTACTTATTATTAAACTGAAAATATAGTCTTTACTACTTTTATTCATGGTGTTTCAAAATAGCACAATTGAGTAAACTTGGAAGCTCTGGGGTACTGAAAACGGCAACTTTCGAAAACATGTCTCAAAGTGCAGGTTTTTGAAAACGATGCCGTTATCGTCTCCGTGTAGACTGCGAAGCCGGAACTGTCTGAAAACGATGACATCATACGCATGCGTATTACGTGTTCAGTCTGTAGGCATGCGCGAGTATTCCCAAAACAATAAAGGCAGCCTCCAGTGCTGTGCGTCTGTGCCACGTGACATACTTATTAAAGTTTCTTCAGCAACCAGACCAGCGGATACATATTATTTACATATATTATTTACAATTACATATTAACTATAAAACACACATACACTCCGACAAATGGTATTAAAAGCGCTTTTGGCTTAAAACTGGATTTGTATATGTGCCCAGGCATGTAGTGTGTCTTTACAAACTGACATTAACATCCACTGGCCTGGCATGCGCAATACAGCGTTTTATATATTAAAGGGAAAGTTCACTTAAATATGAAAATTCTGTAATGATTTACACACCCGCAAGTAATTTCAAACCTCTTCGAGTTTCTTTCTTCTGCAGAACACAAAAGAAGAATTATTTTGAATAATGTTGGTAACCAAACAACAGCGGTACCCATTGACTTCAATTGGTTTTGTGTCCCTAGAATAGACGTGAATGGGTACTGCCATTGTTCGGTTACCAACATTCTTCCAAATATCTTCTTTTGTGTTCTGCAGAAGAAAGCCATACAGGCTTGAAATGACAAACAGGTGAGTAAATGATGACAGAATGTTTGGGTGAACTATAGGGATGGGCGATATGGCCCTAAAACTCTATCACGATAATTCTTGGTATTTCTTGCGATAACGATAAAAATGACGATATATCCATAACGCCATCGACCGCTGTTTTTTGCGTCAAGTGATAGTAGCTGCATGTAGTCTAGACCCTCAGAAAAACAAATATTATCAAAAAGTAAAACTTACCCCAAATCAAACAGCTCCTAAAATATACCTACAGTATTTTTGTAAATATAAAATATAATAGTGAGATTCGACTTCAAAAGGTTGTAGTAAAGAAAAGTTAAATGAACTAAAGCTCAATAAACACATCATGTCATACCTAAAACTGTATATATTCTATTGTTGGGTGGAAACGATTGATCGCATCACGCTGTCAATCACTCTCTCTTGAACTGTGAACCTTCTCTTCTCACAGCAACATACACTGAATCTGTCTATGACTCGCGCTACAGAAAGAGAACAGAAAAATGCGGATAAAATAAATCTAATTAAATAATCCATGCTTTTATACGCTCATAAACATATTTAAAATAACGTAATACAAACTTGCATTTGTACTGTATGTAAACAGGCAGCAGTGCTGTGCGCGCTGTGTCGCTATGAAAGCACATGTGGGCGCGAGCTGTGCACGGGACGCTCCGTTCATCCTGTATATAACAGGCAAGAAATCATATTAAACAATTTGCGCACGCGCGCATAACATCTAACGAATGTTTAAATAAATACTTTTAGCCAAACTAAATGTTGTGGTGTAAAGCATTATGACTATCAACGAATACTTAACAAACAAATTAAATAAAACGAAAGTGAAACTAAACATTAACTCGGATGCATCTACAGTGCCAAACTAAACGAGATTTAGAGCTCGTCTTTTAGTGCAAACTCTTTCTCAGCTTCACTTCCGCCCTCCGCTATACCCGTTTTCGCTTCACATATGAGCTGTGAATGGGTCTCACAAAGAAATACGTCATCAACTAGAATTTATCGTTTATATCGCGGGAAGACTAATTCCTATCGTGTGGGGAATTTCTACCGGTATATCGCAAATGATATAATATCGCCCATCCCTAGTGAACTATCCCTTTAAGCACAAAATTGGTGCGTGAAAATAGAGTACTTTAAATACATTCAAGTGTATTTTAGTGCACTTTTTTCACCTGGGAATCACCAATGTTAGTTTTAAAAACAACTGAATCTAGGTTAAAGCATGTTACGCTCTGTAAAATAGAGATCATGGCAGTTTCTCAATTCCAAGAATGCAAAGAACGGACTTGTGTTCTTGTGGAGACCGGTCTTGCGAAGTAGCCTCGGAAGAACGAACTTGGATAGATGCGCCGCAGTGACTTCTGGGACGTCAAGCGGAATCTGTAGGCGCACAAGGCTGCATACGATGCATCCTTGATATCGAGAACACATCCGGGTACTTTCATGCGTTCTCTGTTCTTGTGTTCTTTAGTATTGGTACCGGACGTTGACGGTTATTAATGACGTAGAGCGAGAACACGAGGACACAAGACCACTGAAGAACACATATTGAGAAACGGCCAATCCTGTTTATGCAAACTCAGCCTCTGAGAACAGCACTAACCACCTTGATTCTTGACAAACAATTGGACCTGGCGCAGCATTGTACTTAACATGTTAATTGCCACTACATTTCCAATGGCTTAGTGAATTGTTCCCTGAGTGTGGCCACTGACATATTGACCTACTGTAAATTTTACAGGGATTTATTGGGATCGTCCACCGGCCGTTTATATTGTCATAATGGAGGAGCTCGGTTGGCAGGCCTCATGAATATTTCAGAGGTCCAATTAAACTGCTGCTGACCTCAAAAGGAGCTCCTAGAGAGCCAGGTAACACCAGGACAGAGGCCTTATTATGCCTTTGTGTAGCTCTCATCTTACTCCTACATATCCTAAGCCCCATTTTTCCTCACATTGATTGTTTTCAATTGTCATCAAGTTCTCAAATAAAGGAACAATATATTTGTTTAAGCTCACATACCCCTTAGCTTACACTCAAAAAAATGAAACCTTGACTTTAATTAAAAAATTTTTGTCAACAGGTTCCACAAAATATAATTATGAAAGTTGAAAACAAATATTTCAAGGTTATCTAACTTAATGGGGTTGTTTTAGGAAGAAATAATATTTTTGACTCAAGCCAACTATTATCACTAATTTTTACTCAACAAGAGACGTTTGAGTTTAACTTACTAAAGTCAGTTATGTTATATGGACTAACAAAATTTACTTAGAAGCTGCATATTACATATTTGTCTATTCAATATAAACTAATGATTTTACAACAAAACATTCAATTCAAGCTTAATTAATCAAAATAAAATGCCTTCACTTACTTTAATTTTTACTAGCTAGGTTAAATTAAATCTAGTTTGTCAACAGGTTCCACACAAATTACTTCATTAAACTCAACTCAACATTTGTTAGTTCCTTTATTCACCAACACAAGAAAACAAATTCTGTTTTACAAAACAGAAAAACACACATTTAAACATACCAATGAGTGACAGCATTTAAAGAGGGTTATCTTAACCTTAAAATAAAAACTCTGGACACGCTTTACATGCATGTCACACAGAACACTGGTGCAAAAAAAGGTATAATATTTCATATTATATTTCAAATTTTCAAATGTTTTCAAGTGCAAAGCAGGCCTTTATGTTAAACGCCACAAACTTTTAAGTGCTCAATGTTGGTTCACTCATACGGTTTGTTTTTAAGCATCTGTACACGCTTTACATGACAAAGAAACATGTCACCAGAACAGTGGTGCGTATTACACAAAAAAACACTATTCCAACATCAACTGGATTGGTGGTGGCATCTCCTCCCTCAGCATTAATGCTGTAGAAAAAAGAAAAAAAAACTCTGGACACACTTTACAAAGAAACATGTCACCCAGAACAGTGGTGCGTCACACAAAAAAAAGAAAAGAAAAAAGGTATATAAACTTTAAAGTGTTTTTCAATTTAATGGTTTCAAGTGCAAAGGCCTTCATGTTAAACGCCACACGCTCAATGTTGGTTCACTCATACAGTTTGTTTTTAAGCATCTGTACCTTGGTTGAGAGTCTCGTAGCATCCAGCTGGAGGAAGATTTTCTGAAGCACCTCAAAGAATATTTTCAGTTCTTGAGGATAACTGAGGTTCATTGCATATATGACACCCATTAAGAGTGCACATGCAGAAGCGATGTCTCCCAAGTCGTGAAGCACTTCAACACCCTCAACCACTATTCCAACATCAACTGGAATGGTGGTGGCATCACCTTCCTCAGCATTAATGCTGTAGATGCCAAAGACAACTTGTTCAAGGTCCCTATGGGCAGCACAGCCATCTGAATCCTTTCCACACACAAAAAAGGACAACAATGAAATCACCAGCCAATTACATAATTCCAAAGAGCTCATTTGCATTGCAGTTTTCTCCGTAAATTATTTAAAATAGTGCTTCATTACTAACTTTAGGTACAAACTGATTCCTCACAATTTGTACAATCACTGGCCACTTTATTAGTACACCTGTATGATCTGATGCCATAAATTCGACTTTTATAAGTTTATAATTTTCAATTTTTAAGATTAAATGATCAGAAATGTGATTTTGGTCGAGACCAAAATTGCCATTCCTAAAAGCCCTAGGATACCATTATTGCTGCAGTGATTGTTATTAAAACCTACCAGATAGTCTTTGAAGAGACTGCTCGGATCTTCATTTAGATGGATACAAAGTGCCATGAGGAGGAACTCCCTCTTCTTTTCAACAGTTTCATTCTAAATAGAAAAAAGCAGCATCAACATATATACTACAAACCTATTACACTTCTATAATTATGTGAAATGGAAATTATGGACTCTAAAGAGGTGTGATGTAAGTGCATTCCATGACTTGAATGTACATGGACAACTAGTATATGTGCAAGGATATGGGTGCCTACGCCCATATTGAGGATGTTTTAACCTATGTTTTAGTAACTGACATCTAGTAGAGGTCTTTGAACCTCAACCTTTACACTGCCACATTCAATATCTGTAAAAAGCACACACATCACCAACCCCCCCCCAAACAGTGATTTCAGTTAAAAGAAACTTGACTTGCAAAAAAAATATTTATATAATTTTTAGAAGAGTTTTACAAAAAGCATATCATATGACTTTAAATATTTTAAAATACTAATAATTTTTAAAACATTTATATAATCTGTTAAAAACTGATGAACTGAAATCAATTGCTACTGATAAATAAAAGTAAACGGGATTAGGGCTGTGCAAAAATATCGATACATGTAACTATCGCAATATTTGTTTTTTTGATAGTGTATTGATAGCGATACCTCTATCGATATATTTTTTTAAATCATGTCATATACATACGGCCAAAAGTAAGTGGAAGTGAGCATGGCGAAAAATATAAGGCGGCTTGGAGCTCTCAGAGCTGATGTGTGGGTGTGCTCTGGTTTTCAAAATAAGTAATGGAGTAATGAGTTACATAAAATAATGCTGTTTGTAGGCTTCGCAAGTCAGGACACAAGTCACTTGGCAAAAAGTTTATTAAGAAAAGTAACAATGACATGTATTGTGCTTTCACGGATGTGACACCAGCACATTTACAGCACTGATGAAGCAGGGGTTTTATACTGCCCATATTCAGTATTTTAACTGTAATGCACCACAACAGCCAAGTGACTTGAGTGAGCCACCTTATTCCCCTGTGCTACCCATTTGAGGGGCGCAATCCACAGTTTGGGAACCCAAACCTCAGGTCCATGCATCGCACATCATGGCCACTCTGCAGAGCTAAGGGATGTTTTCACAATTATCCTTACAGAAAACCCCCGCTGGTGCACAGCATGTTGTATTTCTAGCTCTACTTTTTACATTTTCTATTTAAAGTATTGCAATATATCGCAAATGTGTATCGTATCGAAATACATATCATATCATATCAATACAATACTATCGTGATATGTATCGTATCGGGAGGCACTTGCCAATACACAGCCCTAAACGGGATACAAACAGAAACACTCGGAACAAAAAATAAATGAAATGGTCACGCAAGAAACAGTATTTACATTTGTAGATGTTGCAGATCTTACCTATTGTGAGTAAAGCACCTTGGCAGGAACACAAAACACACCTTTCATTAAGGACCTGAAAAATTGCAAAGGACAAAAACAAATAAAACAATTTGATAAAGATTTTGTGAAATTGAATTAATCTGAACTGAAAAACTACAAACCAATAAAATAATCACACTTCGTAATTTTTATTGAAAGTATCACAACAAATTGGAAAAAAAAAGTTTCAAACAAAGTATTAACCAATTTTGACAGCAGATTTTAGTTTAGTTTTAGTCTAATGGACCTAACGTTAGTGGTTGAACTTAGTATTGCAGTTTCAACGGAGAATGACTGTAGCATTGTTTTCAAATTAACAAGTATGTTATATTAGTACGTTTCTTAAATATATCTGCAAACATATTATTGTATTTTTAAGCTTTAGTAGAGTCAAAAATTTACAACATCTTAAACGCTACAGTCAGAAAAACGAAAGGGAAGTTACACGCTTCATGTAGACATTTGGACATTGTGTAAATCTATCTAGAAAAGATAGATTAGACGTGTAGAATAATTTCAAAAACATTATAAATGTTGCGTCCAGGCGTTCATGATATAAAAAATAAACATACAAGTATAACTTTTAAAACGGAGTGAACACGGAGCAGTTTTTCCGTGAGCGGGAATAGAAAACCCAGAGTGGATTCGGAGCGGCGTGATTAACAGAACCCTTAGAGTAGAGAAGAACGTGCTTTTAAGTCCACTTCAGGCTTTGATCACAGCCCCCTTTAGCGGCTGAATACACCTCATCTTTTCAAATTCAAATTAAGAAATATATTACACTATTTGAGAAATGTAATCCTATTTACAGCCTTAAAATTATGAAAAGTTAATATAAAACATTAAGGACAGACAGGAACCCTGCCATGGACGGAAAAAAATCCAACTCGCTCCAGTTAACGGAAATCCATCGTAGCGACGGATAACATTAATCCATTAACTATCTTTCTTTTCGCCCAAATAATGGATATATGCAGCGGACCAACCTGCGCCACGTGTCTAAACTAGCATGCTTACTTCAGCATGTCTAAGACCCTAGAACTCTCTAAAACTTACTAATAAAAAAGATCGGTACTGGAGGAAAAACAAATATCCACCTACCTTTACCAGCTGTAAAAAATATAAGACGTCCTTCTGTCAAATCCAATCGAGGAAAAGCTTTGCAGGGGATCATGCAGGTGTGCAGAGTCAAATATCATTGCGCGTCTTGCTTTTCTTCTTCTTTGGGGTTTCGTGGCAGTTGGCGTCGCACTATACTGCCACCCTCTGGATGTAAGATTTTTTTACTTAACATAAATGGTTTGTGTTTAGACAACGCGTTAAGATTTTGTAGAGTCAAGTTGAGACATAATTACGTGGACCTTAATAGAAAAAAACATTTCAAGTCAACAAATACAATTATTATAAGTAAACTGAATATAAACATTTTATGTAAAGTGCACAACCTTCCTTGTTCATTTTTTTGAGTGTTCATATTGGTTGTGAAGGTAATATGATGAATATGCTAAACAGAAAGTGTGGATGATTTCCATTGGTCATGGAACATGACTTCGGCTATTCAGAGACGTCTGTTTATATTGTTTAAAGATGAAAGGAATGATTTCCATCCCATAATGGAATTTAAATTCAAATGTCAACAGCAATTTCTGCTGCTGTACGCCCATATTTCCGCCGCTCTGAAAGTTTGTGTGCCCTTGACAGTCTTTGCGACTCCAGCTGTGTTTTTTTTCACATTTTCATCTCTTTCATCTGAATCCTCCATCAATAAAATCTACAAGCAGAATTAAACAGCAGGTTGTCTGTATTGAAGGGAATGTTTGAATAAATGTGAGCGCCATGTTGGGTGAATTCAACTCAGTAAGTAATTACAAAATAATTTTGCGGTTTATCTTGTGGTACAATTTTTCACCAACGCATTTACAAGAATATTGTTGTTGTGCAGCCTGACTGTGCTTTTATAGAGGTTCTCTAAACATACAATTATAGTTCACCCAAAAAATTCTGTTATCATTTTCTACCATCCAAACTTGTATACGACTCTTTCTTCAGTGATACAAAAAAAAGATATTTTGAGAAATGTCTCAGAGGTTTTGTGTCTATACAATAGAAGTCTATGGATGCCAGTGTTGCTTGCTTACCAATGTTCTTCAAAATATCTTCCTGTGTGTAAAAATTATATTTGTACCCCATGATTGAGGTGTGAGAATGGATGTAAATGTGGGCACTCTTCAAACAGGACACGCAGACAATCATTACTCTCCCTTTCTTTATTCGGTTGGTGTTATCCTGATGAGACATCGCACCCTGAAATGGCCCATTTGACCAAATTTCTCCTGTGTGGGTCATCGGAAATTTGATTTACTGTTCCCGAGGGAAATAAGAATGGCAGAGGGGCCGGCCAGGCCCGGGTTATAGAGCCACTTGGGAGGGAAAAATGTAGGGAAGCGGGGTTGTTTCCCATCAGGCAATGCAATAAGCTCACCAGAGTTAAGCAAAGCAATAATATGGCCAGAGGAGCGAATACAACTGTGAATAAAGCTCTTCACAGCGGCACTCGGGTTGAAAGCTCGAAACAGCCACAAAATACAAATGCTTTTGTCATTTATGACTTACTGTCATACAACAGCCATCAGTAATTCCACAGAAAATATTTCCCCCGGCTGTTTTGCTGGACTTTCATCTGAAGCCTTTGATACAGCACATTGGGTAGGAATAGCTCCATTAACTAAAATGTTTTCTCAGGCAGAGCTTGCAGACTCCTCACAAATAATACAGTTGTATTTTACACAATGTCAGATACTGTTCTACAGAAAAAAATGTATATGACAGTTATATAAGCTCATTAACTGCCTCTTGGTGTACGCCCAGACTGCCCCTAAAATCCTGATTATGTTTTATAGTCCATTATATCACAGATCGTTCTAATGTGTCCCAGTCCTACACTACACTGTGATATAATCCATCTATATATTACAAACAGAACACTTATTAACTTCCCTGCCCTCAAAATCTTATTTTAAATTATGCTAGCAATCAAATTGTAACTTTGTGTTTCCCACCTTTATATTTATTTTCCTACATTAGATGATATTAAAGTCTGACGATGGGGTAATAAAGCAGTGACTTAGTGGATGTGTAGTTACTGTATTTAATTATTATTCATGTGGAAAAGCAGTCAGGGTAGAATTTACTGCATCCGTACACAGCAGTGGCTTCACATCTGAGGTAAATTGTGGTGGATCTTTCTAGTTGTGTTTTACTTTGTTTTGGCTCTGGCCACTGACAAACCTGCTATATTATGTGAATTCTGTAATACATCATTCTATAGGCCTATATGATTCTACATGTTTTGGGGGGCTTACGTTAAAGAAACAGTTCACCCAAAAAGCATAATTTACTCACCCTCAAGTTGTTCCAAATCTGTATAAATGTGTTTGTTGTGATGAACACAGAGAAAGATATTTTGAAGAATGTAAGAAAGCAAACAGTTCTGGGGCACCTATGACTACCATTGTGATTTTTCCTACTTTGGTAGTGCCCAAAAACTGTTTGGTTAAAAGCATTCTTTCAAATATCTTTCTCTGTGTTCATCAGAACAAAGAAATTTATACAGATTTGGAACAACTCGAGGTTGAGTAAATGATGCCAGAATTTTCATTTTTGGGCAAACTGTCCAAGCTGTAAGTTACATTATTCTTTTTAAGTTATTATTTAGTGGCATACTAATGTGTAAGAGCAATCTGTTCAAGAAACAGTTTTGGCATCTACAAGCATTGATTTATTCTGTAATAAGCAGCCGACTGTTGATCCTAATTTAGTTTAGTTTAAAGCCACAATATGGAATATTTGGACCGCTAGATGGCGCACTTTCGAAACAACAACAAAAGACGAAGCTAAATGACGTTATGCAGGAGAGTGGAATTATGGGACATGTCGTTTTCACCATCCAGAGGCGTATGGAGATCGCCCATCATGTTCACGGAAGAGGTAATGAATTAATTTTATTTTATGTCATCGTAATGAATTGGCTTGCAAGAAACGTGGACTGTAATGCTACGTTAGCCCGCAACTGATATTGGACTTTGTCAATTGATTTTGTAGCGTAATGCTACACAGTTTTACCTGTTTAAAACAGTCATACAGTCGTTGTTTAAAATTTAAATTTGAACGAACCCACAGCATTTACAAGTAACGTTATTGGCTACATATTTTTGTGCGACATATACTGTATTTCATAGGGTAACTGCATTCATAACTATTCAAATAATCTGTGCATGAGTATTTCGTGTGCAATCAAAAAACGTGCTTACCTGTCTATTAAAACACATGCGAAAGCTCGTGTCTCTGTCGAGTCCAAGTTGGTAGCGAAGCTCTCTCCACTTAGAAAACGCCACGCCGTTTTTTATTTCTTCGTTTGTCCATAAGCCTGCTTGCCTCATTTGGCCTACGTTTACGCTTTTTTGGGGTTTCTTTTACTCGCCAAAGAGTAATCGTGATCCATAATAACAGAACAACAGATGCTGCGTCCCAGATGCTGTATAACCACTTCCGCATTTGCGTGTTGCAGTAGTTTCTACAACCGGAAACTGATGGTAGTGCGGAGCACCGGATATTAAGTCACTGATGCGACAAATACAGGGGAGACAAGGGACGCGCCATTATTTTAAATAGGAATTTCTCTGGATTTGCACATTCTTGGGAACATTTGGGATAATGTAAGTACACAACTGCATGAAATATATCACACTGTGCAAGTGATTTTTGGATATTTCATATCAAAATTCTTCCATATTGTGGTTTTAAGATGGCCCAATGTGATTTTTATACACATTTTGTCCACTGTAAAAACTATTGCTGCATTAAATTTGTACGTACAATCAGCTTGGCTTTACAAGTCATTTCAACTTACTGTTGTTTTAAATTTTGCACAGTGATGAGTTTCTTAAAAAATAAATTCTACATTTTTATTTTGATGAGTTGATGTTATGTAAAAACAAAGTCGGAATGACCAATTTTATTGTGCATAAGCATGCAAAAAATACAGTGTGGAATGTTTAAAACTATGTAAACATGAACATCACTTTAAAAATCCCTGTTTCAAAGTACAGCACAGTTTCACAGATAGACCCTTATCAGTTGACAGGAAGGGCCCTTATCAGAATTCATCAAATTAATTCTCATTCTGTCCATCTTGTAACTAGACTTTATACTGTTGCTAATATCAAACAGGGATCGTCTGAAGCTCCCTCATGTCTGTCCTTCATCTACCATGTACACCAACCCAGAAGAATACAAAGCCATGTCCATAATGTTTATCTATATTTCTTCAGATTTTTCCCTTCAGGATTGTCTCACTACTGCCCTCTAATGGAGACCACGGTGTGAGCTCTTTAAAAACTGGGGAAATGCACATTTCTGTCTTCACTGAGCTCTGACCTCACACGTCTTCGCCTGAATGCTGAAAAGCGGGTCACTTCTACTTAACCCCCAGGCCATGGTACTCATGCCCCTCTGAGGATAAGGACAGCAGGGTATTCAGCCAACTGATCAGGCACACAGACATGTGAAAGAAGCTGTCATAAATAATGCAGGCCGTGCTGGGAAAACCTCACTCACATTTCCAGTCTGATGCTTAAGCCCAGACAGAAAAAGCCCACCTTGAAAAGCTGTGGAGACTTAGATCTGAGAGTGACATTTGCAGAAACAGAAGGCAAGAGGAAGAGCAAAGAAAAAGCATGATGAAGAGATAAAGAAAAGTGAGAAAATGAATAGACAATTGTGAAATGTGGTAAAAACAGTAGGGGGGCGACGGCTGATTTAGCTCCTATTCAAGTGTTCCAGTGGTGCTTGGGGTTAAAGAGCAAAGTGTGATGGATACGATCTCATTAAAATGGGAAAGTGAGGCTTTAATTTCCTGCATATGTTCCATCTTTATTAATGTCAGAAGCAGCAGGTAGTCAATTGCATTAGGCCTTCGATCACTGCCTGTGCATGCCCCAATGACAAATATCAAGCCAGGGCATTGCTCTGAAGGAGAATGTTGTGAATATCACAGGAACAAATTACTAGCGCATCATGGGGTCAAACCTGAGCTTTGAAAAACACACAGAAAACTCAAAAGTAGGGTGACAGATCAACACTGATATGCGCAGATGAAAGGTTGGTTATTAGACTGACATAAGAATGCACTTAAACTTTACAAACAGAATGTTTATATATCAAATATTTGCTCTGACCCTACTCAAAAAACATCTATAAACCATTGTATAAACAGTTTTCCATGCACCAATCTGTTGTTTCACTAAATAAAGACTATAGGTCCAGTGTATAAAATTTAGCGGCATCTAGTGGTGAGGTTGCGAATTGCAACTAATGGCTCACTCCACCTCTCCCATTCGGAGAACTACGGTGGCTGTCACAGGGCTAAGATGTCGTCATGTTTTCATTTCTCTAACTCAAAGGGCTCTGTAGAGCAGTTTGTCTGTTCAGGGCTACTGTACAAATAACATGGTGAATTCCATGCAAACGGACCCGCAGTGTATGTAGATAGAAATAGCTCATTCTAAGGTAATAAAAACATAACACTTCATTATGTAAGGTTTTTATACAGCTCTGAAGACATAGTTATGTATATTATATTGCATTTCTGTCAATAGATCCTCCAAAAGTTACACACAGCACCATTAAAATACAAAAGAAAATACAAAAAGTCTACAACACATACATTTTTTTACAATTTCTTTTCATTTTTTATATAATCATAAATATATCATACTATTATTATTTTATTGTTTGTTTGCAGTGGATATGATATATTTAGTTTTTATTGCAGTGAAGGCACCTTGGAATGCCCTACCTAGCTACTGTTTTATGCAAATGAAAAGTGCAAAGATGCCCATACGCAGTCACTCTGTTGGAACATTGGGAACGCTTCTCATTGAGATGTACTGTAGCTCGCCTGTTAAATCCACATGCTTTACGACACTTGTCAGTTCGATTGATAGCCACACATTCACTTCCGCAGGTGAGAAGGGGTAAAGCGTGAATCTCACGCACGTATTTAATAACGCTGGTCACAAATCATCGGCTTGAACATGCATCACTGTATCTCACACACGGAAACTCTGGCAAAATCTGATGTCAGAGACATAGACAGCAGCCATCCGAACAAACTCATTTGACATGCCATACGTTTTTACAGACCTAAACAAAACAAAACTCTTCCAATAAAATGAGTCTATACTCGCAAAAAGTAAATATGTAAAGGAAAACACTGCTCTGTTCACACCCATTTGAGTAAACGGTGTTTCACGACCCAGATATCTGTGACCTGAGATGCCAAAATGGACGGGTTGCGTGATGTGCCCATAGATTTTTGATTATTTTATGCTTCAGTGTTACATTTTAGGAACTTTTTGTTTTCTTTTTTATGCTAAACAATTTTGATTGTGTGTTAGATCATCAATCACTTGTAAAATCTGTATCCTGAAGAATAAACACTTGCTAATGTAAACCCCTAAAGTATTTCTAAGTGATTCTCTTCAAAGACAAAAAATCCAGACAGATCATCAAGATAGGCCTTTAATACAAATTTCTTCTGTGAATACGCTGTTGTGCATTTTCAACAGATATGACAATTGCTTTCCAGCACAAACGATAAAGGACAACCATGACATCACAGTCTCAGCAAGCAAATGAGCAAAAGAAATGACAGTAGAGGAGATAAAAGAAAAGGTGAGAATATTGAGGGAAGATTTGTGGAGATTCTGCCAGCTAGAAGCTGGCGCTTGGAGGACGGCATCCCTGGAGAGATCCTGTCAACTTCTAACACATACCTCACTGATGAAGCGCTGCCATAAAGGCTTCATAAAGGTTTCATAAATATGTATTACATTAGATACAGCTGCAGCTGAAATGACATTCACCTCCATTCAAGTCTACAGTTTGAATGATTGCATGTCTTGTTTTGAAAGCTGATTCCAGCTTCTTTACAAATAAAAACTGTGGTTGTGAGATTATTCTAAGAATTATTATGGACCCAAATGGGAAGGGGTTGGGTAAAGCTACAATCACATTTTATTGTTAAAAATGCCATTATAGCCAAACAAGGCTTATAGGTAATAGATCAGGACCATGTCAAGCAGTGAGAGGGTGTAATTGCTGTAATTTTATTGCTGTAGAGGCTCTCTGGAGAACCTGACAAACCTGACCCTTCTGTGTTTTGACACTATACAGGAGACCCACAGGAAGAGGTCAGGGGTCAGGTCCAAGCTCAGGGTTGACCAAGCAGTGAGAGTTGAGTTTGTGCAGCTGCCGTTCTGCCTGGACTGCATTTTATCACGCACATGACCTTATTCATTATAGCATTGCAGCTCAATATGAAGGACCGGGCCACCTTTGAGACAATAATAATGATGAGGTCATCAATGAGATCTACAAGCATTGATGTCTTGCATAATAAACTAAAAATTCTTAGTACTTCACCTTGTTTTTCAGCACAAATGTGACCCTGGACCACAAAACCAGTCATAAGTAGCACGGGTATATTTGTAGCAATAGCCAACAATACATTGTATGGCTGGAAATTATAGATTTTTCTTTTATGCCAAAATTCATTAGGATATTAAGTAAAGATCATGTTCCATGTTTTGTAAATTTATAGCAAAACTTTATTTTCAGACAAAAATGACTTGAAACACGACTACAAACAAAGACAAAATACAAGAAAAAATGTGAAAAAATATTTATAATTATTATTATATTGCAAACCAAAATCGGCTAACCAAAAAAGACAAACAACACAAATCTTTTTCAGGCATATTCAATCACAGCTAAACAAAAAACACCCTGCTCATACTGACCTTATATTCTAAGAGTTCACATGAAACGATCCTGAATCTAGAATGACATTGATTGTCTTGTCAGTGTGAATCCATCTCTATCCCTAGGCATAAGAATGCTTTTGTTGCATAAGCACAACCGTAAACCTTGTACCCTCAGCTCTGATCATGTTCCAATAATGGGCGCATGTGCTTAAGTTCTCTCTGTAAGAGATGGTCTTGGGTTTATAGAGGACCATTGACTGCAGAACAATACCAGAGCTCACTTCCCTACTCTCCTGGTAAAAGTAGCTGCACTCTAGGCATGGTGGGCCCCTGGAGAGGGCCCCTGGAGAGTTCTCCTGTGTTTGGACACCTGTTTGCATTTGGGTTTTCCTACAGAATGAGAGAGAGGACTATTGAGACTGGCCACCCACAAGGCAGACTGCAAAATATCTGACATGCAAAACAGAAGCCCCCTGTTTGGATACAGTGGCATTGACCCACATAAGCACTCTAAACTACAACAATGCTGCTTGTCTTAAAGTACAAAATGTCTGAGTGTTTTGTTTCATGCAGTTTTGAGAGTCTAAATGCTGCATTGGTTTTGTTCACTAGGAAATGTATTCAAATGTGGAAGAGATCAATGCGGCCATGCTCAAAGTCAGCGTCCTTAATTATTGGATGTGACAAAGGAAGTATTGAATTTCTTCTGTTCTGTTGACCCAACAAACTGCAATGACATTCTGACTCCCAAGAGAGACTGGACATCACTATCAACTTGCTGTGAGTGTGTGCCAGAAAAGTTACTTTTATTCAACTCCAAAGAGGACTTTTTCTCGAAGCAGAAACCTGTGTTAAGCTTGGGCACACAAGCTTTACTGTAATGTCACTAAGCACATTTTCACAGGGTTGGTCACCTTATAGGGTCACCCAAAATTAAAGATTATGTCATCATTTACTGACCCTCCTGTCAAACTTCAAACTTGAATGACTTTTTTTCTTCCTCAGAACGCAAAAGAAGATATTTTGTTGAATTGTCCTACCTTGTCAGATTTTCCTACCGCAGCACAAAAATGAATAAAATCTAAACCGTATCGGAAAAATAAACAGGTAGGATGATTTTACAATGCAAAATACCCTGTCAGATTGTCCTACCAGCTTAAAATAAACACAGAATGACTTTACAGCGTAAATACCAATATGCAATAAACATGTAGCAGCGCATGTTTGTTTACAGTGCAAAATGCCCTATTGAATTTTCCTACCAGTATTAAATAAATATGTAAAAAAAACAATGATCAGATTGTCGTGGCAGTATAAAATAAACAGGTAGGATGATTTTACAGGGCAAAAAATTACGTAACATTGATGTGATGGGTATAGGTTAAAATTTCAGGACACCGGCACCCATTCACTTCTATTGTGTGGACATAAAACCAAGTGAATGGGTGCCGGTTAACAACATTCTTCTAAATATGACAACATAATTTTCATTTTTGGGTGAACTTTAAGACCATATATGAATTGTGATGGTGCCAGTGTTGTGCCACCCTTAACCCAGCAATATGTACTGAAGGCAGTATAATTTAGGGTGAGAAAGTAAAGAACATGAGTTCTGAGACTCTTACAAATGGAACTAAACAAAAGCAGAAAATCGAACAGATCGTCTCCCCAACATGAACAGAGATGCAAAAAGACAAAGTAATCACACTTATTTTTTTTCTAAAGGTTCAGAAGAGATCTCATACTGTGCTTAGAGAACTGAACAAACTTACAGATTTCTCATAATCTTCCAAAAAAAGCACTTAAACTATTATAATTTATTTCAAAGCTCTATATTCTTACTGTATGCCAACAACTCTCATTTGTGTCTATTCAATGTTTATTTAGGAGAAAATGGGGCAAAGTTGATACTTAAATGAAACATTCCTGTGGTGAGCAATGAAAGATCCACCTGTAAGCAATAAGATCTTCATCTGGGATGTCTCAAAAACATCGAAGAACAATAAATCCCTGAGCAACACTGTTTCCTCATCTCACCTCCAGTTAATGGGATAATCCATTTACACTTTACCACACTCAATATCATCCTCCGAAAATAGACTCCACCATTGACTCTTTCCTTGAATCAGAGCTGCTGATAAGCATATGCCCAGTCATCATTCTTTAGCCCAATCTAGCTCTGACCTCTGTTCATGTCCATTCTCACCTTGCCTTTCCGCCCCAGTCTAAAGACCTCCACAGACAAGCCGTGTGATCTTTAGAAGCCTACACAATACTGTCTCCTTCCCCAGAGAAAGCCCGTGCACGCTTCATCCCACAGCCCCTCAGCATTGTCCTCACGTTCACTACAGACACTGATTTACAACCTGTGTCAGGTAGCCAAAGCTCTAAATCCACATCCTGCGTGGGGAGTCGGAGGAAGAGCGCTGCTGATTTAGGGTCTGGGGAGAGAAAGGCTACGGGTGCGGATATTGGTGTCATCGCATGAACGTGATCCATCCCAGTGTTATCTGTGCTAGACTTCCAAGAGTGCCTGAAATGTCAAATGAGATAACGGTTTTATTTCAGAAGGTTTTATTTCCTTGCCAACATAGTTATGTATATTGCATAACTGTCAATAGATCCTCCAAAAAATTACACATTGGACCTTTAAAACCACTACAATTCCTATTATAACCATTAAAACCATTACATTTTTGTTATGTTTTGTGTATGGTTCTGTTGATTTTTCCAGCAGGCATATAAAAATACACAAGTGCTGTGACAGAAAAGCTAAAGGATTTGATTGTCTGCTAATTTTGACATTGGCTGACCGTCAACTTGAATGTAATTTACTCTGTTATCATCTAAAAGAAATAATGCAAGTCTGCACTTCTTCCACAGGTCAAGGAATTTAAACATGTTTTATGATCATCACCTCCTAGTGATTGGCATAATTGATAGAGAACATTTCAAAGAGCCCACAATAGCTGAAGCATATCGCACTGGAATGGGAATGAGCTTTTGCACATGAGTACACAAATACACACACACTTTGCCTCTTGTGACTTGGGCTACAGATTGAAAGAGTGCACCAGTAATACACAGAGAGGCTGTGACCATAACTGTCAGCAGCTAATGAATGTGTGAAACCGGCCTCTAATTTTCTCAATGACATGAAATAATGGGCAAGGCTTTCACTCCTTTGAAAGACTATAATGTAGCACTCATGAATTCCAGTGTAAACCATTAGCGCGACAGATAAACCACACATGGCCATATCCCTTCGGATAAACTGAGCCATTTAGCTTCCATCATTTTCACATCGTACGCGTTCATTCATTATTTTACGCTGGAAAATTGAAACTCGGATATTTCCTTGGAGAAACATTTGACTTTGGCTTGTAATGCTACGATGTTAATAACATGCTATCTGTCATCTGCTTGTAGAAATGTCAACCTCCGACTATACTTAGGAAAAAAACATTTTTTTAAAGTTTATAATTAAGTTTATAATGCAGCTCCGCCCCAACCATCAGATCATTCCAAAACCTACACTTCATATAAACTATACGGTATATAGAATTACTGTACATGATGTTTGGGAAAAAGTACTTTTTGTCAACTACCATACTCTATGAGATGCACATAAATAGTTGTGTCAATCATATACATTAAAGGGGCCATTCTTTTGCTGTTTTTGAAGCTTTGATTATGTTTTTTGGGTTGTTTAACAGTGGATGTTCATGTTTCTAGTTTCAAAAAACGCTTTATATTTCACATATTTCAAGTCTATTGTTCACCGCTGTCCCTCTTCTCAAAAAACAACAGGATTTTTTCCAGTTTATATAAAGTCCCTCCTTTCGAAACGCTCTGATTGGTAAAGCTGACCAGGTCTGTCGTGACTGGTTCCCCGCTTCAGAGCGTGTGTCTGAAGATGTCCCATCCACACCATGTCAGCGAGCTTCCGCTTCTCGGGCTGTTGTGATTGGTCGGTCCCCTTCTCAGTGCACGTGTATTCATAAGTTTTGGCTTTTAGCAATAAACAGTAAAAATGGCGTCAACTTCACTTCATCAGTTAAAAACATGCGGATCGATCGAAGTGTAATGGAGGTCTGCTAGTGTATGTGCAAACGTCAATCTTTGTTAGAGATTTCATAGAAGTGTTTTAGAGGTATGCGCGCACACACACACAATATCAGTGTGTTACACAGAACAGCTTTCACAGCCGATGTTAAAGTCATGGAAGCTGTTATTTGACCATTGGTTATCTTAGAATGTGTGTAGCTGAATTCTTATTACCAGCTGTATGACTGTGATGAAAGTGAAAGTCATTAAGCGCGCAGCTCAGTTAAATGTTTACAATCTCTGAGTGAGAACCAAACACTACTCCAGCGGCTCTTCCACTTTTCTAAGGAAGGCTTCGCCCCTTTTTTGGCGTATTCCTTTGGGCGGAGGTTTTTCAAAAACTCGGAATAGTGACATCATGTACCCGGGAAGTAAAGGGCTGAAGTCCGATTCCAGCCGTTCTCTGTAGTCCTTGAAAAGCGAATTTTGTTAAAGACAATATCTCAATTGGCATTGAACTTTGAGCTTTATCATTTTGCACATATTGGTTATGCTCTAACAGCAACATTACACACTAACTAAAGTTTGAAAATTGGCATCACAGGGAACGGCCCCTTTAAAGTATACATTTTCAATTGTTTGCAAAGATTTACATTCAGTCACATACACTCTATATGTAAAAACAAAAACACGTTTTACAATGTTCTTCTGTTATAAAGGTTGTCTTGTTTTTCCCATTTGTGTTGGCAAAAGCTGAGGTCCGCCTCCAGCCTGGGGCTTAAAACATTAGCCACCTTCATTTTCTGCTTCATTAGGCCTCACATAGTTTAATATCGATAGAAGTGTACACACTGTAATTCTTCTGAGTTAACTATCATTATGTTATTAGTTGATTCAGCTCACTTTTAATCAGTCAAGTGATTTATTCCCCATTAGAACTATGGACCTACTCCATCTGCAAATTTGCTGAGCTAGTCATGCCATTAAATGTAATATTAGACCTAAAAATCAGTTATACAAACAGACACTAAAACTATCCTCTCACACACTCACACACAAAATAATTCTGCTAGAAAACTTTGTTGTGAATCCTTTGGCTAAACTATGCAACCTAAATAATTCATATATTGTATATCTAGGAGAACCATGCTTTTCTCTCTGATTTTGCAATTTGTACATGTTGAGACTGACTTTGCATGTATTATGTTTGGGGTCCCAGAAAACATAAAAATTTACTTAACTTATTTTTTCCCTTTATTTTTTATGAATTACTGAAATGTGTTTTACAACAAATGTAAACATTCACAAAAACACCCTGTAGAAAAATATATTATATTTAAAAATATAAAAATATTTACGCAATTTAAGATTCATGACATATAGACCACTTCGGAAGACGTAAACTCGTGAAGAGCTAGTAAAGTGTTCTGGTGTCTCTCCGACCCCAAACAAAACACAAGAGAAACTTGTAGAAATGTAAAAACTTCACAGAGAAAAACAGATGAAAAACCTGAAAGATAGAGAAAACTGTAAAATGAGTGTTTTCATGTGAGCTGCTTAGAAGTGCTGCTTGCTATTAAAAAGGGAAATGTGGGTTCCAACACACCACATAAGATTTGTTGGGGGGGAAGAGTGGAGAATCACACAGAAAGGTTTTAATGCTAAATTGAGTTAGATAGTGAGCGGCCAATCTGCACGAGTGCAGGATGATGAATTATATATGAAGTTAATCTCAGCATGTCTTGCAACCCTTGATGGCTGCCTGGGGGAAAAATAAGCAAAGTGTGGCAGAAGTGGACAAGCTTGACACATTTTCATCCTCTCCCCTTCAAACTCTGCATTCACACACTGGCAGGCCAGGCAGCAGCATCTAATGAACAGGGGCAGGGAAGGATGGCCGACCTGCACTCTGTGTGAACGGGCAAGTCTGTGATGTGTATCTGTGATAAACGTGTGGGCTGGATTTGTGCAATGGAGAGGCATTTTGATCATGTGTGTGGCCTACGTCTGCCCCGACATGTTACCACTTTGAAATGATGCTGTGAAAGTTCACATTTAGAACAAGCAAGAGTTCTCAAAAATGACACTTCTGAAATTTTTAACTCACCCTCATGTTGTTACAAACCCATACTGATTTCTTTCTTCATTTTTTGTCATCTTTAACCTTTTCAGGATTACAGGTGTCGTAAATCAGATTAATTTTATACACAATACTACAAGTTAGTAGGTCTGTCAAACGATTAATCACAAATCAATTTGTCGCATCCAGAATAAAAGTTTGTGTTAAAGGACCCATTGTATGAAAGTCAAATTTTTTCTGTGTTTAAGTGCTATAATCGGGTCCCCGGTGCATCTAGCAACCCAGAAAACGTGAAAAACAAGATCCAAGTAACTTTGTTTTGGTAAGCTTTTCTCTGCAAGCATGTGAGAAATCGAGCCGTTCAGATTTCGCTCCTGATGTGACATAGACACAGGCTCTTATTATAATATTACCGCCCCTTAATCTACACAATTCCACCCACAGCGCAGCCGCCATTGTTGTTTTCACAAGCGACAGCGGTGTATGTGACGCTATGGCTAAAATTTGTGGACAACATGCAATGTAGTCACTGCACAGAGTCCTAACCTTGGAACCTTGGAAGAGACAGGAGTGGATTTATTTTTATTGGAAATCCCTCAGAAACCATAAGTAAAAACCTGCTTGTTTGCACGAATCACTTCAAGCCAGAGTGCTTTATCAACCTGGGACAGTACAAGCAGGATTAGCTTCAAAGTTGTTCCTCAAGAGGGATCGAGACCAACTGAACGAGACAAAGCTGCCGATGTAAGTAATATTTATCAACAGTCTGAATTGACGTACATGTACCGTATATACAGTATAGGAGGATAACGTTAGCGAATGAGCTAAATCAGTCACGGTCTAAATAGAACATTCAAAGCCAGTGTTAAACTTCCTCTATATTTATATTTTATTTGGCAAATGGGCACTTGGAGTTTAGCTGTATGTATGTTAATTCATTATGTGCGGTAATATGTTCAGCTGCGGCAATTTGTTTGTTTTGTTAATGAACAGGGGCGAACACTGCGGTTAGTTTCATTTTAAACGTCTCAAATCATTCGTCTTTAGGCTGAAAAATCTGTCACAGCATACTAGCTATGCTCTCACGTTGTGTGTAACGTTATAACTTGTCAACGACAAGCGTTAAAATCCATATAATTCCACTGAGATCTGCAGGTGCGCATTCCGTAGATTTTAGGCGAGCATACACGCACAACGTGAGCGCTGTTTGCTGTGACAGATTTTTTAGTCCCAGGACGAATGATTTGAGACGTTTAAAACTAAACTAACCGCAGAGGAGTTAAGGAAACATAATTTAGCTAAACCAGCCATGGCAGTACTACACGTGTGTTGTGTTGACCATAGTTGCCAACTCTCGCGAGACAAATAAGCAACCTCAGCTTTAAAAACAAGCCCAAAACAAGCCCAATATGATTCGATTATTTATTTATCATCAATCTAATTTATCATTAACTATTTATTACAATGAATGAGCCTGCAACATATTAAACTGAAACCACTCTTTTATTTTAAAAAGAAGAGCAGAAATTATTTAGCAAAAATCAGCAAACTGCAACAAAGCGTGAGGGCACGCACTATCCACTCATCTTCGATCACCTGTGAGCAGAATAGGGTTGGAGAGATGGAAAAGAAGAAAAAGATGAGAGCATTAAGGGGAGCAACACAGCCACATATTTATAGCTTAATAAAATGAATTAGAACCAAATGTGTCTACTATTATTAGTATTCTATATGACTACTTGTTTTTTTATTATAGCCTGTGATAATTAATTCATTACAAAATCATTGTAAAAATTACAAATTTACCTTATAAAAAAAAGTCATCCCTCTCCTCCCCTGCACCATCTATCTTCTCCCCTGTCTCCTCTCCATCTCTGTACATCCCAACACTGAAGCGCTGCAACATCTCCTGGCTTGGGACAAAGTCCTTGCAGCAAATCCCGAGTCTTCTTAGGCCGTAGCGAATGCACAATATGCTACTGAGAGTCTTCTGGCCCATTCTGTGCCTCAGTTTAGATTTTACATGGTTCATTTGTGAAAAAACCCTTTCAACGTCGGCATTGCTCAAAGGCATCGCAAGAAGGGACAGTGCAAACAGGGCCAGATCTTTAAAACACTGCTCTCCACTGCTGTCCTTGTAGTTCAGAACTTCAGCCCAGAACTGTTCTGCTTGACAGTCATCTTTTGTTTTCCACTCCTGGAAGTTGATTGCCTGATACTGTGCATCCAGGGCCCCGAGATCACCAACGTACATCTTCAGCATGGATACTGTGGCTAACTGTGGTTTGTTCTGTGACAGGATCACGGATGGGCTGAATGATGCCATGGATTTCCAGGTATTGATATTTGCTGGCAGCCTATTCTGCACCTGCTTTGCTGCTTCCAGAAGGAAATCACGGCATCTGTTCTTCATATTTGTTTCGGCAGTGCTGTCGAGCTTTGCTTCTCCAAGAACAATAGTAAACTGCACGCCGAAATTAACTGCACACAGGGGCAGATGATTGGCTGTGTCATTCAAATTGACATCAAGGAGTTTGGAATCAGAAGGAGGAATGGCGCAAGGTGTAATTACTCTTGAGATAAGTGTACGAAAAAATGACTGTAGGCAGTCCAGCATTTTAAATGCATTCCCATTTTCGAGTTGGAACAATTTGTTGACTCTAGAAAACTTGTGTAAAATAGGCATAAGAAACTTCAGGTACAGTTTGTTCAAGGGATCGCAGTACATCTGGTAGAGCACTTCTGCATCATAGCACCGTTTTGCGTCTTTGCACAGCTGGAAATGTAACTTCAGCTCGTCCCATTGCTTTAGTACACGAACACAGCAATCATATATGGAGAGCCATCTAGTGCCTGAAAGCTGCACTAGCATAAGTGGCGTTTCACCGGGGTTGATTAATTGGTAAATTTTGGAATATTCTCTGCGCCTCAGAGCACTGTGAGAAAACCAGTTGTGCGAATGTGAAATTAAAAACTCGAGATTGCGAGGCAGTGTTTCAACGGCTTTGCTGGCACAAAGTTGAATCGAATGACACACGCACTTAAGCAGTTGTAGTTTCTCATTCTTTTTGAGAAGGTGAGTATAAACTGAGTTTTTCCGTCCAACCATTACACTACAGCCATCAGTTCCGATTCCTACGCACTTTTTGAAATCAAGACCGACACTGTCTAGAAACTGAGTCAGTGTCGTCACGATTGCTTCTGCCGTCTCTCCCTGCATATCCACTAAGCCCAAAAATGTTGAAACAATTTTGTTCAGTGAGACACTGAAGTAACGCACTACCATACACAGCTGCTTTACCGAAGCGACATCTGTGCTCTCATCGATTACCAGTGAATACTGAGTCTCTCCGATATCTTTCATCAAGTCATTGAACATGCAGGGGGCTATTACATTGTTGATAAGTGCTGTACATTTTGTACGATGGATGCTCAAATCCGTTTCAAAGGCCGAATTTACTAATTCACCCAAGTGATCAACTGAACTGACTGCTGTGTGGCAAGCAATATAGCTTTCTAGCTGAAGCTCAGCCTTTTGATTTGTAGTAGAAGGTTTTGACACTGTAAACCCGATATCTGTTAGACGTGTTGAGGAAAATGGTTTGGCATTCCTCTTATGTTTGTCTGTCTTTGCATGTTGTAGGAGGTCTCCATGGTGAGCACGAATCTCCGTTTTACAGTACCTGCACATCGCTTTGCTTTGATCACCGAGCACTTGACATATCCAGTCTCTAAGTTGTGCATCCTTTTCCCAGTCTTTGTTGTATTTTTTTCCATACTTGGACCACTTTGTTGGTGGCATTGTTTGCTAAAATTTACATGTCTTGTGTCCATCTAACTGTAATCGCTTAGATTACAACGTCACGCGCCTGGCTGCAGTGCACGTTGAATTTTCTCCAATCAGGGAAGAGGGGGATGTTCGTCAATGTTTTGACGAATTACGCTACAGAATTTATATTACTGCACTGATTGGCTATTAGCTGTGTCAATCAATGCATGCGAGTAAAACTGTGACCATAAATGTAAAGAAACGAAGTTGCTTGTCAGATTTTCCTAACAAGCAATAAATAATTTTTAAATAAGCCCAAAAAAACGCAACACGCGACTCATGATTTTTTAACGCGACTTGACAAAAAAACAAGCCCAAAGTCGCGGATTATAAGAGGATTTGGCAACTATGGTGTTGACTCGCCGGACGGAAGGGGGTGGGGTGCGCTGTAACTCATTATCATTTAAAGAGACATGCACCAAAACGAGTTGCTGTGAGCATAGTTGCTTACACTGAGTGTTTTTAAGCAAAATATGTTCCAGACATTTCATGAAGACCCTAATAAATCATACCAGCTTGTTGAAAGTGCTCAGTCCTTTAACATAATATGTCTGTGC
This sequence comes from Triplophysa rosa, assembly GCF_024868665.1. Taxonomy (NCBI): domain Eukaryota; kingdom Metazoa; phylum Chordata; class Actinopteri; order Cypriniformes; family Nemacheilidae; genus Triplophysa; species Triplophysa rosa. The sequence continues at coordinate 9,190,794 of NC_079904.1, read as the reverse complement.
ACTGTTCTTATTGATTTTGTATTTATACACATACATGTACAGTATATACTGTATTTAAGAAAAAAAATTAAATGAATAAACGTTCATTTATCATTTTGATTGTTGGTAAATATAAATAAATATATTTATACATGTGTATGTTTTTGTGTTTATAAATACAAGAAAATATGCAAAGACATATTTTATGTAAACACAAACTTTTATTCTGGATGCGATTACTCGCTTGACAGCCCTAGTTAATAGTAAAAAAAAAAACAGTATCTGGTTGACACTGTAACATAGCAGGAAGTGTTTTAATATTTTTATTAATTTAATTCAGTCAATATCATTTATATGTACAGAATATTGATTTATATAGTTATGTAAAATTACAATGCAATCACAATGATGCATTTTTTTAATAAACAACATAAATAAAATATGAATTAGTGTGAATTGCAAAATATGAATTGCATTATTAACACTTTATCCCCAAATTTCAGTTATCACGATAAAATCGGTATTGAGAATCTTTTGCAGATAATCATGTAGAAGAATCAGAAAGAGCTTTATTGCCAAGTATGTTTGCACATACAAGGAATTTGTTTTGGTGACAGGAGCATCCAGAACACAGAGACAGCAACAACAGTACACAGAGACCATAACACAATAGAATACAGTACACAATGATTTAAATAAGGGCCTATGGGTATACAAAATTAAGAAATACAATACAATAAACATAAGATAAAGATATAGAGAGTAAAGCTATGTATGTATGTAAATATGTACAAGTAAAAAATAAGAATAGACTATTGTAGTACAAGGTATGTGCTATATACAGCAGAATGAATGAAATATAATTTACAGAAAAAGTTGTATAAAAATAGATAGTGTATTATCTGGAGGATATAATTAATATTGCACAGAGTTATTAATTGCACGGTGTGTAAAAACATTTAACTGTTCAAGAGGTAGATGGCCTGAGGGAAGAAGCTGTTTTTGTGTCTGGTTGTTTTGGTGCTCAGTGCTCTGTAGCGCCGACCAGATGGCAGCATTGTGAAGAGCTGATGGGATAGTGTTGTATGTTTCATGAATGTTATTCAAACTGGTTTGAGAATAAAACTAAACAATATACTTTTTTAAGATTATAGCTGAAACAACATGATTCAAACAATTTAGCAAGAGAAAAAGTACAAACAGACGGTTTTTGACCCTGGCAATGTCACTGTCCTCCTGACACCAGGAAGCTCATGTCACATATTAATGACATCTAACTCTTTCCATCAACGCCAGACACAAACACACACAGAGCCGTGATTTACCACAGTAAAACTCCAATGATAGTGAAGGGCAACATTATGTGCACTATGAGCGTGATATACCGTTCGAGAGACCGCCCGCTCAATGCGGTTTAACCAGGACATTTGGCACCGCCACAATGTCTTCCGAGCATACGCGTGTGAATTTACAACAGGCCGTGATGATTGAACGCACTTTCTTCCCCTGTCGTCAATCAGGGAGCTTTATGAGTGATATCAGCAGACTTGAAGTGTCACAGTAAATTGGCGGGTCAGCGCTCACAGAGCTGATGGCTTTTGAAGGAGAGCCGTGTGTCCCTCGCTCTCGGGCCACGGGTGAAGCCGAACAAGAGAATCTCATAAAAGTGGCGTGCGGTGTTGCTCAGGTGGAAAGTAGTAACTCAGCACGAGCTGTCGCTGTTAACCCAGAAATAGTGGGGCGGCTGTAAATTCAGTTTGTTATAAACATATAAATTAACTTGAGGAAGACGTGACATTTTTATTGGGGGGAGGTTTCAGGAATGGACTGACGTTATGTCTCTTTTACTGGGTTGAAGGTTCTAGACCGAATGTGGTAAAGGCGGTTATGGGATTTGGCTTTTTACAATGACATTTTAAACAAATACGAAGTTAAAGAAAGAAAACAATGTTTTTAATGGCCTGCAGAGGGTCTGCCAGTTTTTTGTACAATATTAAGCTAGAGATTATACAACCTTCCTGTAGGTTAAAAAGCTTAAAGGGACAGTTCACCCAAAACAACAATTCAGTCATTTACTCACTCTCCAGTTGTTCCAAATCTGTATAAATTTCTTTGTTCTGATGAACACAGAGAAAGATATTTGAAAGAATGCTTGTAACCAAACAGTTCTAGGCCACCATTGACTACCATAGTAGGACAAATTGCAATGGTAGTCAATAGTGCCCCAGAACTGTTGCTTTCTTCAAAATATCTTCTTTTGTGTTTAACAGAACAAATAAATGTATAAAGCAATTTTTCTGTGCTCTACAGGCTTTCAATCATTCATGAAGGAAGTTTAGTTTAACGCTTTCAAATCTTTTTAAGACGCTTCCTTTTATTCTGTGCGTGTCAGCGCATGTTTGAAAGATTCAACTGGGAAGACAAGTTAAGTACAGATCAATAGAAAACTACACAGAGCTGGAAATATTGCAGAAACTTTAAGAAGGCATAAGCAAGTTAATATCTAGTTTGTACATGCCTGAAATATTTAATGTTTTTTCCATATTATTCAAAGAACTGCAAACCGCTGTCCAGAAATTCTGTATGTGAAACATGACCAAAACATAAATCCAACAAAATGCGCAAAACAGATCCAAAAACAAGATGAAAAGGTGATGGATTCATTTTTAGAAAGACTGAAAAAGTTTTCTAGGATCGCACTAGCTCAGCCAGTAACATGCATTTCAGGGCAAGATTTTTCATTTGATAGCCCGACCAACTGCAGACTGGTTAGAAAACCAGAATGAAAACAGAAAGCACTTCTGCATTTTCATTAGGTGACACACACAGTTCACACTGCTCATTTAAATGACACATCAGCATCAAAACATCAATAACAAACAGCTTCCATATTCAGACGTTGACATGTGATTTTAAAGCTTATTAGAAGGTAATCCCACGTAAATAGATACATCTACAATTTATATCCACCAATCCAAGAGTATGCAGAGTTAAATAGTTTAGGTCTATAATGCGATTGGGGCACAACGCAAGAAAACATTAAAGATTAACCAAAGCTGTCAACATCAACATCACGTTCTAAACAAACGACAACAGCCCCGCTAACAAATGCATGTTCTCGTCCCGCGGTACACGGGAGCCCAACAGTGTTGCGAAGCGCATTCATCTGCTGCAATAAGTCCTTTGTATCCCCGGCTCTTAATGACTCCACGAGGAGCGCGGTGAGTAATGAGCAACTGGGTGTTTGATGAACAGCAGGGTAATTCTGTAAGCCGACGCGTCTCGGCCCAGAGGAATTGAGCGTGGGGCGCAGCTGAGGCTGACGGCAGCCGCTGACAGGCCCTGAGGTTGATTAAAGTTGACCTTGATCGTGAAGTGAGGAAGAGAGAGAGGGAGGCACAGCATGTGGCTGTAACCCCAGCTGGCCATCCAGCAATCTCCAGAAAACAGCGGCTGTTGCACAAGGAGTAATTGCAGTGGAAAAGACTAAAGGAAATCGATGAAAGTCAATCGATAGCAATTAGATTTTTTTTATTGCTAATTTCTTTTGACGAAGGAGGGGGAGAGATTGATCAAGCTCACCCTTACTGTATCGAAGGACTTTATGTTACTTCTTAAGCAGAAATGCCCAGCTGACTGTCTGATTTATCGGCCAACATCATTAAGTGTGAATAAATGCTTGTGATGAACAGAAAATGAGGCTGACGGTTAACCTTGATGTGGATCCCTCCTATGTAAATAAATGCACAAAATTAGAGGAAATTATCATACAGTCCTGTGAGAGATATAGTTTTTATGAAGGCCGGGACTCATCGACTGGACCCGAATCCCTAAACGCATCGTAAAATTAGTATACATAACGTTCTGTCAAATCAATGCTTGAATTTAAAATATTCAAAACAAACAAACAAAACAGACCTGCCCTGCATCCAAAATCACCTACTTCCATAGTATATAGTAAGCCAAAAACAATATAACAAATCAGGGTCACAATATAACGGAACTGATAATAACTGGGATATAAAAACACGATTATTGATAATGTGCTAATTCTACACGTAATATAGTAAACTATGCAAAGTTACAATGGTTACAAACTCTCTCTGCCTCCATGTATTTTGAGTGTGATTCAATGACCAAACAACAAACAAAACACAAAATAAACTAAAGTAAAGATTTAACTGATGGCATCATTTAATTCTTTTCTAAAAATATTAGTAAGTTAATGACTGGTTTTAATATCTTACCATTGCGTATTTTGGTATTGCATTTATATAATGACAAGGAGTAAAAAGTCTCTACTTGGATCACGAAAAAATGTGTTTTTCCCCATGTATCCGTCTAGGTGGGTCCTGGGATAAAAAAGTTGGGAAACCGCTGGTTTATAAAGTTCTGTCTACACTCTTAAAAATAAAGGTGCTTCATGATGGCAAATATTAGAAGAACCTTTAACATCTGAAGAACCTCACTAAAGGTTCTTTGTGGCGAAAAGGTTCTTCAGATCACAAAAAGGCAAGAAAGAGATGGTTCTTTAACTGAATGGTTCTTTGTGGAACCAAAAGTGTTTCTTATATGGCATCGCTGTGAAGAACCTTTTTAGCACCTTTATTTTTCAGAGTGTACAGAGCCTGTGCTGTTGTGTATTCTGGTGATGTGTATACAGTATGAACATTTTTTTAGAGATGGCAGAAATCCAGAAACTCTATTTTCACTTTCACTGTGATCTCAGGTGAAAAGCCAACAAAGACCAAAAATTACACACCACACAGAATCAAACACCAAATGGTCTCAATTTCCATGAAAAAACCCTCATATGGGTTGAACCTACATAAACAGTAGGAATCTTATTTTTTCTGCATAACAAATCAGAATGCATCTGTGTGTGGTCTAGCTTAATGCTTATCAACTAGTTTTGCTTCAGTACCCATATTTTACACGGTGATCTGCATTGTTTTTCTTGCTGTAGAAAAGACCTACAAACCACCAGTTGGTCTGGAGAAGTAGAATCACACTGCTGCTACCTCCGAGTCTGTCTATTAAGAGATAAAATCATCTTACAAACCCCTATTAATCACAGAGGTAAACAATCAGAAACTGGAAAGTAAAGCTTTATCTCACACATACCAATATGTTTTCTAATACTGTACTATCAGTTACTGTGCAACTGTTTACAATGCTTTTCTTTCCATATAAGAGAGGCTCGTGATCGACAAGCAGGTCCACCTTGAGCCAGTCATCCTCGGGTACCGCAGCGGTTTCTGCGGTCTTATCCCAGCGATCTTTGGCTCTGCCCTCTCGAGAAAGGCCATTAATCAGTGTTATTTCATCCCGCTGACACTCTCTCGCTCACTCATTCAGTCACTTACAACCTGCTCTCTGCCCTCCTCCACAACCTCTTCTGCCTTTCCTCAACAATGAACGGATTCAATGAGCCTGCCAATCAGTGTTAAAGTCCGAGTGTCACCTGGAAAGGTTTCCGCGACCGCTGAATTGACTCCTTTAAACCTATCAGTTCAAAATGGCTTTAATTCCCAGCATCTAAATTGTGCTTTTGGATAAACTTTGGAAAGGGGCCTAATTTCCCCAACAGCAGGTATTAGAAATGCGATTTGGCCGAGCAGGGCCAAGAGATGTTTGACCTCTGCTGCCACTCTGACTCTGGCTCCGGTCCCAGTTAAGTGCCAGAGACGCTGATGTTGACGAGCGGCTGAATTCGTGAGTGAGTTTAATAGGAATCGTAACACGAGCAGCGCAAGCGTGTCAATCACGAGCTGGTGTGAGCGTGAAGGATTGAAGGTGCTTGCAGCTAAAGCTCCGACACTGAGTGACATGCACGAGTGTCAATTTTGCACATGCACCAATTTCTTCATCCTCTTGACATTTCAAATCTCTTTTAGGTGCACTGTTTCTTTTAAAACATCATTTAATGTATACAATTAGCCCATAAGAGAGAGCAATATACATAGAGAGTAGCAATATAAAAAATTAAACTGTAAAAAAAATCCTGTAAAAAAATTGAAATTTTCCAGCAGCTGGTGCGCCAGAAAGAAACAGTAAAATAACAGTTTTCACCGTAAAATTCTTTGTTTTCCCTGTTTTTCTTGTAAATTTGCTGTCTTTTCCTGTCATTTTCAATTTTTTGACCGTATTTAAAAGATACATGAAAAATCTTTACATCTTTACAAAAAAATAACTGAAAAATTCTGTAAAACAATTTTTTTTAATAAAACATATTTACATGTGGTCAGTTTTAGGTTGATGCAGATAGCAGAGAGACAAATGTTAGTATCTGACATATGGAAGTTGATCTACTATCAGAGAGAAAAGGAAACATTTAGCCACGAAAAAAAATTAAGAGACCATTCCAGTTTTTCATTTAGCAGCCTTTTTAGATGTATTATGTCCATTCCAGTCCGGTGTCAGTTGAATTTCAACTAAATTAAACCTTAAGATTAAAATAATTTTGAAATGGTCTTTAAAAATTTTTCCACGGCTGTATCATTGGTTATACAATGTTTTTTTATATATAGTTTAGATTGATTTTACAAAGTTGAAGCATTATCGCATATCGTATTTAATCACATTTTTCTTCAATATTGTGTAGCAGTCACCGTAAAGACGTATTATAGCTTCTCTATTGTCTCTACCCCATCTCTAAATCCCCAATACCAAAAAATGTAAATGACTAAACATCCATCAGAAAAATGACAAAAAATCATTGCCTATATGAAAACAGCAGCATATTCTAAGAGGCACAGAGGCTTTTGTAAAATTTCACTGTACGACCCAAACAATCGACTGTCTGATCTGGTTATGATGAGATGAATGATTTATGGTGGTCTCCACACTCCACATAAAATAAAATAGAGAAATACTAACAGCATGAAAGAGAAAGACACTGGCAAGGTTGAGAAAACTCCCTGTGAGTGCTGAATAAATGTATGACTCTATCTGTGGTTGAGCTAAAATATTTGCTTCGCAGCACTGACTTTCTTGACTTGAGACAGAGGCTGCAAGTCTCTGAATTAGCATTGGCACACGAACACGCGCTCGCCCCGTTAGCAGGTATCTCTACCCCCTGATGAGTGGAGACAAGGAGTTTTGGAGACTTCTTTCTGTTGCCTGGCTGCTCTTCTCACGATTGGCAAAGAACACAGTTTGTATGAAGTCTGAGCAAGTCTGCAGACTACATCAAACGGAATTTAAGATTTAAGGACTCTGCATGCAAACACACAAATTAAACCACAGTTTTGTTGGATGTATATATACCTGTATATATACAGCTGATACCATTTTAATTCATTCTGTGAATTACTAACAATATTTCCACCAAATTTTAAATACAAATGTTGTTTCTATTTGCATTTATTTGTAGAACATGAAAACTGGAGAAACAGGTCAAAATAACTGAAAAGGTGCTCTGTATTTTTTCAGACCTCAAATACTGCAAAGAAAACAAGTTCATATTGACTTTTAAGCAATACAACGGTAATATCTGTATATGTATGAAAAATGTTTTATGATCATCTCAATTTTTATTACAGTTTTCATGTGTCTTGTCATGCTGTCAGTCTCTTACATTGCTGTTGGATGACTTTGTCACTCCTGAGGTTTGATTTTGTTGAAATTCAACAGACACTGGACTGGAATGGCCACAATACATCTGGGAATGCTAACTTTTAAACGAAAAAATGTTGTGGCTGTATACAGTATATATATTATGCTGCACTATATTAAATCATTCGAATTCATGTAGATTTAATCCGCTCTTTTCTATACAATGAAAATATATGGTGACCAGAGATACATTCTTAAATACACATGCTACACGATGCCAAAGAAAAAGCGTTTTTGGACAATGTGGTTGCATAAAGTCATAATATCTGCATCAGCTCCGAAATCAAAACCACAATTTTGTGTTTTCGCATATCAATAACAACAGACGTTGAACCAGTGGTCTGTTGTGACCACCTGCTTAAATCAAATGTGTACTTCTAGGAACTTCTGGTCACAATTAACTTCCACTGTGCAGAATTTTTGAAACTATTATCCCTTTAGATTTAAAGGTGTAAAATGATTCCTAAAAAGACTGCTTTCATGCTTCGTGTGTATTAAGTAAATAAGTGCAATGAACTCCCTGATTTTTTTATTTACAACAAGCAGTTTTTCATTTCTCCTTCTCTCTCTCTCTCTCTCTCTCTCTCTCTCTCTTCTTTCTCCTTTGTCTTAACAAACACCATGCTAAGTTGTTCAGGCACTGATAAGCTAAGCCGGTCCCCAGCGACTAACCGTGGCATTGAATGAGTCTGGTTCCAATACATGCCCTGCCCAGCCAATCAATCACCGGCAAGCACTGCAAACTAATCATTTATTGATGGAACGGCACAGCCATGAATTTCTAATAGCATTCGTCTTATTTAACAGTCCAGATCAAACAGAGAAAATCCAAACTGCTGGAAGGGAAGGGTTCAGAAAAAAGTTAATTCCTGAGCATATCCTTCTTTTTGGCAGCCAACTGACAGATATTGATGGGGGAGGCCAGCGAAAAAGAGAGGAGGGCTAGGTGGAGGCAAAAGGGAGTGTGAGTATGTATTACGGGCTGGTGCGAGTATTACAAATCTGAATTTCATGGAGCGTTTCATATCAAATCAGGGCATCTAGGTGAAATGTTTCTCACCCTGTGGGTGATGAGAAGTAGATTTATAGATCTTTTTTACCACTCCATCAATGTGCACTGACTTTGAACAGAGCTTGTGGGTTTGGGGCAAAACAATCGCACTGTGAGCTTCAGAACGCATTCCACGTCTGTTTATAAACCACAAATCTACCTATGAAACAACACTGATTGCAGACAGACTTTATAGAAGTCTATGCTAAGTTTGTGACAAAGTCTGTCAATATAAAGTCTTACTCTGATTGCTTTTAATAAAGCTGCAATTGACAAATCAAACCAATCTAGGATGGTTTGCTAGTCTTATCTGGTCTAGGTTGTCTGATTTTAGAGAACTTGTCGTAGCTGGCCAGGTTGGGAGAACAGCTGTCCGACCAACTAAACACCATGTTTTTTTTTACAGAACAAGCTCAGATTGGTAGCTAAGAGTCTGCAGTTTGATTTAAAGTGTTACACAATAACAGACTGTTGGGGCCACTGGATGATACACCTCACGACGCATAGAGACACAAACAGTTACAGACAGCAGAGAGGTCATGCAAAGACAGCAGATGAACTCAAGTCTCATAACCTGTGGGGCAGAGAAGGTTTGTTGAGCCTATGTCGCCCCCTATTGGTGAACAATGGGGTAAATCATAAATCTGAGTACAGACAGTGACAGTGGAGTCAAATTGCTCAGATAAGGAGTTATACATAAGAACAGGTCACATTAATGTACACTACTGTTATGTATAGAGCATCATGCTTATTTAATAAATCAAACTATTCCCAACATAAATTTAGGCGAATTTTTGTCAATTTCCTTCTGGATTTCATAAAAAATTTGACACACATACTGTAACTCCAGTGTTTAAACCGATAAAAGTCAATAAACAGTCTGTACTGGACCCTTGCTATCTTTCACTTTCGTTCAAGATGTATTTCACATTTCAAATAAATGAACAAAACACGATAAACTCATCTGGATGGCCAAGTATAAAAAACAAACAAATCACGTTGAAAGCCGCACCGTAATTTTTCACAATAATAAAGATGCATCCGATCTTTCGCATTGACCTTTTCTCAAAGCAAAGCGCTGAGTGTGCATTTCAACCCCCTCTGTCATTTAAGCTCAGCCCAACAAACACTTATCTTCATCCGCGGCCCTGAGTGTGTGCGTCCACGTGTCTGCATGAGCGAGCGTAATATACTGTAATTAATCACAATGCAGCCATTTGACTCCAGAGAAATGAGAGATGTCTGCTGCTCTCAGTCTCCACATGCTCGGCATGTCAAGGTCATCTGGAAATACATGCACAATGAGCGCAACGTACAGCTGCATATTTGGGGTTTCAATTTTGCTTTTATATGACATGCCTAAACCCCACTCCAGTGAAATGAAAAACAAATTTATGTGACACACCACTACAGTGACCCTATGGTATCTACCCTACAGCTTTAAAGCAACTTTAATATTTATTATTTTGGCACTTTTACACAAAGCATACACACATTAAAACTGATAATACAAATTATTTGAATTGGAAGCTAAACATGTTTCTGAATCATTCCTCATTTTATCACATTATGTCAATACATACATGCAGATTGATCTAAAGCGGTTTCTTCCATTGACAATTCATTGAAGCTGTAAATATTAAGTGCTGTAATAAAGAGAAGTGGAATGACCAAAGAAGGTCATGGAAGGTACGTGACCGAGTCGACCCTTCCTTCGGGCTTCAAATGAATAACAATGAATAAAACATAAGCACAACCACAACCTGATGCAGTGACACAAGCTTCTCTGCCATACTAACTGTGCACAGGAAAAACGGCAGAGTATTTTTTTCAGAGTAAATATTTTTTTCCTCAAAAATAGTAGTTTTTGATCCATTTTGAGTGAAAAGAGAAAAACGTGTCAGTAGAGTGGGAGCAAAATTACAGAGCAGCCTAACTGTGACTCTTCCCCCAAAACGTTGCCCCGCCCTCGCAAGGTTTCGTTTAGCAGCACACCGTTAGTAACGGCCGTCGACCACTGTTCCTGCTGCTTGTGGGATTTGAAGAGAAGTTGGATGTTAAAGTAAGTAAGGTTTTAAATTCTGTATTCATTTTCATATTATTTGCCTCTGTTTTGAGCTCATATCATTTTGCCGCGTTTTTTAATATTACAGAAATCGCTATATTAACTTGAGAACTAACGTTAACTGTTCAGTTAGACTAAGCTATTTTGAAAACAAATAGCTAAAATATTAAGAACGTTAAAAAAAACTAGCTAACTATCTTTTAAATGTTTTCCACATAACTATTAAGGGGAGCAGCTGAACTGTGCACCACATGTACTTGACTCGGTAAAGAGTTAAGTTAACGTTAGCCTTCATTGGATTGCTGGAGGCCATTTTGATGTATATTATTATCCCTATTCGGGTAGTTCTTGTAACGTTATTTTCCTTATGTATTTTAGCAGCCTTTACTGTTAGTCACGGTCATCGATCGCTGCTGACAGAATATATGCTTCTGCTGGATGTTAAAGTAAGTAAAGTTTTAAAGTCTGTATTCATTTTGATATTATTCGCCTCTGTTTTGAGCTCGCATCATTTTGCCGCGATTTTTAAATAATACAGAGATCGCTTTCTCATATTAACTTGAGAATTAGGTTAGGATCCGTTATTTTAAAAGCAAATAGCCAATATTACGAACGTCAATTGACACCAGTAAAACTAACGTTAGCCAACTAGCTTTTAAATGTTTTCCACTAAATTATCGTGAGGAGCAGCTCGAGCTGTGCACCACATGTACTTGACTCGGTAAAGAGTTAGCCTTCATTAGATTCCTGGAGGCCATTTTGATGTGTATGAGCTTATTCGGTTGGTAATTGTAAGGTATAGTTCAAAATTTACATGGCTAGTTGGTGATTTTATAGTCGTCCGAATCCAGAATGTTGGTGTGTCAATTCAAAAATTACTGTTTGAATCTGTTTTGACACTGCTAAACGATAACTGTTGCGCTTTACCTTATGGCTGGAATACACTACAATACTTTTAAAATCTGAACATATTTCTTTAAACTAGACATCACACGCTTGCAGACTTTTTGAACGTTTCAGACTAAAACACACTAACTGATGAAATCTGCAGACTGGCACAGACTTTCTGCAACACGTCCAGACTGAAAATCTGAGCAAAAGTCTTGTAATGTATTTTAGCCTTTAATTTTCATGCCTTTTTAATATGTACACTTTTATTATCCAAATGCATTAACGTTAGTTAATTACCGTCTGAATAAAACTAATAAACACCATGCTTTAACAGAACTATTGGACAGTTATAACAAATGAAAAACATATTTTTTTATGCGTTTTATTCTTCATCTGACTGTGAGTGTTATCGCTTTATGTTCAACTTTGTGTTTTGGTTCCTTTAGGATGCAAACCAACAATGCTGTCAGAGTGAAGTTCAGAGCAAGAAATTCATTTTTTCGTCGCAGCCTTTTACATTTCAAACGTTTTTGGAATGCGGTAAGATAACTTTATTAAATGTGTTGGTTAACATCATTAATACTTTCCCTCTAAAAATAATTGTAACAGTAATATAATAAGTGTATAATTGTAATTTATGGGGGTATAGATATAAGTTTAGTTTCTTTGACATTGCTGATTTGCCAATGGTTTGTCTTTCCTCAGTTGCCAAGAAATTTGATCTTCCTACAATAAATGTTAAGGTCTTTGATGACTCGAAGACAGAGGTTGATGAGGAAGCATTCGAATATCTGCTGACACAACCAAACCTTGGTGTCCTAAAAATGATCATCCCAGGCACAGCAAGTCTTGATGGTAAATTCTTTGACATACTTATCAAGTTTCAAACGTATCATGACAAATGTAACTTCATTCAGATCTACAGCTTCCAATTGTGGTCACAACTTTACCCATTAGACATGTATGATTCTTATGCAACACAGACTTTCAATGTGTAAACCGTCGGAATGAAAATCACTGGTTTCTTTAAAATTTCTGCCCTGATCTTTTTGCAAGGGCCTAGTACAGGAGTCACAGATTTGCAGTTTGAAATTGTTTTCATTTGGGACTCTGAATAACAAAAACACTTCATATGTTGTAGATAAAGTTTAACTGTATGACCTCATTTCAATATCTGTAGAGATTTTAGTTCATCCACACATCTGTACTCATCAAGACTTGGCCATGAATGTGCCTGGAACACTGAATCTGTTTGCGTGAGTGGTTAATGTATTTATATCTGCACATCTTCTAAGTGAAGTTATGTCAAAGTAAAGTAGGAGGGTGTGTTCAACCAAAAACAAACCTAAAAGCCTAAAACTAATTGTTTTTGTTTTCCGTGTTTACAGGTTGGGACAGCGACATGTCTTCGATTCTGATGCTGGTTCACCTTTTGCCCCCCTCAAGTCAAGGCCGCAAAAGACCGGGAAAGATCTCAGATAGACAAGCATGTGAAATTTATCAAGGTAAAGCTACCGATAAAGCAGTTAAAATGACACTAGTTCATAAAGTTCTGTTATTGTGTTACCTTAAACTTGCTTGTTCCTCAGACAGGTTGTTAAAGATCACCTGTCCTTTAAATGGTTGTTTTTGTGCTATTCTTTTCTACTTAGCACATACAGTATACAGTTGAAGACATCACTGCTCTTTTTTTCATGTTGTATATTAGGGCTGAGACAACTAATCGATAATAATCGATGATGAAAATAGTTGTCAACGAATTGCATTATCGATTAGTTGGTCTGTGACATCACTTGTGAGTTGCACGGTTATAAATCAAGCACGTCTTCTTCCCTTTTAAATGTTTAAACGTGTCTCTCCGTGCAGCGCGAGGTGCGCAGTTTTAAAGTCAAACATCTCTCCGTGCAGTGCGAGGTGCGTAGTTTAAAAGGTGCGCGCGTCTCTCCGTGCAGCGCGAGGTGCGCAGTTTTAAATTCAGACAATTCTCTCCGTGCATGGGTCTCTCCGTGCAGCGCTTGGTGCGCAGTTTTTGATGTGTTTTGCATGCATCTCTTAAAGCCGCACAGTTTTGAAGTTTAAAGGGGAAAAGTGTTTTAAATGACAAAATTAAAGATTATATTTGTAAATCCCAATTTGTGGCGTTTGCACATTTCAAAGTACATAATAGGCTAAATACCCTGATTTGGGGGTTCATTTATATGAGAGGTGGGAAGTAACGAAGTACACTTTTTGAACTATACTTGTATTATTTTTCTGGATACTTTTTACTGTACTTCACTACATTTGAATGACAAATATCTCACTTTTCATGCCACAAAAAAAAAATTCTTTGGCCAAGCGCCCCATCCCTCCCATGTTTGGGAGAGACTATTGTTGGCTGGCTTCTAATATGACACACCTGAATCAACTCAGCCTTGGTGTGTTAATTAGGGAGACAATCACATTTTTCAACAATTTAGGGAGCAGGAAAATGAGTTCAGTTGTGCATACTTTTCCCATCTCTGATTTAGTCATTATAAGCAAAAGATCTAATTAAACTTTTTATCCAATTAATCGAAAAAAAATAACAATCCAACTAATCGATTATCAAAATAATCGTTAGTTGCAGCCCTATTGTATATTGACTTACTGTTAAGTCAAATTGGCACTAAAGTGTTTTCATTCTTTCACAGACCAGTACCAGTATCCAAGGGCACTTGGATAGCATTGGAGAGAGTCTTCAGACCGCGTATCTACTTGCTGTTGGGCCGAACAAACGTAGGATCCAGTTTTGGTTTATTGTAACTGACAAACATGCTGTGCCCTGCAAGGCCTCTAACTCACTGGCATGTGTTGATGAGCTTTTCAAAGCTCACTTTGTCTTTGGCACCTCATACTGTCAGGAATTGATTTGTTTATTATGCCATATTGTTTCATTTAATTCTTCATCTCATCTGTAATATTGTTGTTATATATTTCAAAACTGTTTGAAAGAGGAGCTTGAAAAATAAAATTGTGACATATACAGTTGGTTTTTGAATTTATTTTCAGACTGAAAGCAATGTTTTCATTTAAGGTCTTTTTAAGGGTAAAACATTAATAGTGTAATTCAGAAAAATAACTCTGGATAGAGTCAGCTATTCTTTATAGTTCACTCATAATTGATGATAAACAACTCTGGAGGGGAAGTCAATTGTTGCAGAGTTAATTTAAAGTTCATCTGAACAGAGTTAAAAAGCAGCAGAGTTCATTTCTTGTAGCTCTGAATTGAGTAAAAAAGAACAAGAGTTAATAAAAAAAAACACTAAATAGAGTAAAATATTACAGCACAGAGTAAAATATTAACACTATTTTGAGCATAATTCACTCTGGAAAAACAACTCTATCAAAAGAGTAGCTTTTACTCTTTTCAGAGAGGGACCAAATGTTATCTGGCATAGAGTAAAATTTTCTTCAATTTGAGTAAATTTTACTCAGGCAAATTTACTGTGTGAGAGCCTATATACAGTCAATGTACCAAACTCACAGACTGTGTTCGTGGGATGATATATAGCATGCTGATATGACATCTGGACCCTGCCGTTTTGATGGGAGGTGACAGGAGGTGTCATGAGCATTGTATCGTGGGGTCCAAAAGTCTGAGACCACATTGAAAATCTGTGAATAAGCAAAGGATTTGTATAGAACATCACGGTTTTATGCTAGGAATGCATAAAAAAGAGAAACTGTATTGTGAAAATAACCACACTAAATTAGAAAAAAATAAAACACTGTACTGAATAAATTACACAAAAATTCTATTTATTGACCACATTTCTATTGCTGAGACATCATAACATCACAGAAGCCCTGACTTGATGAGATACTGCATGACTCCTGTACAGAATCTTTCTTCGCTATGCTGACACTTTGTCCGGCTATGGACCGCTGCCTTAATCCATAGGGAAACATGACAAAATGATTGGAAAAAATCCAACTCACTGGAAAATCTTTGTCTCTGCAGAAACTATCGGTGCAATTGCAGAGTTAAAGCCTGCAAGTTTGAAACATGTCATTAAATGTCAAAAACGTTTTTTTAACCAACTGTTCCAAAGGATAAGCATAGTGGAAAAACGTCTAAAGAATACGTCAACTACAACTTTTCATGGAAATAAAGATAATCTTAACTTTCTTGACTTTTTCAAATGTTTTCATTGAACTTTTCTTGTTCTTTTAAATGTATAACTTTTGAAATATTTTGACGGTCCAGCGTATGAAAATTGGCAATTTTGTCACGGTTTCACTGAAGGAGATAAGGTCTTTACGAAACGGTCTCTGTAGAGCAGTTTGTCTGTTTAGGGCTACTGTAAAAACAACATGGCGAATTCTAAGGTAATAAAAACATAACGCTTCATTATGTAAGGTCTTTATACACCTCTGAAGACATGTATATTATATTGCATTTCTGTCAACAGATACTCTCAAAAATGACACACAGAACCTTTAAAAGAGGAACTGTTACACATTGTATTTGGGAACATCTGTCATTAATCAAAATCAGAATTATAAATATAACTTTAAAAGAATTAAATGAACAGTTGGACACAGGGTAAAAAGGTGAAATTAACATGCACAGTGTATAATCCACACTCTCAAAATGTGGATTATATAAACACTGTGAGTGTTAATTTGACTTTTTTTAACACTGGCGATTTTGCTGTGATAGAATAACCATTTTTGGTTCTACAAAGAACCATTCAGTAAAAGGTTCTTTAAAGAACAATCTCTTTCTTACTTTTTATAGTCTAAAGAACATTTTTTCGCCACAAAGAACCTTTTGTAAAACAGAAAGGTTCTTCAGATGCAAAAGTTTTCTTTATGGAACCAAAAGGGTTCTTACAATATATGGCATCGAAGAACCATTTGAAGCACTTTTTTTTCTAAAGTCTAGAAGCACGAATGAACGAAATACGTTTCATAAAATTACTATACTATTACTGTACTGTATACTGTATGCATTAGAAGTCCATCATTAAAACCCCATAATGGTATTAAAGGAACTGGCACAGGCTATTATGTGTTAAATATTCCATGTTTAACATTTAGATTAACAAAAAAAAGCACAATCTATGATCAAGATAAACTT
This sequence comes from Triplophysa rosa, assembly GCF_024868665.1. Classification (NCBI taxonomy): domain Eukaryota; kingdom Metazoa; phylum Chordata; class Actinopteri; order Cypriniformes; family Nemacheilidae; genus Triplophysa; species Triplophysa rosa. The sequence continues at coordinate 9,174,087 of NC_079904.1, read as the reverse complement.
GTTCAACATGCTCATAAACATGTTGGATAAAATATTATCTTTGAATAAACAATACTCGTGGTCATTGCTTTTATTTAACATGCATATATAACAAGTCTTGAATCCTATTGTTGTTATGGAAAGTTCCTAAGATTGGATAATTGCCCAGACAAACCAAAAAATTAGCAGACCTGGGCAAACATTCACATTCATACTGACAGATTGCAATATTTCACCTCCGTCTGTGATTCAATAAGGCATGGCTATACTGATTTTCCAAACTAATAATCTAATTCAAAAGCATTAAATCTAAAAATATACAAGGTACTAAACTCATTTTATAATGTTTTATATATGTTTTATAAACCAGCAGACAGTAATGCAACTCTCCAGCATATTGTACCACATCATAAGCTATAGGATCGCGTAGTGTGCAATATGGTGGTGTAGGATGGTATGGTATGTCTTATACGTAAATTAGGCTTGTCTTATGTTAACTATTTTGCAAGTTTTCCATTGCAACATTTTTGTAGCTGTGTGTTGCAGTTACAGTTTGGATGTTTGTTGTGGACGGGTCAGATTGTTAGACACCGGCTGACCCCAGAGTCTGAGACGGCTGATCCCTCCATCAGGAGCTATGACCAGGCGTACATGAGTCACAGGCCCACATCGCATCACAGACTCCCCAGAAAAGAAATGCCTGTGGTGTGGCTTCAGCTAGAGGAAGAACATCACCATCAGATTCACAAAGACCAAAGTAATAAGGTTAAAACAGTGTAACTGAATTACTGGATAGACAAATCATACTTTTTGAGGAGGAAGAAGAATTCTCCAATTGGGGCTTTTGTCACAGCTCCACTGGTTATGAAGAAATGTCCTCTCCTCATCTCGAGTAAAATTGCAGGCCTCAATTTTGTAAGAGTCTGGGAAGTTTCCTAAGGACAGTAGTACATTTTGAAGCAATAGCTACTGACAAGTACCCTTTCATAAAGAGGCCTCCCATTTGGACAAAGACATAAATAATACATCACCTTTAAAATGGTTGGTGTCTAGCTCGATTCTGCTTATCACTCCAGGATGTCCTAGCCTGAAAATAGCCCACTCACAGCCTGGCACCTGTAATATGCCTTTCTCATCCACCTGAAGACCAAAACATGAAGTCAGTGTGAGACTTATCTCTGTGATGGTTTCTATAACAACCACGTCTTTACTTTTAAAATTTTGGGCCGATCCAGACGTCTGGCTGTCTCCCACCCATCACCCATGTTGTCAGCCCTCCCCAGACCTACAAAAAAAGTGCATACATAGATTAAAACAATCAAAAACGTACAGCTCCGTCCTCATATGTCTCACGTTGTAATAAACTTCAGAACATCCATTAAACAGATCTTAACTTATTTACTGGAAAGTGATGTGCAGCATTCTTTTAGGAATTTACGCATTAATTTTTTTATCTGGAAAGCAGATTCTTTATGATTTATCTTATTGAAACCAGGCATAGTTCTTTGTGCATTTTAGATTATTCTTTTGGCTCAATTTAACAGCAAAAACCTGAACTGCACTCAACAGTATAACATGTTCATAAATAATGCAAAGTTTCACACACCAATCATATTGCGTGGGTGACCGTAGTGGGCCTCGCTGTAGCCTACACATACTCCTCCATTGACCAGGGCAACCAAATCCACTTGGTCTTTACCAGGCACAGTTGACCAGTGCTTGTTTCCAATGCCATAAACTTTCAGCCTTGCAATTCCACCATCTGTCAGCATTGAACAAACAAATATTTAAAGAGTAAATATTACAATGTCCTTAAAATTACATTTCATAGTGTGTAATGTTGCTGTGTGTGAATCAGTCTGCCAAGTTGTAAAGCCGAAAGTGAACGAATAATTACACTCCGTGTAATGCCCGCCTACATTCCATTTGCGACACTGCACGCGGTAGACCAATCACAGCAGACTAGATCATCTGACCAATCAGGTCAGAGTAGGCTGACTGAAAGGAGGGGATCAGATGGATGAATCGACAAATTAATCATTTGAGAATCAGTAAAGATGTAAGGTAATAATGCATGCCTATTATTAGAAAATGACAGTGTTTTTACACCCTGCATGTACGTAAACTTGTTGTCGGACACTCCATAAACCAAACCAAAGTAGGACCTTAAAAATCACAAAATATTTACTCTTTAAAGCTGAAATGTGTAATTTCTTCCATTATTAAACGTTCTCTTTTCCCAGCATACAGGTAAATAAGCCTTTTTTATAGGCTGATTTCCCAAAAATTGTGTTGAGTTTAAAACATTGCTCAACAATAGTCAAGAGTTTAAAAGAGGACTCTTATAGAAGACAGTGGAGTGTTTGAAAAAACATATTCTGTTTGATGATGCTAGCAGTGCACACTACACACTACAAACTACAAACATGTGTAAAGAGATTTTCTTCTCGTATAAAGCTTTGTAAATTTATCATCTGCTAAGAAAAATGCATAATGTTGAAAACTTCCTTTCAGCTTTGAGATGCTAAATCAACACATTTTACTGTAGTCTGCATTAATTTTGACAAATAAATGTCTCCCTTAGGTACTTCTCCACTATAGCACATCATCACTCCCTAGCCCATTATTATTATTATTATAAAGGATCACATCTCTGTTTTGTCCTATTAAAATGCATTGAATAATATATACCGCATATGGTCTATTACCTGGATATATATTAAGGCGGATATGGGTGACTCTTTGTGGGAACGTGACGCTGAAGTAGTTGTGGCATGAATCAGAGTACCCCGGCTTCAGCGCTGTCACTGGGACAAGCTCCTCCCATCCGTCCGAGTTGAGCTGTTAATCATAAATTCGGGCTTAGCCGTGTATCCTCTGAGACACACATTTGAGATTTTATGCATGAAAATCTAGTACATTGAGATAGATTTTAGACCTGTGCAACCGCTTCAAACTGGCTTGGGGAAGCAGCCATTCCTGTACGATCTCCATCCAGAGTAAAACACGGTGTATGATCTAATTTAGCAATATGTGTATTAGACATGCATCCATTTTACAGTTCTTAGACAAAAGCTGTTGTGAGCTGTACCCACCAAGACACGCAGCTTGAATGGAGACGTACGGGGCATAGTTTCCAGTGAAGAAGGACGTGTCAACATCAAAGCCATGAATAATTCCTGGAACTCCTAACTGCACGATGCACCAGTCATGACCTTTAACACAAGATGCGAGACATGGCTCTATGCATCTTTCATGAGATCACCAAATCCGTTGTAAATACAGACCGGGCAGACTCTTAAAGATTACAAAACATGCCCTGAAAACAAGGTCAGATGAAGCAGTACTCTTAAGACAATCTCCATGTTTTCATTTGCTGGATCTTCAGAGAGGCTGGATAGATATGAGAGACATTGCCTGAAGCTATTCTGCTATAACTAGTCTAGTGCTTATTAGAGAGGTGGAAGAACATGTAGTCCTATTTTACAGTTTTATTTGTGTTCATGGCCTAATACCTGGAATTCTCTTCCTCCTGGTTTCCCAGCCATCCATCCATTTCCCAAATTCAGTAAATGATGTAGCTATGAATTCTGGAGGGTCTCTCTTAGGTAATTTGAGAACAACATAAGCAACTTAATAGCAGATACCAAAGTCAAGCACAAAGACATTAGTAAAGACACAGGACTTTACCTTCAAAAGATTTCTAGCAGGGGCAAACCACTCATCTGTGGCAAAAATTACCTTTAATAACAATGTTTAGGTCTTGTGTTAATGTAATTTACAGTAACAAATTAATGTTTGTTAAAATCTGAAAACTTGGTGATGCATTTTATTTATTTAAAATTCTCTTTAATTTACCTTCCCTCCAGCTGTTTCACATGCGAGATTGTTGAACTGCAAAAAGTGTGGCTGACTGCTCGCCTCCTTTAGCACTGGTCGACTTGCCATTTTTATCAATCAGAAATATAATTCAACTTTCTGACCTAATATTACGAGAAGTTACTAGATTCGTAGTTGGACATGTGCTAACGCCTGTCACTATAACAGGCTGACTGTAATCTTAACTGCTCGTTCAAAAACACACATTGTGTAACAGTGCAAAGTCTACTTACTTGGTCACAAACTATCACTTTTAATATTATGACAGAACAGTGTGGCTTCAGAAAATTCGAACTCTAATTCGTTTGTAGTAGAGTTAAAAACGGAAATATCAAACTTCATCCTCTGCTGCAAATTAATTATCACACATAGTGTAGTGTACTGAAAAGCATTACAATTTTTTTTTAAATTATGACCAATGTAGTAGTTTCTAGAATTAAACGAGTCTCCATTAATATGACTATGTCAGCAACTGTTACAAATAAAGCTGATACAATGCAAAGTCAGTTTTAAGAAAACCAAATAAAGGTCGATTTTTTTAAGGAACATACAGAGAAGGAACAAAAAAGAGGTTTAATACTGCTTTCAAAATTAGCAATGTGATCAAATACATATACACAACACAATTTTGGTAAAATACCATGGTAGACACGTTAAAATAACAGTTACAAACATCTCAACAAATCTACACTTTATGTAACAAAGATAGCCAAGATAAGTATATTGTTTTAAATATTATAGTATAAAAATAGTGCATATATTTAAAATATTTAATTTAATAATTTATTTATAGCGTTTATAGTTTTATAAACACATAACTTAATTTCATGTTATTGATTTTTAATCCAGCACTATATACACTGATGCAGATTTAAGTCTTCGTTGAAAAAAAACTTCCCGGCCGTTTCCATGGTGACTCGTGAAATCTGTGATTCATTGACAATGTCTTCATGTTGTTTCTGTGAGCGCGTGTTAACTCTGGGTGTCTTTTGGGAGGTTGATTAAACTTACTCTTCAAACGGGTTCTGGGGCCTCATTTATAACCGTTGCGTACGCACAAAACATGGACTGACGAGGCCTACGCCACTTCCCACGCAAAAGATGGGATTTATAAAAACAAACTTAACGGAAAAATATGCGCACCTGCACGCAAACTCTGACCCATGCGAACCGACATTTTGGAGACGGAGCAGTTTGGCGACACCGATGGTGAGTTAGTGAACTCAAGTTAGATTGCAAAAAGTAAGTGTGATAAAAACGCTTATAAGCATTAATCCCTCACACACATTTAATGTGACCTTAATATCCTCATTATCACGAAGATTAAATCTGCAGAGTTATTTGCGCTTGTATTGAGTGATACTTGTTTCATGCAGCTCTTGTAAAATCAAAATCAAACTCAAATCTTAAATAAAAATTAAATCTAAATATTTAATCACCGCTGTCTCACCATCACACTATGAGCGCATGAGGAGATGATCCGACTGCATAGAATATAGGACAGCATCAAATAACTCCGTGTAAATAAATAGCTAAATATATTTTCCTTACTGTGCATAATCATCGAATGTCAAAGTCTGTAAATACAGCCATTAAACTCTCGCACAATCGTTTCTAAATGTCCTAGTTATCGGTTCTAACCAAGTTCATAACAAAACCGGAATGAAGAAACATTCGTCTTTAACAATTATGTCTTCAAATTTTATCTCAGGTGAAGGACACCAGTAATTAATGATGTGATTTTAATGAGGTGTTAATGATCAGTCTAAATGCTGTAAACATACAAATGCTGCAGAAACCTTCTTTGGCTTTAATATAATTATAATAATAATTATAACAATTATTAATGTGGAAATCTCAGTGAATCTCATGTGTGGCCATTTGTGATTTCGTTACGGAGATAAAGGATCGGGGGTTTTACATAAGTTTTTGTTATTTTTCTATGGCATCTGATAGCGGTTGAACCCCGAAACGGTATACGTCCATTGTAGTGCGTGACGTCAGGCTTAACAAGCGGATTGGATGTCAGGCTTATTAATATACGAATAAGCATTCATGAGGAACTTTGCATTGACTATTTATGGGTAAAAATGGCCGTGTACAGGGCGGGATATGAGGCTGATTCACGTACGCACACTTGCAGGTGATCTGTGATTTATAAAGGGAAAATTGCGTGCAGGTGTGCGTGCGCGAGGTTTTATAAATCTCAATTTTTGTTTGCGTACGCCCTTTTCAGCATTCTGGCGTAAATTCACTTTTAGTAAGGATCCTACGCACAGTTTTATAAATGAGGCCCCTGGAACCGGCATACCCAGAGTAAGCAAGGTTTGGGTTAATCGACCCAGAGTTCAGGGTTTAGCTGACGGTAAATTAACCCTGCTTTCTGGAATACCCCCCCAGCATTACACTTTACCTAATCATATAACCAGGGATGCACATAAGTGGTGCGCATGCGCGACCAAAATAAAAATGCGCTCTGTAAACAAGTTTAGAACGCTCATTTGCGTACTGACATGGTTGAAACCTTTTGATGCACAATCACTGTTTTAGACCGACTAATAAATGTAATACTGGATAAGATTTCCGTTTGTACTGAATGCTGCCAAATCTACTGATATCTCGTTTGTTCCCGGTGTTAAACGGGACCTGGGTGTAAATGATGAAAAACGGAGTATTGGTAGCTCCGCCTTTGTTGGTTCTGCTTTCGTTACTCGAGAAGCACGCGGGCGGCACGCGCAGCCTCTGTGAATGTCTGGAACTGCACTGCACGTCTACCAAAACACCGCTTCTCTCTAAAAGGACAAGCTGTTTCAACTTGACACTTGCACGCAGCTTGTGTTTCTCTATGCTATACTCGATCCTAGCTCCGCACCGCAAGTCTCCATGTGCGTTCGCAAGTGCACTTCCCAGCAACCTGCCAAAAAACAAAAAGGTTGTCGTTTAGGGTTCAAAATTGGTGTTGAAAATTAATATTTACTAATGTAAAAAGAAAAACAAGAAGAAATACATTATCATTGTATTTTAAGTGTACTTTAAAGTAATATAAATATAGTATTATCCCACTTTATTATTTTGTTTATTGTTCATTAAAAAGTAACTACTTTTTTAATTTTATTTTTAATAGGTAAATATAATTTGTCACACTATGTGCAATGTGAGCACCAAACCGAATCTCCAGGTGCAATCTTGAGAACCAGATGGAAATGGTGTTATATGCAGGGGTGCACATAAATTTTTCTGACCACTATTGGAATAAACGTCTCAATGGCGCCCTCTGCTGGGAAATAACTAGTAATGTCTTAGGCATAATTTGACGTCTAAATATACCGTATGTTTCCATAAATTTATTCAGTACAGTATTGGTAGATGCAAAACACGCTGTTCGTAAAGTATATCTTGCACACAGTAAGAAAAGACCGTTTATACCACGTGATGGCCGATTACCTGATAAAACAATGTTGAATTATCCAAATACACAAATGATCCGTTGCTGTTACCTTTAAACGTCTTATTAATAATCTCTCTGACCCAACACATGCCAAAGAACCCTGTGTTTTATCATCAGACTATGACCAAATAAACAATTATAAATGAATGGACAGCCCCATTCATGCTGATATCGACTCACCCGGGGCCTCATGTATCAATTGTGCGTACGCCAGCTTTCACGTTCCTCCACGACAACTTCGTGTCAGGCATGTTTTTTTTTGTGCGTACGCACATTTACAGCTTTGTCCGTACGCAATGTTTTAGTATGGAATCAACGCAAGTCTTTGTACACGAGGCCCCTGGTTAGTGGAGTTCCATCCTCTGCTCCTTTTATTCATGTCCTCAATCCTTCAGAAATATGGATTTAATCAATATTTTGGCTAAATTTAAGTCTCGCTTTACCTGTTGCGTTAACCACTGACACCTTTCATGGCGCTGAAAAGTGAAAGCCTTTCATACTGAAGGCTAACTGGCTTAAAGGATCATATTAGATCATGATTGGTTAAAATCTAATTTTACTTCACCTAGTCCTTTTTTTAATCTGACGAGAATAACTCCGCTTGGGTACATTGCCAAAGGAAATGTGTTCTTTTCGGGTGATTTACGGAGTCATATGACGTGTATTATTCGAATTGGTCAGTTTACAGTTATGCTCAAGTTATGCCATTAAAACAGCGACATCTGCTGACGGACACAATACTTCGTTGTCACAGGAACATGCCATCTGAAGATGAGTAATTACATCGCTTACTTTGCCAAGTGCATTCCAAATGCCCTGTTCACTCCAAAGTCTAAACTACAAGAGCTCTGCCCTTCGAAGGGAGTAGGGCATAGGAATGATAACTTCATTTTGGAATTTTCCCCTCGACAGCTCGTGACGGTTCAGTACGAATATGCGTACCGTTACACCCCTAATATATTCTTATGTAGGCGCTCTGATTAGCAGAATTTTCTTTTTTTCAGCAGGACTAAGACCCCAAGTACACAAGTAAATTTATGAAACATTGGCTTTAATCCAGCAGACAATCTTTAAGCCTCCTTTGTAATAAACTTTGAAATTTCCAACAGATGAACAATTGAACAGTGATGAACAGTACAATTTAAGTAATCTGTCTATATATATATACACCTAAAAGTAAAAGCCATTCACATATTTACACAGCACAAAGCACTCAACAAAGAAGTGACAGTAAACAAATTTATTTTGTCATCTGCAATTTACAGTTGGAACTCTGGGAATTCAAATATCACATCCTTGCCCGTGAGCTTCTTGTAGACACCAGCAAAGGTCTCAACCTAAAAGAGAACCACGAATTAGCTACTTGTATTTTGTACAATTCAAGACATGAAGGTTTATTTTGTGAATGTTATTTTGTTATTATAATAAACTGCATCAGATAGCTCAATACAAAGTTATTTCTTGGTACAGATGTTAATATTAAAATGTAACTAGATAAACAGTAATGCAGATTACATCTAACATATTCTAATCAAACACATCTGAGGAAGTTTGGCCAACTACAAATAGTGTGCACTGTATGGTTTTCCTCCCCAGTAATGGCCCAACGGGCTCTGGAAAGGTTTAGGAATATACAGGATGCTGTCCACACCAGCCAGAGGCCGGGACAGGCTTGCTATCCAACGTTGTGGAACGGGACTGTAGGTAATAGCACTAAAGTGCTACGCTCCCTTACGCCACACAGACAGAGCCAAATGAGAGGCATCTCACAGGATGTCCACGTTGGGTGTTTGCTTCTGAAAGACAGACAAGCACTTACTTTGTGTTCAACGTTGTTTTGCTGCGCCTTGTCGAGGTGGACCTTGATGAGCCTACTGCTGTCCAGTTTCACACGAATCCTTTTGCCAACAATCTCACTGGGGAAGACCAGGTCCTCAAGGATAGCATTATGCACAGCGGTCAGAGTTCGGCTAGAAGAGAGACCAAAAATGTAAAGCCTGTCCCTTTTCCACCCCATATAAAAGATTATATAACCTAAAATATAAAACTGTCTAAATAACTATTTGGGTTGTGCATTGCATGGTTTATCTCCCCAGTAACGGCCCAAAGGGCTCTGGAAAGGTATAGGAATATACAGGACGCTGTCCACACCAGCCAAAGGCCAGGGACAACCTTGCTATCCAACGTTGTGGAACGGGACTATACGTCATAGCACTAATGTGCTACGCTCCCTTACGCCACACAGACAGAGCCAAATGAGAGGCATTTCACAGGATGTCTACATTGGTTTGATATATACTAACATGCCAACTATCCCAGAAAGTTTTTCAAATACAAGATTCACACTGAAAAAGCAAGAACCACTAACCCTGACTCTGCACATACAGCTTCCAAAATGCAAGAGAAGACGACATTTACCTCCTGGGGCGCTTCTGCTTGTTTTTTGTGCGGCTTTTCCTTGTAGGTTTAGGCAGGATTCTTCTCTGTATGAAAAGGTAAAATCAAGATTAGACTGCTAATTTTTGATAAATCATCTCAATGAAGATCTAGCGGGCATGTACACTGCATGGTTTTCCTCCCCAGTAACGGCCCAAAGGGCTCTGGAAAGACATAGGAATATACAGGATGCCATCCGCACCAGCCAGAAGCTGGGGACAAGCTTGCTATCCAACGTCGTGGAACGGAACTGTACGTCATGGCACCAAAGTGCTACGCTCCCTTACGCCACACGGACAGAGCCATATGAGAGCAGTCTCACAGGATGTCCACGTTGGTTGAAACCACAATTCATGTGCTATTATCCTAAACCTGAATTTACAGTAATTTTTTTTACAGAACGCATGCCAGACCAAAACGGTATCTGGAAATTGCATGTGTGACAGCTCTTAACTCCTCAATTATTTTGTACATTCACAGTGAAGCAAAATACTAAGTTTGCAAGAATGGTATTGTGCTACTTTTGCTTTCGACATCTGTCATCTGTGACACTGAATTAACAGTGAATTAAGATTAAAATAAAGGACTTTCAAACAAGCACCAGAAGTAACGTAGTACAGAAAGTCAACGAAACCAAGCTCAATAAGCCTAACAAAACAGATATTCTGAAAAAGCATGCCATAGGAGGTGAGCCTTACCTGTGCGATGAAGACCACATGTTTGCCGCTGAATTTCTTCTCCAGCTCACGCACGAGTCTCACCTGGATCTTCTGGAAGGACTTCAGTTGGGGCACCGGCACAAAGATGATGATGGCTTTTCTGCTGCCACCAACATCAATTTCCTAAGTGAACCAATAGCATAAGTATACAAGTCAGTCAGTATTTCTACCAATCACAGTTTAAAAAGTGTGCACTGTATGGTTTTCCTCCCCAGTAACGGCCCAAAGGGCTCTGGAAAGGTTTAGGAATATACAGGACGTTGTCCACACCAGCCAAAGGCCAGGGACAAGCTTGCTATCCAACGTTGTGGAACTGGACTGTACGTCATAGCACTAATGTGCTACGCTCCCTTATGCCACACAGACAGAGCCAAATGAGAGGCATCTCACAGGATGTCCACGTTGGTTGTCACTCATGTATTTAACCATCAACACGACATTGATGTTACCACACAAAAAAAGTAATACTGATATTCCAAAAGTGAAAAGTACCTTAGCAGCGGTGATGTGAAGTTCCCTCAGCTGAGCCTTCAAGTCAGAGTTCATCTCCAGCTCAAGAAGAGCCTGAATAAGACAAGCAATACCTTACCCATGAGAACACATTATTTCATATTGTTAAACATTATTCCATATAATAATACAGATCACTAGACTATAAAGTCATCAGAATACAACACATGTTGATATACCTGGGAAATGCCAGACTCGAACTCGTCTGGCTTATCGCCATTCGGCTTCACGATTTTCGCGCTGGTACTGAACATGGCCTGTGTCTGAAACACAAACAGACTTTAGCATCAAATAATGTTTAATCCAAGCACTTTATAGAAAAAATAACAGAAGCCATCAAAATAGTTCCCAGGGTTCGCACAGGTGAACATGGTGATATTACATGTCAGTGCCACCACGGTAATAATTTTTTTTAACGCAATTCTTATTCATCTCAATCTTCGCGGAGTCCCTGACTAACTTTACATTGTAACTTTCTGTTCTCCTAAATCCACCAGCTACTATCAAGTACTTCCAGCTAAGTGTGCACTTAGCATGTTGTTAGCATTGGTTAGTTAACATAACTCCCCGTACAATATTCTTAATTCTACATACCCCACAAAAATACGATTTTTAAATATTATATTTAGCTTAATATTAGTATTTACAAATCACTTCACAGCTGCACATGGGCCGTAGCAACGCTCTAGTTGGCACGTCTGCTAGCACATCTTAAATATCTAAATTCAAGTATCTAAAATCAGCATCCATGGTCTATTATGCTCGCATCTAACGTATCATCATTAAAACATTTCGTAAACACTGAACATGAGGACAAATGTGATATATTTCAGACATTTAAGCCTAATATCCTTCTAGCTGGGCACATTCAGTAGACTCACCTCATACAACGACGGCCTGGGAAGAGGCCGTAATCTCGCGAGAAGCCGGTAAAAACGCGTTCGTGTATGGCATGATGGGAATGATCTCTCGTGCGCAGGGGGTCGCTGCGGGGTAATCTTTTTTACTTACTGTAACCACGAAGAAGTGAAGTACTTTCCCCAAAATGTATTATTATACAAGAATAAACATACAGCAAAACGAGATAGATGATGAAAAATATTATGTAGAATCAATTTGTAGAGCTATCAAAACATAAGGTTCATGTTGTGGAGAAGGATTAACTGGATACGTTTCATTCAAAATGTATCATCCTCATGCCCTTCAAAGGAATAATTTATACCGTTTGAATGGGAATTTAAATAAAGTCAGTCTACTGTATTATTCACACACACTGAAATGAAAGGTGAAACCTTACACTGTAGGGCCAGAAAAAAAACGAACAAAACAAAACATACCATCAGAAATTACATATATAGCCTACATGATACATGACATACACCAACATATTTTTTTTGTTAATGTTTATGAAGTCGTATAACAATTCTGTTCTACACACCACCTCAGTTGATGACGCTGTTTCAAGCGAGCCTGTCGCAGATAAATACAAAGAGAGGAAGACGCGATGCTGCAAGGCGATTGGTCAGCTGGCTGATGACGTAGCTATACCAGAAGCGTTGCATGCGTTGCTTTCGTTTTAACAAACACGAAAAAATTGAATTCGCTGCATTTCGTGAACGGTTTCGTCTCTGTCAGGTTATTTTTATGGCATTATCATATGAAATGTCACCACTTCTGGGTATTGTCATGTTTATTTTGCTTTGAGCAGAGATTATGTTCAGGTTGCCCAGGTTTTTCAATGTTGTACGCAGGACACTCTGTACGAGCGCAGAAGACATGGGCAAGAAAGGGACTTTCTTCTACGCTGTGAGAAAGGGATTCAGACCAGGAGTGTACAACACTTGGTGAGAAAATGCAACTATATGTGGTCTGTTTCTGTAATTGCTTTGTATTGTATGAGAACGTTGTATGGTTCTGTCTTGAAGGGATGAATGTAAACAACAGGTGGATAAGTTTCCCTCTGCCGTTTTTAAGAAGTTTGCCACTGAAGAGGATGCTTTGGCATTTGTGAGAAGTCAGGCAAAGGCGCCATTCACTGGAAGATCAGAGGGTAACATAAAACCCATTGTTTTCCTTCTGGATTCTTATATTTTTCTATAGGCCTAATTTTCGTAAAAGGTTGTTTTACTTTCAGTATTTACTAGTTTAACTTTTAGTCGTGGTTTAAAGGTATTTTGTGTCATCTGATTTCATGCAAATCACATGTATATGGGATAAGCATTATTGCATAATTACATATATTAAATGAATGATGTGATTGAATTTTGTTTCTTTGCATTTAAGGGTGTGACCCCGAGGTCCTGCCTCCTAGAAATATTCCTAGTTCCTCAAAAGTTGTTCTGCTTGGAAGTAAAAGGACACATGAGGACTTTGAGGATGAGGGAGAATCCAGTGTTAAACGAGTGAAACTCATTGAGCCCCCAAAGCCAACGGCATCTGCAGTCAGTAGTGATGGTTTCACTTATATGGGTAACTATTGTGGGCTGCAGAATCTGTATGATAACTTAATCCATATGTTATAAGGCTGTACCCTGAATGTATATGTTTTACAGGCGATGCAGTTGTGGTATACACTGATGGCTGTTGTTCAGCCAATGGGAAAATAGGAGCTCGTGCTGGAATTGGTGTATACTGGGGTCGTGATCATCCTCTGTGAGTCGTTCATGATTAAAAGCATTCTGGAAAATCAATATTTCAAGTGTTACCAATATAGCTTGAATTCACTGTCGGTTTGGATAAAAGCATCTGTCGAAATGTTTATATGAAGTTAGTATTTTTGTAAAATGATACAACAGGTTAATGTCTGACTGTGCTGTTACATGTCTTGCACACAGAAGCTTGACATTTATCTTCTCACATTTTTAAGTCAGCTCAACTTTGTGCATTTGTTTTACGATTTATTCTAAAAACAAAAGGAGGATTAATCAAAATAATGTTCAGTCGTATTGCTGTCACTGGTTCCCCCTCAAAAACAAAAATTGAGGCTCTTGTATTGGTCTGAAATTGTAACATGAATCTCTGTCTGAATTTAATAATCAGAAATGTGGCTGAGAGGCTTCCAGGGAGACAGACCAACCAAAGAGCAGAATTACAGGTAAATACTCGTTCATTTCAGAGTTAGGTGCTCTTTCTCCTCCTCTGTTATTGCTAACAGCATCATTAAATATTTTATCACAGGCAGCTTGCAAAGCACTCGAGCAAGCCATAGAAATGAATTTTAAAAGAGTTGTGTTGTACACGGACAGCAAGTTCACCATTAACGGTATGTTCTCTCCACCTGTCTGCTCAAACTCATATTTACTGTAGATTTGTGTTCATGAGTGAATGTATTGTTTCATTGCCAGGGTGTTAAAGTGTTTTATTTCAAAAGGCATCACAAGTTGGGTCAAGAACTGGAAGATGAATGGCTGGAAACTTAAAGGAGGGGGGATCGTAATCAATAAAGAAGACTTCGAAAAGCTGGACAAACTAAATGCAGAACTTGAAGTTGTATGGGTAAGTTTTATCAAAGTCCGTTTACGGAAGTCGTGCCATGTTCCTAACGCCTCTGGGCAGCTATTTACATCGTAGCCACAGTCCTATCTACTTGAATGGGGGGAGGCAGATATTTCTAAAATCGCTGGCAAAAATCACAATTAAACGGCATATTTCCGATCAATAATCAAACATGACATGAACCGTATCATAACTTTGGTTTGCTAATCTTAAATTGCGCTAAAAATCACCTTTTTCGATGTCGGCTCATCTACTGTGCCTGCGAACCAGGGGCTGGATTAAAAAAACGTTAAGAAGAAAATTCTTCTTAACTGCCATGTATTTTCTTAAATTCTAATTTAAGAAAAAAGTTAAGAAGTTTTTTCGGGAATACATAACTTTCCTAAAACAGTTCTTAATTTTTCTCAAAATTGATCTTAGGAAAAAAAAGAATCCAAATTCTCTTAACAAAAGCTGTCATAAATATCATAAAAATTAATCTCAAAAGGCAAGATGTTTACTTCATGTATTGGGTTGTTTCACATGTGATGTGTATTGTATACCAGAATTATAATTTTGACGTTTACTTGCCATTAAGGAATATTTATTTTGATAAAAAAATTATAATGTCCAGCTCCCTTACTTTAGCTTTCATTATTAAAAACAGAGTGCTTTTTACATTATTCTGGGACAAAGTGACTCGAAACTGAGAGGGTCACAAGTATTATGCTGTAGTAACGCAAAAAGTATTTTAATAAGTATATATTTTTTAACGGTTGCTAACATATTAGCTATAACATGCGATCTTAAATGCCGTTTAACACATCACATGCAAATATATATAGGCTATAAGATTGCAATGTGCTTGTACATAAAGTTTATTGTATAGATAAACCGTGAACAGTGACGTTTGAGCCTCGGTGGAGAGTTGGCTAAAAACAAAGCACGCCCATTCGGAAAGATGATATGATTGGTCAGTTTTACTGTCACTCAAAATTAATCTCTCTCATTGAATTACTATTGTACTGTCAGCGGTATGCTAATTGAAGGCGCCCGACGTAAGCACACGTATAACATCGCAGAACTGTGACTGCTCCGTGATCTAGAATTACTCTCGTGAGACTTGGAAATCTCACGTGGATAGAGTCCGCATCAATCCAGCAATTATATGACCAGCACCTGTTCATAAAATCGTCCGACTTTTATTGAAAATAATATTTCAAAGTTTTTAAAGATTTTTTTACTATGGTTTAGGTCATCACAGAGGGCCTAGAGGACCCTCAGGGTTCGCTACTGGATAAACGCATACAGTTACCACACGAGCAAGCGAGTGTAATCATATATTTTATCCTTACGACAAAAATTAAGATGCCCTTAAGAAAATATTTGAGATCTTTTAAGAAATGTTTGAGAATCGCACTTTCGAACATTCTTACAATCTTCCTATAGTTTATCTTTATAATCAATCTTATATTTTGTCTTAAGAACAGTTTCGTGAATCGGGCCCCAGCTGCGCACAGACTGGCAAGCGCCTCACGAGAGCCCCGCCCCCAGAGAATCGTCTTTACTGATTGACGATTGGCTTGTTTTACTCGAAGGCGGGACTTCCTTCGCTAGAGCGGCCATATTGAGCGTTGCATTCCTCGCCATTCATTATAACGGCATTGGCGCATCTTCTTAATTTGAATATCTTTGATTTTATCTGAACGTGCAGTGTTTTAAAATATGCCGTCTTTAGTTCTCATGTGTTTTAAATGTGTAAAAGAAATACATGACGTTGGCCATGTTAAATTACAATATTAAATATAATCTTTCTTATTATGTGTCTAGATGCACATACGAGGTCATGCTGGATTTACAGGCAATGAAGAGGCTGACAGATTGTCCAGAGAGGGAGCAGCAAAGCCCCCATGTTAGCAATGTTATCACTTTTTATGACATAAAGTTATTGTCTAGGCTGTAGTTTATTTGTCTATGCACTTTTTCTTGATTTGTCGCTTTTTAAAAATGCTAGTGTTGTGTTGTTGAAAACAATAAGAGAAACACATTTTCTTCTTTTCTAAAGAGCAACGCTTGTACAAACTTTGGGTATTTTAATGTGTTTATTTTTTATTGTTATACAAGGCAGTTGTCATTTGGATCGATCCTGAGATAGATTCTCTGTAATTATTTCTCATCTCTCAGAAACTCTTTTACT
This sequence comes from Triplophysa rosa, assembly GCF_024868665.1. NCBI lineage: Eukaryota > Metazoa > Chordata > Actinopteri > Cypriniformes > Nemacheilidae > Triplophysa > Triplophysa rosa. The sequence continues at coordinate 9,157,445 of NC_079904.1, read as the reverse complement.
TTGAAGCACTCAGGACAGTTTTCGGATGTTACAAGCAACAAAAATAACTGTACTCAGCATGCTTGCCTCGGTTGTAAACATGACCATTATTGTACCACTGTAATTTGTTATTGATTATTTTTTTGAAGGTGCTGAAAATTAAGGGTATTTTTGCTCTTATTTTCAGAGTGGAGATTTCAAGTTGTGACTTGGTCATTTCTTTGAAAAATACCAAAGTTGAAAAGCCTTAACATGAACAGCAGGTGTCACTGCAGTTCATGCTCAATTTGGATGGAATAAATAAAGACTAGATCTTATCTTTGCCGTAATATGGTCTTGATTGTTGACTCCTAATTTATTCATTATATAATATTCCTCATGTTTGGTTCTGATCAAGGCATTTTTAATAACAATACATTTTTTGTATTCAAGTACATACTGAATGACTGAGAACTGATTGTCAACAAAATTCCCCTTGGCTGGTGCACACCATACAGTCATGGTAGTTGTTTAAATGTCCCTTTTTGTTTTTCAGTACATACTAGTCACATTTCTCAAAACAGTGCAGGCAAATTTTTGGTAAAAACTAAGGAACAAGCTTTAATAAAAGCTACCTACTGAATATAATATGAAAATGGAAGAAATGTTTTGAAATTATAAAAATGTTCTTAACCAAACACAAGTATTAAAGGCGTAGTTCACCCAAAAAAGAAATTTCTGTCATGAATTACTCGGGTTGTTCCAAACCTGTATGAATGTCTTTGTTTGGTTGAACACAAAGAAAGATATTTGGAAGAATGTTAGCAACTTAGATTTCTGGGGCGCCATTGAAATAATTATTGTATAATTTATTTTATTTTCTTGAACCCAAAAGAAAATATTTTGAAGAATTTAGGAAAACAAACAGTTCTGGGGAACCTTTGTCAACCATGGTAGTCAATGCAGAAATCTCAGTTACTAACATTCTTCCAAATATCTATCTTTGTGTTCAACAGAACAAAGAAATGTATACAGATTTGGACCAACTTGAGGTTGAATAATTCAAGACAGAATTTTCAATTTTGGGTGAACTAAGTATTTTTCCTCATAGATGAGCATTACAATTCACGCCACCTTAATTAATGAATTTATCCAGATATATACTCTATATATTTATATAAAATAGACATTTAAATCAAAGAATTTGGCATATCACATGTTTTAAATTGGTTAACTTTATACACAAGGATTTTAACATTAAGCAGCAAGAGAGCAATGGCCTCTTGTTTATGTTCAGCATTCCAACTATTCTCTGTTGTTTATCTCTGTCCTACTCCGAGCTTTAAATCTGCGTCTAGACAGAAGCCTTGAGTGTGTCTTAAATACAGATAAGCGGCGCAACAGGTAGAGAAAGAGCAGGGCATCATCTTTTTCATGAAACGAATGGGACTCTCGGCACAAGGGGCACAGAGGAGTCCATTCTAACCTTCTCTTACAGGGTTCTGCTCCTCTGAATCCCCGCTGAGATCCAAGACCTTCAGAGCGGGATGTGCGAGAACAGTTATTGGTCAGGAGAATCTGATTGTCCTTGTCTGCTGAAAACAAGAAGGATTTAGGGTTCGTAACCTCTCACAGCGTCAGGTTTCCTGACCTTAGCTTGTATGGATTTTGTTCTGAGCAGATTCTCATATGTCTGACCCTACAGCTAAAACCAAAGTGAACCAAAGTGATGGAGACTCCGTGAACGTGTTTTTGTAATCTAACAATGTCTTATTTTGGAACGCATCAAATCTAAATATGGACACTGGCTGTAATATTTATGGAAGTTAGTATGATTTAGCTCTCATCTGAAGGTTTTTTGATATTCAAAGGTGCTGCTAATTTGTTGGTGATTAAGGAAAGATGGAGGCATACCGAAACCACCCCATCATTACGAAACATCTGGTCTCCGCTCTCTTCAAAACCCGTGTCACAGCTGACTCGGGCCCTCAAATCTGGAAGGAAGTGTAAGGGAATTTCCTCTAATGAATCCGACAATCGCACGACGAGTCCTCTTTGTGCTGGAACTTCAATGGAAGCCACATTCGGAGCAGGCGCAGGGAGTCGCAATCAAAGGCACCGGCAGCCGTTACCACGGGAGCAAAGCTGCGGCTTGTAACCGAACAGACATCTGTTTCCATGACAGCTGTCTGGAGCGGCATCAGCCTAACTAACTGCTGCCTCAGAACTAGTCTGACTGTTTGATATCTCCTGCGATAAAGACGATAGAGAAGATTCTGCCAGGAACCCTCGCCGCTTATTGTTTTGATGCGCTAATGTAAAGAGAGAAGTTTGCATTTGTTTTTATTTTGTTCCGTCTTTGAAGCCATTGGAATCAGAGGGGGAAGAAGAAACACCCGGGAGAAGTAAACATATGGAGTAAACTAACCCGTTGAGCTCGCCGGAAACCGTTTTGGAGAGATGTATCTGCAACAAAGGGTACAAAGGCAGTATCAAAAGCGAGACAAACAACCGTACTCTTTAATAGACCAGTATCTGTGTGGTTTAGATGCCTGCTGATGGTGGGGGTGAGGTATTGTGCTGTTTGCAAGGGCAAGGCCTGTCCACAGAGAGGGGCTTGACAAGGTGAGCTCCAGCACTGCGGCACTCTGCAGCTCTCTTTCTCCCTCTCTCTTTCTCTCTCTCGCTCCACCCTTCCCTATTCCTCAGATAGTACACCTGCTCGGGAGTTCTCCCAAACCCACAATCTCTCCTAGACAACACGACAGCTAACGCTGCTGTAAGTTGTTGTAAGCTGCAGTTATAAGTTGTGTGGCTAAGAAGGACCGCATTGTCTCCCATTCAGCAATTGGAAACATGAGGTACATACGGATATACCCTTATGAGCAACAACGTCGATAATGATGCAAAGTCCTTGACCCAAATAGTGCAGATGGCCAAGCTCTGAGCTGCCACTTAAAATCAGAGTGCTCGGGAGAGTTCGTCGTGTCGCCTGGCCTTCAGGCTGCCTCAAACTGTGTGCGTATGAGACTGACTCATCAAGCTACCAGAGAACTCAATTTTATCCCACAGCAGGTGGTTCATTCTCTTAAAGCCGAGTTCCCCATCACATGCTCTCTGATGAGGCAGCCAAGGTACCTCTATATGTATGAGCCAATCAAGCGGTTTTTTATTGATAACTTTGGCAAGGCTGTCTTGAGCAAAAATGTTCAGCGTTTGAAGAGTGAAAACGATTGGAACATCTGTGTTTTTGTCACACTTGCACAAAAAGTTGAGATCATTGGGGAAAAATTAGATTTTTTGTGTTCTTGTTTTGCATGGCTTTACAGCCAGAAAGATAAGGGAGAAAAGTTTATAGTTTGCTTTGTCATCAGATAGACAACAAAATACTGTGACCTTACTGAATTGGATTTCCTGACCATTAAATCAATATGTTCTATATTTAATATGTGTGGGTTGAGCATGCTACATTCTGGACATACATCCGCCATGTTTTACTGGATGTGATCTGTTTTTTTATTATGTAATAACAAACAACACTGAAAAACTATGTGCCTCTACCTGTATGTCTAAATATTTATTATTTTAGTTTATACTTTTGTTTGCTCAGTTTATCTCAAAAATCTATTTTTTTATTTTTTATTTTAAGTTGATGTGTGTCTTATATAGCAAATTGTTCCCTGTCTTGTATTGTACATTGAAAAAAATTAATTTCACCAGATGAAATAAACAATAATAAATAACAATTAAAAAATTGGCCTATTTCAACATTTTCCAGTATTTACAGTTAATAAATGTTTGAATTTTGCAGCTCTACACGTCCCGAGGTCTAATGGTATGGAATACTGTCCATCTGCGCCCGTATTCTTAAAGCTTCTAAGAATCCTCTAAGAAAGCTCTTAATTTATCTTAAAAACTTCTACTTAGGAGTCTTAGCTTAAAAACGATTCAGGATCAATCTGAGAGAAACTCTGAGCAAGGAAAAGACAAAAACTTTTATCTTAGTGAGGAGGCGGGGCTGACCCCGTTGCTATGTATGACACAGTCTTTTATAGACTGTGATTGGTTGGTTGACCATGAAGGAAAAAGAGCGCTTTTAAGTATAGGGTCATTAGTTTGAGATTGCACATGTCTATTTTTCTGTTTTACCATACTCGCGCGCACACACACATGCACTATATATATATATACAGTATATATATATATATATATATATATATATTCTTTCTTTATTTTTTATTTACCATGCTCTTAATGTCAACGTATTTGATAGAAAATGAACAGTGGCCCAATAAGTTTCTGTAAGTGCTGTAATTGTTTGTGTGATCACTGGTTGTGACAGAACCAAATCGTCTCTGCTGCATAGCTGCATTTCTCCAGTTGCTAAATATGTTAATGTAGTTATTTCTTTTATTTCTGGCGCAATGGCATATTTGCGCTGTTTTGGAGATGTTCGCGTGTCTCTAATAGGATCGGTCACAAACATCTAATGTGTTGTGTCTTATTAACTCACTGTCATTCAATTCAATGTCATTTTATTTTATAGCGCTTTTACAATTTGCATTGCATCAAAGCAACTATACAAGAAAACCAAAACCAAGATAATCAAAAGTTGAACACACACACACACAAAAAAAATCTGATAAACCTTAAAAGTATGGAAATTGTCATGCATTGCAACACATTTCTTCTCACTTTTCATGTTTCTTCCATTTTCTCTGCTGCTAAAGAAACTCTTAAGTCTCTTAAAAGTCCTCCTCGCTACTTCTAAAATTTGGGACCTTAAGAGCTCTTTTAAGGGTTAAGATACTTTATGAATTACTTTCTTCTTTACTAGGATCTTTTCTGTAATTCTAAGGGGAAACGCCCACATTTCTAAGGATTTTCTTAGAATTTTGTCACTAGGAGCAACACTTTCATGAAAGATTTTTCATGAATAGGGGCCCTGGCGTATACTGAAAAATCTCGGAAGAAGCAGTAGACCATCCGGGTATTTCTAACTTACTGGGGTTTTTTTTGCATGCTGAGGTTTCTGGTGTGGTTCATTTCTCATACTGATTTTTGTGTATTACTGTACACACTATGGAAGTGAATTATTTCACATAGAGACTATCTAATATAGTGTTTAACACAATTTCATCAAATTAATTGTAGACATGCTGCACTAATTAAAAAAAACAGAAAGTATCCAAATATTTTTTGTTTGGTCTTTTAAAACATCTACTGCAATGACCTCAAGACATTTTACTGTACGCTGAGACAGGATGGTATACAAAAACAACTGCAAAGCTGGATTTATAATTTGTTTCAATATTTAGAAAAATGATTTCAGCAGATTGTTTTGCATGTAGATAAGACGGAATCCACCTCACCTGGTGGTACGTTCACTACAACTATCAGCCCATCGTGAGCCCTCACCTTGATGAGGCTGCCAGTCAGAGTTGGCAGGTTCTCAGCTGCCCTTGACCATGAGACGCCACAGAGAGATATAGAGACAGAGAGTTAGAGCGAGATCAACATCGAGGGTGACAAGGTGAAGAGCAAATGATGCCATTAAAAGCAGCAGCTGTTTGCTGAAGCAGAGGCTAGACTGGTCAACCCTGCCACCCATAATGATAACAAGGTCAGCAGGGTCATGCTGCTCAGCATCGTGCCACCCCACGCCCCCCATTCATCAGCTTCCCCGCCTCTAATTATGCAGTAGCCTTCTAACCGAGCATGAAATATTATTATACTGAGACGAGAGACCCCCCCCCTTCACGGGATGCGTAATGAACGCTGAGCCAGCAGCCAAACACAGGATAACTGCGATGTCTCTGTGTTACAACGTCCCATTACCAAGCTAAGAAATTCACAGCGGGCTTGTGAAGACGTTTGGGTTTCTGTAAGAGGACGAAGTGAGGTCAAATTTTTCGAGCCATGGATTTAAATGGAAATTTCTAAAAGGCTTTCAGGATAATGGCCTTAAAGGTCTGTGTATGAAGTTTAGTGGCATCTAGCGGCGAGGTTGCGAATTTCAACCAACGGCTGACTCCACCGTTTGTCCCTCATTTTTCGAAGCACTACAGTTCCCAACCAGGCACTAAGATGTCGTCACATTTTCACTTCTTTGCTGAAGGAGATAACATATTTACGAAACTCACTCTGTAGAGCAGTTTGTCCGTTTAGGGCTACTGTAGAAACAATACGGCGAATTCCATGTAAGGGGACCCGCGGTGTATGTAGATAGAAATAACTCATTCTAAGGTAATAAACGCTTCATTATGCAAGGTCTTTATACACCTCTAAAGACATAATATATTATAATCCATTTCTGTCAATCCTCCAAAAATCACACATTGAACCTTTAAGTTTATGAATAAAATGTTTTTTTTTCTACAACATAAATTAGTCAGACCTCAAGTGTCAATTTTTAAAAACGTTGTATGATTTAGCATTTAAACATTCTTAAGAGTTGTTAAGTTGTTATTTTAAAGTAGACATTGGTTTCAAAACTCAAGTTTTATGTATGACTGTATTTTATTTTATGTCGTAAAACGTTTCATCTAGTAATGTTAACTACAGACCTTTCTTTACTCATAAATCAAAAACCCCGAAGGGAACCCATGGTGAAATTTCTTCTGGGTTGGCCTACAAACTGACGTCATGACTGAACAGCTTTATTTATTATTTCTGTCTGAACCAAGACAGGCAGTTTAGAGGTGCAAGCCTGAACAACAGCCTTTACTTGCCAGAACAGCAAAAAATTCCACACACTTGTTAAGAGTGAGACATCAGAATTTGCATGAGGAATGCCAAATTGTATTAAACATTAAATCACGCTCTTATTCCTCCCCTGGTACCCGAGGGGCTTTAGAAAATAAAATCATAATTGCCACAATCAACTGGTGAACCTGGGTTACCTCCGTGCCCAGAGCCCTGCGTGTTCATTGGTAGAGTCCCATGTTTAATCTTAATGAGCGTGAGATGCAGGCAGACACGCTGTGGGGTGCAGGGCCCTGCTGAGCACCAGGGTATTAGCAGAAGAGAGGGAGAGATAGAGCAGAGGACGCGTGTAAAATAATGAAATGATGAGAGCGGACGGTGAGAGTGCAGCATGATGCAAGATTTTAAATGAGTAGGTTGTGCGTGGAGGAAATGGTTTGGCTGGACAGGAAGCACACCAGATATTTATATAAATAGTCAATATTCAATTAAACCTATATATATTTTTCATTATTTAACATTATACACGTTTAATGTCTGTGAAAACCCATAAAGTCATTTTTTGTGATTTACTGTTTTCTATATACTGTAAAATCAAAAGGTCATTCTGTGAAAATATAACCTTAATATCTTTAATATTGACTGAGTAAGGTCATGTCAAAAATTGGAATCACAGTGACATTAATAGTTGAAATCAAACTTGTTTTCTTGTTTCCTCATAATTACGTTATGAGATTTTAGTCTGATTTTCAGAGACACATATAAATGTGAATGCTCTGGTGGTCGTTTTGGATAAAAGCATCTGCCAAATGCACAAATGTATGACAAAACAATTCTACACTCTGAATTTAGGTTATTTAGCATTACTATTATAGTGCCGTGACCTGTAGTTTTTCTCAATATATTTATTTATTTTGATGTTATTTTATCAGTCGGTCAAACTCAAAGACCACCTTGAATCCTTCACCAGGGCTCCAGACTGTTGTATATGGAAAAAGAACAAAAAAGACATATTGGCAGCTGGCCAGGCAGCTTTGAGGTGATTAAACAGGGACTGGAAATGTAAAAAGCCAGCAATTTGACATCACGTGATCAGTAACGTCTTTAAAATGTTGAAAATGTAGGCTTCGCCTGATTGGCAGTGCTATAGAAAACAACAGGCAATCTGGGCGCCGCTGAGAACAGCTTGATATGAGGGGAAAATGAGATGAGGTAGAGTGCTCTTGCGTACACAAGCTGAGGAAGTTTTTCCGCTCTATCATCATCATTTTCCACATTTTTTTCATCTTTACTGAAAAAAAGAGTAAAAACAAGAACTTTTACTGCTGAAAAATATTATTGATAACAGAGGTATTAAACTTGTTGAGCTCTTTAAACTAAACGGGCCTACAAAATGAAACTTTGGAGAGCAGGTGATGGTTCAAGTTTTCCGTTATAATATGCATGTGCAACACCCAGTGTCTCAAGGTTTGGGGTTAGCACTGTTCGGTTACAGATCTTGGTATATCTCCTTTAGTTCACCCAAAAAAAGATTATTTATTCACCCTTGTTTCATTCCATCCCTGCATGATTTTCTTTATGCAGAACACAAAAGATATTTAGAAGAAGGTCGGTGACCAAACAACATTGGACCCCATTGACTTCCGTTGTACAGACACAAAACCACTAGGACATTTCTCAAAATATCTTCTTTTGTGCTCCACAAAAAGAAAACGTCATATAAATATTTTAAATGACATGTGGGTGAATAAATGATGACAGAATTTGAATTTTGGATTGAACTTAACAACCAAAAGTGGGCATGCATTTTGATGGAACCAAATTATTGAAAAAATTCCATCACGTTTTATCATCATATTATAACAGAGGTTTTTCAAGTACCTAATTTTTAATTTGGATGGCTGAACTATTGACATCAGGATGATTGCTAATGAAAGGCTTGGGGTGAGAAAACATCACAGACCACTCAACGGAGCCCTCTGTCCACGTCAGGCTTCTTGAAACCAACTCTCCGACTAATTCATCCATCTCTCTCTCCCTCTCTTCCTCTCTGCTACCTCTCCGCCTAATCTTCCTCTCCTAGCCAGTTATGGATAACCGACAGGCGGTAATCTTCTGACAGGCAGAACTAAACTACCCGGAGGCAGCGCTGTAGATAATACAGGCAGGTTATGAGAACTCAGATGCTGGCTAGTTTGAGTCTCTGCAGCTCATCGGCAGACAGCATGGGCCTGCCTTCAACTTAATTAGCTTCCCCCGAGATCTTCCTCTGACGGCATCAGGCTGAATGAACGCGTGCATTCGCGTGCACGTGGGTGTGTGCAACAGCAAGTGAAAAAGAGACAGAGTGACAGAGAGAGAGAGAGAGAGAGACGACCATGTCTGGTCAAGTACACAGAAGAAGGGACACCATTATCAGTCCATCAGATGTGAAGGAATGTCTCTCCCGCTGTGGACGGGGTCCAGAGTGGTCCTGACTCGGAGGGGGGCGAGAGAGGCGGATCTTGGACGCATCTAGCAGTGCAGTGGGAGAGATGCAAAGGGAGGGATGGAAGATTTTCTCTGTGTCTTCTGTGAGATGAGTCAGTGGGTTTGTTGTGCTTCGTTTTCTGTCTCGCTGGAGCACGGGCTTCTGCAGCAGAACTGCGCGAGCATGTTGGCAAACAGTGCCACACAATATACAGCAGCACTGCGCCAAAGCAACGCATACAAAAATCATGCCATGTGTGCTGTTGGGTCCAAATATATCATTTTGGAAAGTGGGACATGTTTGTAAATGTTTCCTATGTAGCAATGGTGTCCAGTAGGGCTGCTCTTAAGGGATAGTTCACCAAAAAAGTGTCATCATTTATTCACCCTCATGTTGTTCCAAATCTGTATATGACTCTTCTGTGAAACACAAAAGAAGATATTTTGAGAAATGTCTCAGTGGTTTTGTGTCCATACAATGGAAGTCAATGGTGGCAGTGTTGTTCAGTTACCAACGTTCTTCAAAATGTCTTCTTTTGTGTTCCGCAGAAAAAACAGTAATCATGTTTGGAATTACATGCCCACTTTTGCAAAAATTGCTTTAATGATAACACCTGTTTCACACACACAAGTGTGTCACAGAACCGTCAGTGTATCTACCGTGCAGGCACACAATGTGTTTTCACACCAACATAACACAACTGCTCTAGACATAAAAAGTGATTTCAGGATTACTATTTTGAGTATTTATTTTCGTAAGTACGGAAAAATTATAACATGATTATGTAAAGTTGGCCATTGAGATTTATAACAAACTTTGATTATCGTGAAATCTAACTTACATAAGAAAGAGGATGGTAATGAATCTACACTGAATAGTTAAAACAAAAGTTATAAAATGCTGATCTGCGTACATTCTTCTGGTTATGTGTTTTGTTTTAGGACCAAAACTTGTCTCTATGGCACATGCATGTACATCCTATCCTGAATTCTCTTCTGGAATGAATGCTTTGCCCCCACTGGACTCCCATTGCCCAGAGAGTCTGCTGTACCGCTGTGCCTGCTGTGACCCCATGGATAACTTTGTGGTGACCGCAAGCACTGCTGATTGATCATCAGAGAGAAAGGGAGGGGCATGCCACCCATATATAATGCTAAGCTGCCAAGTAGAGCAGATGGTACAACTCAGTGCAAGTATGCATTAGTTCTCTCTCTCCATGCTGTTTATCAGTAAACATTATAAAGGGCATTCGGGGATGAAGCAGTACCCTTGTATTCTTCATACTTTAATATTTCATGAATTCCTCTAAATGTCTCCACTGCTACCTTACAAATAACAAAAAAACTTCATGATGTCCTATAGTGATTATCTATTTGAAACATCTGGCATTTCTTGTCAAAACATAGTTTAAGGGGGAAAAATCTGTCATCATTTACTCACCCTCAAGTTGTTCCAAACCTGTATTCATTTCTTTGTTCTGTCGAACACAAAAGAAGATATTTGGAAGAATATTTTTAACCACACAATTTTGGGGAACTGTTGACTAAATGTAGTTTCGTTTCCATACTATGATAGTCAATAGTGCCCCAGAACTGTTTGGTTACATTAAAAACATTCTTCCAACACCTTTCTTTGTGTTGAACAGAACAACAAACTTTTTACAAGTTTGGAACAACTTGAGGGTAAGAAAATGATGAAAGAATTTTCATTTTGGGTGAACTATCCCTTTAAGGTTTAGTACACACTTACACTATTTATACAAAATAGCGCAGAACAGTCCACAAGTATATGCGATTTGGGACGCACCTTTAGTGTTTTGGAACATGGTAGCTGATTTTTCGCAGTGAATTGCTGATCTAGCTTGGAGCAGCCATCTACCATGTTTCAAAACACAGCAACCAACTTGAGCTGAATTTTATTGTATCACCATATCAAAATTTACAACCAATTTATGCAGAAATTCAGCTATATGGGTTCACACACATTTTTGCTTACTTTTTCTGTAACTGCAGCTAATTTCAGCCTTTTATTAACCAGCTGCAACAGCCATATTCCTTTGTCGATCAGAAATATGTGTTGATGACTGCCAGACGCCGCCAGGCTTGTGTAAGCATCTGTGCTCACTTCTGGCCCTGGAATGCTGAGGAGTGGCTGGCACGAATTAAGCTGGTGTTGATACAGTAGTAGAGGGTGAGCGCTGCAGGTTTGGTAGGACTGGAGAGAGCAGAGCAGTATGGGTAGCATGAGGTCACTCAACCGCTGCCCATTCATCAGCCTGCGCCACCAAGCCCCATAGCTCCTCTGTCACCTTGACAACACAGCCCACAGCAACCTGCCCCGCATGAAACCTTGCTATTGATTTCTTTTGCTCGTTCTAGCTCTATGTTCAGTCATTCGTTATTTCACTCTCGCTCTCTTTCTCTTCTCTTCTGCACAATGTCCCTCTACGTATTTCTAGCTCTTTATTCAATAAAGTGAAGGTTTTCTTTGTTGATTTGGGATCAGTTTGAATTAAAAACAGTCAGTGGAGGCGATATTTAGATTTGGACAAGCACTCACTCACACTTTCTTGGTTTGGCTCCAGGTCTGAAGTCAGTCTGACATGACAGGCAGGAGAGCACTAAGAAGTGGCATTACCAACTGAGGGCACTGCGGCATTTCAAATGGAAAGCCACTAAGGGAGGGAAAGGGGGAGGCCAATATTGGAAAGATTCCCTACTAATGGAATGGGATACACTCTCATCACTCGCAGCAGGGCACACACACACCTATTGCTAAATGAAAAGGACGTTCTGAAGGGATCATCCTGCTTTACTGTAACAGTGAGCTTTACAGAAGGTCATTCGTGCCCACTGCCATAACACTGTACAACTCATCCACCACATACGTACAATGGACCTTTGGTGAATTTTACACACCCAAAACCCTGTCATTTCACTGCTTTTCCTGAGAATATAATATAAAAAGTAAATATATTTGTGCAGTTTTGTCACAGGATTTACAACCGACTATACCTTCTAATGCCCTGCATTATTTATTACATGCTGTACAATGTTCTTTTATCTGTATCTATCTATTACATATAAATCTGTTTATAGCAGACACTTATTTCATTATTTATTTAATCTCATGTCATTCAAAACCTGTGTATGATTCTTTCTTCTGTGGAACACCAAAGAAGATATTTTGAGAAATGTCTTATTGGTTTTGTGTCCACACAATGGAAGTCAATGAAGTTTAATGTTTGGTTACAAACATTCTTTAAAATATCTTCTTTTGTGTTCTGCAGCAGAAATACAAAGACATACAGGTTTGGAATAACACAAAGATAAGTAAATGATGAAAAAAATCATTTTGGTGTGCACTCTCCCATATCTTTCCCATTTTCCTCAGAACAATGAAGTTACATTGGAAAAAATTGTAGCTCTTTATTTTATAGGTGCTGACCCCTGCTGATGTATTCACACACATGCAGCTGAAGGTTACAGTTGGTCACATGATCGTATCCGCTTTGTGGGTGTACAAATCAATATTTGGAGTGTCGGCAACAGGGTGTCCTTGGCGTAGTGCGTTGAGCTCTGAGTGTTATAGGTTAATGTACATTTGCTTTTCTCTCAGCAGCATTGATTCACATCAGTGTAACATGAGAGATACGTACAACTGTTGCTGAAATGCAACAGCAGACGCTTGTCCTGCATGCTCTGGGGACAGTCAGAAGTGGTGTATGCGAAACTGTTGAGAGGAGAGAGTGTGAAGCCATGCCCTTGCATTATGACCTTTTCTTCTTTTGTTAGTATCGAGTGTTCATCTCCACTTCACCCGAGCACCAGTCGTCTGGGCTGCCCACTGCTCCACTGTCATAAAGTCTGGCTCATGTATTTTTGTTAAATGTTAATCAGCTTTCTACAGTCTCAACCTACAAGGTTTTTACTCACTCTTTGTGTCTTATGTTGGTTTGTTGTCTATCTTGTGTTCGTTGTTTTTCAGTTCATTTGAGAGGTTTGGACGTGATGAAAAGCATTAGTTTTAGGTTCATGAAGAGTTTATTTGCATTTATTTGTTTATTTGTGTGTGTGTGTGTGTGTGTGCGTGCGTGTGCGTGTGTGTGTGTGTGTGTGTGTGTGTGCGTGTGTGTGTGTGTGCGTGTGTGTGTGTGTGCGTGCTATTATTACTTAATCAAACCAACTGCAGTTTGATTGATATTACTTGCACAATAAAAAATATCATTTTGGAAAATTAAGTTTGGAGTAAATGGTTGCCAGATTGATTATTTTTCAATTTCTGAAAAATCATCTTTCCCCGGAGAGTGGCTTATCAGTGGATGCATGAATGATCAACAACCTGATCTCACGGGCTAATTCGTGAATTTGTACAACTCACGATGGGAATTGTACAGAAACTTATTATTATTATAAGAATGCAATACTGCAGGGGTCTTCAACTACTTTTCTTTGAGGGCCAGATTCTAAAAGGATAAATAGGATGTGGGCCAGTTTTTTTACCATAACCTCATTTCTTCTGTTATTTTGTATCTCTGTTATTTATTGCATTTTGTTCCTTTTATACTGTTATACGGTTACATATAGGCCATATATTAAAACATGCACCAAATTTTGCATTCAGTATTTGTGTCTTTTCATGATATTTAATTTAAAGATATTGTCTTTATAATTGTATTTTATATTCCTTAATGCGTTAGTTTACCCAAAAATGAAATAGCTGTTCATTTACTCACCCCCAGTCCCCCAGTACATCCAAGATGTGGGTGGTATTGTTTTTCTAGATTGTAGTTATTTGGTTGAATTAATGAAAGTCAAATGAATAAAAGTCAAAAACACTAATACATTCAGCACAAAAGTTATCCCTGCCCCTTGTGACGTTAAACTGGTGTCTTATAAAGCGGATCAATTGGTCTGTGCAAGAAACTGAACGCTATTGTCGCATCTTCGGGTGAAATCCAATCGCATTCATGTGTTTTCTGTCAGTATATTAAATGTTTCTTGTGGATTTCTGCATGTGTTTTTAATTTATCTTAATAACTAACTATTTTGCATAAGAACTGTGCTGGCAAAATATAAACATAAGCAACACTAGTAAAGTCAGTGTTTATGTCTAATGCATATATTACACAAGTGAGCTCTTATTAAATAATTGCACATTTAAATGATTTCAATAGCCTATTATTATATACTTTGCTAACTGCATGAGACTTTTTAGTAAAAAACAACAACTTGTAACCTTATTGCATACCTGAGTGACCCAAAATTGTTAATGAATTATAAATACATAACTTTGCAGAAATGCATCAAAAGCAAGAGTTAAAAACTGCATGAATATTTGTAAGGGAAGTCAGGAAATAAGTTATTTTTGTATGTAATACATTAAACACGCATCTGTCATATCACGTGACAAAAGAACGAACTACTCAAACCCGAAGACTCGGGCCCTGTCCCAAATGGCGCACTCCGGTCTTGTGGACCTCCTCCGAGTCCACACTTGGTGACGTCAGGAAGTGCAGACCTATAGGGCACTAGGCACGAGTCCACAAGGGTACATGGGAGTGCATTTTGAGACAGACTTGAGGTCATCACACCGGAAAGAGCAAGCGGTGCTTTCTAATCACTCTCGCGGTACTTTGTTGTCATTCGCTGATCAGTCTGCGCAGCGCCGTGAAGTCGACCACACTTGTTGTCCCATTGTAGTTATTTGGGACTGGAGCTGCCAGTTTTTATTGTTCTGTATTTCATATGTTGATATGCCACCCGAGCATTATGCAATAGATACTTATGTTTGTAATGCATTCATTTGTCATGACGTGAATGCAACTGCTTATACTTAATGTGGATAATGTGTTCTTAATATGCATATGTTGTTATTTAATATTTCACTATAATACAGAAGCTGTGTTGTTCAGCTTTACAGAGCCCAGAGACAACTACATATAAATCTACAACAAAACATGGCTTATTACCTTAAGAAAATGCACTGCATTAAAAGTTTTTATTCTTGAATAGCTGGCTTAATAGAAAATAAATAAGAAATAATGTGAATAAGTAACTTATTAATAAATTAATTTTGAATTTTAGCAAAACATACATTTAAAAATGTATCCATTTACATTTATTCATTTGGCAGACGCTTTTATCCAAAGCGACTTACAAGTAGGGTGCAGTGGACAGTTATCACTGCAGAGCAAACGGGGGTAAGGTGCCTTGCTCAAGGGCACGTCAGTCATTTCCTGGTGGCACTGAGAATTGAACCAGCGACCTTCTGGCTACGAGTCAAACTCTCAAATCACTAGGCCACAACTGACCCCCATCATGTTTACTTTAATGTCTGACATCCACGACACTCCTCCCATCCGTTCTGTGATTGGGCGTTCGCAAGGATTCCTGGGTAGGGGACTTCAGTGGAGTCTGCATCAATGCAGGCTTCGCCGAAGACAGAATCGAGGGCACAAAGGAGGCACTCGCGAGCAGACTTCTGAGCGCTAAAAAGACAAATGGGACACCCTACGGACTCATAGACTTGGCGAGCACGCGCAATTAAGTCCACGAGACCGCAAGTCCACATGAAGTGCGCCATTTAGGCAGGGCCTCGGGAGTTGAACTAATCATTTCTGTTTCCGGCACAGTCTGCATAGACTGGCCTATGGGGTTGTCACGTGACAAAAGAACGACGGGTAATTTGGCTATTAACATGCAACATTAATTTAACTCTGCTCAGATGAACGAAATGACTCAAAAAAAGATTCGTTCATTTTGCTGAACGAGATTCAAACATCCGAATCGCAAAAATGGCTCGAACTTCCCATCAAGTCTCTCCATTTATTTGAAATGTTATGGCGGGCTAGGTCAAGATGATTGGCGGGCCCCAAAATTATAATTTTGTGTTTCAACATCCACAACGCATGTTGGTGAACGGCTTTGCGGAAATACAGTAGTAGTATCATCAGGAAACGTTCAGTTCTTGCTGAAGCTCTCCCACCAGCCAGCTTGAAATCAGCACAATTTACGTCACCATCATTCTCGGCTTTTGCACCTCAGTTTTCCTCTCAGTAACTTAATTTCTTTGTGTATTTTGAAGCACCTCCAAGCGCGACGTTGTTTCATTCTCGGCCAGATGACCGAGTTATTTCGGTGTATGCGCACACCCACTCACCATCAGCGCTATTCTACTGTAATACCTCGCCTAATGATTCTTTCATGTTGTGCTAATGGTTTTGATTACACTGGCTAAGATCTTCATTATTTCGCAAGTGATTAGCCTGATTTTGAAACCGCGCATTAGAACAGTCATCATTTACGTCAGTCGTGCATTGTACGAGGTACAAGGTTGCAGACAGTTTGTCAAATAGATATTTTTGCTAGACTTTTCCCTCACCATTGTATAAATATTATATACAGCAGTAGCATTATCTTAAAGATTCCTGTGTCTTTAAATGTTCCAGAGAGAAATAGAGAACATTAGGGTGAGAGAGAGGGATCAGGGATGGTGTCGCTGCAGGGTTCCAGGGATTGATTGATGGCAGCCGTATTTACGCCATCAGGTTCCCTGTGTGGAGCCAAAATGGCTGCCTGTTCCCACCGTGAGTACAGGCACCCCCCGCTGCCACAGCGGGCTAAAAAGCACACTGACTTATGAGCAAGAAATATGAGCAAAACTCACATCTCAGAGATCGGGAAGAAAGGACTCTGTGATTTCACACAGCTTTGTTGTAGTAGCTACCAGGAAATGTTGGCATAATGGAACAGGTCCTAGTTTGGGATGCGGCAGGTTTACAGTCTGTTTATGTTCAGTAACGTATAAATCTGTTCTGGTTCCTGAGTTCCATCACATGCACTGATGTATTTCAAATGAGACCTAAGTGTGGCTATCGGGGAGCATTGATCTCTGCTGACATGACAGGGCTTCTGCAGTGCCCAGAGGAGAATCTTTGCTCAGAGGTTGCTCTTTCATAGCTCAGTAGACTAAATTGAGATCTCAGTTATGTTTAATTAATGTGTCAACCTAGTTTTTAGATGTTTAACAGAAACTACACTAAACCTGCAGCTTTAACTTGATTGTGGATTGCTTAGCTCTGCCATAACAGTCTTGGGAGAATTGAATTTGACTTTCTTCCCATTCACTTCTAACACAAAGCCAATGCAAGTCAACATTCTTCAAAAAAATCATCGTTTGTGTTCTGCAGAAGAAACAAACTCCTACAGGTTGGAAATGACAAGTGGGTGAAGACAGAATTTTCATATTTGAGTGAATCGCTATAGATATATTTTTGTTTTGTTTTCAGTTTTATTGTAGTTTTATTAATATTTTAAATTAGCTTTTATTTTTATCTTTTGAGTTTTTAAGTAAATTTTTGTTTAATTTTAATTTATCTTTTATATTGCTATATAAGTTTAATTTGCTTTTATTTGAGGTTTAATTTATTTTTATGAATTTTTATTTTTTAATTTTAGTGCCTTAACCTGCACTTACTTCAAGTTTATTGCTGAGCCGACATTTCCATTTTTTCCTAAAGGTTTCCAAATAACTTTTAGGCGAAATTTTATTTCTGTTAACAAAAATGTTTTAATAATTTTAGATTTAATTTTAGTTAAAAAAATTGCCTTGATCCCAACTTTAATAATATAAGAATATGACATTATGGTGTTTTAATACAAAATAATGTTTTCAACTAAAGAAACAATGTTATAAACATCTGGCGTGGCATGAGGGTGAGTTAATCATGAGAGAATTGTCATATTTGGAGGATCTATTTCTTTATACTACAACAACTAGGGCAGGGCTGGATTGGCCATCGGGCATACCGGGCATTTTTCCGGTGGGCTGATGTACTTTTTGGGCCGAAACGGACACATGGGCCATAGAGACGGACGGATTAGAAGCGTGAATCGGGCGCGTATGCACGGAACGTGAACGCGAACGCAATTGCGAATTGCACATGTATGCAGGAAAGGCAATGACAGCAGCACAACATACCACTCGCATCAACCCCCCCCCCCCCCCCCGACAAAAATGGAGAAGGGTCGAAGCTGGTCAAAAATGGCAGGGCCAAATTAACGTCCCAGTCCAGCCCTGAACTAGGGCTATCAAAACTTGGCTCTACTTGTTTAAGCATCCCAACCCCTCTAACCCAGCACCATTGGGCTTAACCGATGCTAATTTTCATTAGGTGGTGGAGAAATGACACACTATCTTTAACAGTTTGGCTGAAGTTGTTCTAGGCTGTGTTCCACCATTCCAAACTGAAGTATATACAAACTGAAAGTGCAGCAGTCTTGAAGAGAGTTTCCTGTCATCAGTATTCCTCCTGTGGGGCTTCCTAGCCGCAGTTCTATGGTTATGCTGCAGTTAAGCACTCTCTCTCTCTTTTTTTCTCTCTCTCTGTGACTGTCGGTTTGGGGGTGGGAGAGAAGGAAGTGACCTACATAGCACCATTCCCTCGCCTCGGTTGTCTTTTGCATTTCAAGAGATAATGAATAATTTACAGCTCCTCTCCCTCTCGCGAAAACGTGACAGCCTTCAATACAATTAACGAATTTAACAAGCCCCTGTGACAATCAGTGCACTGCCACTCAAAGGACTCGGATAGAGGCTTTGGATCCAAGTGCCTGAGGCGCATCACTGCGAAAAAAAAGAAAAGAAAATATGAGTGCCACAGGTGAGACTTTATTGGGAGCAGCTCACAGGAAGCTCAGTGGGGCTATGCGGCTCACAAACATCTGAGAGGTTCTTACTATTCAACACAACACCAGCTAGAGAGCAGCAAACTCTTTTATAGCACAGCTAGTGGAGAATTTGTAGCCTGCTTTCGCAAGCCAACCTTGTTTGTTTCCATGCACGCATTGGCGTCGTCGTCAGGGGCCGTGAGTGTTTGCACTTGGTTTAAGCCATGAGGAACGTTATGTTCCACGGTAAAAGATATGAATTTAAACATGCTTCAGGGCCAGAGTTCATGCAAAGTCAAGGATGTGTGCTAGTGTCACCACGGTCCACTGCCTCTCTGGGTTCCAATTATGCAGCGCAGGTTAGAGTACAGTGTCAGATTCTGAAACAAACGCACACGCTCACACTGTGAGGCGTACGCACACACCAGATCAATGGGGGAGTGTGTAATAGTTTTATCAGGGTGAGCGCAGGCACACGAGTGCACTCCAGCCTGCAGCTATGGCTGGGCTCCATGGGAGAAAGTCAATTACGGCAGGATGAGCCAGCCCGGGGTGAACATATGGGAGAGAGATAACGCAGCCAAAATGGCCGCTACACACTCCCAGCAGTCCCCGGTGCCCAAGTGTCGCGTGCCGCCCTCTGCCCTTCTCCATATTTACCTCACACCGCAGCACCAAACAACAACCATCTGCAGACTGTTGAACATACACCAACGACGGTACTTTTGCTTTGATGAAATGGAAATTAAAAGATGGAGGTGATGTAAATAAATCTCATTTGGTTGTTGGTTATCCCATAAAATCACAAAGGAGATCTCTGTTATATCACAGTTGTTTTACCTGAGATTGATGGTAATTAAAAGTAAAATGTCTGTAATTTGCAATCAGAGTTTTAATCAATTTAATAGTAACTAAAAAATAAAAGAGCAAATTATTAGAGCTATACAATCCACATTCATCTTTGTCCACAATTTTCTCATTTGTGTCTTAAAGGAGTAGTTCACTTCGAAATTTGCTCCCATTGACTTTCCATATAGGAATAAAAATTACGATGGAAAGTGAATGGTGGCCAATTTTGAAGTGAACTACTCCTTTAAGGACACCAGAAACATTTTACTGGACGAAGCGTGACTGTGCATTACGTCGTGTAAGCTATGTAAGAAAGAAATCCTCTTGAGATATCCTTCATTGAGAAAATTTGTCCCTAAATCTTGAGACGCTGCAGGCTCAGCAGATATTCCAATAACAATAAGTGATTTCAGTAGCTTTCGCACTAATGGGCTCAGAAACAATATATCTGCTGCATTGTCTAACAGAGGAGAACATCTTTGTTCTTTTTTCTTTCTTGTTTCTTTGTGGGTGATAGACTGAGCTGCATGCACTGCGTGTCTCATCATAGCCAGCTCTCGAACAATTATGAAGAGCGAGAGAATGAGAAAGGTAGAGTTAGATTCTCTCCTTCTCTCTCTCTCTCTCTCTCTCTCTCTGTCTCTCACGCACACATGGTTTCAAACCCGTTCCAATCCGCATCCGCACACACTTATCCATGTTAAATGAACGCAGAGAGCTGCCTGCTGGCACGGTGAACAAAGTGGCGACGGGCTTGACAAAAATAACCTCTTCGGCAAAACCGTAAATTCTCCACCGCTCGGATTAGCCGTCCTCCGTTTCATACTGTGCCTGATGTAGATTGTTCCTAAAACAGAAAACAGGACGACAGGGGGAGCGAGCGGCGCGTCAGAGCGGGAGTCTGTCAAAAAGCAATCAGCAGTTGAGTGCTTCGCCTCCTGCAGACCACTGATTATGGCATTAGGCTGAGCCCAATTCTTCCCCTTGTGAGGCAAATCATTCCGCCTGCAATAAAGAACTTTGAGACAAAGGAGAAGTTAATTAAGATTAATTAACTTTTTTAATGACGCTTGTACACTAATTTGTGTGTGTGGCCGAAGGCGCTTGCGACTATATTGCCTTATACCTTTATGTTGTTCTCTCTCTATGTGTACTTACCTTTGTTTTATTCCAGATATCAGCCTTTGGTTTTATTAGGCAGTAAAAATACTCCCAAGGACACGTAACTAGTTCAAATCTACCTTGCTACAAATCTGTTTTGCCATATTGGTTCGGATTTCTGTTTTGTCTGTTTCATAATGTAGGAATGTTTCTCCACAGGGTGTAATGTGTGAGCGCCTTTAGAGCATCCTCAATGCTTTTAATGAAGCCCACAGCACTCTAAAAGCAGTTAAGGGAAAGGCAAATGAGACCCTCCAGCTTTTCGCCTGTCTTGTGCTCTCTCTCCCCGTGGTCAGCTGAGAGCTGTTTTACTGTGGTATCTGGAACACAGTCGGGGTTGTGATGTGTTTTTTTCAAGGAAAATGTATAGCATACAAACATTAATTTTTATGACATATGGGGTGCATATGTGTACAGTGCGAAAAATATAAGTATCAATCTTTTTCAATATGTCCTGTTTTCCAAAAAACTATTTGTTAAAACAAGACAAAAATGCCTTTGAAGCAAAATAGTGTAAGGTGGATCATGTTTTTCAGAGATTAAATCTTGGGTTAGGCTATTTGTATTTGGTTTTAACCGAATACATGTTTGCTATTGTGTGTTGAGCATAAACATTAACATTTTGTTAGATTTACTGAAAACAGTAATATATATTATATGAAACCACTTAATAACCCTATGCAATTTTACTTCACAGGTAAACGTGTCTTGTTTTAAACAAACTGGAAAACCTAAAGGGATAGTTCATTCTGTCATCATTTACTCACCCTCTTGTCGTTTCAAACCTGTGTGACTTTCTTCTGCAGATCACAAAAGAAGATATTTTGAAGAATGTTGGTAACCGAATAACGGCTGTCCCATTGACTTGCATTGGTTTTGTGTTCCTAGAAGTAAATGGGTACCGCCATTGTCCATTTTATAGAGCGAGTTTCGTGCACAAAAATCCTGAATCACCCTCCATGAATAACCCACTTTTTGTTTCTCTGGGCATCTTTGGATGTGTAATTCATTACCTTTAATTCTTTAATACTCAGCAGATCATCTTTTTATTATGCCAATTGCAGTTGATTGCCAGTTTACTTAGTCAGCCACAGTTATTAGACAAACCAGTAAACATGAAAACAGAAATATGTTATTCTCGTTTCGTTCATTTCCATCCACACATTAGGACCCCTGATAACAGTTTCTCAATGTTTACTTGCCACTGTGTTCATCTACCAGTTCTCAGCCCAACTGACTGTCCAAGATGTGAACAGTCTGCTGAGAAGAGAGAAGCCTTGCGAGTTATCTGGTGTTTCTGAAATCTCTCCTTAATGGCTTGCCATCATTTACTGTCAGCCAACAGGAATAGAAATTCTATAGATGGTGTATTATTTTTCCACGGCCATTTTGCTTGCACTATTGTTTGATCATTTTCTGTTCCAGCGCTGTGCCAATGAGCAAAATAGAGGAAGGAGAGAGTGAAGCAGCGTGCGATGTGTGTGTGTGTGTGTGTGTGTGTGTATGCGTTCATGCCTGTAGGGGGCTGGGACAGCCGCTGCACCCCTGTGTGCCTGCTTTACATTCTGCCCGTGTAGGCTGAGTCTCACACAGCAGTAGTAGCAGCCAGCCATCCAGCCATCCACATCCTTCATTCAGCCTGGCTTCTCATTTATCAGCTCAGTCAGCCAGTTCTGCATCTCTCTCTCTTTCCCAAATATCCTCTCTTTCCCCTTCTCATTGTTCGAACCCTCCAAATGCGTTGTGTTGTGTGCCTGTGCATCTTTTCACGCCTGTATAAATATTCAAGCCTCTTTTACTTGGTTGATTTCTATCTGGCAGAAGGGAACGTTAACATTACCGCCCCCTTGAGGACAGACGAAGCAATTACTCGCAATGTTTCGGTTTTATTAAACATTCTTCCATTCTTCCTCAGCAGAGCGCAGTGTTATCCAGCTCTGCTTTGCTGCAGGCGGCTCTGTCCCAAACCTCAGACCTATCTTGAACGAACATCACACAGCCAAGATGAAAAAGAGGGAAATCGATGCAGGGGAGAGCGCGGCGTGTAGAGAGCCTGGCTTTGCTTTGATCGAAGGTTGACTGACAAGACCTTCAGCCCTCTGATCTGCTACATGATGAAGGACTGGAGCCGTGGTGGCACAACAACATGAATTTGTTTGTATTGTGTGTTGTCAGTTTTGTGCATTTATGTATTTGTATGTCTGTTTTTTAAATTGCTTCCTACGGAGGCAGGATACCACGGTGGAATAGGTAACCGAATGTGAAGGTTGTTCTAAGGCATGTATCTTTAATGAGGAAGGCAATCCCAGAATGCATTGCACTGAGCTTACTGAAAAAATCAAGGTGGTGAACAGGAGAAATAGGAGTACATTATACATAAACTTAACAAGTTAAAGGGGTAGTTCACCCCAAAATAAAAATGCTGTCATCATTTACTCACCATCTTGTCATTTTAAACCTGTTTGGCTTTCTTTCTTCTGCAGAACACAAAAGATTATATTTTAAAGAATGTTGGTAACCACACAATGGCGGTATCCATTGACTTGCATTTTTGGGTCCATACAATGGAAGTGAATGGGTACTGCTGTTGTTCGGTTAATACCAACATTCTTTAGTCATACAGGTTTGAAATGACAAGACAGTGAGTAAATGATGAAAGAATTTTCATTTCTGGGTGAACTATCACTTTAAGTACTAAAAAGATATAGCTAAATGTAATTAAAAATGTAATATTTTTCTAAATTAGTATGTATTTTATGCATATCGGTTTAACAACAAAATCTCAATTGAAATATTTTAAGTAGTAAAGTTTCCCATACAGAACATTACAAATAATGCAACTATAAAATGTTCTTTGCAGTGATCTCCAGAATTTTTAAGAATCATTTCTTTTTTTACCTTTATATGGTAAGGAAGTGGTATTATAGTAAGAAAGTATTATTTAGAAAGTACACGGTAAAAAAAAAAACTTAAAAACTTAGGTTAAACAGTATACATTTTTAAGTTAAATCAAATTAGCTTTATGAGTCAATTAAACTTAAATTATATTGAACTGACTTAAAAATAGTTGTATTCAGTCAGTATTAAGTATTAAGTCAGTTCTATATAATTAAGTTCCATTGACTCATAAAGCTAATTTGATTTAAATTTAAGGCAGCTGAAATTGGTGAATTATTTGTAATACAGAATTAACACAGAAAGAGAGTATCTAGTATTATTTCATTAAAAATATGTTGTGCTACAGAAATGTTTTATGGAACCAGACAAAGAACCTTAACCTTCTTTTTTAAGATTGTTTTGTTCATTCAAAATTCCTAATTGATCACTAGACATTAGGTGCATGCAGTAGCAATGCAGCACATACGGTTTGGAAACACATCTGTTGTGTAAACAGTAAACAAGTGTCCACATCCACAAAACGGGCACGGCCAGGCTGGTTAGGGCAAGCCTTTCTCCCCTTCTCTTTCCTTCTCAGATAAGTGTAGAGGGGGTGTGAGACAGAGGGCTCTGTCTGTATCTAAAGCCTGCTGGGAAGGGCTGCACTCTCATCTCCCACGCAGCAGAATGCATATGCACCGAAATCCTCTTCACTTTAAAACAACCTTCCCCTTCAGCTTCCTCCGGTACTCCCGACGGGGGAGGTAGTGAAGTTTACGGTCGTCTGATGAAGCGTGTCCTCTGGTCTACCTTTGCTGGGGACGGTGACCTCTGCTGAGGCTTTGAGATACGCGTCGGCCCAGAGCATTGTGGGTGCTTTGAGACTGAGTGACACACGCGGCATGCGAGCACAGGCAAGGAGCTTTACTGAACCATGTGGTTCGTGTCACTGCCTTGATGGGGCACACACACAAATTTACAGAAATACATTGATGGGTATTACAGCTCTTTTTAGACTGCAGTTTTGAGCTAAAAGGCTTTAACACGATGGAGAAAATAAGACTTGAGCTAAAATGTAAAAAGCAGCAGACACTGGCACAAAATTTACTATCAATTCTATAAATACCTGCAAAAAGTTTGATTTATATCAAAATGGCTATTAATAGAGAAAGATGCTTTTTGGTCCAGATGATGTAGTTACACCATTTACCAGCAGGGGCTTACTGGACCGTGTTAACCAGCCAAACCTGGCTCTACCTCTCCAACAACAGAAAGACTTCCACACTTCTAGATGCCAACCTACAAATAGCTTACTTATAGTTGCCTCTGCACAAATATCATAATATTATTCAATATAAAAAATAATTCACTTTAAATTCACGTATTCTATGAAATACTGGTTTTAATCTGTCCCAACATGTCATGATCATCATCACCTTCATGGTTCACATCAGGAAAAGAAACAGACGCCTTTAGCACCCTGGTCTCTGGAGAATGATGTGGGTCATTTAAAACCCATTAGCTTCGTAGTCAGACGGCTCCCAACACCATGGTCCAGAATATCACAGCCTCACACACAATCACCAGACTGACTCAGTGGCATTACTGCAATTATCCAATTAGCAACCGTATGTATTAGTCACTGTGCACCTACACCTCTTGAGCACATATGGCTGTTGATTGAGTCTCCAAGGTGTTCCATAAACCCTTCTCACACATAGCAGACAGACACAGGGAGGGGTATGAGATCTTAGGGTTAAATTAAATATATGCTGTAGGCGTTATGCAAAACAGGCCCTTATTTTGACAAATCAAATAGCATGTATGTGCAAAAATTTTTTTAAACTGAAATTCATTTCTATAGTACTTTTTAGAATGTTAAATTAAAATAATTACGTATATAAAAATAATTAAAATATTGTTTTTTTCTTAAAAAATATATGAAAACAAAATAAATGTAATTAACAAAAAAGTATAAAACTAGTGTGGTTTATAAACTACTAAAAAACTAGAGAAATTTAGTGTGGTTTAAATGGGTAGTTTAAATGTGTTTTATAGCAAAATTTAGAAAACAAAGAGCTAATCCATTGTTTTCTATTATTAGGTTTTATATTTATCATAGCATAAGAGAGATTTAGCTTCATTTTGTAAGTTTTTGTCTTCTAAATTTTCTAAAATCCAACTTGAATATGTTCATCTAACAAGGTAATTAGGTTACTTGAACAAACTATTTTTTGTAGAAGGAGCCAATACTATTTTGTGTGTACTGAACAAAATTCGTCCACAGCGTGTTGCTAACAAAGATTATGTTGTTGACTGCACTTAGATACTCAAGTTTTTGTCCAAAACTTGCAATATTATGTAAGCTCAACGAATAGAAGAGTTCCCAGCATGCATTGTGGCATATTTAGTTCGGTTTTGAATCAATTTTTAAAAAAAGATTCCTATTTTAGTGTTTGCTAACTTTATTAATGCAGGTGTTGTTGAAAATGCTTAGTTGCCTGTTGTATTTAGAGTTGTTTTTTAATGAATGATGTTTCATGATTGTCACCATGATTGATGTTTGTGTTTCTGGTGTTGAGGTATGATCAGGTGCTATGAACCTGTGCTTCTTCCCCTGAAGGTGGATTCAACACAAACTGCTTGAGCAGTCATTGACCCAATGTTTTGGTCTGTCTTCGTTAGACTTGTCAGAGCATGTTTATAATATAAAAAACATATTTTGGGTTGGACGTAAATCCATAATTGAGTTAACTGACAAATTAGTTTGTTGTCCTGTTATTTCAAGTTAGTTCAACTGATTTTTCTTTTTTGTTATTACTAAGAAAATTTAGTTGAGATAAACTACTTGATCAAAAGTTGAGTAAGCAAGAAAAAGCTATAGGGGAAATTGGTACTAAGATTTTTTGTTGTTGTGTTGGCTTAACATTGTTTTTCAGTGCACTAAAGGAAACATTTGCATATTAGTCTGTCAACTACTTATTTTACAGTGTGTTTATAGTAGCTGTAAAATACTGTAAACATTTTTGTAAAGTAAAACGACATGTTTTCCTGTTATTTTACACTAAACTTGTAAATTTATGTTTATTTATGTAATTTAACATTTCTGTAATTTTTACCGCATTTCAAAAATGTGAAAATTCTGTATCATTTTGTAAAATTAAAGTTTCTTACAGTGCATGTTAATTTATATACTATATTTTTTAGAAAAGACATTTTTACAGTAGGAATAGTTTGGTTCGCCTCTCATGTTTCTATCAAAGCTGCACCTAAAGAAACACAATCTTGCCTCCTACACTGTAAAAACCCTTTAAAAACTGTAATAGCCTATTTAAAAAAAATAACGTAAACATTTTTGTAAAGTAAAATTACACGTGTTCCATGTTATTTTGCACTAAACTTGTAAATTTGCAGTTAATTTAATTTAACATTTCTGTAGGTTTTTTACATTGGGTGTAAATGTATATAATATATTTTTTAGAAAATTAGACATTTTTGCAGTAAACTATATACAGTAGGAATAGTTCGCCACTCGTGTTTCTGTCAAAGCTCCACCTATAGGGAGTCATGCTCGCAAAAGGTGACTAGAGGAGGTGCTGAATAAAGCGGCATCTATTTGGAGGCTCGCGAGCCGTCTGCTTCTCCCTCCTCTCGAGCTCTCGCGGCTGCACTGCAGACTGCTTTCTTCTCATATCTGAACCCTGCTCCATATAACGCCCTTCTTTCTCTTCTCGCATCGTTTCATACTCTCTTTCTCGCTCTCTCCAGCTTTGCTTTTAACTCCGCGCTGGTGGAGACTGTTTGTTGACACTGAGGCACATCGACAGAAATGTGTGAATGACAAACCGTGCTGTGGGTTTCTCTCCCTTTCTACCTCTCTCTCTTTCGCGCTCTCCCTCTCTCTCCGTCTCAGCGAGATACATTATTCAAGCCAGGCAGTTAAAGTAGGTCACATCGCCATAGCCTTCAAACACGCGTGGATCGGGGAGGTAACAGAGGCATGTGAGCGCGCGCACACACACGACACGTTGTCTTTTACAGACGGAGGTGCTGTCTTCACTAGCTCCCTGAATCCTCACCAAACCGCTGATAGATGTGTGAAGTTCAATGGCACAAAAACAGGGCAATAGTACAGGCACGAGTAGGGTGTGTGTGTGTATTTGTGCATGTGGAATCTCCATTTGTTGTAAAAAGAGGAGGTTAAGCAGGGTGGCATGCGGGAACACGGAGCGGTAGGGGAAATTATGATCAGGATCTCTCTCGCTCTTTTTATCGATGTGTCTATCTATCCGTCTTTCTACCTACCATTTGCTCTGTTATCCTCAGGAGACCTTTGTTCGCTTCCATTCCGTCTGCGTGCATATGTATATTATATACTGTATGTGTGTGTATAAACTTATATAAAATGTATGTGCGCGTGGGTGTGAATTGTTTGTGAATTCTGTGCATACAAACTAAGAACAAAACGTACACAAACCAAGAAAATAACTTTACATTTACATAAAACTATATTCATCAGGTCAATGATTAATCCAAAGCGATTTACAGCGCATTCAAGGTATACGTTGTATCATTATGTGTTGAATGTAACCCAAGATACCCGCTCTCTTCCAACTCAAATGCAACATAAATACAGTGATTTGTTCATCCCAACATACAGTACACGACCTGTTTACAAAGCATCATATGCTTTCAAGCCAACGCAAGCTATAATCATAAAAAGATGCAATATGGTGAGACATAGGAAGACACACATACATAAGCGCTCACAGACACACGCGCACAAACGTGCATACAATAGAATGCTAAGGACAGCACCAGCCACTGTCACATGGTATCTAATGCCAAAGCTGATAATGACAGTTCGGTGAATGGATGTGAGCCTCCATGCTTCAGCCAAGCCCTCACACCTCTGATACACTCTAGCCTTTCTCTCCACCTCTCTGCAGCAAATGAGTGTGAGAAACGCTCCCTCCTCTCTCCTCCATCATCATCTCTACAGCAGGCCATCTGTCAACGCTAATGAATGCACACTCATTTGCATGGCTGATGAGCGCGCCTAGTTTGGCGCAGCCTGAACGGAAGGTCGCGTTCTGTCGCTTCTGCAACGGCACATTTTGGCAGCCAGAGAGAGAGCGAGAGAGCAGCAAAGACCCACAGAGAGATTAATGATGAAGGAGATAGCGAGTGGAAAAAACGAATTATGAAAACGGGTGCATAGAAGGTCTTAAGCGTCGTGAAATTGTTATTTTATTTATTTGCAGCAAACGTGCCCACACTAATTTATATTCATTATGCAAGTGTTATTTCTTTCATTGTCTACTGTATAAAGGCTACATACAGTGGGGATTCTCTGGGTGGGTCCGCAAAATGCATTGATTTTGTATTTTTCCAATTTCACTCTAAAAAAAAGTGGTTCTTGGCCCGTAATCATAGGGGAACCACTTTTAGTGCTATATATACAGCACCATATCTTGGTGCTTCAGTGGTTCTTTGGGATGACTGAGGTGCTATGTAGAACCGCTGAAGAACCATACCGGGGCTTAACAGGTTCTTTATACGGAAACAGTGCTATGCACTTTGGTCATTCCAAACAACCTCTGAAGAACCTCTGAAGAACCACTGAAGCACCAAGATATGTATCTTGATATGTAAAATAATCTGAGTGAAAAGTTGAATTTCAGATTTTTATCTTAATGACATCATGCACTTGAGCTGTCATGGATTTTGCAAGGTTGTTATTTCAACATAATTTGAGAATGCTCAAAAGAGTGTTTCTAAATTAAATAAAGGAAACCTTACCTTTATACAGTCAATGTCAAATAAGTGATTACAGGTAACACTTTACAATAAGGTTGTATTTGTTAACATTAGTCAAAGTATTAGCTAACATGAACAATATGGTTTTTCAGCAATTATTAAAGGGATAGTTCACCCACAAATGGAAATTCTAGGAAAAATTAAAATGGCGGTCAAAAGTGCCCCAGAACTGTTTGCTTACCCAAACTCTTCAAAATATCTCATTTTGTGTGCAACAGAACAAAAGAATATACAATATTTTTTCCTATTATAGTAGTCAATGAAATTATTGGCTTCCATTCTTCCAAATATCTTTCTTTGTGTTCAACAGAGCAAAGAAATTTATACAGGTTTGGAACAACTTAAATGATGACAGAATTTCCATTTTTGGGTGAACTATCCCTTTAATTTTTAACGTTAGCTAATGTCAATGCATTACAGTGTGTTCATTGTACATTAACTTATGTTAACAGGTAAAACTTTTATCTTTAAAATGTATTAGTAAATGATGAAGTTAATATAAAGACTGTCAAAATATTGCTCATCGTTAGTTCATAGCTTTTGCATTAATTTCTGTTAACAAATATACAACTTATGGTAAAGTGTTACCTAAATGTGACATCAGAATGTTTCTTTGCTTCACTTTTGTTTTAAAACTCCAACTCTTTGTGTTTCATTCCAGGTTTCATTTACTTTACCAAAGAGAGTCCCCGAGATTCAATGTGGACTCTGTACCCCACTATATTTTTATGTGTGTGTGTGAATGCATGTGTTGCTGCGAGTGTCTACCGATGTGTGCATTGTGTGCCTGTGTGCTTGATTGTGTCACAGCCCTACACACCGTCTGTGGAAATAAATCAGGTCCTATGAGGCTTCCCAGCCTATCACACTGCATTTGTCTCTTCCACCAGGGAAGACATATCTGCACTCCTCCACTCCTCTCCCTCGCTGCCTCAGCTCTTTCCCTTAGCGTGTGTGTATGTGTGTGTGTGTGTACATGTCTCCTCCAGTCTCCTCTCCTCCCAGCCTCCCCTGCCTTTCTCCTTTAATTACCGCTCTTTCCTCCCTCCACACAATCCCCGACATCCCCATCCCCCCCCCCAATCCCCTACTCTCTATGGCAGAGGCTGCTCTCATTCCCCTTGCCTCTTTCTGCCTGTCTCCTCACTTCTCACCACGTTTCTGCTGGTCCTAGAGCAGTGGTTTCATTTCCCAGGTAATGATTAGGCGATGGCTGATCCCGGACCAGCTCTTATTTATCTCCAGCAGAACGGCGAGTTCTGTTGTGAGATGGGTGAATCAGAGGGTCCAGACACGCTTGCAGTAGGCATTGATGCTGCGGCTGTGAGAAAGCCTCGTTATTAGTGCGATTCGAACGTGTGCGAGTCTGTGTGTGCATTCACGACTGCGTTCAGAGTCTATCGATCGGTCTGTTTTCCAGGCAGACACCAGGCGCAGGCCATTCGAAGAAACCCAGTATAGATGGCACGTGCACATCGAATGACACATGTCGCATTTTCCCCGCTCGCAACTTCGCTTTAGAGAAAGCCGGCAAGATGTATTCATGCCACGTCGGGTGCTCACAATGGTTAGCCTTGCTCGTGAATACTGAAAGCACAACCACAGACATCACTTCTGGGATATCTGCCAAGTACATATGCATTTCGACTAATGGGAGTCTGCTCTCGTGTGCGTAATTGCCACGGGGTTGCGTTTCACAGTGTCCCCACTCGAGCGATGCCCGCGAGGTACAGCACCCTTCACGGCCGTCCCCAGCACCGGCGTTTTAGACGCTCTGCCTTTCCATTAATTAGCTTCTCCATTTTCTGTTGGCCACTCTGACATTTTCCTGCTGCTAATTCACTGATTAAACCTATTAACGTGATTAGGGAGGCATTTCCAAGACAGCTGCCATTATATGCGCCACACTGTCGAGAGGCAAGCAAGCTGCCTCATATTTGCGTGGTTCGAGCTCGAGAAAGAAGACAGAAAAACCAGAGATGTTTGTGCATTTTGAACAGCTGTATTTGGCTGCACTTCTCTCTGTCTAAAGTTGAGTTCAGCACCAGGAGCTGTCCAGCACTTCCCCCATTAAAGCACCAAGTGCTGCCTGGTGTTGTCCCTGTTTCAGCACCAGGAACTGTCCATTTGTGTTTCTGCACTTCTAAAGCAAATCCTAAATAGGTTAGGATAACAATGGTAGACATAACACTGTTATATGTTCTTTTAAAATGATTCTGGAAAGCCGCATTTTAGAATTACAGTAAACCCAGTTTAGAAAAGGCATTTCAGGTTTGGGCTATGTAAAAATGATCCATCGCATTGTCTGGGGTTTAATTAAAAATAGAAACAAAAGTGAATTTACTGAAGTTGTGCCATAGTGTGTAAATGAGACATTCGTCAGATGGGATTTAAAGCACACATGGCCATTGTTTACCATAGTGTTTGCCTAATTGTCAATGAGGCACATTTTACGGGCGCATATTTCATATTCTATATCAAATACAGCCACCCACACATATGCACACTGCTGTGCACCGCACTCATATGACTTTGTAGACTCTATAGTCTGCGGGGACAACGGAGCGGGGAATCAGACCATCTAAAGCTGAATTAATATGAGAGAGAGAACCTAAAGATGAGACATTTCCAGCCTGCCCTTTGTTCTTCATGTAGACCAAAAAGCTAAGCATGAGCGTTAAGTTTGTTTATCTTCTATACAATTTCTAAATTTCTAAAATGTCTACATTTTTTGGCCCAGCAGCCCCCTAAGCCGCGCGGCGCTGTCTGTTTGTCTATCTGACAGCAGTAAGGTGAAGTGGGTAAGTCTGGCTCCGCATGCTCCACACTTGGTAGTGCTGCAGTGTCGCGTCGCTTCTGGAGACTGCCTCACGCGCCTCTCTATACCGCCTCACACATTCAGCTCACAGCTCCCTCCCTCTGCTCCGGCTCTCTCTCACTCCCCTCCTCCCTGTCTGTCTGTCTGTGTCTCTCCCTCCCTCCCTCCCTCGCTCTCTCTCTCTCCCGCTCTTTCTACTGCCTCACCAGAGCGGCTGCAGTTTCGTTCTCCAACACTCTCTCTCCCTCCATCTCTCCAAGTGCTGTAGGAATACCGAGCTCAGACAAAGAAAGCTCCAGAGAACAGAGGAGAGGAAGTAAAAGAGTGCACGTTGAGGGACAGAAAAAGCATTTTAAAGAGAAAGACGGGTGCAGACTTTCAGACCACGGTGTGGGAAGAGACTGAGAGAGAGAGAGAAACAGTGTCGCCATTTCAGTAGGTTTCACTTTGTTTACCTCTTGTTCTTCTTGTTTTGCCACGCTGGCATGATGTGGCCTCATAATCCGTGCTCATTTATGGACCGTTAGCGTGCATGCTTGCCTGTGCGTGTGAACAAGTGTGAGAGAGGAAGACGTTTTGGACGCTATAATGCATTCATTAAGCCGTCACTTTTTGCATTCCAACACACAGGGCTGCAGAGCTGTCTGACAAAGTAAGCTCTGCTACCTCTATGGCTTTCGAAACACGATGCTAGCTATCTGACAGACTAGTAGTTGTTTTCAACTACATATACGCATGACACTCAATAATTAGCGAGCATAAATTGATTTCTCGCTAAAGCCTGACAGCAAATTCATCATGTTTTTATAAGGTTTATTGTGCATGTTTGGGTCAAACTTACAGAGGCGGATTAAACATTTTTGCTCCTCGGGAAATGCGACTTTGAAAGTTGAGCAATTTGAAGTTGAATGTGAGTTGCGGCTGAGGTTTGCTGAATGTGGCTCTTGTAGATTTACCTGTAGAACAAAGAGAAGAGTTGGTACAACCGAGACTCGATAAACAGCTACTGATAATGCAGCCATAGGCATGAATATAATGTACAGAGGTGTTATATAATGTCAACCAGGGACATGCCATAGGGCAATGTGATTGTATATACACAGGACCTCCGGGACAGAGATTTACATTTCTTCTAAACTGACAATTACTTAACATTGATATTGGTATTATTTAAAAAGTATCGATGAAACGAATAAAACAACAAAATATGTATTCATTGATAATCTAGTGTGCAAATCTCATAAACAATCACTGTATGTTTGCATCAGTGATGAGAAGACAGCATTATTTATACGTACAACCATCTGAACACATGTTTATGCAAAGAGATGGGTGAGATTGTTGCTAATGTTCCCAGCTGATCTAAAACCAGCCATAATAAATCATAATAATAGCTCAGGTGAGACTTAAGGCAGGAGTTACTGGCCCTGGATCAGCAGTAAGGTGTCTCAGAGCAATCTCAGCAGGAGTTCAGGAGTGAGATGTCATACTCGCGCTCATGAATACTGTATGCGATCTCACACGGTTCCTGCATATGATCTCATTACTCTTATGTATAACAAAGCTTGTTAGTGTAGTTTAAACTTACCATAGAAACATTCTGCAGATATTTTATGGCAGTGACATTATTGTCTTATATACTTATATGCTTATTATTAGCAGTAGTACCCTGTACATTTTTTTGTTGTTGAAATTATTGTTTGAGCGACCTTACTTTTGTGATTTCTTTTCAGCTGCGTACCGCATTTACGATCTAAAGCTAAACAGTCAGTGTATAACACTGGGTTTGAGGTGGAGACTTGTTCTCAGGAGAAGATATGATTTGTCTGGCTAGAAGCTCCATGACCCCAGAGGGCTCCCGAGCCATTTATATGAAAACACGCTGAGGAAGAGAAACACAGTCAGAAAAAGAGAGGGAAAGGGAGAGAGAGAGAGAAACACTGCCCATTTCACAATCTTACTGGTTTAATGAGTTGCCAACCCCCACCACCCTTTACCCACCCCACATACACCACACACACATGCACAGAGAGAGAGAGAGAGAGAGAGAGAGAGAGACATACAAACACTTACCACTCTGTCTGATGTGTGGCAATGGCTCAGATAAAAATAGCACCGACGGTGAAGGCAGCTTTGGAAAGAGCAAAATTAGACAGATTTAATTTATGTGCATATTAGGCTCAATGTACAGTATATACGCACAATATAATGGTCACATCTATGCTTTAATTTACTGTTTCATCAATTTGAGTATGTGTTCTGAAAAATTCTTATTATACTGTTTAAATTTTTGTTTATTTGTGGCGTGTTTATTTCAGTGTAGGAATCATATTCTATTCATACATTGCCATAGCAATGCTAACAAAATACAGTTCTACACATTATTATACTGTACACTTTTAAAAATGCTGAGCTGTTTTCAATTCATGAACAGAACCAACCTTTGGGTTATAATTTAATGCTGACTTTTTGTTTCCCAACCATTGGTTAAAAAACTCAGGCTAATTTAAAACCCAACAGTACTCATTTTTTGGGATAATTCAACTAAAAAATAAAATCCAGTCATAATTTACTCATCCTCATGTCACTTCCATATGTAGAATGCACAAGTCTGTTCTCGATGGCACTAAATAATCCAGACATTTTAAACCTTCTGAACAAAGTTGCAGCCCGGCTTGAGTGAGGAAGCTAAATGGAAGAGTCTACGGAGAAAAGAAAGTCATACCAGTATTGAGAAACTTGAGTACAATATCTCTACAGAATCTTTATTTTTGGGTGAACTATTTCTTTAAGTCAAAGTCTGCCAGTGCTTATAGCATTAAGGCAAGTGAGATTTCTAACCTACCTGTCAAACTAATGCAGCTCTGCCAAACTTCCAACCAATTCCCCCTTTTCCAGCAGATTTTTTAAGTTTCCTCAAGCCGAACTGAGACTTTGGGTTTGTTGGTGGTAGTGTGGCACTAATCCAACCATTCATGATTATGTAAATTAAAGTAATAGTTCACTCAAAAATAAAAATTCTGTCATCATTTACTCACCCTCTTGTCATTTCAAACCTGTATGACTTCTGCACAAAAGAAGATATTTTGAAGAATGTTGTTAACTGTCCCCCATTCACTTGCATTGGATTTGTGTCCATACAATAGAAGTGAATAGGGGCCAGTGCTGTTCAGTTACCAACTTTCTTCTTCAAATATCTTCTTTTGTGTTTTGCAGAAGAAAGAAAGTCATACAGGTTTGAAATGACAAGAGGGTGAGCAAATGATGACAGAATATTCATTTTTGGGTGAACGATCACTTTAAAGGAAGACAGTTTTAACTCTGCAATCTACTGCATGCTCAGTCCCAAAAAGTCTTCAAGAGAGGTTTACAGAGAGGGTAAGTAGCTCTAGTGGTATTAATGCCGTGCGGTTTTGCTGAATCATGTGGTGCTACAGGAGCATTATCAGACTGACAGACAGGCATTTATGGGCTGATGAACTTAGACACACACACAGACATGCAGTCTTTCAATGCTTATGACATGAGACTGAAAAATCACGCCAAAACTGAATTTGGATTGGAATAGGACTTTTCGGTTTGAATGAATTAAATTCTTGGTAGGAACGTAACATGACATTGCAGTTCATGAGCCTTTTGTGAAAATAATGGCATAATGATGTCTTGTTGGTGATATGTACATGTAATGTCATGAAACAATTCTTTAAGGTGTTTTCTAGCACCTGCATTAACAGACGCAGTTACAAAAACAAAGCAATAGTTAATCAACATACACAAATATTCAGAAACAAAGAACACGGTCAAGGTAAAGCAGCCGATTGCATTGGTTAATGGCAAAGCATCACTGCATTGAGTACATGGAAACAGCCATTAGTAACAGTCTCTCCATTGAATCTTTTACTTTATAATCCAAGTCTACATTTTCAACGCATGTTTCTTCTAATAAGTCTCAGTGTGAGCAATGACAGGTAGAATTCCTTATAGAGGAAACATAAGGTCCAATGTAGGCATTCAGAAAGACTAGCCTTGAGTCAATAACGTTTGGTGCAGGTGACATGTTTTATAGATGTGGGTCATGGGGTGATGTAAAGATTTCTCAGTTCTCCGGACAAACCCTCCATCTACACATAGAGAGTTCATTGAATTTGCTCATTATATACGAAGGCTACGTGCTTTCAGATGATAATGTTGCATTTCCATGGGAAGTCCTGATCTACATTAGATTCTGCTGTGACCTAGTTGAGTAAAGCGAGGGAGAGACAGAGAGAAAAAAAGCAAAAGACTGAAAGAGGGAGTGAGAAAATGAAAAAGAAAGCTAGTGAGAGATTTGTATGAGGGTGAATAAAACATTCGGGGGCAGCCCGAGTTAGATCCCAGGATGCAAGATCAGCAGGCATGCAGTGTAAACAAACCCAGTCTAGTCTCTCGCCCTAAGTAAACATCTGCAGCCCAGCAGTGTTTTAGCCTAAATTAGGACCATGTTCATTTTAAATGGCAAAATAAACTGTAGTTTAATAATCTAATTCAATTTGAACTAATGCGACTTGTACTGCATACTAATTCAGCTATCCGTGTGTAAATGAATGACTGTTTATTTACCCTCATGTCTTTCCAGAAACACATTTCATTGTTTTTCTGTGGAACAATATGTGACCCTGCCTGCGAAAACCAAAGTCTCAAAATCTAGATATTAGGAGCCATTTCAACCATTCATTTCATTATGATTTTAGTATTTGACTCAGTCTATATTAAAATATAACAATATATTCTTTACATTATGTAGGATCATTTTATTAAAAAAAAAAAAAAGTTAAAAAAATGTTTTTTCAGGTAGGGTCACCTATATGTATACAGAATATATCGAGATCAATTCTTTACAAAAAAATCATTTTAAAGGGATAGTGCACCTAAAAATGAAAATTCTTTCATCATTTATTCACCCCCATATCATTCCAAATGTGTATGACTTTCTTTCTTCTGCAGAACATAAAGGATGATATTTTGAAAAACATTGCCCCCATAGACTTCCATTATATGGACACAACACCACTGAGACATTTCTCAAAATATCTTCTTTTGTATTTCACAGAACAAAGAGTCATATACAGGTTTTGATTGACATGAGGGTGAATAAATTATAACAATGTTTATTTTTAGGTGTACTACCTCTTTAAATCTGCTATTGTATAAATATATAGACTATTTTTCCTTTCTACTAATATTATAACACAATATTTTGTGTTACATAGAAAGAAAATACATGAAAGTGACTTGAAAGCAAAACAAACCGAGAGGACGATAGGAGGTTACAGAGCTGTTCCCTTTATAAATACCAAACCAGCCATATCTTCCCCAACCATACCCATGAGTCCATCAATCACTGCATTCAATCCTGCGAGTGCATCTGATCACCTTATCAGGAGATCGTCAGGCTCGTGGCATCAGTACACAACACACGAGCGCCGGGATATAAACTCCCATCCCCACAGACTGCATAGATGCTCTCGAAATCACTACTGACCTGATTTGCCCATATATGCACAGTGACTTGGAAAAGCTATCGAGCCTGTGTGTTGAAAGCACAAACCGTACACACGGCTATCCGATAATGGTGATGATTCACTCCAATCTGTAAGAGCATCTCACACCATGAGCTGGGGCCACATATGGAGGCCTATTTCCTGTTGCATTTGCAGATTCGTGGAAGGGAGGGGGGAATAAATGGTGGATCCTCATCATCTTGCTTTTAGAATTTGAAAAGGATTCCTTTTGTGTGTATGTTTGTTCAGTAGGGGCATTTTCCTTAATAACTAATCTTAGGTGATTACAGGAGTTGAGCTCTTAAGATATCATCTGCTTTCTGCTCACTCTTTATACTTAGCGTAGTTCTAAAAGGAAAAGAGGATGGAGTACATTAGAGAGCTGAAATGGGCCAGAGTGGGTATTTTGCCACCGCAGACGTAGACGCATGTAGTGTGTTAACGGAGTATTAGAAAGTATTAGAAAAAGGAAACAAGGTTCTCATTGCTGCGTTGGTATCGGATGAAGATACAGCTCTCGAATTTGCAGATGACAGAAGGATATACTAGATGGTTTAAAGTTTTTTTCTATGGAAGTGGTGTCTTAATTGCTTTTTAATGTTTATATAATCAGTCACGCTTCATACTGTGTACAAGTCAGTATGCAATTTGTACCGAAGTTTCTGGGGGGAGGGGGAGATATATTTGGAAGAAAGAAAGCTCATACTGGTATTAGAAAAAAATAAGCAACAAAGAAACATTCTGATATTGTGCTACAATCACACTATTTCAATTTCAGCTATATCTGAAGTTTTAAGAAAAGTTACATTTAGCAGACATGTTCCTGTAGGTCAGATGGTTCTCTTAAAAATAAAGGAGCATAAAAGGTCCTTCACAGTGGTGCCATAGAAGAACCATTTTTGGTTCCACAAAGAACCATTCAGTCAAAGGTTCTTCAAAGAACCATCTCTTTCTTACTTTCTGAAAAATCTTTTTTGCCACAAAGAACCTCTTGGAAACAGAAAGGTTCTTCAGATGTTAAAGGTTCTTTATGGAACCAAAAGGTTCTTCTATGGCATCAAAGAACCTTTTGAAGCACCTTTTTTAGAGTGTAGAATATCACAGCACCAATAACGAGATTGTTTGTCTGAATCCTATATTTTAGAATCAATTCTAAAAAAAAAACAATGTTTTGACAGTGTAATAGATTTAGGCTATACACTCCTAAAAATAAAGGTGCTTCACAATGCCATAGAAGAAGAAACAAATTGTCTAAATGGTTCTATAAAGCACCTTTAACATCCGAAGAACCTTTCTGTTTCACAAAATGTTCTTTGCTGTGAAAAAAAGTTCTTCAGATTATAAAAAGGTAAGAAAGAGATGTTTTTTTTAAGAACTGAATGGTTATTCTAATGCATTGCTGTGAAGAACCTTTTAAGTAAAAGAGTATGCTCTTTTCTGTTTATCCCTGACAATTTTTAATGGGTTTTGAAATCATGGATTTCAACATTATTGCAAGCTTGATTAGAGATTTGTATTGCTCAAAGGCTCTTTTATGGCTCATGAGACTTCATTCAGTTTATTATTAATTAGTCTTACTGTAGACGTTTGTAGTAATATTCCAATAATACAAATAGACCAAAAGAGTAAAGGGCTATAAAATAAAAGCGGATGGCATAATTGCGATAATTCAGTTTTGTGAGAATTTGATGAGAAATATTTAAAGAGATAGTTCACTCAAACATGAAACTTACTTGATCATTGACTCACCCTCATGCCATTCCAAAGCAGATGACTTTATTTCTTCTGCAAAACACAAAAGACATTTTAATGAACATTGGTTACCAAACAACACTGACCCCCATTGCCTTCCATTGTATGGACACAAACCATACAATCAAAATATCTTTCGTGTTCACAGAAGAGTCATAAACTGTTTTTGAACACCATGAGAGTAAATAAATAACAGAATTGTTATTTTTGGGTGAACTATCCTTGAAATTCACATTGAAATTTCTGACTTAAGATATTGGTATACTGGCAAATGTAAGCAGTTTGAGACAGTGGTGAGATCTCTGTTGAAACTTTAGAGACAATATGTCATTTTCTCAGGAGACAAATCAAAGAGGCAGAAAACCTAAGTCTCACTTCTCATGTGGTCTCATTGACATCTGTGAGAAACGTTGGAGACATTAAAGATATCTCGTTCGTGATTCTTCTTTCCTATGCGAGTCTACCACAGTTGGTCCGGACTCTAGTCTGACTAAATCATACACGCACTGGTGGCATCTGTGTTCCATCTGCTGTTCTCACCTTCGGTTGTCATTGTAGACCAGCCCTGTGAAAAGTTACATAACAACATCATATAACAGGGCTGGCATGAACAGCGAAGCATCACATCATGTCCATACCAATTAGCTTTGGGGATATTTATATACAACGTTGGACACACACACACACACACACACACACACACACACACGCACGCACGCACGCACGCACGCACACGCGTGCACACATACACACACGAGAGATGTTAAGGAATGACCAGTCTGTAAATTAAAGAGTTGGCTGTAGGGTTTCTTTCCAGACACTGTTTGGGAGTGTCGGACACAAAGCCTAGAGAATGAGTCATGAAGTGGGAGAGCTGTTATTTTTAACACGCACGCACGCGCTTGCACACACTCCACCTTGCCTCACGCAGGCTGCTATGCAATTGGCTCACTGGGGGCAGTCCTGTGATGGAAGACGTGAGGTAACACCTCCATTAGAGTCCAGTGCGGGCCCTCCAGCACAATGACTCAGCTAAAATACACTGCTAATTATTCATTAGGACCAAATGTGCCTACAGTACACAGCCTGCGCAGGGCTCCGAGCGCATGGCACAACATCGTATTCCCTTATCCCACATACACACTGCGGTAGCTATGGGTTTTTAACAAGATGAGTAATTTTTGTCATCCTTTGGTGGAAGAGAGCGAGATGAAATGGCTCATTATTGCAATTATTGTGATTATTCATTTTAGGAAAGAGCTAGAGAGTAAGAAAGAAATAGAAAGCGAGAGAGCCCTGGCTGGTGGTAATTAAAGCACGTCCTTCTCGATAGGACGCAGTGGAGGTCTGGCTGATTGCTCCATGGTTTCTCCGTCTCTGAATGTGTTGTGAATGAGACAGACAGTAGAACGAGCGCTGCATGCTGATTAAAATCATATTTCCCATCCATCTCGGCTCAATCCGTGCTGATTTGCTTCGCTGATTAGAATTTGCTGGCGACAACGATGGAGATGGAGCCCGACGCTACGCACCTATAACTAATCGCGTTCTAACGCTGCACAG
The DNA here is from genome assembly GCF_024868665.1 of Triplophysa rosa. Taxonomy (NCBI): domain Eukaryota; kingdom Metazoa; phylum Chordata; class Actinopteri; order Cypriniformes; family Nemacheilidae; genus Triplophysa; species Triplophysa rosa. The sequence continues at coordinate 9,116,261 of NC_079904.1, read as the reverse complement.
AGCTCATAAAGACGGGCCGAATTAGTACCTGTAAGCATTCGGACTGATGTGCGCCGAAACATGGCTGGAAAACCAGTTAGTTGACAAAGAGGGCTTCGGACAGCCATATGAGTTTGGTTGAGACAAAGTACTGCAATTGTCAGCGGCTGTATGAGTCGACTGACGACCATAATGATGTTCTTTTTTTCCAGCAGCCGATATTTTTAGGGCTTTCTGTACATGAGTCCCTGTGTGAAACACACCTGTATGTGTGTGAAAGCGACCGAGCCGTGTGCTATCCCCAACACACACAGGAGCACACCGGCTCACCAGCTGCAGAGGTAAGGCGTGGTGAGCCCAGCAGGCTGCTAGAGTAGAGGAGGAGATGTAATTAGCAGGTATGGTGTGAAAGCGGTCAGATCAGGCTGCAAGGTGCCCCGCATTGTGAACAAGCTAAGCGCTGCAAAAGTTCATCATGACATTTTCACCTCCATTATGTGTCACGGGATGGCATTTATGCTGTATTTAATGGAGGATTGTGTGTGCGCTTCTGTGTGTGCTTTAACTTAGAAAAATGCTTAGGCTGGAATTTTTGGATTTTCTGTTTTATTATTGTGGAGATTCGTTTTAGGTTTGTTTTGAATTGCATTTATTGTTATAGTTTATTAATAAAAACAAAGGATGCTCAAAGTTTGGGGTGAATTTAGGACAAAGAAAGTTTGTGGATAAAGACAAAATAATAATAAGAATCATTAAGAGGATAAGAATGTTAGAAAGCCAGACCATAGACCAAAAATATTGATGACTCTAGAAGTTTCAGATTTGTCCAATTAAAGGAATAGTTCACCTAAAAATTAAAATAATTTCATCATTTACTCACAAAAGAAGATAAACAACATTGGGGCACCATTGACCTCCATTGTGTGGTCACAAAACCACTGAGACATTTCTTAAGATATCTTCTTCTGTTTTACACAAAAGAAAGAGTCATATCGTCGCTGTCCTTCCGAAACCTTGGATGTCAAAATTTGCACTTTTTCTGCAAAACACTGAACTTTTTAAAAGATTAAATACTTAATACGTTTTATTGGTTAGATATTTGTAAAACCCAGTGACAAACATGAAGGGAAACTAATAATATTGATTCATGGCAAAAACTTTAAATCACAAAATATGGAGATACAAGGTTTCAGAAGGACAGCAGCGATATACAAGATTTTAATGACATGAGGGTGCAAATTGCATTTTTTGGGTAACCTATCCCCTTAAATGTTCATGACGGCACTCCCCGTCACAACCTGGAAAAGACTAGCAAGAATGTTATAGTTATGTCACTCTTCTCGTTATAAGAAGAAAAGGGAACGAGCCGTTCATTATGTCCCACCCAAAGTTCCTGTTTCAAAAGGAAACACTTCACTGTGCTCATCAAGTAAATTCACAGCATTTTTGAGCGCTTACAAGATTCTGTAGATAATGAATGCGTTTTTCACACATCCTGGAAAGAGTTACTGTAAAAAAACTGTAAACCAAACACATTAAAAACAGAAAAGCCATTAATTGCTGTCAACTAGTCGTTTTGTGTGTAATCTGACGGGTACGGTGATTTCTTCCTGTCAGCCATTTCTGGCAGTCTGGGTCCCCACGTCTCCTCCGGGCCTGGCACCAACCAAGGTTGTCGAATGAGGGACCAAAAGCTATTTTCCGCTGAACTGCTCCGCTCTCTCTGAGGACATGAAGTCTCAGGAAGCCTTCAGCCTTTCCCGTCGCTGGGAGAGAGGACTTCTGGCGCCTCCGTTGCCATTGACGACGTGTTGGTTGGATCCCACGCGGTTGCCAGGCATCATTAAGACCTGATGGCACGGGTTTCTCTCTCCATAAGCAAGCCTTGAAAATGGCAGGGGCAATTAAAGCTCTTCTCTGCCTGATGGAATAGAATGAGGCCCCAGGAGAGAGAGGTAAAGAGATGGAGAGGGAGGCATTGTTCTCCAGCTTTACCTTTGATGATGATGCGATAGAGTGCATCGGGGTGGAAGAGAGGTTTGCTTCACTGTTTAGTGCAGAGTATGTTCGTGGATTGCATCCATATGGGTGCGTTATATGGGTTGAGTCAGACGCTGGGCTCTGAGAGCCCTCAACACAGAGCCATTTGTAGATTAGCTGCATCTGGCAGATCAAGACCGTTTCCATTAGTGCTTATATTAGGAAACTTACAAGAAATGTCCTCAGAGCTCTGGTGCCATCTCAAAGATGGGAGATATGCCAGCATGTTTTGAAGGAGGAGTTATTCTCAAAATACCCTCCAGTGCTGATGTAGTTGTGGTTTCAGTCCCATCTAGTTTTTTCTCTCTTGTATTCTGCTTATAACCTATGGCTCCATGGCTAGTCATGTAGCTAATAATGAAGAGCTCTAGTGTGCGTGTGCTCGGATTCTAAATGAGGACTGGAAAATGCAAGCAGCCCACACTCTCGGCTCAGCGCGCTGATTGGAATTCTGGCTAGACTCTGTGCAGGCATCTGCATTTCATGCGCTCACATTCACGCGCAGACAAATTTGCATTACCGCTGCAATCACGCTGAGTGAGTCACCCCAACTGATAAGGTACAGCAGAAGTCTAGACTCTTTCAAGCTCTTGACTGAATATCCCAGTATTGTGCGGCTTAGTGGATAACAGACCTCGGGTGTTGGGGCGACAATACACCACTGTCGTGGGCCGGCCCTCATTTCTGTGTTGTAAGAGAATGTGAAATTAATAATGTCTCATGACATGATTGTTTCAGGGCTCTTGTAGACATGATGCCATCTGAATTGAGGCCGGGCAACAACCAGCCAAGCAAATCTGACCAGTCACACAACATAAATCCAGACCAATCTCAAGGCCACTGACACTATGACGCAACACAGACGAAAATAGATGTGTTTCAAAATGGCAAAAAGTATGATTTGGAATTTGGACGTGCAGAGTATTTTGATGGCCATCCATAAAGTCTGGGTGAGCCTGGAGGGTTGCAGGGTCATGTCTCTCTGACTGGGTCGCTCTGTTCCTGATGACTGGGCATGATGCACGATCACACAAACACGCATACACGCTCTTATGTGGGGGAGGAGAGTCTCACAGTGGTGCTGTGCAGCTGTAGCACTTTTTAGATGAATGGGATGTGACAACAACCCTGCCAGACGAATGCCCGCGTGAGGGTTTTTGGGGGGGTGAGAGGTGGGTGCTGGAAGAGGGAAGATTTGGCCCGATGCTAAAGACTCCAGTTGGACTTTATACGTAGCCATTATAACACTGTTCTGATCCAGAATGGCTGTGCTCTGTAAGTCTCTCCCACAATGTCTGGGCTGTGTTGTGAAACTGAATTAATAATCAGCATTATTAATACTGAGATAAATTCCAACAAATGCAATAAAGTTTACAATCAAATATGAGATTAAAAAATGTCTGGAACCTTGGTGAGCTCAGGTTGAGGTCTCAGTACGTCTCCACTCATCATTGTGAGGTAGATGGATAGAGAGAGAGGGTGAGGCAGACATTGCGAAAGAGAGAGAGAGTGAGAGAGAGAGAGAGAGAGAGAGAGAGAGAGAGAGAGAGAATTCGATTTTGAAGCAGTATGTCCCACTTTATGTGAGACAGAAGTCTATTGGGCATGAATACTAAATAGTGTTTTCCCCAATTACAAGCAAGCCGGGCCAGCTCGCTGCCACTGGGGGACAGCTGGAGCTCATATGCTTTGATTTGACCAAGTAAGGTTCAGAGAGCTTCCCATACCGTCCCAGTGTGAGCAACAGAGTGATCTATCAGCAAAAAGGGGGGCAACGTGAGAGCGAGCTAGCGCACACGTTCATGGGAAGGTGTTACACACAAAGAGCTGTCTTGCTAAGCAAATACATTCAAGTCTGTATCTCTGTCATTGAAAGGCTTTCAATGCACATCTCCAGCACTTGGAGAGCAGCATTTGTGTCGCTGGCCTTGGTGCTGAAATATACTTGCACGCACACATGGATCTGTATCTGTTCCGCACACACACACAGAGAGAAATGCGCATCAGCATTTAACACACACACATTAACAGGATTTCCAAAAGCATGAGAAAAAAGTGTTACCTTGTTGACAGAGAGGAGTTTATCCTGTTATTAAAACTCCAGACTTTTGATAACACGTAGAATAACTAAATCCACCAAAGTGGGTAGAGCTTTCTCATACGTAGCACCTAAACTCTGGAATAGTCTTCCCGATACTATTCGAGGGTCAGACACACTCTCCCAATTTAAATCTAGATTAAAGACACATCTTTCAGCCAAGCATTCACTTAATGCAAAATATGCTAAATAAACCACCTGGAGACTGCATTTATTAGATATTATTTACTAGAATAATCTTACTTGTTCTGTAAACACCATGCACTGTGCTGTGTTTTACCTTTTTTGTGTTTTTCAGTTTTTCTTATTTTCTCCTGTAAAGCTGCTTTGGAACAATGCACATTGTGAAAAGCGCTATATAAATAAAATTGAATTGAATTGAGTGGAGTGGAGTGTGTGTTTTGTCTGAAAGAAAAGAGATGATTTTGGAGTATTCTATATGACCTGTTAAACACTCATGAAGCAAATTCGACATTATATTAAATAAAACTCTGAGCACTTATTAAAAGCTAAACTTGTCAAAAGGATCAAGTGTCTGCACTTCATTATTTTAAAGGGTTCAAAAAAACCTCCCCAGTGATTTATATTTTTATAACGTTCCTTCTAAAGGCATGAAGACCTTCATGATTCTCTCAAAAATCTGAAAAAATGGCTGACTTTATTCCTTATGAACGGAACATATTTCCAAACTTTAAAAGCTGCACCTGTCACTTATTATCTTTTCAAATAAATGAATACTGACAGTTATTTGTTTTTTTCTTTGCTCTGACACTATGATAATGAAGGCACGCAATAACTTTCGACATCTGAACGTCTCTCACAATAAGTGCATTGTACGTCAATCTGCAGATTTAACGTAACTTCAATTTATGACAAATGACGGAGAAAAACGTTTTTTCATCTCTAACAGAAAATGAGTTTTGAGGAACAGTTTTGAGGGAAGCGCTGCAGAAGATTCAGCCTTATCGCACCACACAGGAGGAGCTCACCTGTCCCACACACCTGTCCCACCATCAACCAGTAAATCTCAGGTAATGCAAATCTGTTCATTCTGCATGGCTGCAATGTTATAAGAGCTACCAAACTAATGTGCTAATTCGGTAATTAATTTGGTAATTTAAAAAATTGCAAGAAAACGAAGCTTGCCCCGACCCGTTCTTAAATTCCATAATAAGGGATTTTCCCACCATTAGAGCAGTTTAAGATTACGCTTCCATCTTCATGTTTTGTAAATTTGCAGTCAGCTCAGCCCCGACTACTGCTTAAGGAAACACATTAAACCACACTCACCGTCTTGTGTGAGCGGCCCTGCAAACTTAATTACTGTAGACCAGTCGAGGTCCGTCAGAAGAGGCAAGGCAAGCTGAATCTTCTTAAACATTTAGTCAAAAAAATAAACCAAACGGATCCACCAATCTTTTGACCTACTGTACTAATGTGCATAACTCAGATGAGTACAAAAATATACAATATACAAATTTGTCTTCATTTATGTCTGGATTAATTTTGTTTTTAGTTTTATTGGCTTTTATTTTTAGATTTTTGTTTATTATTATAATTTTAGTGCCCTACACTTATTTCAGTTTTTCGATTTAGTTTAGGTTTTTCCAATAAATTTTAGGCCAATATTTGATTTGATTTCATGAAACAGAAATGTTTTTTAAAGTTTTAATTTTAGTAAACTGTAATAAATTGTAATAACTGAATTTATTACACGGCTCGTTGGAATGCTTGATTCTGATTGGCCAGTCGTGACATTTGCAGGTTCGTTATTCCCAGATAACAACCTCTCAAAACTAATAACACACGGTAACCCGGATCATTTTTACAGGTTTTTTGGACAAATTAAATATAAATATGTCTTTTAATAACATACTGTATATGACATTGTATTTACAAATGATTAAACCAAATTGAATGTTCGTGACATTTGAACGTCGTTTCTTACCTTAAAACCGAAAGTAAACAGCTTTTCCTCACAGAAGGTCTGCATTCAGTAAAAATGAGCAAATAAAATATTTCAAATTCACATTTCATTTCCAGTTTTCCAAAAAAACTGGCAGCTGGCTGTTATCGCGAAATTTCTGCGATAACAACCGGCTGCCTGTACATTATCCCTTACATAATGTACAGTCTTTTTTATTCCCAGTACTTCAGTGGAATTTGCGAGAAGTTTGTTCACCACTATAAAAACACCAGAGAATGCTGAGAGCATGAATTCTCCTTTCGTTACACTAACCAATCAGATTTGCAATTCAAATGACACAATGTAATTTTCTCACATCAAAATTGTCCCTGAAAAAGGCAAAAGAGAAGGCAAAAATAAATTGAAACTGTGGACTATGGGCCATGAAAGGCTTATGTGTATATTGTATATTGTAATATATACAGTATATTGACACTTTTTGTAATGCTTTGCTTGTCTGTCACAATAATTTAAAATTTTAAATAATAAGTTTAAATTTTCTTCATATGTGAGCAAATACGGATTTATGCAATTTAATTAAGCACATCTGGTACTTTGTTCAATTAAATAATGTTATCAATTGACAGCCCTAATAGCTACATTGTATAATTAAGCATTTCCATTTTGTAGGCTTGGTGCTTCATTGTTTCCTAAACACGTGAAGAACATGAGATATACACCTTAGAACCCATTATAGCACTAAAACACTAAATCTTCATACAATTTGCATTTTGGCCATAATGTACCAGATCACCATCTTGAAATTATGAGGTTATGTCTGAATTCTGAGCAGGTTTGAGATAACAAGCTTTTTTGCATCCCATTTGACTTTTTAGACAAAACGTTTGTTTTCAAAAAAGGCTAAAAAACATCACCTAATGTAAATAAGTTTGTCACAGAATAAGAACAGAATTTGGACAAAAATGACATCATCAATGTGTAGCACTGCCTACGGTTTCCCAGTCTGTAATGTTTTGTTAATATATTCTATATCATCTAAGCCTTCTTCTATGCAGTTCATTTTTTTCATAATCATTCATGCTGCAGACATCAGTGCCCTTTTACAGCATTGTAAGAAGCGTCAGGCGTACCGTGGCTTTTACGGTAGCTTAGATAGTAGACCGGAGGTCAGACTAATTGCTGATTCTTTTCCCCAGATGGAGGTGGATGCGGCCGAGAAACGTCATCGAACACGATCTAAAGGTGTGCAAGGTATTGCGCACTCACACCGTTTTAGCTGCAGTCTCAACCTACGGTCAAATCCCCACTTTTTCCCCACATTTTCCCCACTTTCAACCCATAATTGAGACTTCTATTGCTTTTTAAATTTTCACTGATGTCAGTAGTGACAAATGTAGACTATTGATTGGACAGGTGACGCATCTAGCGAGAACTGACTCAGACAATCAGTGTACTCATTTTATTAAAATGACTTGATTTTCTTGATGATTTTCATGTTTTTTTTACCAATTGTTCTTACTGTGATTTTTTAGTCGCCGTGGAGGCCGCACAGGAACTGTTTAGGTAAGTCTGCATAAAGTGCAGGAATAATTCACTTTCAAAGTCAACGTGAAACATTTTACACTCTATTTTAATTATGTAATATGACTGAGTACTTTGTTTTTTGAGTACAGGAGGAATTTTCGATAAAAAAGTGAAACTTTATTTAACCTTTGGAAAATACATTTCCGCTCAAGATGGCATCAAAGCATAATTTTGCTAATTGATATTATTCCATGTGATTTATCTAATATGGCACGTACTACAGGCATAGCCTATTAATAGACCTCTCAGTGTAATTGCCTTCAGTGAGAACATGTGATTCTCCCAATTAGTATTAGTAAATATCCCTGCGCTCCTAATGAAATCATGCGTCATGATGAGAGCGAACGGTCTGTTTTTCCTCAGGGTGGCGAGTTGTTTTACTCATCTGTTGCCTTCACTTTCCCCCCTGTATAGCTTTCCCTCAAGTGCAATTTACAAGTCTCGTAAATGGCAGTATTTTTCTCATTATGAATAGTTTAACACACACTGTTGTTGAAAAAAGGCATATTTCATATTGTGCGGCTATATGGCCAATTACAAGGACAGCAGCAAGGACGCTGGGGTGTGTCACTGCGGGGGTGTGGTATAACCAGGCTTTCCAGAGGCGGCTTGTGTTGTCTTTATTATGGTATCGGACCAAATAGATCAGTTCTCTCTCTCTCTCTCTCTCTCTCTCTCTCTCTCTCTCTCTCTCTCTCTCTCGCTCTCTCTCTCTCTCTCTCCTTCACAATCATCAGGGCAATCTGCTTTATCAGCAGGTCTAGGCCTGTAGCTGCAGGCATCTTAAACACCAGTTACAGTCACTGATGGGTCACTAGCTTGATCAGACACAAAGATCCCCAGCCAACATGATCTCAGAGAGATGCAAGTCTTGAGCTAGGCTAGACATGTTTCTACTCAATGTCCTACTTTTTTTTTTTAAAGAACAAATTGCGTTGACTATGTTGACTGTAAACTTAGTGTAGATGACTCTAAAAATGTTTTTCAGAATCAGAGTGAACATTTTGTCAGATTTAATCACCCTCACATCATTTCAATGCCGTATGATGTTATTTCTTCTATGCAAAAAAATCTTCACTTACAGTTAATAGGTTCACAGTGACGACTGGCTGTGAAAGGACATAAAAAGACTTTAAAAGTAACATTAAAGTAGTCCATGTCACTCATGCTTTACATTCAAAGTCTTCTGAAGCCTTGTGTGATGAAGAGACTGAAATTATTCACTGGTAATATTCACCTTCTCTTCTCAAATCAAACATGGCGCACAGGTTGGCAGTCAATAGCATCATTGGATCGCAAGCTTTAAACCAAACATCTTTATGTCCAACTCTTTGATTTGAAAGATAAAAATAACAATACCAGTCTGAAATGACATGAGGGTGTGTGAATGACCCGGTGTTGGAACAGGGCAGAACTTCTAAACTTTAAATGTTTTGCCTCGTGGCTCTTAACTGGTTGTGAGCCTAAATGGAAGAGCCGAAAAGAATGATATGCAATATGAAACATGAAATATGGAGCCTGGTGAGTCATAGGCCTGGAGGACGCTGGGTGCTCTCTAAATCTGTAATGCAGGCTGATGTGCCAAACACAGTGAGCAAGAAAAAGTGTGTGTATGTGTCTATTTGCGTGTCTGTCTGCATGCGTGCCTACGTCTGTGTGACGTCAGCCTTGTATTAATTATTCCTCTTGTTTGCAGCTGTCCCACACCAGGGTGTGATGGTAGTGGACATGTCAGTGGCAAATACGCCAGACACAGGAGGTAAGAATTTACCTCTCATGTCTCCCTCATACACTGAGCAGAAATGAAAACTGTGCCCACCCAACCGGAAAACCTTTTATTGCTATTATTCCTTATACGTCTACTATCACAGAACAGAAATGAAAGCTCTTAACCACTTACCAAAAAAACTTTCAAAATTAAGTGAATTGAATTTGAATTACGCCTGCTTCTTTACTTTGTACATCCTTTCACCAGCCAAAAGCTGTCAAACTGCTGTTAAAAGATGCTAGACTGCAGTACAATGAACCAGCGCTAGCGCTAACTAAAATGAAGCGTTTTAACTTAACGTGATGAAGTTTTTGGATTGTAGCATCAATTTTGTGTTAGAATGGGTGACTCAAAAAGCCTGGATAAACCAAGAGCTCAGCTATCCGAGAGTACTTAGCAGCAGCCTGTCCCTGCATTAGCATCTTCTGGTGTTTACCCTAAAACTTTCTCCATCTGAGTGGCCTGTTAGCTTGCACAACTTTACCCCTTTGAAAGTATCTGTGTCGTACTAAACTGCAAAAGAAAGAGTCATACAGGATTGGAATAAAATGAGTGTGAGACAAAATAATTTAGATTTTTTTGGGTGAACTATCTATTTAACTCTGTAAGCATATGTCAGGAACACGTGGAGGCTGAAGATAAGGGCGGCATCTTTAATATTAATAGCAATCGGCTTGTCAAACGCCTTAGCAAGAGCATGCTGTTTGTGTACTCTTCTACAAAAAAAGCTTTTTCGAGGACAAATTGCAAAAGGAATACAAATGGCACCATTCGACTTGCAGGCAACCTAAGATAATTCATGTTTATACTTTAACACTAAGATAAGTTGGGGCTTATTTTCTGAAGAGTAGATTTAAGAGTATTTTAAATATATTAATGGTTTTACTACATTGACACCATTTTTTTCACATTGCTACCAGAATAATACTCTCTGATTTGACAACTGTTGTCAAAGGCACTCTCTTAGCCTGCTCCACTTACAACATGCCTCTCTTCTTGATGCTGTTTACTGTACCTCAGAAGAAAAATGCAACACAAGAGCAGCAGAACAGAAAAGATTGATGGATATGTCTGCTGTGTCACCCCATCAGCCGAGCCTTTGAACCACCAACCAGAATTACATTTTTGCTACAGACAAATGGTACCTCCAACAGACCTCTCAGTGAAAAGGCAAAGAAAGGGCGAGAGAGTGATGAATTACCCCAAAATGAGAGGATGGGGAGCGAACGGTGTTCCGACTGTGCTTTCAGAGCACAGTAGCATTTAGGGGGCATAGTGGGAACGGCAGGGTTATAATGAGGACACTGCGTTACCTGTGCTGGCTATGCAGCATCTGCCACCCTTTACCACTCCATTAAAAAGTAATGATGACAAAACAATAACAGTGTTTGTCTCCTGCGGCAAAGATCAGGTATATATCTCGGCAGTGGTTCACACGCCTAATGTATAGCTGTTCTGATGGGGTTGTGAACTAATGAAATGTATACGTTGTGCATGCATTTATAAAGATGGGCTCCCAGGGCAAGACATTACTGAAAATGTGTACATTAGACTTTTTACCGAGGTGAGCCCAGTTTCACCATGTAGGTCTGCACCCCTCCGGTGAGCCTTTACATTATGGACCGAACTGACTTTTTTGATGACTGTTCGACAACTATATGGCGTAATGTCATTCCGCTTGGAAAAATATCTAATATGATTAAGAATACATATGGCGTGTATATCCACAAGAAAGCAAATTATAAAGAGTAAAAAATATTATTTGCGGTGCTCACATTAAAAAATATAATCAATAATAGACAGCGCAATGAAAAATTGCATCTAAAATATTATAAAGAACACATGTGAAGTAAGATGTTCTTTAATGTGACACTTTTTTCTCATCTAAAAATACCCACCTTTACACCCTCTGTAATCCCTACTCTACCTGAAAACATGTCTTCTGCTCATTCTCCATTTTAGCGAATGCTGAGCCTTTTAATAAGAGGATGTGTCAATACAGGTGTGACTGCTATGATTTTAGCAGGGTTTAGTAATTGCATTGTGGTGTTCGTGTTTAGTACCCCCCCTCCCTCCCTCCCTCCCTCTCCCTCCCTCCCTCTCTCTCTCTCTCTCTCTCTCTCTCTCTCTCTCTCTCTCTCGTTCCACTTTCCTATTTTCTCTCCTAGCTCCTCCTCCTCTTCCTCACATCCTGGCTCTTTGTTCTACCTTCCCCGTACAGCTTCTGCGGCTCTTTCTCCATCCCGCTCTCATTCCCCTCTTCTCCTCCATCCAGCCTCCCTTCTCCTCCCTTTCTGATGGATGACTCACGTAGGCTGAAGCCCAGGGCTGTATAATTCAGGGCTTGACAGGTAGCACTCACTAAAAGAATGGGAACTGAGCCAAGAGCTGGTGGCAGGGGCCAGAGAATGGTGTAGTCGTACGCTCGCTGTCGTTCTGTTTCTCTCCCTCTCCTTTTTTTCTCAATATAGCACCTTGCCTTCTTTTTCTGCTCTACGCGTGTCTGGCCTCTCCTCCTTTGTGGTAGCCACGGTGCACTGGTTTTATGCCAGACTCTTTCTTCCACCGGTGTATTTTCTTCCACCAGAAAAACAAAGAGACATCGCAGATGCTGAATTTCAAGCGTTCTGTAAGAGAATACGTAAAGTGTAAAAGGACCAAAACATGGCTAAAGGGAAAAAAAAAGAGTATTCTTACGAAAGCTTGTGGTCGAGACTTAACATCTACAACAATTTATTAATGCAAATGAAGAAGCGTATATTTTCAATAATGAGCATAATCCTATATTAATAATGAGCATAGTTCCACAGACCTTGGCTTGACAAGTGAGCTCATTCTTTGTTAGTAATGAGGTGAAAGAAAAGTTATTTAGCTATTAAAATATAGCCTACAGTTCAAATCAGAGGCCAGGACAGATAGGGCTAAAGTGGGAAATTGGCCAGGGCACACGGCCTAATGGTGTATTTCTTTAAACCAACACCGGGTGCATTGTTTTTTATTGAGAAACAGTCTGAATGACTATAAAAAAAAGCATTAATATTTTAGTGAGCTTCTTACCGCAAAAAAAAAAAGTGTTTAATGAGTTACACCATTCGTCTTTGCTTTAAAACATCTGTTTGGTTGCACACGAAATGCCATTCATAAAAATTACATTGATTCCCATTCATTAAATGAAATATTAAGAGCAAAACATCTGGGACTGACTGACTGCCTCTCCGTTTTAGCAATATTCTGACGAAACAGAGCCACTTTCAAAATGTGCAGCAAACAATTTTTTTGAGGTCAGAAAATATGGGTCTGCTTATCGGTTACTTAAAAGCCACTGACGTCTAATAGGCTATTTATACTAATGGAGTGTTTTATCAACATTCACGTCTTTTGGGCTGAATGGACGTCGATGGAATTACGACCACAGACGTTCCTTTGTTGAAACAAAGCTGCTGATGCATTCCACTTTCTCATGAGTTTACTGATATTTAGCATGATGGATGCTTAGAGACGGCATTCATTTATACCCGTAGGCCATAATTTACTCAACACCTTAATTCTATGTAGCAGGAAGAAATCACATTTGTGCGCCGGTAACTCACCATCAGCATGCAAACAGATGGGTTCTGGACTGTGTGGGCGGCACATGCAGTTTTGTCCTTTTCTCACTCTCGGCTTTTTGGTAGGTCTTCGGTCTGCAGTCTATTCTGTCGTTTGGCTTGTTGCTTCGTCAAGTCAATTTAAATTATCTTTGCTACGAATGCTAGGGCCTTGTTTGTTATCCGTAAGTGGTGCGTAACTGTTAATTCAACTGTGAGACTGAGCAAGATATTCTCTTCTGTCCTATAATGTAGCCAGACGGCGCAGGGCATTAAACACTATTCGTGTTTCTTAGTGGATTATGTATCCATGTGTCTGTGTGTTCGTAACCCATGTAACACATCTTGTGACATGGAAAACCGCTGGAAAATGAAAGGGTTGCTTTTCCCATCGGAGGAGCCCTGTAGACCGCAACCCTCCTGCTCGAAGGGCGGCCAGAAAAGAGCTTCCGCTCCGTCTGTTTGTCACGTTCGGCCATCCGATATCTCACCGAGGTTCAAACCTGCATGAATGGCAGTCATATCTTATGCCTCCAAAGACCCCGCTGAGATTTAAAACCCTCTTCCAGGGTCGAACTTCACAAGCCTCTGCGGTAAATTGAATCGCCAAGGACATAATCGCCACAAACAGCCTCGCTGTGCGCGCGTGAGGTGGTGTGATTGTATACTGTGTTTTGAGGCAGAGAAGGACCGGGCTCCGCAGTGACAGAGAAGAGCAGCGAGCTGCAGAGACAGACAGAGCCCTGCAGAATGCACAACACCAGCACCTCCTTTGTTCTGCTTTTTGGGAGGGCGCAGAATGAAGGGAGGGTAGAGGGGAGATGTCTGTCAGGCTCAGAATCACTGATATCTCTCTTTCTCTCTCGCGCTCTGTCTGCCTGCTCAAATGGCAAATCCCACTCCTGAGGGGGAGATCACCATGGTGACAGCGCCTTGCCACGCATGCCTGTGGATGCTGCAGTGTAGGAGCACAGAGGAGCCGTGTGCTCCTATGGCAACTCAAACATGAACAGCCAGCTGTAGCTTCTGAATTTGCCTCCCTGGCCCTATACCATACACTCTGTAAGAATGTACCTGGCGCCAAGGAAGGGAGAATCAACAATAGACTACAGCTTGAACATGCCCATGGTATTCAGGCCAATTAAAAGTAAAGAGGAAACATTTTTGTTGCCTAATCTGAGGTCTCTTGTTGTAACAGAATGGCTATTTGAAGACGTTTAATTAAAATAAAACAGACGCAAAAAATGATTCTCAGTCATCATTCCACCACTAGGAGGGCAATATTTACACCATTATTCTGAGGGTTGCTGCGGATATGATCAAACTAATATTTTTAGGCTAATATTTTGGCCATTTTTGGTATTAGTCAAGATCATCAGAGGATTTGTCCACCAGGAGATGTCTGACTGAAGTCATTATTTCACAGCTCACAGATCTTTCTGTCTCTCTCGCTCTCTCTCTCTGCCGTAATTACCTTAGTCCCACTCAAAGTCTGCCTCCACCGCTCCCGTATTCAAATGTGGTTTAATTACCTGTGGAATTTTAATTGGCGTGGCCTGCCAGTGGGAAACGCGAAGGTGTCCAAGGTCATTCCGAGTCGTTCGCGAATGCTCTCACCCACACAGACGATGCTGGCAGCCTGCCCGCACAACATACCAGCACATATCCTCTATAACCAGCACCTGCTTTAAACAAATAAAACAATAGAGAGGAGAACTGGCACCTCACAGCATTAGACCACTGATGCATTATTGAGTTATGATAATTACATTTCTATTTTAGGAAACAGTTCAAAGTTATTATTGTTATTGTCAGTACTGTAAAATAACAAAAATCTTTTTTCTTTGAACAACGCAATAAGATTTAAAATTTGTGTCAATTTGTTTCTTAGATTTTTGCCCTAAGAAAATTACCCTATAAGCTTGGTCCAGTATAATAGTAGGGCCTAAAAGAATAGTAACCACATTCTGTGGCAAATTTACCATTTGTATTATCATTGTACTTCAAATTTCAACGTTAAAGTATGGTTACATAGTATGGTAAATAAATACTATGGTAAATTTAGTAAATATGGTAAACATTATACTATGATAAAATTATGATTTTAATACAAATAACACTTGTAAACGATGGTTACTGTATTAAAACCATGGTTTTGGTTGTCAACAGTCGCGGTGTTCACTTGCTGGTGGACTTCAATCAATAGCATCTGAAGCCGAAGTCCCAGGAAAAAAGCATCAGACGCGAGACATTGAGTTTTGGCAGCTCTGTAATTACTGTAATTATCCACAAACGACAGTGGCAAATGTAACGATGACGTTATCAAATAAAATGTTTAATAATAAATAATTTTAGTTTTTAAACAAAAATATCCATTCAACGCTACATTCTCTGAGAGTTTATATGTTACATTAATAACACATAATGTCAAATCCATTATGCTGTAATTGCCCAAGACAAAATAATGTTTTACTTTTTATGTTAAGTAATACAGTATATTGTAAATTTTATGGAAATAAACCATTTTTTCATGCTGTTAAATTTAACATCTTGCTCTGTAAAACTAATTACAGTTTTTCACTGTAAATTCTACGGTTATCACATGTTTTGTGAAATACAGTTTTATCCAGAAGCATTTATACGGTATTTTACTGTTAAATTTACAGACATTTATTACACGGTCATTAATACAGTATATTGTTACTTTTACGGCAATAAACCGTATTTTCATATGTTTTAACTGTTAAATTTAAGGTCTTACTCTGTAAAACTAATTACAGTTTTTCACTGTTAATTCTACGGTTATCATTATGTTTTGTGAAATACTGTTTTATCCTGTAGCATTTATACGGTATTTTACTGTTAAATTTACTGACATACTGAAATATAAATGTTGTGCCTTTTCTAATCGTAATGTCATACTGGTCGTAGCAACTATGTTCGGAATGGATAGCATATCGTCATACAACTCCAAATATTGTGATTTTTTACACTAACGTTAGTTATTTTTGAGCGCGAACGCCACAGCAACTGGAGTTGCCTATCAAAGATGGCGACGCCAACACAGTTGGCGAGTTTGGTCCAACTCCGAACTCGACCTCGAGGCTTCGGATGATTTGTTTTATTTACGACGCGGTTACCAACACATAATCTTACCCGATCTACGAGAATATTTCCCATAAAGACAGCGAACTGGTCCACTGTTACACTCGGGGATGACTTCAAAGCTCCGTGTCAGTAAGTTACCTAAACACAGCATGTAAACATGTGACACACACGAAACAGGGTTGTCTACAGTAGCAGCATTTGTCATGTGACATACCACCGGTTGTACACTACGGTTCTATTCACACGTGTAATGAAATACGAATAGGCTACCGCTATAACTGTGCTGTGTGTGAAAGCCGTATGTGGTACCAAGCTGTTTTGTAAACTGGTCCATTGTGATGGCTACTATTAGTACAGGAACGGTTACTGATAGTTAAACTTGATCCAAACCATTTTTAGGATCACAACATGATTCAGCCCCGCGCAGGTGCGTGTCACATGATACACAACACGTAGTTCCATTAATGCTTATTTGTGGGCGTTAAGGCCTTATCCACAGATGAGGAGGATAACTGTCAACAAAGGGGATCTGAATCTTGAAAGTTTCACTGTCCAGTGAGCCCTGACCAAGCATGAGAGCTATGAGAACAGGTTTTAAGAACACAGCTCACCTTAGTTTTTCCACCAGAATCTTAATGTCTTTCCGTCATTCAAAATGTGTGTAATGGCATGCATTTCTTTCTGATTCGCAATAACCCAGATCTAGTTTTTGTTTCAGTTTTTTTTTTTTGTATTCATATTTAAGATACATTTATTTTATTTTTAATTAAAAAATTTCCAGTTACTAGTTTTAGTTCCTCAATTGACACATTTCCAGTTGGAAACTAAGCAGAAGGTTTGAATTTGTGGCTTAAAGGATGCTTGAGGAAAATGTTAATAAATAAATGAATAATAATAATAAAATAATTAATCGGGCATAGGATATTTTCTTTGAAGTAGGCTTCATTTTTTCTTCTTGTATTATAAAAATACTGAAACTGCTTCTGGACATCATTGTACTGTACATGACATGGACAGCTCTATGCATATGCAATATTTTTGCTTCAGTAGTTCAATAATAATTGTACCCAGGAGCAATTATCTTCAGCATTGAGCATTCCCATGTTTAGAGCATTCTCACATATTTCAGGTTATCAAAGATCACTGTTAGTCAAATGTTTTTAAATAGAATGCAATCTTCCCAAAATGTACCTTAGCCTGAGGTCGAATCTCCCAACACCAGAAATTCAGTGAAGCC
Source organism: Triplophysa rosa (assembly GCF_024868665.1). NCBI lineage: Eukaryota > Metazoa > Chordata > Actinopteri > Cypriniformes > Nemacheilidae > Triplophysa > Triplophysa rosa. The sequence goes on along the minus strand of NC_079904.1, from coordinate 9,098,933 downwards.
AAATAAACCTTTTTGTGTGAAAACTGAATAATTGTTTCAATGGATGCCACATTCAAATTACTTATAATTTCACGTCCTGTTTTAGTGCAATTAAAGTGGAATTTCTCAACAGCTAATGATTATTATGGGACTTGTGTAATTGAGGGCTAGGGCTGGAATGAGCTTTGTCTTGTTTATATTTTGGAAGATGAGTCATATTCATTATAAATGAGCTTGTGCGGTTTAGGAATAGCACTGTCTGTCTTATGGGAGTAGAGTTCAAGCAGCACACGCATTTCTATGAATAAATGTGCCAGTGGTTATTAATGCTTTGTTGTGTCTTAAACAATTCTAATACTTCTTATCTCTGAGGGCTGAGCTTTGGCACAGACAATCCTTAGACATTCAAGGTAATTTTTCAGAACCGTTGAGTGTAATTTTCTTGGTTTTTGTTTTCTTTTGTAGTGTTTATGGATGCCCCTTGGCTAAGAAAAGGAAAACCCAAGAGAAACCTCCACAGGAGCCAGCTTCCAAACGCCGTCCATTTCTAACCATGGCTGATGGAGAGCTCTCCATGTACGAAAGCTATGCGCCGGAGACCATGGAGGAAGGAGAGGAGAGGGAACAGGAAGAAATAGAAGAAGTGGAAGAAGAGGAAGGAGAAGAGGAGGGGGATGATGAAGAAGAGGAGTGCTCGGATGACAATGAGGAACCAGGAGAGGAAGAGGAGGATGAAGAGGAAGGAGAAGTGGAGAGAGAAGAGGTTGAGCAGATGGAGGAAGACGTAGAAGAGGATGAGGAGGTGGTGGAGGAGGATGGAGATGATGAAGAGCAGGAGGAGGAGGAGCAGGAAGAGGAGGAATATGAAGATGAGCATGAGGAAGAGGAATACTATGAAAATCAGATTCATCAGCAAGGTAAGGGATGTTCTCCAAGTGATTGCGCAATAGTAGTCTGGGCTCTTGATGTGCCCTTGAAATGTTGAAATGTAGTGTTTATATAGCATCTACATAGAAATGGATTTTCAAAGAGAGAGGTCAACACAATGTTTTGAACAAAAAGACATTTAGTTGCACATAGAATGAAAAATGAAGCAGGGGCGGCTTATTGTCCATGTAGGTCAACAGTATAATTGAAATCCAGTTCAAAAATGGAAAATGCGATCATTGAAGTAACTATTATTACATCTGTTTTATTTCTTAAATTGTCCATTTCCAAATCATATTGGAATCTGCATACAGTACATGCCTGTAGAAAACGGTCAGCTCTCAGCCTTCTAATTAACGTAGATTTTACAGCAAGGAACAATTCAGCTCCCCGTTCGAATGTGAGTGAAAGCAGACGTGACTGCTTCCTTAGTATGCATCTCAGCCCCATTCTCCGGTGTCCTCAATCGCTTCTGACAGCGCTCCCAGAGTAATGGAGAGAAGAGGCTCTCTGAGTTATTAACTTTGGCCCCCCTCCGCACATGCACGCTGCCGTTCCAGGAGGTGTCAAATACACTCAAGCCCGCCACCCCACCCCTTCCCCCGGTGAAAATGGGCTCCTCCTGAGGATATTTCTGGCTCCAGAAACAGAGCACCTCATCCTCTGCTTATCCCAGCAGTCTCATCTGCCTCTGTCCCAAATACTAGCAACACTTAAATCTCATCCATACAACCGAGACTTTCCTAGCAGCCTGTGCTTCTTACATATCATGGAACGCGCATATGTCTTGTAAAATTTTGTGGTAATTTAGCGTGTCCTGCATTTCCATATTTGTATATATTTCTGTGGTGTATTTATTTATATTCAGCAGCGGTTACTGTCGTTCTTTGATTGTTTGAATCGGTTCTTACGTGTGTCATTAAGCTGTTCATGAAACCATAGCATGACATTTGTTTTAGATTTGATGCATCAGAGCTATCGTTCATGAGACATTACATTTTCATAATGATAGTGTTCGAGCTGATTCAGATTACAGAGGCCTGACATTTCGTTTGAGAATTTATCATGCCGTATTGGTAGACAACCCTTTGCTTTTCAAATAGAGTGACAGTGTGCCACATCTTCTGTGTTTTAAACCTGTTGGTTTTGTTTAGAAACCGCCTAGAAATCTTAATGCAAATGCATTACGTTCATCACGTTTACTTCAGAATACATTCAAAGAATTGTACTCTTTTCTCCACAGAGGACAATTATTCTAGTGGTGGACAATCAAAATCCAATCGAATCCTTGAGAAGGACAACAACAATAACAACAGCATGAACAATGAGGAGTATGAGAATTACGACGAACTGGTGGCCAAGTCCCTGCTGAACCTCGGCAAAATTGCAGAGGACGCCGCCTACCAGGCCATGACGGAGTCGGAGATGAACAGCAACTCCTCCAACAGTGCAGGTGAGGACGATGATGAGGACGAAGATGACGGTAGCGAACAAGGAGGTCAAAAGGGAGAGCTGAGCGTCGACCTGGATAGTGATGTGGTGCGTGAGACGGTGGACTCCCTGAAGCTTCTGGCTCAGGGCCACGGGGCGGTGCTACCCGACGAGGGGTACCCGGACGCCATGTCCGGGGATGCTGGTGCGGCTGGCCACGCTAACAGCAGGGGGCGGGCGGAGGAGAGCGAGGAGGAGGTGTGCCTCAGCAGTCTTGAGTGTCTGCGCAACCAATGCTTTGACTTGGCCCGCAAGCTGAGCGAGACCCATACGCCCGAGCGACCCCTGATGGAGCAGCACCATGTCGAGCATCAACATCATCCACCTCTGCATCACATGCCCAGGTATGACAGCTGCCAGTTGGACCAGCAGAGACCCCTCGAGAGGAACTACTCGGACATGGTCAACCTGATGAAGCTTGAGGAGCAGCTCAGCCCAGCTTCCAGGGGCTACCCCTCCAGCTGCGCCCATGAAGGGGACGAGGACACTACGTCGGTGGCCTCCGAACGTTCGGATGAAGTTTTTGACATGACTAAAGGCAACCTGTCTCTGCTGGAAAAGGCCATAGCTCTCGAATCCGAGCGTGCCAAGGTTATGCGAGACAGAATGGCATCGGAACAGATGGTGGCTCGGAGGGACAATCAGCGCCTTCATGGAGAGCACAGCCCAAGGCAGAGCAGTGGTGCAGAAGAACGCAAGGCCCGACTTCATCACGATGGCACAAAAAGAGCATATTACCCTAAAGGTAAAAATAAAACATCTAATGAGATTTTATTTTTTCAATAGATTCCAGTCTATAATTTTCCTTTATTGTTCTGTTTAAAGAATGTAGTGCATGAACGGAGATCGTTTGAAGATTAATATAATTTTCAAGAACATGAAACTAAAATATGATGCCGCGTTAAAGGGATAGTTGACCCAAAAATGATCATTTACTCACCCACCTGTGTGGCTTTCTTTCTTCCTGAAAACTCAAAAGATATTTTAAAGAATATTGGTAACCGAACAACAACGGTACCCATTGACTTGCATTGGTTTTGTGTCCATACAATAGAAGTGAATGGGTACCACCATTGTTTGTTATCTTCATTTGTGTTCTGTCGAAGAAAGAAAGTCAAACAGGTGTGAAATGATGACAACATTTTTTGGGTGAACTATCCCTTTAAAGTTAAGGTATTCTTGCCGGGTGAGCAGGCATATTTTAGTCTTCTTAAAAACATGAAGAGATGCACTATTACTTGGTAGTTTAACCATAGGCTTTGTTCACCTAGAGAATGGAAAAAAGGCTGGCTTCATCTTGTGACATCAAGTCACTTGATAGTCCATCATATGCATTGCATTGGTCTGTAACATTAATGTCTGTGGGTCACTATATGCTAAAAGAGGAATATTTTCGGATTTTTTAATAACTCATTTGGTGCACACTGGTAGCAACGTCTATAGTAACAACAGCTTATGTCACTAAAATCGGCTGGGCATGATAACATCAGAGGCTTACCTTGTCAGGCATGAGTAATGGCAATATGCACGGCCAGTTAGGAAAGCAAATCTCATCCCTTGGATCCCATACAAGGTTTATTTCCTCAAATCCTTCCCAATCCACACCCACTACCTTTGGGAGTGAGCCATCTTTTCTGAAATGCAGCTATTACCCATCAGAAACTACAAGAGCGTATCGGTATCGCATTTAACAAACAGCGGCGATGCTGCTGAGGATCCTCGGGTCACCTTCAGTTACTCAATGTTACTGCACTGTCTGTCTTGTACCGCTTTAAATGGTTCATCATTTCTCTCTGTTCAGATGACGCTGTTTTGTATGTTTCGTTTCTTTTCATTTGCTCCATAACTTCCATTTGCACTATACACTCACCTAAAGGATTATTAGGAACACCATACTAATACGGTGTTTGACCCCCTTTCGCCTTCAGAACTGCCTTAATTCTACGTGGCATTGATTCAACAAGGTGCTGAAAGCATTCTTTAGAAATGTTGGCCCATATTGATAGGATAGCATCTTGCAGTTGATGGAGATTTGTGGGATGCACATCCAGGGCACGAAGCTCCCGTTCCACCACATCCCAAAGATGTTCTATCGGGTTGAGATCTGGTGACTGTGGGGGCCATTCTAGTACAGTGAACTCATTGTCATGTTCAAGAAACCAATTTGAAATGATTCGAGCTTTGTGACATGGTGCATTATCCTGCTGGAAGTAGCCATTAGAGGATGGGTACATGGTGGTCATAAAGGGATGGACATGGTCAGAAACAATGCTCAGGTAGGCCGTGGCATTTAAACGATGCCCAATTGGCACTAAGGGGCCTAAAGTGTGCCAAGAAAACATCCCCCACACCATTACACCACCACCACCAGCCTGCACAGTGGTAACAAGGCATGATGGATCCATGTTCTCATTCTGTTTACGCCAAATTCTGACTCTACCATTTGAATGTCTCAACAGAAATCGAGACTCATCAGACCAGGCAACATTTTTCCAGTCTTCAACTGTCCAATTTTGGTGAGCTCGTGCAAATTGTAGCCTCTTTTTCCTATTTGTAGTGGAGATGAGTGGTACCCGGTGGGGTCTTCTGCTGTTGTAGCCCATCTGCCTCAAGGTTGTGCGTGTTGTGGCTTCACAAATGCTTTGCTGCATACCTCGGTTGTAACGAGTGGTTATTTCAGTCAAAGTTGCTCTTCTATCAGCTTGAATCAGTCGGCCCATTCTCCTCTGACCTCTAGCATCAACAAGGCATTTTCGCCCACAGGACTGCCGCATACTGGATGTTTTTCCCTTTTCACACCATTCTTTGTAAACCCTAGAAATGGTTGTGCGTGAAAATCCCAGTAACTGAGCAGATTGTGAAATACTCAGACCGGCCCGTCTGGCACCAACAACCATGCCACGCTCAAAATTGCTTAAATCACCTTTCTTTCCCATTCTGACATTCAGTTTGGAGTTCAGGAGATTGTCTTGACCAGGACCACACCCCTAAATGCATTGAAGCAACTGCCATGTGATTGGTTGATTAGATAATTGCATTAATGAGAAATTGAACAGGTGTTCCTAATAATCCTTTAGGTGAGTGTATATTCCGTCTGAGAGAGCGCCTCTATGCTGCCCGTATTTTTGGTTGTTTTTTCAGTGCGCAACCACAGTGGAACACTCACAGGGTCGAGTAATTATAGAATTACACTAAGATTTCACACCTCGTCTCCAGAAACTGTTCTTGGTGATAATTATTGGAGCGTGGTTATTAAACATGTCTAGTGATCTCTGCGTTCTGACTGACAGGAAACGTTATTTGTTGGAGTTGTATAGCGGTTATTTTTGGCTAATGAAGGAGGGAAGGTTGTTATAGTAATCAGTTTCTGTAGCTTGAGCGGTAGAGGATGGCAATAGCAATGCCAAGGTCATGGGTTCAATTCATAGGGAGTGCATGTAATGATGAAATGTATTCATGATACAGCCTGTGTGTGCTTTTATGATGACTCTCCACGTTCATTTGCCAGGTTTTCCCTTACTGGTCTCATTAAAAATCATTGTAGAAACTACAAATGCACTGCAAACCAGACCTGTTAGAATTGTAAGATAGTTAAAGAGCAGCTCAGATCTAACATGTGCTGTTGCCCCAAAAATAAGATTTTGCAAGGAAATATTTGTGTAGAAGGCTGACAAATCAGAGAATAAAAAAAATCCTATCTTAAAGCATGTTTGCTGCTTTTAAGTAAAACATACCCTAGAACTTAAATATATTATTTAAAGCAGACGTATCACACGCAGTTTCTGCCAATCTCATGTTAATCTTTCTTTAGTACCTATAGAGTAGTATTGCATACTTCGTATCTTCGAAGAGACAGATACAGCTGTACGATTATTTCCGAAAACAGACGACCTCCTGCATGTGTGCGGGGGGGGGGGGGTGCTGTTCTGAGCGGAACTAAAGCATGTGCCACGTCCGCATCCATTGTCAACAAAACATAGACATATGACTCCGTTTCACTTTCCGCGTGCGGGTCATGTCCGGCATCTTTTAGCGCTGGGACCACTCCATCTATCAGTTTCAAATGATCTCCAAATCCAGCGTTATATCCACCGTTTATATAACATTCCTCACCCAAATGCAGTGAACAAACTAACACAGCTGAACTTAGTGAACGCAATGCTCTCTCTCTCCTGCACCAGCTGCTTGACGTGTGTGCATGCTCCTTCTCCCGCTCTCCCTGGTTGACATGTGGGCGCACTCTTTCTTCTCGCTCTGGCAAGTTGACGCGTGGGCGTGCTTTTCCGGGAGAATTGTCCAATAAGGGTCTAAGAAAAGTTGTTACGAAATGGATTTTCATGTTCGAAAAAAACTTTCCGAAACCTGTACGAATGCTGGGGTAGTGAATCGAGCACAGAAATACTACGTCATACGTCCAACTTGTTTTTTGACAAGTTGACCATGTCAAGCATGAGAAGCCAGCACGTTTAACATTGTAAAGAAGTCACCCCACCTTTAAACCTGCACTGTAAAAAAAATCCCGTAAAAAAACAGATAAAGTACTGGCAGAAAATTACCAGTACATTTTCCTTTATTTTACGGACATTTCCATTAATGCTAAAATGCAAATGAATGCAGTGCAAACTGTAAAATACAGGTAAAACAACTGTAAAAATGAACACGGAAAATTCCTTCATATTAATACAGTATATTGTGCCCTATTTTTACGGCTTTTTTTTAGTGTGTGTATGACTTTCTTTCTTCTGCAGAACACAAACGAAGATATTTTTAAAAATGTTGGTAACAGAAGATTGGCGGTACCCATTGACTTGACTTGGTTTTGTGTCTGCACATTAGAAGTCAATGGGTACCGCTGTTGTTAAAAATATCTTCTTTTGTGTTTTACAAAGAAGGTCATACAGGTTTGAAATCACAAGAGGGCGAGTAGATGATGACAGAATTTAAATTTTTGGCTGAACTATCCCTTAAACGGAATCTGACGGAAAATTGTCCCCAGAGGTGTTCATACTATTGTGGTTACCTTTATTATATTTTCTCTCAGATATTTTAATTAATTAATTGCATTCCATCAGAAGGTAAAAGAGCAACTAAGAATTCCATACTTAGTTGATATGGCAGATCTACAGTACACAACACTTTTATTCCTCACTGTGTCCCCACAAGTGTCATTAGGGTATATTCCTTATCCTGTTTCTAATTTCAAAGCAAACACAGCAGTGTTTGAAAATAACCATAACAGGAGCATAAATGTTATCTCGAAGAATCCAGCAGGTTAATGGTATTGGCTTACTGTGACTGTAACAGGATATGCCAATCACGTCTTTGTTTGCAGACTCAAGGGGAGAAAAAAAAGAAAGCAAGTGTCCCACCCCGGGTTGTGATGGCACCGGCCATGTCACTGGACTGTATCCACACCATCGAAGCCTGTCCGGTTGCCCCCACAAAGACCGTGTTCCACCAGAAAGTAAGCTTGACTTGTAGTCATTTCCATATGTTCCCATATGTGCTTGCTATGTGCTGCCTGTGCTGTAGGCATGGTGCTTGACTTCGACCTTCAGTAACTATTTCTCATTTCTGTCAGCCTTTTTTGTTTGTGTATTTGTATGAGTTTTTATGATTGCTCTTTGTGGCGCTCTTTCTCATACTAACAATGCATGGAATGTGGATGTGCTAACGTTTCAACATTTTTAAGGTCTATATTCAGGTCAAGCCTTTGCACGCTTCTGAAAAATATTTTAAAAAATGTATTCAATTAAAAAAAAGGTAATGTGCTAGCTGTCCTATTTGGATTTTTAGGAGCCACAATATTGTCTTGAATCTATAATAGAAAATGGGTTGATCAGAATATGACCGTATTGAGATTTTAACCTGAATATTCTTTATTGTAATATTCTGTGCTTGCAAATACAACCCATGTGGCTACACCGAGTCTCAGATGTAAAGCAGCTTTTGTTTCCTACCTTCAGTCACACCTCTAATTGGATGAAGTGCATGTCACAGGCGGGTTCTGATGAGTCAGTTTACTGCAGGCCCAGAGACATAGCACTGCAGGATGTGTCATAGACAATCTAATGACTAGACTCATTTAATTTGCCAAAAATATATCCATTATTATCAGAGATTTATTTTCCTCTCACGCCAATGCTTTCACACGACGTGCCTGCCATTAACACATTGCATGCCTGGATTCTTCTTTCACCATATGCTTTGCTCGTGATTAACTTTATGATTAACTAATTTCAGCGGGAACATTTCTTAGAAGCATGTGCATGCCACTGAGCCGTTCATCTTGATAGAACACAAGGCTTTCATACTCACTCTGGATCCTCTTAACCTTCTCTCGCCCTCTCCTCTCTGTTTATCCAAGTTCTTGCAATGTATGAGAATGTTCTAAAGTGCCCCACGCCTGGCTGCTCGGGACGCGGCCATGTAAATAGCAACAGGAACTCCCACCGCAGGTGAGTAGCTGAATGGGATGTGGAGTGGAGGAACAGGAGGCGCTGTTGGGTTTGATGTTCCAGCCTTTATACACAATTTATATAGGGAATATGAAGAATAGATGGATTTAGATGGAGGCTTGCTTTGAAGGAGAAGAGGGACTGATTTGTTTGGGTTGCGTTGAGCTCTGCTGGGTCTTAAAAACACATAGCTCCAGGCTCAAATATCTTGTTTGCGCATTGGCTCTTTCGGAAATTCAGGGTTCGATTCCCACCCGGAGCAAGATGCATTTTTGATACCTGTAAGCTCCGATTAGTATTAGTTGCCTGGGTGAATTGTGCAAGACATATATTAAAAAACTCTAAACAAAAATTAAAAATAATATGTTGGAAGCTTAGTATTTTTTATTTTGTAACACAAAGGAGCCCCAAACGAAATGTAGCGTTTCTTGAATGTGAATGAGATTAGAGCTTCACACATGCTTGCACGCAAACTTACACTCGCACTTATATATATGTAAGATGTGCCTCCATGTGCATGTGGTGTACGGACAGATGCAGACTCTATCCGACGTCGCTGCAGGCCATGTTATATGGAACAGCTCCTATGGGAGCACACACGCACCATCAGAACGGCTGAACAGAAGAAAACAAAATGTATAATAGGGAAATCTAACGCACTTGTACATTGAATATACGTATAGTATGTCCACACATTCCTCATCACGTGGTTGTCATGGCAACAGCATAGCGACAAGAGTCCCTCTGTCTGTCTGTGACCACTCCCTTTTTCCCCCACTAATTTCCATTTGTCTAAATGGAGGAGTGCCCACATGTTATGTGTTTCTGAAATCACTGCGTTTTCTTTTACGGACAATTTGTGTTTTCGTCTCATTGTATTTGTTTGGGTTTTATTTTTTAGGGTTACCGAACACTCACGTATTGGGAAGGTATTGGGAAGACGATACGAAAACTGCACATGATGAGAAGCGTTTCCAGGCAAAGCATACAAAGGAATACAGAGAAAGAGACAGAGAAGTCTGAAAAGTGGGACAAATGAGAAAGAAACAAGGGGAAGGATAAACAAATGGAGAGGGAGATATAGGAGAGTAATGAGAAGTAGAAACAGCAAGAGAACGGAAGAACAGGAGGAGAGCAAGGGAGCGTAGCTGGATGTTCTGATGCTCAGTTTGCTCTAGTGTGTCTCTCTGAAATGACTGCGGTATCTCGCTGTGAGGAGCTTTTTTGAAGCCAGCCAGCCAGAAATGCCCAGCAGATATCTGCAAAGCTTTGCCTTCACACTATAGAACTAGGCCACACGAAATGCATAATTCATACATAAATATCCCCATGTACCACACACTGCATACTAGGATTTTGCAAACACGTTGGAAGCCGGTATCGAGAGAATGTCGTATTAAGCAGACTATTCTCTCTGACAGACTCGTCTCCATATGCTGTTGTTATGCATTCCCTCATATCTCACTTTGTTTCTCAAGCTCTGCTGTCTGCCAGGGCGCGTGCGTGTTTGAGAGAGCGTGTGCCCTTTACATGCCGCTGAAAACGAATTGTTAACACTACACAAATTGCTTTGCCGCTGTTGCAGTCTCTCGGGATGTCCCATGGCCGCCGCTGAGAAGATGACAAAAGTTCAGGAGAAACATCCCGGCTGCGACAGCTCCAAGTCCAACCAGGCGTCAGACCGCGTCTTGAGGTATTACTTGATCATACGTGGCACATGCTTAATAAAAAAAAACGGTTTTCTTTTAAAGGGGAAAGCTCATAAACGGCATAAACAAAACCCGTTCTGCAAAGGTAGTTTTTTGCCCATTACTAAGATTTTGCGCTGCATGTAAACGGCTTTACCGGTTTTCTCTCAGGTTTGTTTATGTGCGCATGTCTGACAGCGCAATAGTCCCAAACGTAAAATAACGCATAAAAGTCTGCTATCGAATCATGAAGTTGATGTAGAAACGTCAAAATGAAACACTATTGTTGCATATGCTGGTTCTGCGGACACAAGAAAAGATATCAAAATACAGCTTCTTTTTCCCGCTGCATTTTTAATTACTGAACAGACTATCGATGGTGACGTCACTGCATGCAAGAAACTTGGCAAGTCGCCAGCTTCCATGTAAACGCGGTTTTCTGCGTAGCCGGTTTATTACAATGCATGTAAACACGTGAAAACAGGTTTCTTTTATACGCTGATTTTTGATTGATATCTGTTTATTTTGTGCATGTAAACACACTCATTGTTGGAATGCTAAATTTAGTCATTCAGTTCACGTACAAATATTTCTCTAGCACTTCTCACAATACCAACAAGATATTCAAGAGCAGCATTTATTTTTTAAAGAATACAATAGTGCCTCACAAACCTTTTTGTTTACCCTTCTAGTGGTTTAAGCTTGATACATCACGTACAACATCCAGTCCAGTGTTGCTCAACGTTGGTTCCCCTGTCTGTCTATGTTTTTGTCTTCCAGGCCTATGTGCTTCGTGAAACAGCTGGAGATCCCACAGTATGGGTACAAAAATAATGTTCCCACCAGCACTCCGCGATCCAACCTGGCTAAGGAGCTTGAGAAGTACTCCAAGACAACCTTTGACTACGATAACAGTTTTGACAACCAGTCTCATGCCTACGGCAAGAGGTCCCTCATCCCCAAGCACCACGGGCGAGACACATCGCCCAAAGGATATGATGGTAAGCTTGCCTTCATTAGTCTTTCCTCTGGCATACAAGTTGGAAAGGTATAAAGAGTAAGCGTTGATAAACTGATACTGAAAGATCAGATGGAAATACTATTAGAATTTGTTTTGTACTGCCAGACCTGCTCGCAGTATTTCCATTAAAAAAGAAATGATTTTCTTATTTTGAAGTGAAGCCCGTGTCTTAATAAAAGCTTTAGTTTGAATTTTTCACAGCCGATCGTAGGGTTCAGACTTTTATTGAAAATCTTACTCTGCTGCTTATTGGCTTCTGCAATGTTTAATAACCAACGTACAGCAACCCAGCTATGGGATTTGTAATATGATGATCAATTTTCAATTTAATGATGGTCGAACGGCTTTTGACCACCAAATGCACATCTGAAGAATTTATTAACATGAGGATAGCTATGTATGATGGGCTTTGGAAATATCTATTAATTGTCATAATGTAAAAATGTGTTTCTTTAGCTTAGTTGGTGACGCATTCTACCAAATGCGTAAAAAAGTAGATGTAAAAATGAATTGTATTATATTAATATTAGCAAATACAGTCGTGGAAAAATTAAGAGACCATTTCAAAATTATTTTCAGTTTTTCCAAATTTACTATTTATAGGTGTTTTTTACGTAAGTGAAGTGATCATTTTTGTTTCTTTCTGTGACCTGCTTACAATATTTCTCCGACATTTCAAATCAGAATGTATATTTGCATTTATTTGCAGAAATTGAAAACTGGAGAAACAGGTCAAAATAACTTAGTTATTATACTAGCTTTTTCACTCCTGAGGTTTGATTTTGTTGAAATTCAACAGACACTGGACTGGAATGGCCACAATACATCTAGAAATGCTGATTAAATGAACATTTGGAATGGTCTCTTCATTTTTTTATATGTATGTGATTGTATTGATATTGAAGGCATATCGCAGATCTTGATCTCTTCAGGACTGTTCTAAGGCGGGGTCCCCATGGATGTTAATGTTGCAACTTGATGTTTATTTTTGCGTTGTAAACGTTGTTCACATGCGTCGTTTCTTTTCATTTTCGTAGAACTTTTGTCATGTGCAGCATTGTAGTTCCCACCCACAGTTCTGGTCTTGATAAATGAGCGCACTTACAATTGTGAAGGAATCAAATTAACTGGAACGATTTTGTTCAAAATGGTAGCAGTTTATTTCACGCCCATGCCAGAAATCGTAGAGATTTCCTGTCAACAGAATTCGGTGGGATATTTTTGGTACGGTTTCATTAGCTATGCTGAAAATAACTCATTTTCATTATAACTCATGGTTATTACATCAGGACATTCTTGATTGCCCATAAGGAGCATTACGGTGTGCCCTGCAGTGATAATGTAGACAATGTTATTGAAATCAGAACACATACCATATCTCTGAAATTAAGAGGCATTCTTGCAAGCGATGTTCCTTGCCTGTATGCTTTATCAAAGAAACACAGTTTTTGATAAATGAGACAAATGAAGTCTTGAAAAAAATTAATGAGAATAACATTCAATTAATGTGCTAGGAATTAACTGCAGTTCGTTCAGACTCGGTTGGCGACATCAATTAGTTACACCCAGTTTAGTTGTAATAACAGCATTGCTATTTGTCTCCACAGAAAATAAGATAAAAAATAAGATCAAATGGGAGAATCGTATAAATCTTAAAGAAGTGATAATAACTTTAGCTGCTATTTAGTGCACTAATTCATCATCCTCCAGTATTGGGGAATCAATCATCAATAAAAGGGTAAACAGATTTTTTGCAATTTGTCTATGAACGTGGAGTTTCCTTTTCGTGCTATAAAAAAGAAGTGCTGTATAAATGCTTAGAGTGCGGGTTTGAGGTTTTCTGTTAACAATGTGTAGCCTGCTGCATGAAACCTAGATACGCTGTCACACCATTTTCTCCTCCCATTCCTGCTCTTCTCCATTCTCTCTCACTCACACTCAATTCCTCCCAGCATTTATCATGGAACAGCACATCATCTAATCAGCCAGACTAAGGTTCCTCTAATCTATCTATCTATCTATCTATCTATCTATCTATCTATCTATCTATCTATCTATCTATCTATCTATCTATCTATCTATCTATCTATCTATCTATCTATCTATCTATCTATCTATCTATCTATCTATCTATCTATCTATCTATCTATCTATCTATCTATCCTTTCTCCATCTATATGTATATATCTGTTTGTCTGTCTATGTATTGCTAAGTCTAAGGACAGTGTCAGTAAATGAAACAGCAAGCGCTCACAGCCTGTTCATTTCTTAATGCGTGTATACTTCCTCAGCCAAGCGCTACTGTAAGACCTCGAGTCCGACCAGTAGCACCACAAGCAGCTACGCTCCCAGCAGCAGCAGCCTCAGCTGTGGAGGAGGCAGAGGAGGAGGAGGGGGAGGAAGCAGCGCCAGCAGCACATGCAGCAAGAGCAGCTTCGACTACACACACGACATGGAAGCCGCCCACATGGCCGCCACGGCCATCCTCAACCTGTCCACGCGCTGCAGAGAGATGCCCCAGAGCCTCAGCGGGAAAGGCCCCGAGCTCCTGGTGCAGGTGAGCATTGACTTTTTCCCCTCTTTCTTTATCTTAAGCTAATACCTTCTGTTTCTTTCTATGACTTTTGCTCAGTTTCCCAAACTGAGGCCGTGCCAATTTAATCATTCAGGGCGAACCCCTGCTCCACTATTCATTTTACAGCAGTTAACGTAACACCGAGCTCACCTGCACAGGGGTGCGGTATCACATTCTCTGTGGCTAATGGTGACGGGGTGGTTGAGGTCTTCTGTGTTAGAGTAAGATTCGGCATATGAGCCTAATGGTGTTCGAGCTCTGATTGCTTTAGTGGCACATCGATTTTAGGCCGTAATCTGTACGGTGATAATGAGAGCATGGGGATGGAGAGGTCTAGGGTAGGCTGGCAGCTGCAGGCACGCTGGGATGGTTATGCCCCTATCCTCTCTCTCACTGAGACAGGTAGAATTATTGTTGATTTCAGCTGTGGTCCAGGTCTGCTCTGTTCTCCGAGCATCCCTCTGGGTACACAGGAAAGACAATGACCTCTCTTTAAGGACAGCGAGGCAGCAGGCTGGAGCAAGAGAGGATGAGAGAGAGAAGCAGAGCTAATAAAGATCTGCAGGGCTCTATATATTCACCACTGATCATCTGTTTGTGGAGATATAGGACAGTGGACGCAAGTTGCTCCCTCTCTTTTTTTGTCTTCCATTTTTTATTTTTTTATCACTTTATTTAATAATTTAAATTTAATAGTTATGTTTTTTTTTCTTTTTCGTCTTTTCCTGTGTGCACAATGGACAAGTGGTGTGTGTGGTAGACTCTATAAAACGAGAATACGAAACATCATTTGCATTTGGATTGTTTTAATATAAATTCATGTTCAATTTTCTCATGTTTCAGGTTTACCATAATTTGATTTGAAGGCATAGAGCACGTTTTATTGTCAACAAGCAACCAATGCCACAATATTCTGTATTAATATATAAACATGCTCATTGAATCCAAGTCACAGCAAAGACTTATCAAGTTTAAACATGCACTTACTCACAGATCATTGTTCCAAGGTTATATTGATTTGGATGTGAGCTAATGTGGTGTTGTCCAAATGACTAAGTTGTTTTCTTTGTGATCAATCCATTCATGTCCACAAGTTTGATAAATCTCATCCGTTTTGCAGAATGTGCACGATAAATGAGCATTATCCTAATGATTTACATACTATTCAGGATCATATATTTTTGGGTATTTTTTGCACAGACAAGACAGTGGAGTAGAGGTAGAAACAACGGAAAGGTAGAAAGACCTTAAACCAGGACTCTTTTTTGCTACTCTGCCATATGTCCTACAGAACAGTCGCAGAAAAAGATAATTCCAAAATATATTCGCTTTTTATGAATTTAATATTTAAATGTATGTGTTTAAGTAAAATAGTTATTTTTTAATTCCCCAAATTCCAAATTTTATTTGCATTTTTGCACAAAATTGAACCAGGACAAAATGGTCAAAATAACAAAAAAAATCACATCTTATCTACTTAAAAAAAAACAAGTGCATATTCATTGTGCATGTATTTTAGTAATAATTTCAAAAATTAATATTTGTTGGATTTAAAATCATAGCGTTCATGTGTCTTGGCATACTCTAAGTCTTTCACATTGCTGTTGCATGAATTTGCCACTCCTGGGATTTATTTCTGTTTTAATTCAACAGAAAATGGATTGAAATGGTCGTACTACATTAGCATGTTGAATAAGTCGACAAGTCTTTTTCCCTCGGCTTTATGGCAACAATCATATTTGTTTAATTTTTGTACTGCTGTTTATAGTCTCCCGTGTTTTCTCTTTGTCTCATCAACCCTTTTTCTTTCTTTCACGTCAGAGCCCAAATGACCACGACGGCGATGAGAACGGAACCCTGGATCTGTGCCGGGCTGGAGGCTTGGTAGAGGGTAATGGGGGCACAGTTCTGACCCCCCTGCAGCCCATGTCCCCCCAGCGGCAGGCCATGCTCAACAGCCACTGCTATCAGATGAGCACAGCAGACTGTTGGGACCTGCCTGTAGACTATACCAAGATCAAAAGGCTGGATGAGGACCACAAGGAGGTAACCCCCACCCCAACACCCCCTAATGTGCTTAGAAACTGCAGCAGTCGTGACATTATAAATAAAGTGAATTAGATGCCTGTTACCGCCTTTTTTGGCACATTGTCTGTGTCGCATTGGAGATGTCAACAAGTACACAGCATTTGAGAGCTGTTGAGTAGCAATTCGCATTTGCATCTATTATTACTGTATATACATTATATGTAAACCCAGGGGTGTGCAAAAGGTAGAAAGAAACACATTTTAAATCTCATCAGCCTGTCTAAAAACATTATAGATATAGTTGTCACCAATACACTCGAATGAGACATAATAAAAAAACTTGTCAAAAACGTCCATCACTCCTCTGTCATTAAAGTTTAATAACTAGGCCTGGATCATTGTGACAATATTGTGAGAAAAAGTATGAAGATAACTTAATTTTATCAAAGAGCAATTTTCTCCTTTTCTCTGGGAGTTTATTTTTATGTCAGTGGTTAACTACGCTACTTCTTTTGGTCATTGTTGTAGTTGCATTTTGTGAAAATATTCTCAAATGATTTGCTTAAAGGTAGAGTTGTAATGACATGGTCGTGTACACACACTTGGTTCTGCTTGGTCTTAAACTCATTTCCTGCGTCCAGCTACAAATTTTCCCCTCACCCGGCACAAGCAGAATAAAGTATAATGACTACTCCCAAAAGATGGGTCTGGTTATAATGGTAGCTATAAGCCCTTGTGTGAACCTTCAGGGATAAATGCATGGTTGGGGAAGCTGGATTTTCTACCTTTTTTATAATGATTTGAAGGATGGTGAGATGTTCCATTAGAAGCACTGAAGGGACATCTAGTTTACACTGCTGGTACTGCATGCCTTTACTTTTCTGGAGATTATCATTTCAAGAGGATTTCTCTTCTGTTATTAATTAATTTCACACTAATTAACCTCAAGAGTAAAGCTATTATTATTATTTCAGGATGGAATTTATGTTTCTACTAAATTGTTGGAAAACTTAATGAATGCAAATTAGTTTTCTTAATTCTCAGCTCATTGTTTTAAGAACATGATATCCTCTTTTATATGAACTCAACTGTATTTTATGCACTTACGAGCAGAACTTTGTTCAATTCTTCTTTTTGCTCTCCATCACACAACATGTTTTTCTGTCTGTTCTCATTTTCAGGATGACCTGGACCCCCTTCAGGATCTGCTGGAGAACCAGCAGTATTCAGGGGACGTGGCTCTTCCCAGCCCCAAACACAAATATGCCCCCTGTAAGGAAAGCAAGAAAGAACTTCTCACGTAAGCCCAGCACCTACACTCAAATAAGGAGCTTTAAAGGTCCAGTGTGTAATTTTTGGTGGATCTATTGACAGAAATGCAACATAATATACATAACTATGTCTTCAGAGGTGTATAAAGACCTTGAATAATGAAGTGTTATGTTTTTATTACCTTAGAATGAGCTATTTCTATCTACATACACCCCGAGTCCCCTTACATGGAATTTGCCGTGTTGTTTCTACAGTAAACAGACAAACTGCTCAACAGAGCACGTTTCATAAACATGTTATCTCAGAGAAGTGAAACAGTGACAACATCGTAGTGCTGTGTCAGCCACCGTAGTGTTTTGAAAGGGAAGGGAGCCGTTGGTTGCAATTCACAACCTCACCACTAGATGAGGCTAAATTTCATACACTGGACTGGACTGAACTGATTTTAAAAAAAGTGATTATTTACGAAAATTGGCGATAGTAAAAGTGTTTAGTTTTTTGGTTTTTTGACGTAAAACGTAATTTTTCTGATGTGAAAGGAATGTTATGATTGCAATATAGATGTCAATTTTATGTGCGAGCTTTTTATTGTGTACACTTGAATTTTAGCAGATAAAATGACAGTCACATTTAAGTTTAAGACCATGTGAATTTGTTTTGAAGACTGCTGATGACTTGCAAGTGCTGATGTACTTCCTGTTATAACAGGAAGATTTGGGGCGGGCTACATTGAATGGCCTCTCCCCTTTTACCTAAAAATAGATTTGAACTGTCATACATATAACTTTTGATTTGACACTTGCTGGTCTGTTGCAGTATTTAGAGGAGGGACATTGTCATTTTAGAAAGTGTATAAATAGACAAGCATCTACTGTATGCAGGATGTGACATTCGTATTTTTCTCCACTTACCTGGTAGACAAAGACACAAGGTTTTAAAACAAACATGTGCACTAAAATCCACAAAACTATCATTTTGATTTCACAGTGTTGAGGTAAAAGTTAAAGCTTGTAGTTTTAAATGCTGAAATGTTCTCTTAAGGCTATCAAGCTGCCAACTGGCTGACAAAGGCATGCGTGGTATGATGACATCCAACTCCCAGGATCTGAAGTAAGCGCACTTGTTTAAACCCCATCTCAGTTGACCTTCAGGACGAGATCCGTCTGAGGTTAAACATGTTTTCCTCGCTTTCAGGTGTCCCACTCCCGGCTGTGATGGCTCTGGGCATATCACAGGCAACTACGCCTCTCACAGAAGGTGAAGACTCACAAATATGTTCACACATTGAAAATACCGACTTGCCCAACAGTGGTTTCAAAGTAGTGTTAAATGTGTTTCTTGCTCTGAAAGTCTGTCAGGTTGTCCTCGGGCAAAGAAGAGTGGTATTAAAATAATGCACAGTAAGGAGGACAAGGATGACCAGGAGCCAATCAGGTGCATTTTCCCCTAAATTCTGTTAATTTAGTAGCAACATAGTTTAGGGTCTGTGCACTTAGGCAGCACAGTTATGGCAAAATAATACGTGTTGATTATTATCCTCTATATTCTTGTTTTTCTGCTGTTTTGTACCTTAGTAAATCCACGCCCTGTTGATTATAATGGGGGTGTTCTATTTTGTCGAGACGCTCACGGCATATATGCGGACTGCATTGCAAACAAGCAGCATGACAGTGAATCTGAATTAATTCCAAATGACTGCTGATGCTTGTCACTTAGACTGTTTTTTCAGGTTGTTTCTTCATACTTATTTTTTCGATGAACTGTGTAGCCCTATGTGCACGTTTCTGGTTTGACCAGCTGCTCAAGTTGTTTATACAGCAAACCAGGCTGTTACAAAGAACCTTTGTTTGTGTGTATGTGTGTGTGTAAACTCATGGCCACTGTGACCGATGTCTTTAGGTGTCCAGTGCCAGGCTGTGACGGCCAGGGTCATGTGACAGGGAAGTACGCATCTCACCGCAGCGCATCCGGCTGCCCGCTGGCTGCCAAACGTCAGAAAGACGGTTATGTGAACGGAGCGCCTTTCTCCTGGAAGTCTGGCAAGACAGACGGCATGACCTGCCCCACTCCAGGGTGCGACGGCTCGGGCCACGTCAGTGGCAGCTTTCTCACCCACCGGAGGTACACAAATGTGCAAGTGTGGCTGAAAAAACATCATAAGGAAAGAATGTTTGTGTAAACGTGCATATGAATTTTCCTTTATTTAAGATGCAGAAGGCATCTCTAGACGGTTTTATAAGAAATACAGCATACAAACAAAACCCAATTAAAGAAGTTGAGTTGCTTTAGGAAATAACCCAATTAGAAGTCATTTAAAATAAAAGCAGACATTGCACAGTATTTATGTACACTTGTGAAGTGGTATTGCATTTTTAAAGCATGGCTTATGAATTTGAAAATCAAGTATTATCTATTTTGTATTTGTACGTGTATAGTCTTTCCGGCTGTCCCCGTGCCACGTCTGCTATGAAGAAAGCCAGGATGACAGGGGTTGAAATGCTTACAATCAAACAGCGAGCAAGCAAAGGTACATACATTTTCAGAGTTTTTCGTTATTGTAACTACTTGATAAATTCAAGTAATTTTACTTAAAGGAACAGTTCCCCCAAAAATGAAAATTCTGTCTTCATTTACTCACCCTCAAGTTGTTCCAAATCTTGATTCTTGAGTGACAGTGATGATGGCATAATTTGTATATTTGGGTGAACTGTCCATTTAATAGAAATTCTAGTTGAAAATAATAAGAGCATGTGATTTTTCCCCCCCTCTGTGTTCCTTTCTAGGCATAGAAAATGACGAGGAGATCAAACAACTGGACGAAGAAATCAAAGACCTGAACGAATCAAACAATCAAGTAGAGTCAGATATGATCAAATTAAGGACACAAGTAAGCCGAGCTGCCATCCATCCCGTCAGGGTCTGGCCGTGTTTACAGTCACAGAGATGCTTTTCTATATCTCCTGCCAGATCACCACCATGGAGACCAACCTGAAGTCAATTGAAGATGAAAACAAGGCCATCGAGCAGCAGAACGACTCGCTGCTACATGAGCTCGCCAACCTCAGCCAGTCGCTTATCAACAGTCTGGCCAATATCCAGCTCCCTCACATGGTAAGTGCCAATGAGGGCCTGCACCCAAAGACAGACTAGCACCTGCCTCGCCTAGGGGTAAGAATATATCAGTGATCAATGGAACGTTCTCTGTTTAACAAAGTCAGGATCCAAATGTTTGACAATGATTTATACAGACACTTAATACAATTCAAAAGAGTGTGAAATATGTCTACATCGCTTGATATTCACTTGCATAGAGTAGATTTAGTTTGTCTGTGTCGAAAGCTTGTGATTTTTACAAATTGGCCAAAGGCACAATGTTCGACTGAGTCTGCAGATCGAACTCACCAGTAGGGATGAAATTCTGATTTCTATTGTTTCTCCCATCTGCTTCTCTATGTCTGTTGTTGAGTTCTCCGCAGTTCCATATGCTTCTGTGCTGAGGTCACTTCCCTTTACTGACCATTCTAGAAAAACAAACTCCACTGCTTTTCAGTTGAGTAACAACATGGCCGCTGTGGATCAGATGCTCCGACATTATCTAATCACAGTGCCATCATACACATTGAGACAGGGGTGGATTGGATGAGCCCTGTTCAAATGTGGCAGCCATGTTAGTAAACAACTGAAACATGTCTTCTTGAATATGGCTCCTGAGTTCTCCACCCCCACCTCTGCAGGATGTTATTTAAAGTCACGAGGGGTCTTTAAACTGCCCATCAGATAACTGTTGCCTATTCATGTGTCATTGCAAGACCGCTCAACCATCGAATGTTCAATCCAGACTTGTTTTTTGTATTTAACGTTAACTTTACACTGTAAAGATTAAAGGGACAGTTCACTCAAAAATGAAAATTCTGTCATTTACTCACCCTCTTGTGATTTCAAACCTGTATGACTTTCTTTCTTATGCAGAACACAAACAAGATATTTTGAAGAGTGTTGGTAACTGAACAACGGCGGTACCGCTGCTGTTTTGTTACCAACATTCTTCAAAATATCATCTTTTGTGTTCTGCAGAAGAAAGTCATACAGGTTTGAAATGACAAGAGGGTGAGTAAATGATGACAGAATGTTTAATTTTGGGTGAACTGTCCCTTTAAAAGATTTTGGTGGCAGTTAGGGTTTCCCAGAAGCCACACTGCCAGAACCCTCTGGAGAACTTGTACGTGTCCTTTAAAGAACTTCAATATATCTATTCCTCTAGAGCACTGGTTCTCAACAGGGGGGCCGTGGCCCACAAGGGGGCCACAGCTGACTTCCAAGGGGGACTCGAGCTGACAAAAAATTTTTTAGACAAAATGAAATACATTTTTTAAAAACAATATATTTCTTATTATTTGGCCATTTTTATAATGAATAAACGCTTTTCCAGTTAATGTCAAGCTCTGAATTATTTTATTGGGTAGAAATTGCCAGTTTTTGTACGTGGGAGGGGGGGCTTTGAATATTATTGAATATAGGGGGGGACCTTGGAGTCAAAAAGGTTGAGAACCCCTGCTCTAGAGGACTGTTTCCCGGAAGGGTGTATAGAGGTTCTTTATAGGGTAACACCAGCTTGAAATCTAAGGAACCCAAAATGCGACTCGAGAATCTTTTCATTTTTTTACAGTGGTTAGATAACATCTGTCATTTTTGTAATGTGTAGAGGCCTGTCACTGAGAACACTGACTTCTGGCGTCTCGCCAGGCTAATAGTCTTTTCTCTACACCTCTCCCTCCTGTAGAAACCGATGCCACTGAAAGATGCCCCTGTTAAAAATTACTGCTGTTTACAGATGCCCCACAGAGTAAGAGATTTACTTTCCATAGTCTAACTTTATCCTTCTCCTCACTATCATTTTCCTCCCCTAGTCCTCCCTCTTTTGTAACACACAGTACGACGTGTATGCATCACACAGGTCCATGCATATTATCTCAATCATAATAGCAGTCAGTGAATTTCCAAAGCTTATACAGTGCCGCATATTGAAATCCACTTCAGGCTATTCAATAAGAAAGCTGGGGTCGCAATATGAGCCATATTTATTTGGTACTAAACTCATGTTATTATCGTTAAACACATTATTTATCAAGCACAGCGATGCTCATTGAGCTTGTGCACATCGATGTCTGCTATTCATGGCGATCTGTTTTATATCACATGTGAATGCCAGTATTACCAACATACTCATAAGCATGAATCTCACACCAATGCATGCATACATAATGTATGTGCATTAACTTTTTTTGTTATCCATCAGATATATATTATTAAAAACACTAAGGGTAGTCTTAGGTTTCATTTTGAAGAACAAATAGTGACCACGTTAATATGATTGGTCAAGTTATGCTTACTTTCCATTAAACTTTAGCTTAAGTATCAGATATTCAAGTTAGAATCTTAAAGGATGCTTTTTTGGGTTCATTCCTCCCTAAAATATCCACTTTCCCCTTCCCTCTCTGTCCTAAGTCCTAACATGATTTGTTAAATGGATGTTCATTTTTATATTTGATGACATGTTTATTTTCCACATCCAATGATCCCGATCTGTTCCACAGGAGCCGATGAACGAGCAAAACTTTGACACATATGTGAGCACTTTGACAGATATGTACACTCACCAGGACCAGTACCAGAGCCCCGAGAACAAGGCCCTCCTGGAGAACATAAAGCAGGCAGTTCAAGGCATCCACGTGTAGCTGGCAGCAAACACAAGGTTCAGCTATTGGCCAGGTATTGGGGTCATGTGTTCAGAGTTGGGATGAAAAAACGAAACGGATAAGAATCAAAAGAAACCCATCATGTAAAAAGTATGGATACTCTCCTATGATTTTTTTGCTGCTGTACTTGGTATTATTTGGCATTATTTATTATTCTGTTATGCTTTGGAGAAACGACATAACTTATTTGTTGCCTTGCTTTAAGATGACGCTACCAATGGCAAATGTTTTGAGGAACGTTCATGTTTTGTACATTTTTCATATGACCTGACATAATGTGATGTACTGTTTATAGCTGCTAATGTATGCACATTTTAGTGTATATGTATTTATTAATTGTAAACAAAAACCATCCATTATTTTAAATCCGAAAAAGGTGCAGAGGGGGTTACACTGAGGGAATGTATGGGCAATCAGCTTCTTTTTACGGAACGAATAGGAGCTACGTGCTACGCAGGCTGTTCGATGGATGTACAGTGGTACATTTTTGTGGTTCGACTTTGACTACATTTTGTACAAAAAAATATTGAGAAACGTTGTCTTTTGGTTCTGAAATCATATTTATAGTGGTCAGTGTGGGCACTCTAATGCAGTATGCGTATTGTTCCGTTTAATTTCCGCTTGTTTTTTATTTTTTTAATTCCCAACGTTGATGGAAAAAAACATTTTTGTGAATGCAAACATCATGACACGGAAACTCACTGGTGTAAACCCAAGACCGAGAGAGAAATATTTCATAAAGTGACACGTATTTTCAAAATCCATTCGCTAAATGTAAGGCCAATACAGAAAATTTCAAGCAGACAATCCGACATGAATTATTAATTTATTGATCGTAAAATGTTTAGTGGTAGTATGATAGAATATCAGCAATATATGATAACGAATCAATCATTTATTTAGATATGGGATGCAAAAGTTTGGGTATATGCAATTTCTTATTCTTACCATAGTAGAAAGCTGATGAATCTTTTTACTAAATGTAAAGTATTAAGTTTTATATAAATCTTTTAATACAGTCATGTTTCAGGGTTTAAACCCGGGTGATCAAGTCCTATAGGATGAATGCATTATGGTTTAACATTTCTCATGTTCGATTTTGCACAGGGACACCTTTGTTTCCATGTTTTGGTGTTTTTGTTTCTTTTAGGAGACCAAGGAGGTGCCCAGATGTTTGAATTATGGGAAGTTTTATTGAAGAAAGTAAATCTGTGTGTGAACGTTAGTTTTATCAGTGTGCTGGATATACAGGGTTAACGTCACCATTCATCCGTCATTGTGTCATAGTAAAGCAGCCACCCGTCTTGTAGATTTTGTCCAAACAATCGTGTAGAGTTTCATCACAACTAATACAAGTGTGTCACCAATGCAAACTCATCATATTACATGATTACGACAGTGGATTCCTACTATATACAGTATTAACAGAGGTCGTCTTACCACCTGTGGTAAACTGCGATTCATGTTCATTGCCTTTTTACGTTTATGAGAAATCAGTGGCACTTTATGCTCTAAGAATCATGGAAATAACACATTACGGAAACTTTTTGATATGAACAATGACGCGGTACGGGTCTAGATTACGTCAGCGTGTGGGAGATTTCAATCACTATGAGGGGGGGTATACTGACACGAACAGTTCATATTACGCCATAATATATTAAGAACATGTACAGTTATAGTCTGGAAACCCCAAGATCATCTCCATTTACTCAAAGCCCTTTCAAGCATCAAGCAAAGTCACATACAGGGCTGATTTCAGTGGTGGATTTTAAAGTTGTTTGTGTTTACCAAGCATGACTCACAGTGATTTTTATAGTGTGAAATGACTCTGGTTGATGCTGGCTCTACATGGGGCTTTCTTTCTAATTTATCTATTATTAAGGCTAGCATTGTGTTTTCAGAGAGCTCATGCAAATGGTGCTGGTCACTCTTATTTATTGTTTTGTAATATCCAGACATCTGCTCTCCCCATGACACGGCATTCATCTCTGCAGAAGCTTTGTGTATGCAGCTTATTTCCAAGATAGTAACGCTTTTAACACTGATAGCAAAATACAATATCCTCTCATCCACTATCATCACCGATTAGACAGAAAAAGGGAATTTTAAGCACAATTCCGCTGCTCATTTTCAGTTGGCACATATTGTACTATCTACTTCAAAAGGTTATCTGTGACTATTTAAATAGAAAACTATCTATGGTGTCACATGCTTGAATGCAGAATACTTTTCTTATTAATAATTGTGAAATCATCAGGTTACAAGTTTCCATTTCAAATGGATTTTAATTAACCATTTAAACCAGGAGTTTTCTATTAAAAAATAAAGAAAGAAACATAGCTTTCTTAATGTCTCTTGCTCTCTTCCTCTATCCATCTCTTTTTCTCTCTTAGTTCGTTTTTCAACCACATGGCATGATTTCTGTTAAAATGATACTTTTTTTGCTCTAAGTGTTTAAGATCACAAGTTGCAGTGATATTTCATTTTGAAATTGTGAACTTTGTACAATTTTTATCATGCTGGTGTTGACATCTCTTACTCAATAAAACTTGTGTTGCCACATTCAATGTCCATTTTTATTCTATATGCACGAGTGTAATAACTACATTTCATTTATGTTTTCAAGTTAACTTTACGCACACCTATATAGGGGGTAATATTTTTACAATAAAATACATTCTTGAGCGCGTCTGTCATAAAAAAATGACGTGCCATCACGCGCATGCAGTCAAATAGCGTTGCCAAATTATCATAATGTCGAGCAGCAATCGACTCATAACGACACTTGCTTTATAGACACAAAGAAACCACCATTACTCAAATACAGTGTTGACCACTTCAAAAAGTTCTCACAAGATAACGTCACTTGGAGACATATCTCCAAAGAGAATTAAGGCATTTGTTTTGTTTTTTGCTAATTTGTGGAAAAAAATCTTTCCCATAATAAAATTCACACGTACATACAAGAATATATCTAAAGACTTACCAATGTACTGTATTAATGGTAACTTGGATAATAAAATCTAAAAATTTCCACTGCACGCCTGTGACAGTCGTCAGGGGGCGCTGGTTTGCGCACCCGCCTGATCACATGACACACACTGAAGATGTCTGCTACAGAGGAGGACACGGAACTAAGAGATCTACTGATCCAAAACTTGGAAAACAGCGGGGTTTTGAATAAAATTAAGGTATTTTCTACGTTTTTGACTGAAGTTTTATGAGTCTGATAACCTCCTCGTCTCACATTTTGGATCATTTGTTTTCAAAGCGAACAATTGTTTGTTAGCATAGCATATTGCTAAAGTTGTTATGGGCAACAAATACACAACAGTCACTGATATGACAGCATTGCTGAAGTATCGTTTTATAACATTTGTTTTTCCCCTTTTAAAGAAAGATTAAAGAAAATAATTTACAGAATAGTTTCTCTGAAACTTCATCAATGTCATTAATCAGTTGTTTTAACGTTATGCGGATATTGTCAACTAGCCAGTTAATCCTTGTTTAAATAACCAACCAGTCTTGATTCGTCTTATTTTGTTACACCCATACTGTAGGTTTTGAGGACAGTATATAGGTTAGTTATGTAGAATGACAAGGCCACAAATCATCTAGGGTGTGAATCAGCGACGAATATTATCTATTCATCTATTATTTGTATTTAAAAGGTGCTTTTATGTTAACATTTGTTCTTCTGAATTTTCATCTGATGCCGTCTTTCAGGCGTTATATTGCAGCTGTAGTATTTTAAATATGGTAAAGGGTTTCTCTTGTTTACAGGCAGAATTACGTTCAGCTGTTTTTCTTGCTTTGGAGGAACAAGACAAAGTTGAGGTCATTATAAACAGTTTTACCTTTTACCTACTAAATGCTGTCGTGTGTGTGTGTGTGTGTGTGTGCGTGTGCGTGTGTGTGTGTGTGAATCTGTGTGACATCATCATAAAGCTGTCTTTGTTTAATAGAATAAAACTCCTCTTGTGAATGAAAACCTAAAAAAGTCTCTTAACACGAAGGATGGTAAGACATTGGAATTTGTTCTAATGACATTTTGCATTTGTTGGTGTTTTCCTTGGGATCTTACACATTTACATTGCGTCTCATTTTTTGCAGGACGCCTGGTAGCAGGTCTCATCACTGACTTCTTGCAAGTCTTTAATTTAGACTTCACTCTCGCTGTGTTCCAACCAGAAATCAACACGGTGCGTCATTGTTTTGGCCTTCATTGGTATTGCATGGTTTAAAGCAGCCAATCAAAAAAGATTTTCTTTGAGATGTAAACCTCAGGTTCATGAATGTGAACCTGACCTTTTATTACTCATGTTTAATCTCTTTCATCTAAAGTAAAATACCGAATAATGTCTTCTACTGTGTTATTTAGCTGAACGGGCTTGAAACTCGCGAAAGTCTGTCTAAGGAGCTCAGCATCTCTGAGTCAGAGGTGAATCGAAACACCCCTCTTCTGCTAGAGCTGGTCAAGAGAAGTCGACAAAAGACTTCCATTTTTGGAGAGGTGATCTTTGATGCTCTGTATTTCAGCCGATCATATACATCAATGTCATTTATTGCATGACATTTATTCTCTCCCTGCTCTTTTCAGGGAGACAAAGTCACAGAGAAAAGTTTTCCCAAGGTACTTTACCTTCACTGGCATATTTTATCTCTCTTAATCGGTCTGTAACCTGTTTTTGCACCCACACGTACAGTAAACACAGGTAGGGTTTGCTCGCTCTCAGGAGCAGATCCAGTCACAGACTAGTAATAGTGCTAA
Organism: Triplophysa rosa; assembly: GCF_024868665.1. Taxonomy (NCBI): domain Eukaryota; kingdom Metazoa; phylum Chordata; class Actinopteri; order Cypriniformes; family Nemacheilidae; genus Triplophysa; species Triplophysa rosa. The sequence continues at coordinate 9,070,964 of NC_079904.1, read as the reverse complement.
CCCACTTATTTCACTCGTGGTTGGAGTGCATGTGTTTGGTTGATTCATATCACTGGTTTACCCACACATCACAAACCCCAAGGTGAATTATTCAGGTCACACAAGGGAAGGGTGATGTAAATGAACATCTTCAAGTGGTGTTGCAAAAAAAGGTTTCCTGTTAAGATACTTGTGCAAAACAAGCTTGTCCTACTTCTAGACATTTTGCCTGCATCATACGTTTCTCAATCACACCACTAGCACTGCAAGTGTTGTGGTTGTTCTTTGTTATATCCTGTCTACTTTTAATTGCTCTTTATGACCACTTTAAAAGTGTCTAAGACAACTTCTATGTTTTAGTAGTGTACATAATGAAAAAGAATCTTCCTTGTTTAGGAATTGTCGCCCCGTCAAATCGCAGATGCCCGTAAAAAATTTGACTCTTATGACAAGGTATTTTTTAGTTGGAATATCCATAAGCAATGGCTTGTGTGAACGTGTGATTCAATTTTAATTTTGTTATCTCACAGAACCGAAGTGGCGAAATACCGAGAGATTCAATTGTTGCCGTTTTCTCAGATCTGTTTCCCCACTTCTGCAGGTATGGTTTAGCGTTGTGGACTCAGAATGCCACGACCTCTAGGAAATATGTTCCCTTATGCTACTGAAACTCTCATTTATGTAATAACTGAAAGGGTTTACATCCTCCCACACTCCTGTATTCATCTATATGGCTGCAATCCCTCTCGTTGTGGTCATGGCTTTTATGATGGAAACACAGTGTATATCTGTATACAATCCAGAAAAAAATCAAGAATTGTTTTTTTAGTAGAAAGTTTTAGATTTAATAAAAAAAAGTAAAATATTTATTAAATTGTAAGTGAAATGCTATAACTTAGTGCTGCTGTTTTAATGATGTAAAGCTGGATTTCTCACCAAATGAATTGCTTGTTTTTCTTCCTTGCAAATAAACAGAAACGTGCTGGAAAGTTATATCAATGAGGAACTCAAAGACAAAAGCAGGGACACATGCACCTGTGAGGATCCATGATTTTTGCTTTGTTCACTATTTTAGGGATGCAAATGTTTCACATGTTAATGACAGTTTGGCTTTTGTTGACCAATGAATGAAATGACAAACTGAAGAATCATTGCATTTGTTGTTTTCTTATCATCAGTTTCACAGGCACTTTCATTTCATGCTTTGATTCTTGTCCCTCTCCAATTTCTCTTTATCTTCAGCTATAGACTTTCAGGACTTTCTGGGAATGTACAAATGCTTCTTCATACAATGTCGAAGCGTGGTTAGTAATCTTAAAAAACAACCTTTTTCTTTGTGAGGTGTGTTTAAGTTTAATGACCTTTGTCACCTGTTATTTCTCTCATAGGTTACTAATGACAGCAGTGATGCACCTTACTTCTCAAGTAAAACTATTGAAGATAGAATCATGTCATCTTCCGCCAGCAAGGTAAACTCACTTCCTGTCTATCTGTGTCTATCTACTTATCTTTCTTTCACATACTTTCCTTTCACATGATCTCTGGGATCACGAGTTACGTGTTGTCACTTCAAATATTTTGTCTCGCACGTAATTTATCAATTTAAATTTATTTAGATTCTAACATTTTGTCAGCAGTTTACTGTACATCATCAAAGATTAAACTAGAAGTTTGCAAAGCCTACAGTGTGTTACAAACATTTCCCACATTTTTTCTATAACCCACATAATTTTCATACCACGTACATTTGTACTTAATCTGTGTGTGTGTGTGTGTGTGTGTGTGTGTGTGTGTGTGTGTGTTCAGCATACCTGTTATCTCTGGGTGATGTATAATGTTAGGCACTTGCAGTCATTGTATTTTGAGTCACAAAGGAAAAAGGGGTTTTACCAAAGTACTCTCTACAAAATCCTATGGCACACAAGATGACTGTTTTAAACAGTTGTATTCATTTTTGTTGTGTTTTTAATTTATAACCAATATTGAATTTTTAGTGTAAATTAAATGTCTAAACAACCATTTTTTCTATTTTTGTTCTACGTGTTTTGTTTTTAACCACACACACATATATATATATATATATATATATGTGTGTATGGTTATAAACAAAAATATATGTTTATTAAATAAATATATTGAAAATAATGTATTAAATCAATATATATACTGTATATATGTGTATGTATGTATATATTTTTTTTTACTGAAAATCAAACAAATGAAAAAAGTCCTCTAATTATTTAAATTCCTCATCTTAATTATTTAATTAATTATCCTCATTTAAACTCGTCTGTAAAATGTCTGTGTTTGTTAATAATCCAAGCGTCATATAAACCTCTGCATGTTTTTTGTTGCATGCCATCATTGTCTTCTTATCCCATCAAAAAACATACATCCCATTGTTATTTTATTTTATTTTCCAACTCTATCCACATCCATATGTTTTGATTTTAGTAAGGCTAGCATGTCAGTCAGAGTCCTGCACGGGTCCTATTTGGTAAACCCGCACCCGCAGTAATTAAGAGAACACCCGACAGCAGCACTAATTTCATTCCGTACCCGACCCTACCCGTTTGACATACACACCGCGACCCGACCCGAACCTCACCCGCATTAAATAGACGTAAATGTATGCATGTACAGGAAACCATTTATTTTCTCATGCAACAAGCAATAATTTAACAGAAAAAAAGATAACTCTTGTTAATATCATATGTACAACTATTTTAATACATTAACACATTTCGTAAATCACATATAAAAGAAATATGTGAAATAATTAAAAGAATGTCATCAACTGTTAATGGTTTCAGCTGACTTAGTCGCAAGTTACAAATCAAACACAGAAGTCTCTCTCGCTTGCGGCGCTTGGTGCGAGGAATGGGATAGCAAGAATAGAACTAGAAGATTACACTGAGAAAATAGTTGTTTCAGATAAAGCTTATAAAAATACACCAGCAATGTCACTTGCGACTCTAGATTTTGAAAAATGTTTTAATCTCAGATTTGAACTATTTTAACAACACTGACGTCTGAAATGTCCTTCATTTTAATATGAACTGAATTATTCTAATTCTTCTAAGAACAAGTTATGTTTTATCCTACATTAAATGGATGGGTTACTAGCTAACAATATTGGATCACTGTTGGTTGTCTCTCCCGAAACTCTGCAACACGCTAAAAGCTAAGCTGCCATCAAAGCTGAAGTGTAATGCAGGAAAGAGACCGGTAGCACCATGATGAGCTTAAATCTTTATTTAAGTAGTGATAAGAGCATAGAGTCGAGTGCTCGCTGTCCATCAGTTGCTGCACGATTGCCTACAATGCTCAACACTGCAAATTGCGCTGCAATTAGAAACCAGCTCTTCAGACAGAGCTTGAACACAAATAAGCACAGGACTCAACTCTCAACTCAACTTTATTTATATAGCGCTTTTTAAAATTTTCATTGTTACAAAGCAGCTGTACATGAGACATATTGACTATAAGCAAAACAATTAAAGTTATACCGCTCTATCATCTCAGCTCTTGTCAGGTCGCCGCTTCCCATTCTCCGCTCTACCATCAGATCTGGACATGAACTGCATCCTGCTCGCTGTGGTAACCTTGGAACAATGAGACAAGACTGGCTGAGAGTAGAGTACTGTTCTGCACTCTTTGATGCAACAAGTACATCAGTTGTGTTCCTGGTTCCGGTTGATCTAACTAATGCAGCCTAAACCCTCAGAGGATTTATATTATGGAAGTGTAGTGTATGCAAGCTTAAAAAGATGCGTCTTTAGTTTAGATTTAAACTGACAGAGTTTAAATCTAGGACCGTGTAAAAGCAGCTCCCTCAGCTGAGTTGAGTTGAAATAGTCTTCTTGGCTACTGGACCCACATTCCGCCCGCGCCTGTTTATTACCGAACCGCAAATGACACGTAAATAATTATTCCATCCGTTACATCAAATATTAGCGGTTCACCCGCCCGCGTGCAGGACTCTGATGTCAGTATTGTGTATTGAGGGAAGCTGATGGCTGTGTTCTGGTGCTCAGATACCCAGGTATAAAGGATTTGTTAAACACAGTTCAGCGCAGGATGAGAACGCTGACCCGAAGGTAAAGCACAAGTGCGTCTGATTCAGGAGCTCTTTTGATCAGCTCAACCATGCGGCTTCCTTTAGGTGCCATGCATCATTCATACACAAGTGCTGTATGAACACATTTGGCTGTTAATGGAGAGTAGAAGTACTTGATCATCCATGTCAAAATTAGGATTCGTTCTTCTGTGCAATACTGTCATCTTACTGTCTGACTTTACATCTGACTGCCGTTAATTTCTCTGTTTTGGAAATAAGAACTACAACTTGCTTTTCACTTTGGTGTAATGGAGGTGATTATAGCCCATGGTTGAATTGGAGCCATCTTGCCGTTAGCATTTGATATTGTAGAGCGGTTTGAGTACACAATTCAAATGAATCTATTTAAATGCTTTATAAGGCAAAGGCACTGACCAGGCTTCCACTAACCACCCGATACAATTCTGAAAATAAATCTATTACTTACAAACTAACTTGCAAACTAATCTCTCACCAGTACCTCTTTCTGATAACTCAATTTAATTTGTTATCTTTTAATCTCTTTGGTGAAACATTTCATCTCAAGTAAAGAAGTCTATAGAAAGTAAGGCTAAAATCCAGTATTTGATTTGTGAGAGGGTTAAATGACAACATTTTAATCAGCGCATGTAATCTAGATCAGTGGTTCTCAAACTTTTTCGTTGTAAGGCCCCCTTTGTGTAGAGTGCATCGCTTTGCGGCCCCCCAAATAAAGACTTATAATCTTAAATTTAACATTTTTATTTAAACAAAAACATATTCGGTTATACAATGCTGAAACATCAATTCTTTTGTCTGGTGGTCTTATTTTTCTGATGTTTGATTGCATAAAATCTATGATCAATTTCTATATTTCATAAAATGCCACAAAATCTGTGGCCCCCTGGATCCATCTCCGGGCCCCCCCAGGGGCCACGGTCCCCAGTTTGAGAACTACTGATCTAGATGAAATGAACAATGGCTAGTTTCAGAATAGGCTTTTAAACAACTCACTGTTTTTGTAACTTTTGTCAAATGTTTATCTTTTAATCATCCATTCATGGGAAGTCTCAAATCTAAGGCAGCTTTACTTGAGAACGTAGTGTTTGAAATCCACTCAGGTCAAAGGGAACTATTCTTTGATGACTGTCTTCACACTATAATTTTGACACCACACTCGTACCTTCAACCTCACACCCCATCTTAATACGAGAGGTCTGCTGGTTTCAAACCTGTCAAAGTTATACAGACATGGTTCATATTATTGAGAGTCCGTGTTTATGTGGCTAACATCAGATAAAATATGTACCGCATGATTTTTTTAAAAATTGGTCTGTATTTATACTTTTGTAACCTACCCATAGGCTGCTGACAGAAGACATGAAACACTGGGGTCTTTAAAGAATATAGGGTCCATTCAAGTGTCCGATGGGTCAGAGAGGGGACCAGGTGATGGGAAGAATGCTTCCATCCCCCTCAGGAGAACACTGGAGCTAGGATTGGAGGATGAGGATGAAGAAGGGGATTCATTCTTTGACGATCCTCTTCCGAAACCTCAGAAGACCTACGGCTGGTAAAGGAGTACTGTTTTTTCACAAGTAAAAAAATGAGTGTGAGGCATTCACGCTGACAGTGTTCAGAGTTATGAACAATGGATGCTTTCTGTTCCCACATGTTCCACTGAGACTGAAAGAGTATGAAATGAAAACGCAATCTTGATCTAAGCCACCAGCACCTTTGATTGTAATTTCAGGAGCATTTTGATCTGGATACGTATTTTTTTGAATACATAATGTACTTTTTTTTACAGTTGAACCCTGCCCTTAAAGGGACAGTTCACCTAAAAATAAAAACTCTGTCATCGTTTCTCACCCTCGAGTTGTTCCAAATCTGTATCAATTTCTTTGTTCTGATCAACACGGAGAAACATATTTGGAAGAACGCTTGTAACCAAACAGTTCTTGGCCACCATTGACTACCATAGTAGGAAAAATTACAATGGTAGTCTAAAGTGCCCCAGAACATTTTGCTTTCCTACATTCTTCAAAATATCTTTTGTGTTCAACAGAAAAAAGAAATGTATAATGATTTGGAACAACTTGATGGTTCGTAAATGAAGACAGAATGTTCATTTTAGAGTGAACTGTTCCTTTAAGTGACATTTGTAAACCCTATACAACAAAGGCCCAAAATAACTGATCTTAGATATGAAACAGAGAAGTATTTTTTCTGACCTGTTTCTTCCTTTTTCCCCATTGTCTCTTAATGCTGCACGTGAGAACAGTAGATTACCATCAGCAGATAAACCTTATTCAGGGCTGAGGCTTTCTGAAAAAACATTTGGCCAAAAAGAGTAAGTACTTCCTTTTTTGCCTAGCACAATTACATTATTTCAATATGATTCAGATGTACATGTTCTATAGACGCACACAATGGGTTGATTTTGCCTTTGGAACTGTTGCACCTTGTCCCTCTTTTTTGCTTTTTGTTATTTCCACTCTTCCCTCTCTCTCTCTTTATGTCACTGTGTCTGTGGTCTGTCTGTGTTTCCCCCCCTCGTGAGAAGTCAGCATTGGCAGAAAGAAGGAAGCCTGTCAGGGCGATCCTTTTCCCAAATGAGGAGGGGCACTAGCCTCAATGAGTGAGTGTGCATGGAGTGATCACGCTGCCATTCAAGCCCACCGCAGCCATCTGACCCATCGGGCTGTTTGCTCTATTGGGGTATTTGTAGACTCATTGTTGCAGTATTCATGCCATAAGATTGGGGTCTTCAACAAGTGGTCCACCAGCTGAATCTCAGACTAATTTTTGTAACTGTGGCTTCAACGTTTAATTGAAACAAATAAAATTGAAATGTACAACATGTTCTTTATTCACCAAAGGGGTCCATAATCTGAAAAGGGTTGAAGACCCCTACTACAAATTTAAGATTAGGCAACTAGTGACAAAAAAACAAAAGTAGTGTAGTTATTGTCAACACGTCATGTGTTTACCTTACGTTTTTCCCTCTTTTCCTTCTTTCCACTTTGCATGTTTCGTACGTGACCATGTTTTTCTGCCTGTGTGTTTACGGTATGTGTTCATATGGATGAACACGCTCTTCCTCTGTCTGCTCTCAGCCTGTCTGCTATAGGCAGTGATAAAGAGGGTGATGGAGAGGACTTTGAAAACAGGCCCAGCCCTGATTCTGAACCCAGGTGAGCTGGGCTGTTTCCTTCTGTCCCCCACTGTGACTTCCCTCTTCTTCTGCTTCTCGTTATGTGGCTGTCAACTTGCTTCACAGAAATGGATTCAGTCTTGCTGAAAGGCTTGTCATTCTGTTTCCCAGGAGAGAGACATCGGGCAGCATTTCAGGAAAAGCTCTCTCCATGGATGCACAGTTAAAGAGTGCGGGAGGATCAGTCTCTGCCGACAGCAGCCAGAAAGATCCTGCATCTGACAAGAATGGTATAACTCCACTTTTACTGTAGGTCTCATATTTTTTTCCCTAATCGATTTTATAAATGGGTTATTGCAGCTTTATTTATTTATAGATGGTTTTATCAGCAGCAACATAAACAAACATTGTGTGGCCAAACTTAACTTAGACCTCCACAAAGGATCTATAACTGTTGAGTAGTTGAAATTTAATTTCATACCATTAAAGGGGTAGTTCACCCAAAAATGAAAATTCTGTCTTCAGATCTCATCCTCCATTGACTCCCATAGTATTTAAAGAATTCAATTTATGGGTGGGTAAATGATGACAGAATTTTCATTTTTGGGTGAACTATCCCTTTAATATACAATAAAATATTTATATAAATAAATATTAACATAACTAAAAACAGACTGGAAGTAAACTTCAGACCAGGCGCGTGCGTACGGTGAAACTGTCGCTATTTATATGTTTACTTTATTTACAGTATATATGTTTATGTCTATAACTCCAATAAACCTTTGCATAAAATAGACCGAACATAAATGTATTCGTATAAGTATATTCGTTGCTTATCTTTTCTCTTTATTTGTCATTTTAGATCATTCTAGTTCAAAAGAAAAAGGTGTTAAAAATTTGCAAGTACCAAATGAGAATTCTGGATCTCCTTTGCTGGGTATGACCTTTTTTCTGTCTCGCATTACGACAAACCTTGACTTTTTTCCTGTCACCTGAACCTTGTAAACAAGCAAACCTTCTCAATTTTGCACGTCTCATTTCTCCTTTTCAAAAGATGCTGTGTGCACAGATGAAGTGCTTGACTATGACGATGACTTCAACAGGTAAACAATGTTTTGTTGTTTCCTTTTGTCTTGTGTTATTCTACTCACCTTCATGATGGAGTGTTTGAATGTTTTATCTCCCTCATTTTTCAGTCACCGCTCTGAAAACTCTAAGAGTGAAGTGAGCATCGATGAGGAGATTGAGGAGGTGTCAATAGAGGGGCCTGACATTAGTGATAAGGTATAAACATCTCTCTTGAAAAATGTCTTTATTTATGAAGAAAGTACTTGTAATGCGGTTCTTAATCATTTAACTGACATCAGAAAGCAAAATTGGTTGTTAAATGCATTAAGTGTATTAACATTTGATCCCTTTTGATGTCCTTTCAGAAAATATAAATGCTTTATGAACATATGAAAACCATAATAATCCAGTGTTGGTAGTTATTACTGATCTCAATTCATTAAGATCCTTGTAACATTACATAATTCTGTATGACGAGAAACAATTCCTAAAAGTGGCCTCATGGATCAAACTGTGTATTGTGTCTGATAACAGAAGTAAAAATGGGATGTTATGTTGATGTCAGAAATGGCTATTTAAAGAAGTCTAATGACTTGGCAAAAGGAAGTAAGTGTTCATTGTATAACAGGGCCCTCCATGATTGGAGTTGAGTTGCACTGTAGTAAAATACTGTAAATCATTATTCTGACCCGGTTAACATTTTCAGTTTAGGCTTTGAGTGTTTTTTTCCCCACAGAAAGAAACGTTTTGCATCACAGTGATTCTAATAGTCACTTCTTTTTTTTTTTTTGTCTTTAAGCTTGATGAAAGCACTCAGGATGTAAGCGTCTCGCAGATAAGCTTGGATGCAGACTACATGGAAGATGTTGCGTGACTTCGAACCCCAGTCCTATATTTTTTACCTTATGTATTTATGGATTTGTGTTGACATAATAAATAATGAAGTACCATATGAATATTGACTAGTCTTCCTGTTTTTTTATTGTTGCTATTGTAAAGGTCAAAAATGACAAGCAGATTTAAAATGCAGTTTATCCTAATATTACAAATGAAAAAGTGATTTTAATGTCAAAGATAACCGAAATTATAGACATTGGAAGTGCATAAACTTATGATGCTTACATGACAAAGCCATGAATAACCAGGCTTGAAATGAAACACTTCAACTGTTTATTACACAACATGCTCTCCATCACCCAAAGGGAACCTCGCTCTAGTTTGCGGCCATTAACTAGTCACAAAAGCCAGTTATGGTCATGTCGTTTTTTGTTTTTCCTTCCATACCCCTCCTTCCTAACTTTCATTGTTCTATAGTTGCATATAGCAGTCGTTTTAATGTCAGTGATAACAGGGAAATTGTGGCCGTATAAAGTGCAGCTCTTAGACCCTTGTACTGTATGTACAGCAGAACTGAAAGTGATTGCATATTGTCTGTCTTCGTTTGAGGCATGCCATCCATCTTTTTATATGAAACCATAATCGCACGCACCAGGCGACTTTGATGTTCCCACATACACGCATCAGTGAAGCACCTCCTTGCGCGATACAGATCAGAGCTTGTCATTCTTATTGTTTGGCCTGCCCACCTCAGCTGAAGCTCTGCATTCCGTAACACTTGTTTGTATCACGACCGGTAAGTCGCTTCTGTTTTTCGCCTAAGCTTTATGCAAAATTAGCTTTTTGAAGTAAATATAGAATACTTAATTATGTTTAATTGGACAGGCATTTAATATATTTTTGCTTTAGATAATCAATGTATATTTACATAAAGTTTTAGTATGCACTTGTGCTTACTGTGAAACACCAGTATTCAAATATGATATTGGAACACAGTGAAGCTTTAGTAAAAACCTCTATCGCTGTCTATAATGTCACCAAATGATTTCCGATTAAATATTTAAGAAAAATGTATATTTGTCAATGACTAGTAAAGATATAAAAATAATTAATTATCAGATTCTCTGTTGATCACAAAGCTGCAAAAACCTGTTAAAATATTTTTATTTCTCAGTTCCTACATTTATATCTCTGTGCATGCTTGGCTCAATATCTGTTATCACTAAATAAAAAAAATCCATAAAGAGGCAACGCTGAAATTTTGGTTTGTCAAAAAATATAGTTACAGTTAAAAGTTACTTTAATCTTCATTCATTTATTTGATTTTAGATGTTTTCTTTTCTATCGATTTGTAAATAAATGTTTTTTTTTATTTCAATGCTTGTTGCTTGCAACCAAAACATTTTTTTAAAATAAACATTTTCAAAGTTTTACATTTAAGTGACTTGCGCCGTACAGGTGAACATCCTCTTCAGCGCTAAAGCTTCATTAAATAGGTCATTTGCGTTATGGTATTGAATTTTCTGGTGGCATTTACAGAATGTGACCTGATTTTCTGCAGATTTCCTCTTTTTGCAAAGATAAAATGTCCACAAAGCAACAGTTGCACTGAGATACGTTCTCCTAGTGCAGAACAAGAACTGAATCTGTTATTCACAAGTAATCCTGCTGCAACAATGATAGGTTAATATTATATGATAACAGTATAAAATATAAAGAAATGACAAAACGGGAATTAATAGTAGCATCATATTCTTTATTTTATTTATAAAGTTGTCATATTTATTAAGGACATAAATAAATGATATTAAATATTAAAGCTACACTTTTCTGAATATAGGCATTTTTAATTTCTTTTACACTCTAAAAAAAATATTGCTATATAGCACTAAAAGTGGTTCTTTGCTCGTAATCATAGGGGAACCACTTTTATGTAGCACCATATCTTGGGGCTTCAGTGGTTCTTCAGAGGTTCTTTGGGGTTTCCATATAAAGAACCTGTTAAGCCCCTGTGGTTCTTCAGCAGTTCTCACCTCAGTCATCCCGAAGAACCACTGAAGAACCACTGAAGCACCAAAATATGGTGCCATATAGCACTAAAAGTGGTTCCCCAATGATTACAAGCCAAGAACCACTTTGACTGCTACATAGCACCATTTTTTTGGTTCATTCAGATAGCTTTATGACATTCAGTTTTACTATTTACCACTTTCCTCAAATGAACATCTATTTTTCTTTTTATAGTTCCAAGCTGAGAAAATGGAGATTGACTTTAATGACTCATCTGATAACTACAATTACTCGTATGACTATAACTCCACCGAAGGGCTGTGTTCAGTGGACCGCAAACAGCACGTTGAGAAGTTCCTTCAGCTATACATTCACCCCATCATTTGCTTGGTTGGTTTTATCGGCAACACCCTGGTGATTGTGACGTATGCCCTCTATAAAAGAACCAAGTCAATGACCGATGTGTACCTACTGAATGTGGCCATCGCAGACATCCTGTTTGTGGTGGCACTGCCTTTGATCATCTACAGTGAGCGGCACGGATGGGCTATGGGGAACTGGTCTTGTAAGATGCTGCGTGGCGTTTACAGCGTGAACCTCTACAGCGGCATGTTGCTCCTGGCTTGCATCAGTGGAGATCGCTACCTTGCCATCGTGCAGGCCCGCAGGTCATACCGGCTACGTTCCAGCACCCTGCTTTACAGCCGATTGGTCTGCGCGGTGGTCTGGTCACTGGCCTTGGTCCTGTCTCTTCCCACCTTCATTTTTTATCAACGGTATCAGCCTTCCCCTTTTGAAATTGTTACCCTTGAAGACAGTAATTATACCGACTTCACCGATGCACCATACGTGTGCTTTTTTAGATTTAATTCTAACGTAACAGCAAAAACGATAAAAATCGCGGTGCCTAGCGCTCAGGTGGCAGCTGGTTTCTTTCTACCCCTGCTGATCATGGGTTTCTGTTACATCAGTGTCATCGCCACCCTCCTTCGGGCCAAGAACTTTCAAAGACACAAGGCAGTGCGTGTAGTCCTCACCGTGGTCCTTGTGTTTGTGGCTTGCCATACGCCCTACAATTTAGCGCTGTTATATCGTACCGCTACCATTCTTGATGAGCAGGAATGCAGTCATGAAGAGGCCGTAGAGTTGGCCATCATCATAACAGAAAGCCTGGCCTACCTGCACTCTTGTCTCAACCCCCTGCTTTACGCCTTTATCGGGGTAAATTTCAGAAATCATTTCCGGAAGATCATACAGGACATCTGGTGCTTGGGGAAGAACTACATGTCTGCACGGCGGTCCTCAAGGGTCACCTCTGAAATGTACATGTCCACACGGCGGTCTGTAGATGGATCAAACAGTGACTATGGCACTTCGTTTACGATGTGATTCGGCGCTGAATGTGCATGATAAATGTTTTGATCCGTGGTATATGTGATCTTTTGAAATGGGTAAAAACTGTCTGAACAGTATAAATCTTCTGTATGTTAATTCTTTTCAAAATGGACATGCTCTGTATGTAAAAGAATCTATATCTGTTTGAGTTTAAAGAGAGAGCTCACAGTCACTGTTCGGCACACAAATATTTAACTGACACACATTGAGTTTTGTACATGTATGGAAGGGATGCTGAAGATAAGTCAACAACCTTTCAGAGTAAGTTAAAAAACTTTTGAGACTATTGCTGTTTTGAGACAAACAGTCTCCAGTAGTTTGTATTGTATACACAGCCGCAGAAAAGGTTAAGAGACCATTTCAAAATTACTTTCCGTTTTTCTAAAGTTACTATTTACAGGTATGTGTTGAGGTAAATTATCATTTTTGTTTCATTCTGTTATCTACTGACAATATTTCTCCCAAATTTCAAGTAAAAATATTGTTGTTTGAATTTATATGCAGAAAATGAAAACTGGAGAAACGTCAAAATAACAGAAAAGATGCTCTGCATTTATTAAGACCTCAAATACTGCAAAGAAAACAGATTCATATTCACATGTATGTCCTTTTAGAAATTGAAGTAAAACGTGTCAAATGTTTTAAGATTCAGTTTGCCAAATCAAATGTTTAGCATTTGACCTGGCTGAATATAAACATTACCTTTAAATAATTCTATATTTTTTATGTACTAAATGTTTTTTTGTTTGATGTAAAGAAATAGAGACTCTGACATGTTGTATTTGGCCTTGTGCGTGTATTCTGCTAAATCGTCATTTAGACGTTTGAGTTCAGTGCTCATTGAAGTGTCCTCTGGTGCCCCCTATAGTTAAAATAAACATTGCAGCACATAGCGGAGTTTATCATGCAACGTCTTCAACACATTATCTTTGACAACACAAAGTTATTTCACACTGTCACAGCATCGCTATTTCTAAATCCTCTTTTTGTTATGGTTGGTAAACAGTAAAGGTGAGGTTTAGAGACAAGAGAGCTAATTATGAAATGTTTTGATGGTTAAGCAAAAATGGTTTTATTGAATCAATCTCACTAAATAAGGTTACGGAAAAGAAAACATGGCAGGCACAGGGAGAATAGCTCAAATTTTAATTTTAAAAGTTATTTTCTATTTAATAATTTTTTTCTTACACTAATTTTTTGTCTTGCTTATATATAATATTTATATAATGCTGTTTAATTATTAAATATTTCATAATTCGTAGTTGGTTTAAGATTAAAATTGTAACCGTTTGTTTTATAAAACCCTACATTACATTAAATACTCTCTGAAAAAAACTCTCTGGATAAATGTCAGTGTAGGCTACTTAGTGTGAGCTATTGTTATATCATAGTACAGCATATTTGCAATACACTCATGTGTTCGGTGTCTAGATGGTATGATCAAATTACCCCCCCCAAAAAAAATTTTTAACCGTATGTTTGTAATTTTGGGGGGTAATATTTCGATTATTTCTAACCTGCACGATGTGTCCTTACAGTTACGTTGCCAAAATAGCGTGCAGGAAAGGGAATTGAAAAGAAAATCAAATAGAGCTCAGATGAAAAGCATCTAAGTGTTGTCTGAAATATTCTTCTAAAACGAGCATTTTTATCAGGCGTGTACAATTTGGTTCTGTCACCCTAATAGCAATAATTCAAATTCAATTCAAATAAATTCAAATCAAATTCAATAAACAGGTTCTTTTATTACCATTCAAGTACTGAGGAGCCTGATAAAATGCTAATTTTAGAAGAAAATTTGAGATTGCACTTGCTTTTGCATCTGAACTCTTCATATATAACGTGAATCCTAAAATCCTGTAGATCCTACTTCAAGCAGACTTCCAGAATCTTCATTTTGTTTTAATTTTATTTATTTGACGTCGTCACTACCATCTCTTGTAGCAACTACGTCTAGCTTTGCGTTTCCAGCAACAAATCGTTATCATTATTATTTAAAAAAGTACTAAATTTAAACACATTTGATCTACTTGAACGTCTACGTCATGCAGCCGGAAGTTCCGGCAGAGCAGGACGGAAGTAGGTACGTGGCTGCTTCAGCTGACATTCAGCATGATGGCGACAGAGGTTCAGAGCGGCGACCTCAACAGTGCAAATTCAAGCCGGCTCGAAGTTTCTATCGACGGATTGACTTTGAGTCCCGATTCCGAGGGCGAGCAGGAACAGGCCGAGACGTCTGTTGCTCTGACGGCGGAGCAGAGCGCCATAAACCGGGCTGTCGATGAAGAGGAGGGCGAACACACAAGCAGCCACACGATCGAGAGGAAATGGGGCTTTCCTTTAGTGGAGCTCTATGGTCTGGCGCTCAAATTTTTTAAAGGTATCTTATGTCACTGTACACACCAATATTGCCAATAGTTTAACACGTGGATGCATTTTGAATGGCTCTCTTTGATACTATGGATTTATGGGATGCACAGATTGCTTTCTCCATGTTACCATGTTCCGTTTTTTAAGATTCTAGTTTCACCGGATATACTGTGCTTGGTGAGAAGTTTTGCCATCATGAGATCTCTTGAGTCTGTCTCAGGCCATCCCAGTTGTTATGGATGAGGACCTCTAGAGGTTTTGATTCTGCTGCTATGTGCATCTGTCATGTGATGGCTTAAACTCAATATGAAAGATTAAAACATACTAGTTTAATTGGTGAACCCCTTGAGCTACTGTGTCCGTTAGATCTACAGAGGTCTGTTTTAGCAATAGGAATATTTATCCATTAACATAGTTATTCTCTGCAAGTCTTTAGTTATATTTTCTTGCATCTGGTTTGGTGAGTAAATCTATGTGTCCATCATGAGCTCTCCAGTCTGTTAAGTGCTTCAGCTCATAAGTGATGCTGCACACTGTCCTGATAAAGATGTTTCAGATTGCAGCAGAGGCTGCTGCTGCCATTATGTATTATTTTTTCTTGTTGACAAGTAAACCAACAGAGCTATTGGCCATTTAAATACCAATGTGAATGGCATCGTTCTGCATCCCAAGTTAATCTTTTTACAATATTTACAGTTTTTATGATTTTACTACAATCCGATTTTTAGAATCACAGTGTAATGAGTGCTTGCTGTATTTTTTCATATGTAATTTTACAATGTTCCTCTCAGAGAAAGATGGAAAAGCCTTTCATCCAACCTATGAGGAGAAACTTCGACTGGTGGCCCTACACAAGCAGGTGTTACAAGGGCCTTACAACCCAGACGCTTCGCCTGAGGTGGGCTTTTTTGATGTGCTGGGAAATGACCGCAGGTAAGCGTGAAGATTTTGTCTTTAATATTTTTGAGTCCCTCTATTGTGAGAATACTGAACTGTTTTAAGTTCATGTTAAATGAATGTGCTTTAGAATTTTGGTTTTCCATTTGGTTATGTTGTTATGGTGAAGGAGAGATTCGAAATAAGTGAATATCTCATCCATATGCCCTTTCAGTGTGGCTTTATTTTTTATAATTTAAATATTTTTTTTTTCTTACTGTATGATCTCAAGTGTGTAAAGGGTTTTGTGCGATAACAAAGGTGTCATTTATACAGGAGAGAATGGTCATCTTTGGGAAACATGGAGAAGGACGAGGCCATGCTTGAGTTTGTGAAGCTGTTGATTAAATGTTGCAATTTATTTGCACCCTTTATCGCATCACATAAGATCGAAAAGGAGGAGCTGGAGAGAAAGAGGTCAGGCCAACAGATCAAGATTGATTTCTGTCTCCTTCGTTGATGCAGGTTTCCCAGTTTTAAATGAGATTTTCTGTTTTACCCCTTAACCTTGCTGAGTAGGCGAGAGGAAGAGGAGCGGCGACGCAGAGAAGAAGAGGAGCGTGAGCGACAGCGTCTAGAGGAGGAGAGGCGTAGACGTGAGGTGGAGGAGAGGCTGAGGAGAGAGGAGGAGGAGAGGAGACAGGTTGAGGAAGAAAGACTGCGAGTTGAACAGCAAAAGTAAGTGATTTAAGGTTTGAGGTTTAAGTAATCCAGAACTAGACTAAAACCTGTTTCACACCAAATGAACATATAATTGTTGTTTTTTAGTTGTTTTACTGTATTCAAAACTTGATTTTGAAATGAAAAATCCTTAGAATCATACATGGCAAAAAAATCGCACTGGTGAAAGAGGCCTTATGGTAAGGCCGCATTCTTTCTTGACTGTTTACATTTATTAATTTCTAATATACTTTCTCTCTTTCTTTCACTCTGAATTGTCAGGCAGCAGATCATGGCTGCACTGAACGCACAGACAGCTGTGCAGTTCCAGCAGTATGCGGCGCAGCAGTATCCCGACAGTCTGGAGCAGCAGCTCATCCTCATCCGGCAGTTGCAGGAGCAGCACTATCAGCAGTACATGCAGCAGCTGTATCAAGTGCAGCTCGCGCAGCAGCAGGTGAGAGATCTATCACACACACCTTTGTCTCCGCCGAAGCTTTTCACTTTGAGGAAGTGAAAACTTGAGTTTTGAGATCGTCAGTGTAGCTGGTGTTCAGTTTTCACACATTGGTATTATGACTGGGTGTTTAACCATACGCTGTGCTCGCAAAATGATAAAACATGACTAGGTTCACGATTATGATAGCATTGTAATTTAAGACAAATTTCACGTTTGTTATTTTGTTTAAGAAGGTTTCATTAAACCTTCTGTATGGAAACTAATAAAAGTAATATAGGTCTGTTACTGAAGGATAAAACAGAATTTTAACGTAAAATTAAATTCAAGGAATTAGGAATGCTAAGAAGGAAGCGGGAGAAGCCCAAAATAAAATCGATACAGCTGTGGAAAAAGAGACCATTTCAAATTTTCGTTTCATCCATCAGCATTTCTAGATGTATTGTGACCATTCCAGTTCAGTGTCTGTTGAATTTCAACAAAATCAAACCTCAGGAGTGACAAAGTCGTCCAACAGCAATGTGAAAGACTGAAAGCATGACAAGACACATGAGAACTGTGATGCAACTCAAGGTTATCACAAAAAAAAAATACTTTCCCCATGTACAAATATTATTGTTGTATTGCTTAAAAGTGAATATGAACTTGTTGTATTTGAGCTCTGAAAAAATACAAAGCATCTTTTCTGTTATTTTCCGTTTCTCCAGTTTTAATTTTCTGCTAATAAATGCAAATAGAAACAATATTTTTATTTGAAATTTGGGAGAAATATTGTTTGCAGTTCACAGAATGAACAAAAATATAATTTTACCTGAATACATACCTATAAATAGTAAATTAAGAAAAACTGAAAATAATTTTGAATTTTTTTCTTATTTTTTTCTGCGGCCATATATGTTAGTGCCGGTCATGTGCTAGTAGCTCATGTGATTAAGTAGACATCATGTCTTAAAACAATTGCCATAGCTCTACAATATGTCTCATAGTGTATTCCCACTTGATATTGACACTTGGTATAAAGACATTCATACAGTTTATATTTATGCAAATCCTTTTATCCAAAGCACCATAGAGTACATTAATTTACATTTGACCTTTATGTGCATTCCCTCGTCATCAAACTCTTGACTTTGTGTTGCTGGCATTAAATGGCAACATTTATTTTGCAGGTGTATTATAATGATATGATAGGTGTATTATTATACATTTTATATATATTATAGCATAGGATTGCTTATTGTTGCTTACGCACTTGTTTCTACAAGCCTTTGTCAAACCGGTATCATTATTGTGTATTGGAACTATGACTTATTTGATTTATGTATTTGTTTTCTTTAAAGAGTACATAACTCATAGTCTGCCAAGTTGTAAATCCAAAGATGAATGAACAACAAAGTTGTTGGCTTGGAAAAAAGGGAGTCGACTCTGAATCACGCAAAGGAGTCATCCCTAGTCCGATTCGCGAACCGCCACGGATTTACGTCACTACGTATAGTCCTACGTTTTGCTAGGACTGCCTGCGAAAACTTCACTCTTCTCCCCCAAACACTGTAGCTAGTGAGCCTCATTCGCGGTAGACCAATCACAGCAGACTAGACCATCTGACCAATCACATCAGACTAGGCTAGCGGAAAGTAGGGGATTAGACAGATGAATCACGGAACGAACATGTGAGAGTCAGTCAAGAAGTAGGGTAAGAATAACTGCTTATTATTACGAAATAATAGTGTTTTTACACCTTCTTGTTGTTGGACACTCCGTAAAACCAAAGTAGGACCTTAAAAACTTTAACTACATTCCCCGGGGCACCACCATGATTATTTGTGTTTTAGATTTTTACCCATGTTTGCTAGTTGAAAATAGTTTGCTAGTTCTATTTTGCGACACTTTACATGGACCAGTGTGTTCAAGCCTTCTGTCTTTTTTACTCAGGCTGCTTTGCAGAAACAGCAGGAGGACGCGATAGTGCTGTCCACATTAGAGGCCAGTGAGGTATCATCGCCCCCTGCTGGAGAGGAGGGACCTCTACTGAACGGCCGGGCAGAGTCCACTACTGACAGTTTAGAGCGAGAGCCAGACCTGGAGGCTACAGATGAAGTTACTGAGAATGGACCTACAGGTGAGATGAAAACATCAAATCAGATTTGTACTTGTGCTGGTCTTATGCATGATTCATCCGAAACATGTTATTCCAAAGAAAGTGTTTCTCATCATAATCTTTTTATCAAAACTAGGACTGCATGATTCATAGCAAAATTATAGTATTGCAGATGTGCATATTGCAGTAGTTAGCAATAACTGAATAATTTGAATACTTCAAAAAAATGCACATTTCATGTTCTAACTCATATCCGGTATTCTTGGTGCATAGATTCTCCACCTGTAATAGCAGCCCCTTCTATGTGGACCCGACCACAGATCAAAGACTTTAAAGAGAAGATCCGTCAGGACTTGGACTCTGTCATCACAGTGGGCCGGGGAGAGGTAGTGACCGTCCGGGTCCCCACCCACGAGGAGGGCTCCTATCTCTTCTGGGAGTTTGCCACTGACTATTACGACATTGGATTTGGAGTCTTCTTTGAATGGACTGACACTACAAACGCATCGGTCAGCGTGCATGTCAGCGAGTCTAGTGACGAAGACGAGGACGAAGAAGGTCAGACATTTCTAGATATTATGTGTGTAGAAATAGGTTCCTTAATTGTGCCTAGTTATTGATTTTAATAAGATAAATTTGATGATTCATTGCTGATATGACTGTAACATTTTTTCTTCTTGTAAAAATATTTATATTTATAAGCTTTGATCTCTTCCCCTCAGGAGAGGGCCATTCAGAGGAGGAGAAGGCTAAGAAAGAGGCTGGGAAACCACAGGTGGATGAAATAGTGCCGGTGTACCGGCGGGACTGCCATGAGGAGGTGTACGCTGGGAGTCACCAGTATCCCGGCCGTGGTATATACTTGCTCAAGTTCGACAACTCTTATTCCCTCTGGAGGTCGAAAACCGTCTACTACAGAGTATACTACACCAGATAAGCCTGGAGGCAAGACTGTGGGACAGGAGTGTGTGTGTGGAATTTAGCAGGAATGAACGATAAAAGTTAGGAAATGTACGGGATGTGTACTACTTTGGGGAGGGGCGAAGAGATTCGACATGAGCGTGTTTCGTTGTGTATGCAAACCTCGTGGGCGTGTGTGTCATGCTGTTTGAGTTCATGAGGAATTGGGTCATGTACTTGGCACCCCTGTTTTGCACTCTAAATGATGTAGTGCTTGTTGATATCACTGTCTTACATAACTAGTGTGACATACATCAGCCTTGATCTTCTAATTTCATCCAAAGAGGTGCTCCAGTAGGATAAATACGATATGTATCCTAACGAAAAATGTAGTCGAGTTCCTCCTATCAAGCACATAGGACAGAAGTGCATCAGCGTGCGTCCCGCCCAAGTGCTGCCCGTATAAAACAAGACGGACAAGACTTTCTCATGATGGAACGGTAGATGAAATGTATCTGGACTACATGATGGAGGCCTTTATGAATGGAGATTTTGCAGCATTTTCTAAAACAGATGGATTGTGTCTAAAACATTTAATAAATATTTATTAATCTCTGTGGTAGGGTAGGTTCATTCGTGTGTTTGTGTGTCCTGTAACATCTCGATCATTTATTTTTTTGCTTACACAGAGCCCCAAATCTATGGTCTGAAGTTGTCAATGTTCTTTTGTGTATTTTTCCGTTGTCAGTATGGTTCAGCAGTATTGACCTTTAATGTTGTGGCACTGCAAAAAATTCTTGCCTTTTTTGATTTCATAGTTTCTTTGTTGAATTTCCATGCATGTAGTTACAGACAGCCATGTCAAAACAAAAAATGTTTATTAGTTTAAATTTATATTTGTTACACTTGGTTCTCCATCACAATAACAAGCATATCTCATTCTCATTTATAATATTAATAATGAAGTGTTTGTATATCTAATTGAGACTAACTATCAAAAGCAGCATATGAATCTCTGATTCGCCTACTTGTTTCTGTTATTTATTGGACAGGTCAATGCTTTCAAGATAAGAATTTACAGGCATTTTTCTTGATCATTTTATTGCTTTAAAACAGTATAAATTCATCTTCAAATACTGGATTCATCACTGGCTGAATTGTTGAATTAAATGTTATGTTCATGATTGGAATGTCAAAGATACCTGTGTAATACAGGTCACTGCTGTTTAACTGCGATCCAACATCGTCTATGTAAACAAACACAGATGCTGTTTCACCGTGCTGATATGATGAATAAAGCATATGACCATTGATTGAAGTGTTAAGTCAAAGACCTGTGATGATTCCGCGTCATAGAGACTCATGCTGTCCAAAGTCTACATCTAATATTCCATGAACAGTTCATTGGTTATAGTTACTTGCTGGTTTTTCCATGTATTTTTCTTCTTTTTTTAATGCTGACTTCAGGCATTGTGTTGTTGAAGATTCTGGGAAATTGATGAACAAAGGAATTGATATGAAAATTTTGACCATAAAGGCATGAAGAAGTGTTTTTTTTTATTGGTTTCGCTTGTGTGGTCTGATCTGTATGCATATGAGGATGAGTGTCCTGAAGTGTATATTTGATGGATTAAACTTGCGTTCCTCTGTATGTTCGGTCTGATTCTTCTCTGACTCGGCGCTTGCATACCTGTTAAAAAACAATAGAAGCTTTCACAGCAATGCTATTGGATTTAATGACTACAATGGGAGTTGTATTGGTTTTGGCTATGGGTCTCTGCTGTGTTGGCTTCTGCTGGTGGGATGTAATCTGGCTGATGGGACCCACCAGAACACCTTTAAATCCTAATGCTCATAATGGTATTTGTAATGAAAATTTACAGAGCACAGGTTACGATTTTCCTACGCAAAAGGAAGTTTCAACAGGCTGGATGTTAACAGGAAAATGAGTATCACTCCCATCCAGATATGTTGCTTCAGCTGGTTTCACTGCCACACCAAACAATAGTCAACTTCCTTTAAACTGCTGCCGAATACCAAAAATGCTCATCTGATCCTCCCTAGAATTTGTTTTACAGATACGTACAACTCCATTGAACCACAAGAGGGAGCTATAGACGGACGGATAAAACATCGCATTTTAAAACAACATTTGTACTCTGAAATATACATTTAAATAACTACAGGCAAAATAAACCGATTTTTCAGTAATTGCGTTTTTTAATCATAAAGCATTATTAGGGTTGGATTTACGTGGCTAATCTTTAGTTTTTTACTTTCTAAAAACTTTCCTGGGTTTTGTCTTTTAAAAATAATATATAAATACAATTATTTTGACTGTTGATTAAATAAGTCAAATAAAACAACTGAAAATGTAAAAATACGAAGTCATTATGAGACATTCAGCCACACGAACGTCAAAGTACCTGGAAATCCATTCCGGGTTTTCCAAGCAGCACCAGCAGGTAACCTCTCCTCACAGCGCTGTTTGGAGAGCAACCATTCCAGTTCCAGTCGCTACAGGTGGTTGGAAATCTGTTCTCCGTGTTTTCCCATGTACCTTTCCTTCACTTTTTCGGCTCGTCCCAGTGCTTTCAAAAAGCATCAGCGGACATCAGCGCTAACGTCCCGGACTGCTTCTGCATCTTTTAAAATCATGGCGGGACATTTTCTTTTCAGAACTTTAGCTTGTGGAAACTTTTGGGACACACTGTTTGGATATTAAAACGCCTCATCCTGTTGTTCTTTTACATTTAAATCGGCTTTAAAATGCCTTTCCCCCAGAGAACCGTTGAGCCTCAGCTGGTGAGCAGGTTGAGAGGGAGCGAAGCCTCCGAGAAGAGTTTCATCACATCGGACGGTCGCAGAGTTCGCAAACCTGTTTTGTTTAATTCTCTGGAAGAAATTTGTTGTCACACACTCACCGGAATTTTGCATCAACTGTCTGATCTATCGCGACATGCCAGTGAAATATTCCTGGGAATTGAGACTCAGGCGCGGTTGGTCTCGCAGAGGGCAACGAGGATTCAAGTGCGCCTGGAGAGATTGCAAACCGTCGCGCGCAAGCTTGATCCCAAAAAAGTTAAAATACGTAAGTTTACAACGTCGATTCATAAAGCTTCATTCACTGTATTGTTTCTGAGGTAATTACGTCAGAAAATGTAATGACATCATAAATGTATTGGCTAGTTCTAAAGGGTGCGCTCGAACTTTGAAACCGTGTAATTTGTTTGATTCAGATGCGCAAAACAAAAGGCGAGTGTGAATGTTATGAGACGAGCACATGGCGTTTTGTTGTTGTAATGATTTGAGGTGAAGAGGAGGCAATATTCCTAAAGGGCAGAAGTCATGTCAAACGTGATAGATCTGTTTTAACGTACCATCTGCGCCCATTAACACCCCTACAGCAAACCAATGAAAGTCACCCCACCTTCACTGCTGAGGAATTATGCTTATACTTGCTCATCAGACAGACCAGACTTCCTCTGTGAGAAACGTCAGTAAGAGAGATGTATTAAGTGGTTATGACGTGTAGGTAAATAAAAGTTCCCAAGGGGATCAGCTCATATGTCCTGGCCTTGAGAGGAATCGTAAAACAACAATAACATGTCACATTATACAGAGAGACTGAGGATAAATGACTCACTGTGGTGGTCTGTACTGAATATGACCAACATGGGTTTGACCAACAGACAGCCCTGCTCTCCTTTTGAGTCATAATAGAGAATTTGTATTTCATCATTGAATAGTTTATTCTATTTGATACTAATTTAGACTAATTTAGGTATGCTGTACATCTCAACAAGGTTGAAGCAGATGTTTTCAGATGAGCAGCAAGTTTTGTGGGAAAACTGGAGAATGCAGATTATCACCACACCCATATTCAGGTTACATGTTTTTTCTGTAAAAAAAATGAGATATATAATCTATAATAACAAACAGACTATATAATAGGAAAGAGTAGATGTTAAAAAGTATTAGAGATAAGTATAACCAGAATTGATTTTTGTTCTTAGTTTGTTAATGTCCCGTCAATCCTGCTAATGGTTTCAGACTATGGCTCATTACAATTTTTTGTAATGCCCAGGCACTTTTTTGTTGAGTTGGTTCGTGTATGTGCTGTGGTTTCACATGCATCAGAAATGTTTCTTTTAACACACAAATCGACACTCAGCCTATCTTACTTTTAATACGTTGAGCCCTGCTTATGGACATTAGTCCTGTTATGTTATTCATATATATCTAATTAAAACATCATACATCGTAATGAAGAAGCAGTGCATTGAACTTTTTTCTTAAAGGTTCAAGTTCAACTTCAGAGTGTGCATTTGTGTCACTTGTTGTTGGCCTAAAAGAGGAACACCTATGATGTCAAGATGGGGCATGAATTATTCTTCTTTTTCCAGACTGCATTAAAAACCACTTTTAAAGGGACAGTTCACCCAAAAATGAAAATTCTGTCTTCATTTACTCGCCCTCAAGTTGTTCCAAATCTGTATACGTTTCTTTGTTCTGATGAACGCAGAGAAAGGTATTTGGAAGAATTCATGTAATCAAACAGTTCTTGGCCACCATTGATTACCATAGTAGGAAAAAAATCTTTGTAAATTTCTTTGTTCTGTTGAACACAAAAGAAGATATTTTCAAGAACGTTGGAAAGCAAACAGTTCTGGGGCACATTTGACTACCATTGTCATTTTTTCTACTATGGTAGTCAATGGTGGCCAAGAACTGTTGAAACCTTTTTTTGGTTACCAATCCCAATTGCTTAATTATCATGATCAACATGACTCAAAACTTTCTCTAGGAGAAAGTACATCTGTTAGTGCCGTAGCGACATAATTGTCTTCTCTAAAACCTCTTTCTGAGCTGTAAATTTGAGCCTGTCTTGGAAATGTAGTATGGTATGCGTGTCGTGTCGGTCCTTTTTTCTGTTGTCATGCCCATTCTAGGTTTCCTGCTTGACTTTGGTTTGCATATGATAAAAGGGTGGAGCTGTTCAGACAAACAATTGTGCCCCAGTTCACTATCTGAAACAGCGAGTAAATGATCACACCAGACTATTTACAGATCAAGCGATTACTGTGTTCTCTGGTTGTGTGTGTTTACACTACAAACCACAGAGGTCTAATTATGATTCATTAAGATGGTGTGGCTGTTGCTGTACATGCATTAAAGAATAAAGTGCCAGGGCTGGGAACATTTTCTGGTATTTTATGGGTGGAAAAACACATAGTACAAAATGTTGTGCTATTTATCAGTCAAGTTATTGCAATTATTACGGCCTGGGGTTTATAGGGTTTATTTTCTTACTTTTTCTCTTTTATTAGCCCTCTTTGTTCGATGTGTTTTGCATGCATGGACTCAGAAGGGATTTCTGGGTCCAAGTCCAACCCAAAGCCAGACCCAGGGAAAATAGTCACCTTTGACCCCTGCAGCACTCGGCCTGGGAAAACAGCAAAACTATTCTTTCATTGCCTGACCACAACCCCCTGATTTGTGCAACTCTCACACACACTCTCAGTGTACCTACATTCACAGAAACTCAGTTCAGTATACAGCCTCAGATGCACACAAGCCATTGAGCCTTATTGAATACATTGAATACCTACCATATACTTCATGTTACATTGTGTTTCCCATGATGCCTCCCATACTCTCCCTGCTTGGCACAAGTGGTGAGAAAGCCTTTGAAGTGGCTGTTTTCTTTCTGCTTTGCCTAGTGAAATGCAATTGTTCACCGGCTGTCAAAAAGCAAGATACACGTGGAGTTGAGGAAAACCTGCGTTGTGTCTTTAATGTTATCTGAGGGCATTCATGTGTTTTTGCTACTTTGTGTTTAACTGGCTTTAACTTTTGAAACTTTGTTTCTTACCAGATTTGATTTTCCTCTAAAAATGTACATTGATTGTCTCATCTTTTGCTAGACTTTTTGAATTGTCCAGCATGCAATGCAATAGGGTACTGAACTCAAACATTTGTGTCCATTTAAAATGTTTTCATTCCTCTCTCATCCTTTTAAAACAGGAAATCTACCCACATAAATTCTGGGATTTTAAGCCTACAAAAGCCATAGGGATTAAAGATATAGACCACCAGGCCTGGACATGTGAAAGTATGATTAACATTTGGGAAACTGAACATTTTTTCCCAGCATGAGACCATCTCACATATATATGAGTGGTTTAACTAAAGGACATTAATGTTATTTACAACAATTAGGAAAAACCTAAATGGGTTTTTAATGGTCACAGCGGCTTAGTGCACAAAACCAATGTGTGTTTAAGAATTTGGTGGTAAAAAAATTCACAGAGCATATCTTTTCTTGCTGTTGTGATGGTTTATCTCCACCCAGCATTTAAAAAAATGTATCCTTGTTCAGACACAGCTAGGAAAGCATGTCTAGAGGGCAAGGTAGTGCAGCCAGAGTGTTTAACTCAATTTCATTGATATTTTTCTTCTATGATTTTCATTTGGTGACTTAACTCAGGGAATGTGTTCTTCATGAGGTTCTAGAGATGACAGAAAAAAACAGTTTGTAAGATTGCAAGAATTATTGTAACATTGCGACATTAATCATCGATTATTGTAGTTCCTTAAAACGTTTTCAGACTCACAATCATGCTTTCACATATGGAGCAATTTGGAGAGTGTAAATTTGTTTGCGTAACCATTGCCAATGCCAACCACTTTAAAATCAGCCTGAAGGGAATTAATGAGCCAAAGTTGCATGACGGTACCTGTGATTGTTTTGTTATAAACCAAGAAGTTCTGATGCTTTTCCAGTGACTGTACTTGTGTGATGTTGCTGTTGTTGTGAAAATTCACGCTCGCTCACCCTTCTGGACGTCTGGAGGTTATGGATTAAAAACAGGGAAGATTTAGAATCGCACACGTTGAGAAGCGGAGGAACGTGAATAAGTTGAATAAGATAAAAGATGTGATTATGTAACAGGTTTTGATGGACTGCCAGGCTTTAATCCTCAATGTTTTGCCAGGCATTATGGGCTGGCATTAGGGAATACCATCTTCCATGTTGACCCTTGGCATAGAGGCTGGTCGAAGGTTAAGCTATTTTAGTAGAAACATCTGCCTGCTTATTCTCTCAGTGACACAAGGCAAAGTTGATTAAACAAAAAATGGAATGATTTATAAGAAATGGTTAAACAAAGGGGGAAAATTATGTGATTTACTCTTTGCTCACCCTCATGTGACTTATTTCTTCCCTTCTGGAACATAAACGGAAATGGGGCTTTAACCATTTACTGTCAATGCACATCATAGAAAAAAAAAACAGTTTAGACATTGTCAAACATACTTTTGTAATCCACAGAAGAAAGATAATCAAAGAGGTTTGTATTGTCGTTAAGGGTGAGTAAATGCGACAGGTTGGTTCCATTGATAGTCCCATTAATAGTTTTAAAAGTATTTCCTGCAAAACTGACAAATCTCTTCTAAATGTCGTTGAACAGGATCTCATAAATGTCTTTATTCTGCAATCTTTTGTGCACACACAATATTCATCGGACAGCCTTTTTGTCTGATCCTCACCCTTTCAAACTGTCATTCTCTGGTTAGATGCTTTTATGATGCCCGTGCCTTTCATATATTGCCTGGTCCAGTTGCGTGTGTGTGGGTGAGTCCATTCAGTGTTTTTTGTCCTTGATGTTTTTCTAGATGGATTCTCTCAGATCTCATCAGCCGGTTCTGCCCAAGTGTGATCTGATCCATCTCATCCGCCTTCAACTGGCCTCACGTCCTATGAAGCCTTTATTAGGCATACTATGCTATATCACGTGCCATGCCCGATTTCTGTTTATGGACTATAGTACATTGCTCATCCTAAAGCCAGCTGGATTATCGATGGCATTACTGAGCTATAAGAACCCTCAGCTCATATATACACATGTTGTTCCGTAGCCTAGGCCTCTGGGTATACACAAAGACATGTGCTTAGTCATCTCATACGATGCTTCAGTTTGTCTCAGCGGGCGCTCCAGATTGGATCTATGAAGACGTGTGTTTGCTTTGCGCTTGTATCAGCCCACGTGTCCCAGCTCTGTGTGTAGGCTCAGGTTTGTTTTTCCATCAGAGAAGCCCCGGGGCAGGACAGCGGGGCCGCTGTGTCCCGTAACACTCTGGTGATGATAATGATGAAAGCTGTGTTGTCCTTGCGATCGGGCCTAATCCTATAACCTTTGTGTTTTAGTCCTATATTCCTGCATGCTGCATTAGATCAAACAAGTTGTGTGCTTGTGCACACATAGATGTTGGCATATGCCCACATACTGTACATGTTCATGTAGGGGCCGGAGAAGGGAAATGAATTGAAAGGGAGCAATCTTGTGGCACGGAGCTATTTATTGCTTTAGTGCAGGCCAAAATCTCACACATAGTTCCTCTCAAGTCATTGCTTAGTGTCACATGTGTTGTCACACAGATGTTATGATCTAGCTTAAATTATGAGGTATTTGGAAAGTGTTAACGTTGGCTTTAGGAAGTGCTGGCTGTGTAAACATTTTTTAACTATATCCAAATTTAATTTCAAAACGACCTGAAGGGAAATATAAGCCAATGTTGCATGATCGAACCTGTAATTGTTTCGTTATTACCCGTGACAGCTGGATCTTGTTCCAGTAAACACCCTCTCGTGTTGGCAGGTTCTGCTGTATTTTTGGTGCTCTGTTGAAATGCTGCATTATTTCTTCTGGTTAGACCCTGACATTGTCACCTCAAATCACTCAGTACAACATAAGACAAAAAGTAAAGTTTTTCCATAATAAGGTTTTGTCAGCTGAACCTCTCTAACCTCAAACATATTTGGAATTACACAACTGTGATTTAAAAGGGATAGTTTACCCAAAATGTAAATTTAATTATTTTATTTTACACAGTGTCATTCCAAACCGGTATGCTTTCTTTCTTCTGCAGAACACGAAAAAAGATATTTTGAAGAATGTTGATAACCGAACAGCATTGGCTCCATTGACTTTCATTGTATGGATATAAAGCATTTTGTGTTTCACAAAAGAAAGAGCCTTATACAGATTTTGAACAACACGAGGGTGAATAAATGATGACAAAATCTTTATTTTTGGGTGAACCAAAATGACCAACGAATATGAATTTACAATTTACAATGAGTATCATGAATATGAATTTCACAACATACATGTTATGTGCAGTTGTTTAAAATATATATTTAGATATCTAAATGTTGTATAAGTTCTGTTTTAATATGTGATATAACATTCTTGTGTAAAATAAAAAAATAATTTGTATGGATTTAATTAATTTCTAGCACAATCTACAAAACCGCTTTTCATTATGAAATATAAAATTGCAAACAATGAACGAAAAAAATAATGGAGGTAATAAAACCAACACAAAAATATTGTTTATTTACAGCACTTAATAAATATACAGCACAATAAAAAATAAATTTCTGCTCGGTATTTTTTACAATTTTACTGCACGCGTCCCGTTGCTCACTTTGAAGTGCTTTATTAGCTCACTTTGAAAGACATTGTCATTCAATTGGCTTTCATCTTGTCCGTGTCATTGTCTAGAAATAGACTCTGTATCTTCAATCCTCTTCAGCTCTTATACACCCAGAAAGAATCCTTCATCAGTCAGCTCTCCGCAATGACGGAAGCTCTCAGCATCAGTCTTAATCATGTCTGTTAGGCGGTTTTTGGATTAGGATGAAAAACACCCTCCCTTTTGTTCGAGGTCAAAGGTGTTCCTCTCGAAGGTGCAGCCCATTTACAGGGAGTGATCATTAGCGTTCCTCCCAGCCTGAAGAGCCCCTCCCATGGGCTATTAGCTTAGCTATAAGAATAACTCTAGGAGTGGAAGCATTAGGTTTGGGTGGTGTTTGGGATAATTCAGTGTTGTGTGAATGTTGTTGGACACAAATGCTAAAGCAACCACAACAGGAACTATGTTGGGCATGGCATGAAACAGAGGCACCACATAAACGCACACCCATTGATATAACTCAGACATTACACCTGTTGATTGCAGTCGTCTCATGTTTCATATAGTGAAAGACATGGGTGTAATATCCTGCTCTACTTTATTTATGGTCTGGATCTGAACCCCTAGTGAGTTTTGCCACTTTTTGCTTAGAGAACCTACTTCAGCATGCTCACAAGAAAACACTTTACATTTGTATGTTCATGATGCTCTTCAGCAGATGAGCTGGGTTTTTTCTTACAGCAACACAAAGCCCATTGTGTCTGAACGGCTGCTCGCTGGAGTTATGGCTCGTGTGATGCTGTCGCCGCTTAGTAAAAATAAACATGGATTTTCCGGCCCCATCTGTAGCTCAATCTCTCCTGCCATTCCTCCACCCCTATGCTCATTCCTTCTCCAATTCCTTGTCACTTCCAGACTCCTTCACCCCCCTCGCTCCTTCTCTGTGTCCTCTCTGAACTCTCCTATTAGACTTCATATGTTCACATGACTTGGATTACATAGTCGGAGTGTGTGTGTGGGTGTTTGCATGTGTGTTTTGTGTGTTGTTTATATGTGTGTGGTGTGCAACCAAACCAGGGCCTCATGTCCCACTGTGACCGGGCTCTACAAAGGAAATGCCATGCAGACCCCAGCACGTTTTATTCACCATGAAACGCTCTTACAGCAGTAAAGCTTATTTTGCCTTTTTTTAAGTGCTGATCACCAGGGAGTTGGGAGTAGTTCACAAGTTCATAGTTTAAATCATTTATAAAAACCTGTTGTAAAACCTGTTGATGTAACATCACCTACTTAAAATGACCATGTGTTTCAACAGTTTCTAAGGACTTCATATGAAGATTCATTTAATATTTTATGATTACAGAAAAGTTAAGGCACATTTAAAGTGACAATATCCTTCTGGCACTTGAACTGTTGTCTGCGTGCTAAAGGAACAGTTCACCCAAAAATAAAAATGCTGTCATCATTTACTCATCCTCGAGTTGTTTCAAATGTGTAAAAATGTTTTAGTTCTGATAAACACAGATAAAGATATTTGGAAGAATGCTTGTAACCAAACAGTTCTTGGCCACCATTGACTACCATAGTAGGAATAATTACAATGGTAGTCAAAAGTGCCCCAGAACTGTTTGCTTCCAACATTCTTCAAAATATCTTCTTTTATGTTCAACAACAGAAAAATACATTTATAAAGCAATTTTTCCTAACATGCTAGTCAATGGAGGCCAAGAACTGTTTGGTTACAAGCATTCTTCCAAATATCTTTTTATGTTTTCTGATAAGAAAAGATCAGGTTCATATTTAAAAAAAACAATGCAAGATGAAAGTGACCTATTTGTCAGATATGGTGACCCATACGCGAAATGTGACCTCTGCATTTAACCCATCCAGTGAGTAGTGAACACACGCACAGCAAGTGGTGACCACACGTACACCCGGAGCAGTGACCATCATCAAACAGTGTAGTTCAGTTCTGTGTCTTGTCTGTTTTTCCATTTCTGACACACACAGGTTGTTTCCCACAGTCTTGCACATGCATGTAACACTTTATGCATTTGCTGTCACCTCACTGGAGGATGTTATTCAGGAAGGACCGACCGTTTGGAACAACTCTACCACACAGGCAATAAAACGATATTAAAACACATTTTTGCACACTCGACCACAGGACCCCCGGAGAACATCTCGTCCCTCCTGAACAAACAAGCTTTGTGTAGAGAGGTGTGTGCGGTCAAATATGTTTGAGCTTTATGTCTGTTCAGCATATTTGCACAGACCAGGGTTCGAGAGTTTGCATTTTTCCTTCAGACATGGTTTAGTCCTGTGGGATGTGAAAGGCTAAAAATAAAAAAGTATGCTTTCTCTTGTTATTCCTGCTCTCCGTCTTTGTCTGAGTCTGTGTGTGTCGGGTCGGTTTTGCCTTTAGGTTTGTGCGGCAGGCCGGCAGCTGCGTGTGGCTTGTCAAGGAGGGTCAGAAAGGAATTTGGGGATAAGATAATTCTACAATTTATTCTTGACAGCAGACAAACTCACTTGTACAAAAACGTATATTCATTTTCTTGACAATTTACGTTTTAATTATGATGATGTTTCATTCCAATAAACTATAGTTTTTTTAGTCAAATAGTAGTACCACAGTACAGAACACCATCCCATGCTGTCAAGAACTAGATTAGACGACACTAGACCTTTGATGTCATGGTTCTGTATGTGACACAATAAAAAAGCATTCATATGTTCATCTGCAGGGCAGACATCAAACTTATCCATCGTCATCTGCCTCGCAGAACATAGAGCTGTTTGTTCCTTTCAAACTCTGACACAACAGATCATGTTTTCTGATGTTTAAAATGGATTACCAAACGCAAGAGGAATGCTCTCATACATGTACACTGTTCTGTGCTGCCAGGGTTTTTCCTGCATAGAGAAATTGGAGGCGTCAATTGTCCGCCTCAGACTCGCCAAAAATTATGTCGGGTGTCTTCACAAGAAATGCTGCATGCATTTAACACTGTCATTTGTAACTGCAGTTGAGACATTACGCCACAGTGGGGGCGCTGTTCCGTTATCAGCACACTGAGGCGCTAAAAAGAGTTGCAGAACAAGAGCTGGCTGTGTTTCACGGCTGTTTGTTTTGCATCAAAGTACGTTTAATTTCTTAAATTAACAAGACGTACATCATTGTAATGTCTTTAACTGTGCAGTGGATCGTTGAATCAGCGTATACTGTCCACAGCGAGTTCGCCAGTATGAATGACTCATCTGAACCGATTCATTTAAACTATTGAACTTTCAGTCACTAGCGAATTTAAGAGATCATTGAATCATTTAAAGTGAACCACAGAGAATGCAAGATGTGAAAGAGCTTTGCTCATTTAGTAAGACTGGTTAATTCAGTTGGCTATTGTTGGCTGAAAAGTTAGTTGAACATGATAAAAAAGCTTTATTTGATTAAAAAAACATTTCTGGTTGGTTGAATAAAAGTAACGTTTTATATAACTTAATAATTATCATTTTCATCTAACTTTATTAGAACTTCTAATATGTCAAAGTCACTTTGGTTAAGTCACTTAAAGGTACGGTAGGCCTTCGTGTGTGTGTGTGTGTGTGTGCGTGCGTGCGTGCGTGTGTGTGTTTAAGATCAAGATGGCACCACCTCCGCCTCATTTTGAACCTGGAAAAACCCTGGCTGCAGTGGAGTGAACAGGCCTGATCCATCCACGTAATCACTGCTGTCTCCATCCTGCAGGCCTTTGTCTAGAAACAGACTCTTGACACTCATACATTCGAAGAAAGTCCCTCACAAACTCGCTTCCTTTGCACATGGACCTTGGTGCTTTAGAAGTATGATAACAGGGCATTAGCGCATCATGTTGCTTTCCCTTTGTGATTGGTTTCTGTGTCCTCAGGTTAGTGGATTATAATGGGATCACATCATTGTGATCACTAACGTAAAGCAGATAAGATATGTTTAACCTTTTAAAAACCTGGTACCTGTCTGTCTAGCTGTCTAGCTTAATTTACGTAAGCTAATTCTGTCACATTTTATTACATGCATTTTTAAATGTTTTAATACATTTGAGTTGGTTCTGTATAAATAATTTGTGTCGTTTTAGTGTTGCATTGCTGAAACTGCATTTCCCAGCATGCTTTGCATGGGATTAGATAGGGAAAGTAAAGGTAAAAGTTATTTGCTATTTTTTGTGTTTTGAGCAAGTTTATTGTTAAGTTTTTTATGATTGAGAGTTTTCTGTTGCATTAGCGGTTTTGGAGGTTAACAGTGTTGAAGAGCGGGGGCTGCTAAGCAGTTTATCATGCAAGCATTTGTTGTTGCTAGTTCAGATCCAGTTGAGCTGTTTTGTCATGTCTGATTTTATTTTGATTTACATCACTCAGGTAGGTTTTTTCTACCTAACCAAATGTGTCTTTGTACAGTTGTGGTGGTTTGACTCGATGTTAAGCAAGCAAAGAATTGAATTCAAGCCAAATTATTTTTTGTTTATTAACTGTAAATGTTTTTATTGAAGTAAGCTGCTGGCTTGTTTTATGAGTGGAGTGAGGTTGACTTACGTTTTATTTTATTGTCTGAAACCAAATATGACTTTATGTTTGGTAAATTGAGAACTTTCGCAGAAGGTTTGTGGTTATTGCTCGCAGAGCTTTAGGTCTCTATATAGTCATGTTTTGATGCATTGGTCACAGGAGTGCTCTCACATGTGTGAAAAACAGATGGTAACTTTGATGTTAAAGCTTTTCTCTTTTGGGGTTTATGTGAGATGGTTGAGTTGTCCACTCCACACATCTGTGTAATTGATTTATGTGTGAAGACAAGTCAGGTTTGGATTTACCAGTCATTAAATGTAGTTTTTGTTCAAAGATCCTCAAAGCTTTCTTTACATAAAATCCTACTAGAGTCTGTGTTGATTCTAGTGGATATGCACCATGTTAATATCTTTTTGTATATCTTTTGTGTCTGAAACTTTAGTGATTAATAGAAAATTAAACTTAACACGTTGTATGAATTGTCTGTGTGTGTTGTAATGTGATTGATATGATGGATATTGAGTATTATTTCTTTACTTTTTTGGCATTATAAAACTAAGCAACATTGTGAAAATCAAGATAAATTGAACCTGCGTGTGATGTCTAGCATTCCGATTTTTCAAGTAGCAAAAAATTATATTAACTGTGTTTTAATTTCATGCAAGATTAATTTGAATTGTTTAGGTTGTTTTATTACAATAAATGTTTTGAATCTTTGGCTGTTGTCTGTCTGAGAATTAAAGCGATTTACTCCAAATGAAATAGCCTACAAAATTTGCTGTATATTTAGACACAGTACTAAAATTTTTATATTGAGCTATAATTTTCTATTTTACAGTATCACCCAACCCTGTTTAATGGCAATGATTGCATGTCTGTAAAAATGGATGGGCGTGTTGACCGCTATTGTTGTTTAATTTCCGAAACACTTCGTTTATTTATGAGAGCTCCATGCAGCACAATACACATTGTTTGATTGATTCAGGGCTGTCACATGAAACATTAAATGTTTGTTGTATCATCCGGTATAATGAAACTCTCATCAGACATGAGAACAGCAGATGAGAGTATCATTCACCCTCCATTACAGTGCAAACTTAATCCACATGCAAACACTATTAGGGAGTGTTTGAAATGTTAGGAGAAGGATACTGGGAGCTCTTCACGGACTGTTGCTGTCGTGAGCGAGTGTTCAGGTTCTCTGGGTGTGGCTCTTGTTTTGGTTTGAATTGAGCCCTGTCTCATCTTTCACCTGCTTAATCGCTTTAGGATCCTCTGGTGAAACTTGTGCATCTATGTGTGGAATTCTGCCTTGGGAACTTGTATGTGCTTAGGACAGTGTAGTTGTCTTGGGCTGTGTTTGTGTCCGTGTGAAAATGTACTGTATTAGAGCTGGGAAAGCCGTTTAGAAACTACTTGTAATTTAATGGGATAGTTCACCCAAAAATATAAATTCCGTCATTGTTCACTCATTTATTCCTCATGTCTTTAAAACCATGTGTATGACTCCTCTGTAAAAACACATCAGAAGATCTTTTGAGAAATGCTTCATTGGTTTAATGTCCCTACAATAGAGGTCAGTGGGGGACAGTGTTGTTTGGTTACCAACATTCTTCAAAATATCTTCTTTTGTGTTCTGCAGAAGAAAGAAAGTCAAACAGGTTTGGTATGACGTGAGGGAGAGTTAATGATGAAATCATTTTTAATTTTAGGTGAACTATCCCGTTATGCTACTCTCAACTCAACTGAACTTTATTTATATAGCGCTTTTTACAATTTTCATTGTTACAAAGCAGCTGTACATGAGACATATTGACTATAAGCAAAACAATTAAAGTTATACCTGTAAAAACAAGAAAAAGGTGAAAACACAGAAGACAGACATACCCGCATACAAAACACTCCACACACACAATATGCACACGTACTTAATAATCCCCCAACCAGGGGATTCCAGTTCCCCTCTGACAAAAGCTGCTGCCTCTGCACAAGCTCGACAGTGCTTGCACAACAAGGCTAAATAAAAATAAATAAACTTACTAATAAGGTAAATTATAGATTTAAGATTATCATTAATAATCTAATAGCATTTGACATTTTGTAGTGAAGACGTGTCAAGTCACCGCGTCCTTCTTTATCCAGCTCTATCATCTCAGCACTTGTCAGGTCGCCGCTTCCCATTCTCCGCTCTACCATCAGATCTGGACATGAATTGCATCCTGCTCGCTGTGGTAACCTTGGAACAATGAGACAAGACTGGCTGAGAGTAGAGTACTGTTCTGCACTCTTTGATGCAACAAGTACATCAGTTGTGTTCCTGGTTCCAGTTGATCAAACTAATGTGCCTAAACCCTCAGAGGATTTATATCAGGAGTCTTCAACTAAAATCGCTTGAGGTCCAGTAAACAAACCCTCCTTGCCAGTCGAGGTCCGGATAATTAAATACCTAAAATCATGAATTGATGGTTTTTGGCAGACCAAAGAAATAAACATGTCTTTTCATATCTATACAACGACATAACAATGTCTGACAACAATATAATGAAGGAAAATGTGTAAAATGCCATAATCTCTAAACCTGCACTGAACATACATTCATTTCAACATTAACAACTTTAAAAGAAAACTAAAGTGTTGTTTTCTGCTGAACTGAGATGAACAAATAGCAGCATCAAGTTGTGACTGATCATCCTCTGATAACGTTTCAGCTCTTCTGGTGGCCGTTGCAGCTGAAAGGGGGTTTGTGTCATATTTTCTTTTAGTTCATGTCTTTATTTTCCTTCTAAGTGTTTCACACGCACGCTCCATTCACTCTTTTACTATTTTCCCATCAGTAAAGGGCTTGTTATGTTTCCTAAGATCCACTGTATTCTTAGGGAACATTCATATATCTGGTTGTTGGGCGGTAAGTGAGTGAGGGAGGACCCGTGTAGATCACACCTACTGGGCTTTGAGCTCATATATTTTCCGTGTCCTTACCTCGGACTGCTGCGTGTAAGTTTCTTCAAAGTGTCTCTGTCTAATTTCATAATGCAGTTTAAGGTTTCCACTTTTGACAACCGCGACAGACTCCGAGCAAATGAGACAAACTGGTCTCGTGCATCTCGATGCAGGAAGAATAAATGCAAATCTCTCGACCCATTCATCCCAAACATGGTTTTCAGCGTCAACTTTTCTA
The DNA here is from genome assembly GCF_024868665.1 of Triplophysa rosa. Classification (NCBI taxonomy): domain Eukaryota; kingdom Metazoa; phylum Chordata; class Actinopteri; order Cypriniformes; family Nemacheilidae; genus Triplophysa; species Triplophysa rosa. Next base: position 9,033,819 of record NC_079904.1, on the reverse strand, counting down.
ACTTTTGAAAAGGACATTGTTTTTCAGTCACTGAGAGTTACACCTGTCTGTGCGCTGTGCAGCGAGTCTGTCTCGGCTCTCTTCTCTCCATGACGTTGACGTCTTTACGTAGCAACAGTGCGCATATGTTAACTGTCCGTGGCGCCGTAGGACCCAAACTGCTACTGAGCGGACCTTGATGTGCCTGGTATAAATTTGATTGCATTAGAAAATAATGTTAGGTGTTCATTTATTTATTATGTCAAAAGGCTTTGAGGTCCGGACGGATGCATCTCGCGGTCCACATCCGGACCGGAGTCCGCTAGTTGGTGACCCCTGATTTATATTATGGAAGTGTAGTGTATGCAAGATTAAAAAGATGCGTCTTTAGTCTAGATTTAAACTGACAGAGTGTGTCTGCCTCCCGGACAGTGCAGGGAAGACTATTCCAAAGTTTCGGCGCTAGATAGGAAAAGGATCTACCACCTGCACTTGATGCTACTCTTTTGCATATAGTTAGGTACACCACAAACTACTAAAAAGGGGGTTAACATATTCGATTTTCTTAATGGGACAGTGTTTTTGAAAGTATTACTCAGATTATTTCAATATTAGAAATATTTATACAAAACAATGAATAAGAAACATGTTTTAATATGTCAGCCATGCAGAGACTAAGGGTGTGTTCATATACAGTATGCCATGTTTGGTTCAATTAAAACGAACTCTGGTGCGATTGCTCTGTTAGTGCGGTTTATTTGTGTACGTGTGAACGCTGCCACCCAAACCCTGGTGCGCACCAAACAAGAGGACCGAGACTGCAGAAAAGATGGGTCTCGGTCCACTTTCAAACAAGCTCTGATGCGGTTCGATTGAAATATGAATGAAACACGGACCAAAGGCATTGAACAGTACCCAAAACAGGAAGTGATAACAATATACGTAATATAAAAGGAATGTTTATTAAATATGTGCTTGCGCATGTAACGGAGGAATTCCTGGTGCAGTTTTAATTGCTGTAAACACTTCATGAGGTCTTCGCGAGTTACCGGCTTGCTAAAAATACCCTCATATGCGCAGGCATACACTGAGCATGTATAACCCATGCAGTACTTTGCACACAGCATTGTTTTGGATGTCCGGTAAGTTCCGTTTTAAAATATAAATCATAAAAGCTGTCCAATCACGTTGCGACTTTACACGTAAGCTGTTTGGTTCGATAACTTTAGGTTCGCCGTTAAAATGCCAGTCTGAACGCTAAGCGAACCAGGACTAAAATTTTTTTTTGGTCCGGACCAAAAGAACCAAATTAGAAATATGAACACACCCTTAAAGTTTTAGAAAACTGATGCATGAAAGTATTTTATCATTCTACGTGCTACCTTTTGGACTACAAACCTCCTAACTGGAAAAGCTTTAGCTAAAGTACTATTCTGCTACTGACAAATGTATTTAACTTAATATGCGAGTTGCTATTTCTAGCCAGTTACTCCCAAACACTGATACCACACAGGTTTTGATTCTGTCTCCTCCTCCTATCACCATCTCTCCTCCTCCTCACTCTGTTTCTCCTCTCTTCATCTTTTATTTACACTCACTTTTCTAAAGAGTGGCTAAACATCAAATAAACAGCATCATGGCCGTTCTGAGGCTAGCCTTTAGCCTGGCCCCCTCTCTGGGGATCACTGTAGTGTCTGCAGCTGGAGAGTCGGGGGGAATGTGTGGGGTTAATCAGCCCATACAGGGCTGCGGTTCCTCGGGGAGCATTGCTCTGCTGGGACCTCCGGCCTGAAGCTTCAGAAGTCTTTGTCCTCCTCTGACAGGGAGGTAATTTGATAGTCTGTATACTGTCTGATTTAAATGTCAGCATGGAAAAGGAAAAAGCTTTATGTCTTCCTTCTGCGCTCTCTTTTTCGTACTCTTATTTCCATGTTTCTTTAAAATCTTTGATCTTTTTGTTGTAGCACATGATGAGCTTGTCTTCATATGGATGTTGTTTAAGTTTTTTTTACTTTAAACATTTAAAGACTAGTAGATATTCTGTAAAGGAAGAGTTCAGCTCAAAATTATGAACCACCTTGTCCTTCAGAACCTGTAGAGGACTCTTTCTTCTGTTGAACACTTAAGGAGATATTGACATTTTGCGTCAGTGGTTTTGTCTCCATGCATTGGAAGTCAGTGGGGCCCCAGTGTTGTTTGGTTCTTCCTCTAAATATCTTCTATTGTGTTATGCAGAAGTTATACAGTTTGATGACAGAATTTTATTTTTGGGTGAACTGTCCCTTTAAAATGAAAATTCTGCCATCTTTTACTGTGTAAATTTCATTGTTCTGCTGAACACAAAGATATTTGGAAAATGTTTGTAAACAAACAGATCTTGGGCACGGCAGACTTCCCTAGTAGGAAAAACTAATATAGTAGTTAATGGTGCCCCAGAACAGTTTAGTTACCCACATTCTTCAAAATATCTTCTTTTGTTTGACACAACAAACAAAAATTTTAATACAGTTTTGAAACAACTTAAGGGTGAGTAAATAATGATAGAATTTTCATTTTTGCGTAAACTATAGTGGATTATTTTTTCCATAATGCTTTGAATAGTCTTAGATAATCTAAAATTCAGTTGCCTTAAACATGCTGAGACCTGTCTTTATCTTTTTGAAATATTAGCGCAAGAGTATGTGTGAGGGTGTGCATGTTTGGGTGGGTGGGTGTGTGGGTGTGTGAAGGCGAGAGTTTATTGTAAGTTCTCACTAACAACAAAACGATGTGTCCTAATTGGCCTGGGAGAGTGTGTTGAGAGGTGTGTGTGTGTGTGTGTGTGTTCGTATGCTGTTAACTGCAGGAAAATGCTGCTTTCCTCAGCCCACCAACAGCATTTTAAAAGATCCCCTTCAGGCTGATCTGAGCTCAGTTTAATGATTTTTACATAATTACTTCAGTTAGAATCTTACAAACAGTAGCTGCTTCCAAATGAACCCAGAGGAGCAACTTCCTTATTTTCTTTCCTCCATCCCCCCTTCATTCTGAGAACCATATGGTAACACACCCAGTCTGTCTTTCATGCGGTGCTGGAGTGGGTCTGGAACCCCCTCCCATCCCACTGGAGACGCAGAGAGCGAGGGGTTGTGATCTTAAGGGTGAGGACAGGTCCAGAGTGGATCTGACCGCAATGATTCCACATGTGCTATTTAATGAGAAGGATACAGTGTCCCACCTGGAACCCATCAGAGATGGCGGTTATTTTAAAGGTAGCCCTGTCTGTACAGGTTTCTGTAACTGTACACGTTCCACTGATTTACGTGGAACAAGTAGGGCAGAATAAACAGCCGGACACTATCTAGATTGTTGACTGAGGTTTAGAAAGACACGAACTTGAATTTAGTTTATTAGGCGCTAAAGAGTAATTGAGTAAAATGTTAATGATAATGGATCATAATGGAAGTATATTGTTTTTGATATTTTTAATGTCTTTGTTATTTTGCACCATAAGCATTGCATTTCTGAAAGGTGTCGAGATTAAAAATGTCATACTTGAAAACCATTTTTAAAGTTAAGAATTTACATTTTTAGAAGCATTTTTCAGCCAATCAGCAGTCCTTAAAAGCGTTACATGATCCTGAGAGGGAACCATCCCACAGAATGGCTCACATTATGTCTAATAGTAGCTGGATGCTATTAATCTCTCAGTTCACCTCTGTTCCAGAATAAACTTCCCTTCTGTATTTCTCCTGTAAATAGCGATTCAGTCACTAACATTAAGGATGTGAGCTATACATGGAGCTTTGAGCTAATTTGAGACACTTTTATATGACATTCTCCTCATTCAGGGTTGGCCCTGGACCGATTTGGGATAGGCAGGTCAACGCAGTCCAGTTTCTGTTGCAGAATTGTGGCTATATTTACATCCCTCGTGCCCACACCCTGTCTCTCAATTTTATGCTCTTGAGCTGCTTGAAATAAAACTCCGCTTTGAAATGTAAAGAGGGGACTTGTGCTACTTTTGGGTGGTTTGAGTTGGGGTGAGGTTCACCCACGGCGTACCCTACTACGGGCCCCTTTTGTTCGTTCAGGAACGTTGAGCGTCTTTCCCTTTTTATCTCTTACACACAGAATTCCTTTGTGTGAAAATATGGGGTCAGACATGTCACTGATCCTCTTGAGATCTCAGTCTCACACACACACACAGAGAGAGGAATGTCAGCGTCTGAGAGTCTCATGTCACCACTAAGGCCAAATACTCTTGGATGTAGTTTATGTTATGTGTTTTGAGCAGTTGTTTGGCCTCTATCCCATTTGTGTAAGTAACACCTGACCCATAAACTGTAATTCGTTCTATCATAGTTCCTCTCTTTTTTCTTTAGAGCTTCTGTAAAGATATTTCTGAACTTAGTAGCACTTTAACCAGACATCTGGAAGCAGAACTATATTTTCGTTTTTTTCCTATCTTTTTTGTACATAGTCTTTGATAGCTTTTGATACGGTTGCTGTGTTTCAGTCAGGCGGTGCCCTCCCTAAGGTCCAGTGTATGAAATGTTGCGGCATCTAATGGTGAGATTGCGATACACAACCAACGGCTTACTCCACCCCTCCCTTTCAAAGCACTACGGAGGCTGACTAAGGACTAAGATGTCGTCACGTTTACGCTTCTTTGCCAAAGGAGATAACATATTTACGAAATGCGCTTTTCTTTTAATAGATCCTCCAAAAAATTACACACAGCACCTTTAACCACATACAAACAAATGATGTCACAATGGTGATGATAAGAGATGTGGAGTCGTCCCATGATGCCTTGGGCAATGATGAGACCACAGACCATCATGAGTGAGAGCTGGTGCCATTCAGCATGTGGCAACACTTTTAGATTCCCAATAACATGTCTATGTTTCCTGTTTTTTTTTCTTCTTTCTCAAATCAGAAAAAATAAGCGAAAAATAAAAAGCAGTTTAATCAGTCTGTTATTTAAACAACAAAGTACAAAATGGATGCAGTGTTCTTTGAGATTTCTGTTTTTGCACAGGTCAGAGATTTTAATCTGCACCCTCACTATCCATTGTTCTTGTTTATAGGAAAATGCTTCTATAAGGATGGTGAAAGTTTAGTGGTCAAAGGTGGGATCCAAATGGGGATCCAGAAACCCAAATAAATAAATGGGGATCCAGAAACCCAATTTATTGTGGGGTCTGAACCTCTTTTTATAAAATCTCTATCTCATAAATTCTCATTTTTATAAAATGAGTCACCTCATTTTGTATGGCATTCATAAAAAGATCCACTGTCACTTTCCTTTTGCTTTTTTGAGAACTGATTGTTCTTGCACATCGCTCTGAAGCGCCCTCTCCAAATCACTAGCTCCTCTTTTGTTGCCGTGTTTGACGCAAATTACATTACGAGCTCCATCACCCACTTCAGCCATCCAAATGTTTAACCACTGCTTGCTTAGCAACCGTGAGCCTCTTCAGATGGGGCGCCATCTCCCTGGCAACCTGCCTATCAGGGGTCACGGTGGTCCGGGTTCTTTGAACCCCCCGGCTCCTTTTCTTGTGTGAGGCGGAACCTTTAATTGGGATGTGTGTGTGTTTGAAGCACGTGTGCAGTGGTGTGGAAGAGGTGAGTGTCAGTGTGTGTGTTTGGAGCAGAGGAGTGTGGAAAGTGAGTATTTGTGGAGCTCAGGGAGGATAAGCGTACACGGTCATGCCTGTCAAAGGGATCAGTCTCTGGGGCTACAGGAAGAAGGGAAGCCCCTGCTCAGGTACAACCTAAGTGTGTATGTGTGTACTTGTTTCTTTGTTTAGGGGAATAACTTTGTGTAAGCTTTTTGAGGGTGATATGCTAAAAGTTAGATAGAATTTTTTTGGATTAAATTGATGGTATCTTTGGTTAAAGTGATATTTTCAGGCATCGTGTGTCTGGATTGTGTTTTAATTTTATTTATTGCATTATATTTCATACATTTTACTTTGCTTGAGTTGCTTTGATCTTAAATCATTCTGTCTTGTAAAACATTCAATGTGATATTTGTGAAATGCTTCATGCTGCTGTCCTGCTGAAGTGGTTTACGCACCTTACTGAATGAGGTTGACTCCGCCTCTTCTTTGTCCCTGACCCCACCCCAAGACTTGATTGACAGCTCAGTTCTCACAGTTTAGCATGTGTTGCTCTGAAGTACAGATTAGGTCTCTCTGGAGAAGCTTCTTCAGTATTACTCTCTGTGGACCAAACGGAGTCTATTAATATTGCATATTAGCTATATGACTGTATACGGGAATAAACCGTACACGTGTCCTATGGTGTGACAGCGAAAATTTTGAAAACAAACTGTTTATAATATATGAATTTATATTATTATTATTTTTTATAGCATTAGAGATTTATCTTAATTGTTCATTTTTTCTAAATATTTGCTGTCACACCATAGGAGTTAAGATTCAGACCGAGATTAAAAATACTTTAACAAAGATTGAACGTTATAATAAATGTAATTCATTCAGTTTTGTGTCTTTTATAAATCCGCACATTGCAAATCTAGTCATTTTATTCATTCTTCTAAACACACACACACAAGATTACCCCTCCTCCAACTGAGGTACTACCCTCACACACACACACACACACACACTTGCACAGCGTTTGCCAGGGTTCATTATCAGATTTTGCATGTCCAGCTGTGTTGTCAAAAATGTGTTAGATTGGCATAAAATGAATCTTTTTTTTACTGGAGGAGTAGGGCATGATGTAGAACTACCTACAGTAATTTAATTGTAACCTGCTTTAGTGAACTCATCTTTTTAAGTTTTATTTCCTTGTGTGAAGAAAAACATATTCTCTGAACTTTGTACCGTACCTTAGAACTACAGTATATGCAGATAACGGAGTTATCTCTTTTGGGAAATAAACTCTTCGATCGTTGATGTAATAGAGTAGACTCTTGTCTTTTTAATATAAACAAGAGTCTAGTAGACTCTTGTTTATTTCATATATATTTGAAAATAGAATAATACATTGTTAATTGCCATCTCATATACTGAAGCATTATAAGCGCTTGGTTCCAATATATGAAAATGTGCTAATATTGCATTATATTTGAATGTATATTCCCAAATATGTTTGTTACATTAGGTAATATCATAGTCTGGCAACTGAAAAGGTTGTAGGTACTTCTTGACTTCTTACCATGCGGGCACATGGTGTTATTGTAATAACTATGATGATTTTAAAAAGGTGTTTATTAATTAGATTGAGAACAAAATATTTGTCCGCAAAACACAACCTGTAAATCTATTGTTGAGAAATGTTGTCTGGGTATATAATTAATAAATCATGCATTCTTCCTTTATTTACTTTATTTAATATTATTTATTAATGAGTTTCACTTTTCTTTTTCTCCCTCAACGCTGCTGTTCTGGCTCCATGTGCATTTCCACTGCTACAGGTAAGTCTTCCAGCCTTTTATTATTACATTAAGCATCTGAACAAAGAAATAAGCAGACTTTAGAGCAAAGTAGAGGTGAAGTGTGTCATTTCTGTGCTACTGGTAGCAGTATTGGTCAAACTCTCGCTATTGAGTGAGCCACTGTCAGGGGGATCGGGACCCTCGAAGCAAACGGAGAAATTGTTCGATAGTGCCAGTGATTACACATTTTCAGCTAAATCGGCCTACAAATAGTTGACTCACTACTTTCTGTGTTAACTAAAATGTATTGTATATAAAAATCTGCACCATTGATCTTAATTGTTGCTGGTGAAGTTCTGGAAGGACATGTGTGCTAAGAACGGCCACACACAGAGAGAGATGGTGACTAATGCAGGTGACATAATGAAAGTCAGTGTTTTCTAACATATTTGACATGATTCGTGATTCATGATTCGCATTCACTGTGGGTGTAATGCACAAAATAATATTTTATTCCTGGAACTCACAGGTCATGATACGTGCGGATGATTTACGCCCTGGTGGAGAGGGAGGAGGAATGTTCTATAAACTAGAGGTTCAATAAGAACTGTGAGAATGACCTGAGGGTTGGGCCAGTCGAGGGGAGAAAGATCGTTGTTAATGAAGAATCATGGTGTTTTTTGCGGTAGACCACCTGAGGGATGATGTGAGGTTGAGTGTGAAATGACCCAGGTATGAGGTCATTATGTGAACGAGAAGCTTCTGGGCCTGTGTGTGTTCATACAGGTTTGGACTGTGCTTATGGAGGACCACATGAAATGTCATCACAAATAGTGAGAAACTGTCTTGTGGGGACATTTTAGTGGCTCACTAGGAAAAAGATCATGCATCAGCCAAACCACGGTTTACTTTAAATGTAATTTAATAATGACTGGTTTGTATGACGGTTAGGTTTTACACAGGTGAGGGATAGAAAATGTAATTATCCTGGAATGAAAACCATGTAAGTCTGAGGTGTCCTTTTAGAAAGAAATCCTTCGGGCTTGTTTCACTCTCTATTTTTTTCTTCCCTAGTGGGTTCTTAACTCTCATACATTACCGTTTACACTATTACAGCTCGTTCTTGCCTGAGGAGAAAGAAAACTATCCATCTTTGCTTCTCATTACTTCATTCTCTCCTTGCCTTCACCTTCCTCGTTCCTTTTCCAGATTTTTCTTTCCTGTCTATTTATTTGATTTACTGTCCAACAGGGGTTGAGGCAAAGAAAGCAGAAAACCACAAATAGTGTAACCTAGTTTTCCCCCGTGTTCCTTGCCGTAAGTTTGCTTTTTATACTTTACACACACTTGAGCGTGTGAGAAACAGTTTATATTAACATACAACTTTCTGAATATCTTTTCAACACCAGCAGAGAGATAAAGTAGTATGTGCTTGTACCCATCTGTGTCTGGATGTATAGATCGGTTGTATCAGGGAAAACAGACTTTTGGTGGCATTTTTTCAATAAAATAACAAAGTTACTTTATGTGTGTTGTAATTCATCTGTCTCAGGCTCTCTCTCTCTCTCTCTCCTGCTCTCTCTCCCTGCTTGTATCTTCTCAGTCTGTGAGGGGAGATATGAGGTGGTATGCCAAATAACCAGAAACACATTCCACAATTCAGCATCCTCGATATAGCTGTCTTTTGTTCTCTCTGTTTTCTATCTTCCGATGATATCTTCCTATTATTGCTCGAACTGTGAATTGTCTTGCTTGTGTAGAGTCAAGCATTTAGGTATTTGTACATGTAAATATGTTAAAGTCAAAGATGTCAAATGTAACATTTGTGATGGCAATCCATAGTTTGGTTTAAACCCAAAATACACTGATTCTGAGACAGTATTGTGTAATATAAATAGTATAAATATTAGAAATGTATCCATTAAATGCCATGAAAATTAAGATGAGACTGTGGACACATTGCAAGTGAAGTATACCCTGTTGTCAAAGCTGAATATTTGGAAAGGGCCACGTCAGGTACATTTTTCAGGTGGTGATGACTAATAAATATGTTAGATAAACTGTTCTGCTGATAGCAACTTTAGCCACATTAGCACTGTAAAAAACGTAACTTAAACAAGGCGGCTTTTGAACTAAAGTTTTTAAGTTATCTCAAACTGGATTAATGCTGCCTTCACGTGCTCTCGGAAATTCGATAATTCCCACTTCAACCCGGTAATAACCGGAAATCTGGATTTAGTAACAGTGAAAGTATTTAGTAACATTAAAACATTACAAGTATCTACTAACATTAAAGAGCACCATTCCATAAATTATTTCCGGGTTTAAGTGGGAATTATTGAATTTCTGAGAGCACTTGAAGGCAGCATTATAAGTCACTTGAACTTAAAGTATATTAAACTGACTTGAAATGAAGTTGATTCAACTCAAAAAATTTTGTTATTTGATATGCAACTAGATCAGTGTAATATAATTTTCCTTAGGATGAAATTCCAATTCAATTTAACCTAAAAACCTAAGTTCTAAACATGACCTGCATTTTTTAAGTTGAAATAGGTGAAAGTTTTACAGTGAATTTTCCAAACCTAAGAGTGATTTTTTTTCCACTTACTGTATTTCCACCCTCAGAGATCTTCTGGAGTATATCTTGACCAGCACTTAAAATAAACATTTTTACATTTTAATTTATTATTAGCTTAGAGTGTGTTATGAACGACTCAAGAGCCAAGTGCAGGGTAATCGAAGCTTTACTAACTCCCCTACAGAGTACACACCCAGCAGATAGGGATAACAGAACAGGAAATAATTCCAGGGCAAAACCACAAAATGTCACAAGGGCTCGAGCGCTCGGCCGTGAGGACCAGGGGAAAGCATAAATGATATTTGAAGCAGCAAAAGGAAAAAGTAAATCCACCCAGCGAGGGAAAAAGAAAATCCACTTGATGCAGGGACAGGCCGAAGCAAACAAGGTCACTCAAACTCACGAGATGCAAGACAGGGCAAAAATCCACTTGAGTAATCCACCCAGCGAGGGACAATGAGAATCCACTTGATGCAGGTACAGGGAAGGAGCCAACAAGGTCACTCAAACTCACGAGATGCAAGACAGGGCAAATAATTTACTTGAGTAATCCACCCAGCGAGGGACAATGAGAATCCACCTGAGTGGAAGAGCCGGCAGCGCTGGAGTAAACAGAAAGCAAGGCAGACACCAGGTGTGGACAAAAACCTCTGGAGCCTAGACAAGACAGGAAGATATCAAAATAAAGTGCGTGCACACGCACTACTAGACTAGACTAGACTAGACTAGACTAGACTAGACTAGACTAGACTAGACTAGACTAGACTAGAGACAATCTTCAGGTAATGAAACCAAACGGACTGACACAGGACAAGAGAAACACGGGAATATAAAGGAAATCAAACAGAGGGATAACAAGGAACAGCCGGAAAAAGGAGCGGGAAACCAGAAAACACAGGTGAAATGAGGGACACAGTAATGAAAGAATTAACAAGGTAACAAGGGGGGCGGGGTCAACGCGGACTCCAGACACATGGCGAGCTGTCACAACAAAGCCATGTGCCTGACATGACAACTGAGGACAGACAGAAAAAACCCACAGATGCTAGACCCGAGACCTGACAGAGTGGAACTCAATTACTATAATAAGAAGAATAGTCTTTTTTCAGTTTTTTTTAACACTACACAAACGTTTGAACAAAATACAACCAACTAAACAAATTAAAAAAATGTACAATTAAAAAGATCATAAAAACTGAAACCAAAAGTGCTTCTGGACCAGTGTTTACATCTTGCGAAGTGGTCTATATACTGTATAATATAAAAACAAACAATTACAATAAGACAAAGAGAAAAGGTGGTGGCAGAGAAAAACCACACAGGGAATAATTTAGGCAGCTTGCACTGTTACAGTGAGAGAGATACTTTGAAAGATTGACCATGTAGAACTGATTGGTGTTTAATGTGTGCGTGTTTGTGACGCAAACAGACACGCGTGGCTGCTTTCATAAAGTTTTAAGACAGGCATCATCACAAGCTTTTACTGCACTAATATAGCATACAATGATCTCCCATGAAAACAATAATTAGCACTCTCTTTATGACAGCAAAATCTGACAGTCTCAAAGCTCATTAATATCCCAGCAGCCCTCCATCACTGTTGTCTTCATTGGCGTGTGTCGGTTGTATATGACAGTGTGTGTAAGCATCTGGCTGCATGTGTCCGGCCGTGTAACAGACTGCTCCCCGCTGCAGAGGGCAAAACGCCAGCCCTGTGACGGGCTCCCTATTGTCACGGTAACAGACGGCTCTCCGCCATGCGTCTGCCTGATCAGCATAACACAAGCCCCGCTTTTCTCTCTATCTCTCTCTTGACCTCTCTTTCTCTCCCCTCCTCTAAAATCAGACAATAATGGCCCTGCAGAGAGGTTGAGCGTATGGTTCACCAACAGTAGAAGATTTGGAGGGAGTTTTAAGGGTCTCCTGTACTTTTGACTGTGGTTTAATTGAACAGGAACAGGGGTGTAGATTAGCAGGAGGCCCAATGTCCCCTTTACTCACAGTTTACACTTCATCTGGATTAATAACCTCTGTCAGGGGTTAAAGAAAGGAGACGTTTCTTGCCACAAGGCTTTTTGTTCTCTTGCACAGAATTTGGTAGGGTTGATTTGTAATAAAATGGATGCTAGTAAAAATAGTTTATAAATAATTTGTATCGTTAACAGTAACAAATAATGGCAAATGTTTGTTTTTCTTGTTTGCTTGTTACCAACTTAAGAATGTATTGCAAAGAGTTGATGCCACAGAAGGACCATTTAGCAGTAGCTACATGTGGATCTGCCACTTCCAACAAGTTTTCATCGTCTTTCAGTCTCCACAGTGGTAATTCTCTAGAAAACCGTTGAGATTTTGGAGGGTTGCCAGGTCGGCTGTCATCAGATCAATGGGACGTGTGGAGTTCCATTCGGCCCCTGATTGTGGCTGTATTCTGAGAGGCTCCCCGAGGACGCCAGGTCTCTTAGTATGCTAATCCAAAAACATTAGTTAAGCCCGGCTTTCACTCTCTGTTCAGCTGTCCCACCAACATTAAGACAAATGAGTGATTTTGTGCACGACTGAAAGAAGTCGGAAAAGTCCAAACTCGTGAGAAAGAACTAGCCTGCTTGCATAACACCAGGACCTGAAAAGCTTAAAGGGATAGTTCACCCAAAAATGAAAATTCTTGTCATTTACACACCCTCATATTGTTCCAAACCTGTATACATTTATTTGTTCTGCTAAACACAAAGGAAGATATTTGGAAGAATGTCAGTAACCAAACAGATCCAGACTATGGCAATAATTGGTCGATGAGATCTGTTTGGTAACTGACATTCTTCTAAATATCATGATATAATGTTCATTTTGGGGTGAACTATCCCCTTAACAGTTTAAAAGAGAAACCTGAAAAAGAATTTTTTGTTTGAATTTTTATCAGTGTTCCGATTTTTTAGTTAGTAGGTAAAAATAACAAAATACAGTATACCCTAGACTATTTGCACATTTAAGCCGCACCTGAATTGCGTTTGATGACAAAATATGAAGCTGTTATTTTGTTTTAAAGAAAGATCACACTTGCTTTTACAACAGGTTTGTTAGGTTTTAATGAATGAAACAGTAGATACTCTGTTCAGAGAATAGACGAGACAAGTAGTATTTGGATACTTCCTGACTGTCAAAGAACAGGTCTATGTGATATAACCTGCACTTGTGGTTATTCTGTTAGGACTATGTTAACTTGAGGAAAAACTTTATTATTCGCAGAAATTGTTCTGAAAATGCCCAGAGTTATGCATTGGACTAAATTGAATCAAGGTTGTTTTCGGTCAGTTTGATCTGGTTTGGTTGCTGTAGGTGTTTGTTGAACCGCTCTAGATGTAAGTCATCTGCTGTCCTGCTCTCATTCCTGTCCTGTGAGCTCACTGTGATGATTCTGCACTCTTTCAGGGCAGATGCCTGTGGCAGTTCCTGCTGTACACATGTAAACACACACACACACACATACATTCACATTGTAGTTATGAGCACATTCATTTGCATGTTTATGTGAATTCTCATGAAAAAGCTTTTAGATGATGCACAATAGTTTATTTTACAAACATTAAAATAGGCATAAATGAATAAACTGAATGCAAAAATGTGAATTTCATTCATTTCTTTATTACATTATGCAGAAAATGCAAAGTATTACACTTTATGAATATGCTTCTTCATTGTTTCCAAAACGGAATAGTGTAAATAAGCATTACGTGGTTATTTAGAATAAAGTTTTTAAATAAAGGCTTATGGTGGATTCACACGGTACGCGTTGAGCGGTGGAATTGCTGCGTGGCTGCCGTTCACAAAAAGATCAATATTTTTATCTTCAGCTGCGCATGCTGCAATGAGCCGTGCCCGTGGAAGTTGCGGGATTTTGGATGCACGAGCACTGCTTGTGCACCGCCAATGAAACGGCCCGCGTTTTGCCGCTTACCGCATGTTTCCCTTTAAAAATTAAATAGACACTCGCGACTGCCGCATACCGTGTGAATCCACCGTCAGCCAGAATAAGCATAGTAATAATCGGTGATGCATGTGAATGTGGTCCGTGTTACACAACCGGTCTGCTCCAAATGGTTCTCAGGTAACACTGATGAATGTGTGGGAGTCCTTGTTTGTGAGTCATGGAGGGTGTTGTCCTCTCCTTTAAATAAGTGTTTGCATTCTTGTGATGGTCTGTTGATATTTCTAAAAGCAAGTAGATTTAAAGTAATTTCACGTTTGCGTAAAACTCAACAGGGCTGACAGCCGGGTGCATATTGAGGGGTCACTGATATAAACATTCATTAGTTATGTCTAAAGTGAATGTAAAGAGAGACGGAACAAAAAGGGGGAGAAGAACAGATCTGTGCATTAAGCCTTGCAGTATAATGAGCTGTGTATGTTTTTTATATTATGAAACTTTAAAATATGCACTCTCACAAACCTCGTGGCGTGCCATTTTAAAACTTGCTTGACAGCATGCCTTTTAAACCTCACACAAAGCATGCAAGCATGACAACAATGGACTGTTTCCACAGGCTTCCATACTTTACGCACACACATTAGCCAGCTGTCAGTGTGACTAATAATGCGTCCCAGGGTGGAGCACGCGATGTCTGCTATTGAGTAATATCTGTAGCTTGACTGTGTATGATTGATGTTGTAATATATTATTGACGTATACGAAGTTTCTGGGAACAGAAGAAGCAGTCGGACTCTCACAACTCTAAATTCGCAAGGCCTTTGAAGCTGATACCGTGAACATCTTTTGCGGTTTCAAGGTGTAATTGAGAATGTAGAGAGTCTGCAGGGACAATTTATCAAATCACACGGTCAGTCTCTGGCCGTGGTTCGAAACGGTAGCTTACAGTCCACTTCCTTATTCTCTAGGATGGCATGATGGGATGAGGAACAGGAGATGACCAGTCATTTCGGACAGACGAAACTTCTCTTTCTCTTTTCCTTCCTCTCATTCTCTCCCCCTTTGAGAAATACAGCCCACCAGTGACAAACACAAGCAAAACAACTCTGTCGTGACATGACACACACTTAGAGGAAATGGAAAGGGATGCCAACAGGATGACCCAAAGAACAGATGGAACATAGACGTTACCCCTACTTCACCCCCAACTACGTCAGACAGACATGTTTTTTTTCTATAGTGGTGGTGCGTTTGCATTGTCGCATAGTCTTTTGTTCAGACTAGCGTTATTTGAAACATAGGGCTATGTTTCCAGTGTATTTCTATGATGATAGTTTTCTTTAAAGTGATAGTTCACCCAAAAATGAAAATTCTGTCATCATTTACTCATCCTCTTGTCATTTCAAACCTTTATGACTTTCTTTCTTCTGCAGAACACAAAAGAAGATATTTTGAAGAACGTTGGTAACTGAACAGCACTGGCCCCCATTTACTTCTATCATATGGACACAAAACCAATGCAGTGAATGGGGTCCAGTTAACAACATTCTTCAAATATCTTTTTTTGTGTTCTGTCGAAGGGTGAGTAAATGATGACAGAATTTTTATTTTGGGGTGAACTATCACTTTAAATTGTGATTTAAACGGATTCTTTAAATCAAGCATAGCGTCAGTTCTGGCAGGTCACGTGAGTCTAGCTTGCATCAGCCGATCACATCAGGTGCAGCTAATCAACGCTAACCAATAGTCATGCAACACATACTAGACTGCGTCCTATTTAAGTTGCCTTTCTCTGTTCCTTATCAGCTGCTTAATCGTGCCGTACTTAAAACCCACCTCCTTCCCCATCTCCTCCATATCTGCCTTCTGTCGGATTATTTTAGTTTAATCCTGTTACGCATCAGGTGGGGGAACATGAATTGCTGCGGTCCTGCTCTGTCCATGGACAGACAGAGAGTTTACCCAGAACAGTTTCATTCCGCCAACCTTAAATATTGCTATTGTTTAAATATTTGACGACAGTGGTCCTGACAGGAAAACATTTCATGCATGAACTGGCCACTTTAGGTCACGACCCAAGAGTTATGTCTCTCGTGTGTACTTTGTGTCAGCATCTTTATTATATATCTGTCGATTATCGGAAGTATCGATTACTTCCTGTGTGGGAGTCTGCACGTGTCACCTAGATTGTTTCGGCGTGAACCACCGCGAGTGTGTGTAAACATTGTGTTTGTGTGTGCATTAGTCATGAGGGAGTTTAAGCCACCTGATAAAAGGCCGCGTGTTTTAGAGCTGACTCTATCTGCCCATCTGACTGCTTTTCGGTGGCTTTTGTTTCTATTCAATGAAATGTCAACATCTTTACTCCACATTGGGAGTGCAGGTTTGAGGCAGCTGCCAGAGGTCACTGTTCAGGGGTGAAGGGTCAACACCTGCCTTTTAGGTTTAACGTGTTTGGGTTGCTTTTGTTGGAATTCTTTTAAAAACCGCCCACTGATGTGACTTAACTTTTTCTTACTCTAATTGGCAAAAGACAGAATTTTTTTTGTTCAATATTGTGCTGTTATTACTGTTAATATTACATCATTCGCACATGGTGTGATATTGCATGTTTTCTTTGTTGTGACTGCTGTTTATGGATCAGGGATAGTTGTTGTATAAATATGGTGTCCTGTATTCGATGTTGCCAAAAGGCTAAATGCATTTACAACGTTATACCGCCCCCTAGTGGTACATGTCCAACAATACAGACTCACCATTCCCCAAGGCTATTCGGGCACTGTCCTTTAGAGTTCCATTATAACCTGATACAACACACCTGCCTGTAATGTATTTGTAATCTAAAGACCTTGTTTTGCTTGTTCAGTTGTGTTTGATTAAGGTTGGAATGAAACTGGATTCAAAGAGGCCTGGCACGGAGTGCCATTCTTTCTTGTTTAGTGTTTTTAGTATTATTATAGTTTTTATGTTTTGCTTCACTACAGCCTAAGCAGAAGACCTTACGGAGTACTCGAGTCCCTGTGCTTGTCCTCAACACACCCTGAGTTCTGTCTCCAAGATACGTCCTCATCTGGGTCCTGTGCTTGGTAGACACACTCTCTCAGGAGATATTTTGTCCTAGTGATTATTGTTTCCCTTGGTATAAACTAGTTGAAAATGTGTAGACTGAGGAGTCCGACATCTATCTAACTTGACAAAAACACTTAAAATGCTAAAAATGTTTCCAGTTTCTAAGACATAGGACAGAGTGACTCAGAAACAGTAAATCCTTTTTTGGGGTTACTTTATGGCTTTTGGTTATACAACGAGATATGCACGGATAAATCGCACATGCTCTTGCGTGGTAAAACTCTTTATTGTGGGCATTTTACTGACCAATTTTCCTCGTGGACAAAATGGCATGTTTTAGTCTGACAATAAAATTTAATGGTGGCTCTCTAGACCATGAATTAAAACGTTGAGAATGTTAATTGAAAGTTTTTACACAAATGCTGAGCTATATTCAGTCTAGAGCTGTATTGTATTTCAATAAGAAATCCCTTTGACTGAACAGCCATTGTAGCCATTCAAAATTTTGTTAAATTTGATTTTGACTACTAAATAACCATCCACAAAACAGATCACACTCACGTTGTGCATAGACATAATGGCATGAATTATTTAGGAAAATGTAATGCATGCTTGGAATTGAGTGAATTATTACGGTTATATATTTAAAAGAGCAGCTCTGCTTTGGGTAAAGGCACAGTTGGAGTGTGGTAGATCAGTTCACCCAAAAATCAACTTTGTGTGATTTTTTTACTCACCCACATGACGTTAAACATGTTTAGAGAACTTCCGGCGGCTTCGGAGCACAAATAAAGATATTTAGGTGACATCCGAGAGCTTTCTAGGCCTCCTCATTGAAACCATGGTTTCAGTTTTTGCCAAGGTCCAGAAAAGTACTAAAGACATCATTAAATTGGTCCATCCGCTCACTTGTGGCTCAGTTGAATTTTTTTGAAGCGACGAGAATGATTTATGTGTGAAAAACAAACCAAAATACCGACTTTAATCGATATATTCTCCTCTGTCTTGTCAGTGTATGGCGCACGTTCACGAGAGCACTTCTTCTTTGTCTTCTTCTTGGACCGGAGCACTTTGATGCATGCGTATTAGGTTTGTGCGCCAAATCGTCTTAACGTTCCTAAATCGTCTGGTGAAAAATGTTCACTACACAACCTCATTTGCTCGTTACACCCCTAGTTTAGAGGTCATCATGGATCAACAAGTATTTGTGGAACCTTGCTCAAGAGGTGATGGTCAGCCTCTCAGGTTCATGAGTGCCAAAGGTCAGAGGTCACACAGAGGGTTTTGTTAGTCATTGGTCACCCTTCATGATCTTTCTGTGAATAGAGACAGTTAATGAAGTGATGAGAGTACTGCTAACTTTCTAGTTGACGTTTCTGGTGGGCTTCTTCCTTAGTTTAATTTAGGTAAAAGTCTTTACTACTCTCTTCCCCTCATTGTCTTCAATTGCCAAGAATCTTTTTTCCAATATAGTTTTGCATATCTGGCTGCATTGAAACCCAAACTGTTTTGATTTTTTTCTCCTACATCAAATTTGTGAAATAGTACGTCCAAAGACACAAATGCTGTACACACACAGCTTTGTTAAGCTCACTCAGACACACACTTGCAAAGATACCCACAAAGACAAATAAACCCAGATCATAAAAATGTGGGGACAGAACATAATAAAATATTTTTCTTGGCATACTGGTAGGCGTTTAAATTTGAAAGCTTAATTAAAAAACCACCAGCGCTCTGCCAGTTTGGAAGCTGTTTTGAGACTGAAATTGCCACTTTGAGTTTAGTAAACAACAGTAAGAGGAACTTGGAGGCAATTAGCTGTAATCTGTTAAATATCTAAATTTGCATAATTTAGATACATTTGATAGACTAAGTGCTTGTTTTAGTGAACTTCATTTATCTAGTCGTCAAACATAATGTCTTGGTCATAAAAAGGGATTAAGTTGGACTAGAGAAAATGACTTTGTAAGTAGTTTGACTGCTAGCCAAACCAGACGTTCATACCCTAATGTGAATGGTTGGAGCGTGTGAAGATGTACATGTGTGTACTTGCATGATGCACCTTGGTTGAAAACTCGGCCTATTTTTGGGCGTATGATCATGTGCAGAGATTCATGGCATGTCTTTCTTAAGAACACTGCTCGGGTTTCCTCGCCGAGCTGCAGTGTCAACAGCAGGACACCACGAGCGTGTCAAAGTTAAGCAGCATCGTTCCGTTTTAGCTCCTGAGAAAAAGCTGGGGATGTGCAGGGAGGAACTTTTGGTCCTGTTGCTGATTGGCTGTTTTAACTTAAAGATTTAAATTGATATAATTAGGCTCATGACTATGAATATATATTTATAGTTAATGAGGCTGAAAAAATATATTATTTCTTATATTTTTATACTTTTTATATTGCACTGTATGACTGATGCTCTATAGATAGAATTTTTTAATACTTTAAATTTTCAAAAGAATGATGGATGAGCTGAAATGTCATTGTCCTTTCCTTTTTAACTCTCACTTCTTACTTATTATAAAATACATTTATATTTATAAACAAATTTGAAAAAATATATAATTTAAAGGTCCGGTGTATGAAATTGAGCAGCATCTAGTGGTGAGGTTGCGAATTGCAACTAACGGCTCAATCCACCCCTCCCCCCTCTCTTTTGAAGCAGGACAAAGATGTTGTCATATTTTCTCTTCTTTGCTGAAGGAGATATTGTATTTACGAAACGTGCTCTGTAGAGCAGTTTGTCCGTTTAGGGCTACTGTAGAAACAACATAGCGGATTCCGTGCAAGGGGACCCGCAGTGTAGATAGAAATAGCTCATTCTGAGGTAATAAAAACATAACGCTTCATTATGTAAGGTCTTTTTACATCTCTGAAGACATAGTTATGTCTATAGTAATATGTACATTATATTGCATTTCTGTCAATAGATCTTCCAAAAAAATACACACAGCACCTTTAATTTAGTTTAACTGTAAATATCAGAAATTGATAGCTTGGTAAATGGAGAAGCTGTTGATCCTATTTCTTTACTCTGAATTTGTTGTGTCTCTCACCAGCAGTTGTCTCTTGGTCCTGGTGAAATATTAACCCACAGTTTGGGCGTGTAGGGCCATTGATTGCTTTGATAAGAATAAAGGTTGGATGGTCTAGCTGTGTGTTTTATGAGAGAGGAGCTGTCTGTTATGTCATCCAGCTGTGTTCATGTATAGAGGTTTTGTAGGACACAGTAAGTTTAATCATTAATTCTACACACTGTATATTTGCACTCCACCAGCCTCAATGTGTTTGCTATTCCCAATGTGAATGTCAGACACTGACACACTTACTTGTGCACTGCAATATAGGCGTGTTTTTAAGGATTTGCCATTGTATGTTGTTTTGGGACTGTGCCGGTTGTCAGTGGAGTGAGTTTATTGGAGCTCTGGGTTGGATGGATGAATCTTGTTGGGATTTTTGCTGTGGTCAGACAGATACATTTACACAAACCACAGTGCTCGTTTACATGCTCGCTCATATACACACATGCACATACTTTTATGCATTCACACGCAAATTTAGGGAAAGGGGACAAAACTGACTGCAAAAAAAGAAAGTACAATGGTGGTACTATGTTTTTTAAGAAACATTAGCATAGTACTTATTATTTTGAAGTTCATTGAAGTACAATTTAAACACATAAATATGGTCATCTGTACTGTGGTATATACTAAAGTATCATTGTATTGTAAGCATTGGAGTTAAATTAGACCTCTTACCCCCTCAATTTCCTCCACCTGGGGCAGTGTGTTACTGTTCGTGTGTTTTTTCTAGACAAAACACCTCTCTTGCTTTCGTCACAGTGTTTTCCTTCTCTCGGGTCACTAGCACAGTTTGTTTGCCGATAGCTGGATATTCTGGTCTGGACAGGTCTAGCGAGCTTATCTGCTGGTCGTCAACATTGTGTACAGGTCAACACATTGTGTACAGCTTAAACCTGCAGGCAAGTCATCGCTGACCCAAGATCAGACTTCGTGGCCACGTTTGGATCTTGTAGGAGAACACCTGTGAGAGTTGCAAGAGAGTGTGGAAGGGAAACCCGGAGGAGGAGGTGTGGAGCAACCGGTCAAACCCTCTGTGGTTGCTATGCCACCGGAGGGGAGGGGCATAGATCACAGGGAGAAATCCGAGAAGAAGGGAGTGGTTGAGGGCTGGTTTTAAGGTCATATTTCACCAGCACACTAGTTGTTTGTAATCCTAAACTTTTGGTCCCACAGTGCATGTGGGTGTCTCTAGACAACTGTCACCCAGAGATCAGGGAACGGTTTTTCTTTGACACTTTACGAATGGACTTAGCGACGGTGGTTGTATGCTTATGTGCTTAAATGTCCAGGTGAGTGACTCACGGCCACGGACATACCTACGTCATGACAGCCGAGTTTCAGGAAGAGTGTCCGAGGATTGCTCAGCACTCCGGCGATGACAGAAGAACCTGATTCTGGACGTAAAAGTTGAAAAGGAAAGAGGACGATATGTGGTTGATATTTCTTCAGTCCAGGTGTGTTTGGATGTAATGTCACATGGTCTCTGGCATTGCTGTTTGATGATGGCAAGATTTCTTGATATTCTGTGGAGCAGATGTTAAACCTTCCTGAACCTGGATGCCTTCAGCAGGACCTTGGGTTGATCCTGTTGTCCTTTTAATGAAATTTTTCTTCTTTTTGCTTCAAAACTGCACTATATTTAAGATCGTCTTCTCAGACACCATGCCTCGGTTGGGAGAGACCAGCTATTTTCCAGCCTGTTGCTTCAGTTAATTGCCACTTCTGGGTTTCAGCTCTCGTGTTGGGATTTCCAGGACTTGCATGTTTTTTTCTACCTAACAGATTAGCAGACATTTTGTTGTACTGTTGGGAGTACTCCATTTGTTTCACATGTGGACCAGTAAATTGCATTTAGTGATAAGATTAGGAGCCTTAACTATAACCTTTCCTTTCTTTGAATTTTGGATAACACATTTGCTAGAATACCGCAAACCTCATGGATTCACATCTCCAGTACTTTTCAATCCTTAAGCATAAACTGTTTCACTTTATGCTTCTAGATCTTTAAGGATCTTTGGTAAAGACCAGTGAGTGCCACATCTCAGCCCTTGTACTTTCAAAGACTTAACCTCCTCTGGAGTTTTCTAAGTGGGGATGATGAGGGAAAAGCGTCCTGGGTCTTTAAAAAAGGAGGAGAGGACTGAGAAGGGTGCTTCTCTCTCTCGTGCTCTCAGCTGGCTGAGCGTGTCCTCCCTGTCACAACAGACCCGTAAACTCTTCCGCAGCCAGAACAGCCTCCATAGACACTCCTACGCTCCACGTGGAGCGAATGAAGATGAAGATGACTGGTTGTATGCACCTCAGCACTATATAGGTGAGGGTTTATAGTGTGTGTGATGTTTGTGTAAGAACGTGTGCTTTTGTGTTTAGAAATCTCAAATAGGTTTTTCATGTTTTTTTCTGGAAACAATAGGACACCCATGGTCGTATGGGATATTAAAAGTGTGAATTGGGGCATGGAAAGTTATTAAAATGAATTAAAGCTGCAATCCGTAACTTCTGACTTTGTATCGTCATTTCTAATTGAAACACAAAATTGCAGTTTACTGTGCATATACTTATTTTTATGTGAATTCACGGCAATGACATCACACTGACATTTACTACGTAATCGCACTGGAGAGATTGCTGTTGCAAATTTAGATATTACATAAAGTTATGGATTGCAGCTTTAAATGGATTTTTTTTGTTTTGAAATTGTACTTTTATGTGGTTCGCCATTCACTGAAAAAAGGGTTTCATTCAACCAATTAAAAAATTTTAGGGTAAGGATTCACATCTATATTTTATAACTTAAGCCAATGAAAAATAATAAAGAAAAGGTATATATTTTTAATTGGCTCAAGTTATAAAATTTAGATGTGAATCCTTACCCTAAAATATTTTAATTGGTTGAATGAAACCTTTTTTTCAGTGTTGTAGTGTTGTAGTGTTCCTGTGCTCAATTGGTAGAGCATTGCATTGAGAGCTCTAGGTTGTGGGTTCGGTTTCCGTGTGTAACATGTAGGAAAATGTGTAACGTGAATGCACTGTAAGTGGCTTTGTATAAAAGTGTCTGCAATGTCCAGTCTTTTTCTTCATTTAATTATGAAAGTAGATTTATTTATTTAAATAGCAGGTATATACCTACTGTCCTTTTTAGAAATATGCTTTAAACTTCATTCAAATATAACAACTACTGTATGTAATGGTAATTGGTGATGTTTGGTTTAACACCTGTGTATCCTGATCTCTCTATTGTGTTCGTATTTATTGTTACTCCCACAGGAAGTCAGAGTGTAAGTTGTTTACAATTGAGGGAGAAATTTTAGGTCACAGTCTCGTTTTTATTACAGGTTTGCCTTTGTTTCAGTCGTTGACACGTCTTGTGACGGGTTGAGTGTGGTGTGTAGGCTGGAGTGAGGGGAGGGCCGGACCAGAGGATAGCTGGAAATATAATAGAAAAAAGCTAAAGTATGAGTGTGTGTAGATGGGTGATTTCACAGCCTGGTGGCGATAGGGGCGTGAGAGCCGATGCCAGCTCTGTGTGTGGAAAGATGCTTTCATTGTGTCTGCTGTTGTCACTGTAGCTGTGCAGCTATTCCCGAATCTTAATGATGCTCTGTCCATTAATGAATTGCCCCACGTAAGTTGAGGTAAGTAAAATTCTTGTTGAATTGTGTCATTTGAATGTAATTTGTAAAGTCTTCACGTTGAGTGTTCTCGTGCGCTTTGCATGCGTTCAAATAGAAATGTTGTGAAAACAAGCGTGTGTCAGCAAAAGGTGAGGCTGGCACTGATTCTCAGAAGCCGATGTAAATGAATACATCGGTCTCATGCAGATCTTGACGTGTTGACCTAAATGTCCAGTGGCACATAGTTTGCTTTGCAAATCAAATGACAACTCTGCCACTCCTGCATCAGAGCTGAAACTCCACCCCAGTATCGCTTCAGATCTTTTGTTTTTTGGTTGACCTGGTTGAGTGTGTGTGCATGTGTACGTGTGTGTGTTTGGTATTGGGGTGGAGGTGTAACACTGTACCGCTTCTGATGAGAGATCAGAGCAGGGTAAAGTTACTTTAGGTTGATGCCCGGGTGGTGTACTTGGTAGAGTTAGATTAGTCTTCCTTAGCTGTCACTGTTTATTTGGGTTGCTTTCATGCTCTGTTTAGTTTTGCATGACTTTTGAAAGGACTTCTGTCAGGTGTTTCATAGAACAGATTTACCTATTCATATCAGTCATAGCTGTGTACAACATGTCTTGCCATTAAGCGTTTTATACTCTTCTCATGCCTAACTTTTGAACTTCTGACCTCTGCAGATACTTGCTAAAAGTTTATTTCCAGGCGATAAATCCCATAATTGTAATGTCTGTTTTTGAACCAAACCGTATTTCTGAACTTGGAATGTAAGCACCACCTCAGCACTTTTGTCCTTACCTACACTTCTTTCTCTAGCTGCATTAGGCATGTATGTAGCATTTAAACTCATGCATGTGTGCGTGACACACCCACACACACACACACACAGGCTTTGGTTGACTATCCCCGTGGGGACAGTCCATAGGCGTAATGTTTTTATACTGTAGAAACTGTATATTCTATCCCCTAACCCTAAACCTAAAGATCATAGAACACTTTTTGCATTTTTAGATTTGTAAAAAATATTGTTCTGTACAATTTATTAGCTTTTTTGCCCCTGGGGACCTCAATTTTGGTCCCCACGGTGACACAAGTACCCATGTGTTGGTGTGTATTCAGGTTTAGGTCCCCACCGGGATATACAAACATGAATGCACACACGCACACACACATGTTGGGTTTCCATGTTTTATGGGGACATTCCATAGACGCAATGGTTTTTATACTGTACAAACTGTATATCATATTCCCTACCCCTAACCCACCCCCTAACCCTAAAAGTCACACACAACTGTCTGCTCTTTTAGATTTTCAAAATTTTTTTTAAATTAATTCTGTATAATTTATAAGCTTGTTTCCTCATGGGGACAAAAAAATGTCCCCAAAAGGACAAGGATTTTGGATATTGCCATCTTTGTGGGGACATTTTGTCCCCATATCGTAGGGTTTACCCTTCCCCCCCCCACACACACACACAGAGTCATCCCTGGGGCAAAGTAGGAAAACCACTTCTTTTCCAAAGTAGAAAACAATACAGAAAGCCTAAATTTAAAAATCCTAATGTTGACATCTGTACATGCTCCTAAATTTAAAGCATATATTTATACATTTGGCACCTACGTTGGTACACGCATGTCTAATTAAGCTTCCCTAACTGCTGTTCCTGCTCTTTATTTAAATGCATCCTGTAATTTTGTGCTGTCAGGCTCTTGTAGTAGACCCATAATTTCGGTGTGCGGGTTGCCCGGCGACAGGATGTTTTTGCATGTTGCCATAGCAATGAATTGACTGATTGTGTGGCAGTCCCGATTCTTCCTGGGACAGACTCTTTCTGTAGACAAATGTCTCTCAGTACTAGACACAATCTTCGACTGTACATGCTCTTTCCTGTTAATTCATCAATTGGATGGTTTTGTAATGGCTGCGGTGGTCATGTGGGTTCATTTTAGTAGATTTTACATCACAGATGTATTTGTGTATACGTACCTTTTACAAAGACTTTTATGGCTATGGGGTTCAGCCTGATTTGTCTGTATGAAAAAAAAACATATACTTATTCGCACAAAAATACACTTAAAAATAGGGATCTGTGTGGGTTGTTTATTAGAATTTCTGAAAAATGTACAAAAAGCAACATTATAAATCGGTGGTCGTTCCATCTCTGCTGTACATGTTACATAACAGCCTCTGTGTAAGTCTAGCAGATATTACACGCATTGCTCCTGTTGTGGCACGGTTGTTGGTCAGAACCTCCTAATTTCAGATTAAAAATTAAATCATAAACCGAACCGAACGTTTATCAAAACATTGCTCTATTTGTTGACATTTTTGGGGAAATAATCTCAGCTATGGATTACTGTAGTTATAGTTGTCTGTGTGTATCAGGTCGGCTTGCGAGAAAATATGATGTAAAAAAGCGGCACACTTCATCTTAAAACGTTCAAGTATTATTACCTATTTTAAATTTTCTTTCAGTCTGCATAATGATGTCAAAATAGAAAAGTTTTAAGTATCAATGCTTTTTTCACATTAGTGATTTTTGTGAATTTCACATCTTTTCAATAGAGTACACAGTATATAAGACATTAATCATTTCATTGGGTAGCCTAACTCTTTCTCTCTCGCCTATTTCTCTCTCTATGTTCTTCTTCATGTGCTGTTCATCATGGACTAATGTTTGGATCACTCAGGTAAGTGAATCTCAGTTTTTTTATCAAATCATCATAGAGACACATAGACACAATGCATGGCAGTGTAATGCACGCAAAACATACAGTACATAGACGCATGCACAAAAACTAAAATGCTGTATCTGTGTATTACATAAATGAGCTATGATGCTGCTTTTCAGATGACTGTGAGAGCATTTAGCTCTGTAACCTATCAATTACTCTGAGTCTAGAATAAGGTGGGAGGTTCTGATGTAAATATCTGACCTTATGATGAGGCACTGTTTTCGTTTATCAGATCGGTTTACAATGTCCAACTGCAACATATTTGCAGTCAGATTAATGAGACGGTTGTTTCTTCAGCCAAGTTAATTTTACATTTCCTTATTTTAAGGCGACTGACTATAATGTTGATCTAATCGCATGACAGGACATGTTCTACATGTTAATAGGCTGCTTATGCCACATTAGCCATATTACAAAGACCGTAATGGAGCATGTAATTTCTTGTACCAAAACAGGAAGATATATGCTGATCCAATGGAAATTAATGGTTTATAGACAGTATATCCATGCTTACTAACATTTTTGTTCATGCCTGTCGGACACATTTGAGCTCTGAGTTTAGGCTTTTAGCAAGCATTGATTCCCTGCCACCCCCTCCCCCCCTTCCAAATATGCCCTGTTTGTGTTTTGTCATCTATCCAGTTGGTGTAGTTTCTGTTGCTGTTAGGGTTTGTCAGCTATTATGCTTACAAATTAGCGGGAAACTAAATAAACTTCATTATGTGTATTGCTGTAGTTTTTATGTACATTTATGCAATTGGCAGACACTTATATATAGTCTTTCAGGCTATACATTTTACCTTCCTTAGACAAAAAAATTATGACCTTAAGGCTAAAATACACTACAACTTTTGCTCAGATTTTGACTTGTTGCAGAAAGCAGTCTGCAGATTTGATTAGTTAGTGTGTTTCTATCTGAAACTTTCAAAAAGTCTGCAAGTGTGTGATGTCTAGTTTAAAAAAAATCTGTTCAGATTTGAAAAGTCTTGTAGTGTATTCTAGCCATTGGTGTTATTGCAATTGAGGTGTGGCTTTACCCGTTTAGCTACATTTCAGCTTTAATCTGCTTTTGAATATTAAGGGAGAATGTTTTTTCTTCTTGGCTTCTCTTGTCATCTGTGGTCTAAAACATGTCAGCATTTTTGCCTGACTAGGTCATTTAACTCTTCCATAGGAAATCAATGACCCTCATTGGTTTTGGCCTTATTGTGAGCTCACCATTTCCATGCTGACTAATTTACTTTTCATTAAACTGACACCACCTGATGTCACTACCCATTTGCTTCTTTGCTCATCATAATGATGGTGGTTTTGTTGTCATGCATGCTCTTGTAAATTATCTACATTACTACATATACCACATTCATCTTTTCATGCAAGTTTATTGTGATGAATTATCATGTATCTTAATGTAGCAATTGATCCCTGTAAAACCATGTATAATTTGGTAAATAATCCTACGTTAATCGGCTATACGTACAAGATTGTGTGTAGGGTGTTGTAATGGCTGGCTAATAAGTGTGCACGGGACAGATGCTAAGCTGCCGTTGGTTTGATAACAGCGCCACAGTGTTTTGGGGGATTAAGTGATCGTGATTTATCAGAGTCCGGTTCAAAAAAGAGCTAATCCTGAGCTTCTGTCCTGGAACTGCTGAGTCTCCAAAAACATCCCGACAGTCACAAACACAGCCACACCACGTTTGTGCACATGTGTGGCGCACCAACCTCTTTTATGTAATGTAGAACCAATGAACTGTATGTGCTTTTTTCAAGACAGAAATGGTTACTCGTTGTTGTTTTGATAGTAACTCATTAAACTGAGTAATTTAACTATATTGTTTTGATAGTAGCTAAAAACTTTTTCCAACACTACATCGCGGTTGTGTTGTTATTTTGGACGTACAGGGCAAACCGAGGCATATAAAAACATGCTTTATTGAAATGACACTCTGTGCTGTTGCCCAGTGAGGATCTGTTTTAAAAGTTTTACTTTAGTTTTGCTTAGGTGTACGAATCATTAAAGTGTGCATGTCCATACTTGTCACTGAATCTTTTCCCGCATTTCCCAATTTCTGAGAGAAACGGAAGAGACTGCTAAGATGACAGGAAAGGGGGCGTGTCTATGGTGGGTGAATGAGGCGGGGAGAGAGAAAGACACAGAAAGGAGTGTCAGGGAGTTTGCCTGTGTTCCTGCGTTGGATGTGGGCTCACTCGTGGGATTGACATCTCCAGGATTGTCTCTAATGGACACAGAGCCATGGCATGTCTAGAGGGTGAGGACATTTGTGTGTCTGTGAGCATGTTGCACTTTGGTGTGAAAGGGAGAGAGAGTTCAGGCTTGGAAAGTAAGTCTTTGTGGTTGGGGAAAATATTGGGATTTAGTTTTTTTTACACGCAACAAGAAAGAAAAAGGCAAAATACTTTTTGCAAACCGCTGAGATGTTGCAAAGATGAGTTTGCTGTGTGATATTATTTACTTCAGAATGCAGTCATTGTTTTTGTCACTGTTACTGTGTACAGTACTACAGACTAGCACAGATGGATGTTGTATTTATCTCGATGTGTGTACATGTTTCAGATTTGTTGCCAAGCTTCTTAGTGAGATAAATGCATTGACATCATGTTTGTGTGTGTACTATTCTTGCTTAAAGTGATAAATCACCCAAAAATGAAATTTCTGCCATCATTTACTCGCCCTCTTGTCGTTTCAAAACTTTATGACCTTCTTTCTTCCACAGAACACAAAAGAAGATATTTTGAAGAAAGTTGGTAACCGAACTGCACTGGCCCCCATTCACTTCTGTTGTATTGACACAAAACAAAAAAGTCAATGGGGGCCAGTTAACAACATTCTTCAAAATATCTTCTTTTGTGTTCTGCGTCATACAGGTTTGAAATCACAAGAAGGCAAGTAAATTATGAATTTTTATTTTTGTGTGAACTATCACTTTAAAGTCCCAGTGAAATAAAAAATGACAATTCTTATTTTTTTCATGAAATATTGCAGCATTTATAGTAAATAGCTTAAAAAATGTGGGTCATTTTCTTTTAATGTACCCTACCCTCATAATCTTCAGTTAAAATCTGAAAATGCACTTCCGCCCTGAAATGACTTTCCATCACAAATAAATAAGACGACTTGGCCGGAGCATCCGTTAACTCCTTCCCTTCAACTGTCAGTCTGCTGCCAGCTTCATTTCATAATCAATGCAACAGCTGTTTTTACACATCCAATCAATTCCTAGTGAAAAGCTCAACCCACGCCCACTCATTTTCTCCTTTGAAATTCCTTTTCACTCGGAAATGTGTCAGTATACGGTAGTAAAAATGATCGCAACTTCTGGTTCACGGGGACTTTAAAGCACATTTGCCACAGACATGTGGAGTTTTGCTAGCCTGTATTTAGGGACACAGATAGTCTTGTTTTCTAACTTTTTGCTCAGCTTATGGTCTTGTGAACTCTATGGTAAGACAGTGACTTTTGTAGATGTTTTTCTGGTGAAGATAAGGCTAAAAAAACTGTGTAAACTGTCAATAGAATTGGGTTTGTTCATAAGACAGTGTTTGGCTACACTGTCATTTAACCATTTTTCAGCTTTTTCAGGATTTACTGGCCACAACATTTAAAATAAGACTCTGAAATCTTAAACATGACTTCTAAACTCACCCACTTAGTTGTTGACCTAATTCCGCAGACTTTTAAAAATGAGACAGACAGTACATGATTTAAACATACAGCTAATACATCATTGGGGAAAGACTCAGGGTTGTTTGTTTAATGTGACCCAAGATGCAGCCACAGTGCCAATAAACTGGAGTTCATGAGAGTTTGGAAAGTTGCTTTAACAAGACTGATGATTTAAAAAAAATGTTTGGCTTTGTGGTTTACGGAACAATGCAGGAACAGCCCAGATATCATTGAAATTAGTTGCATGTCAAAGCTTGACATTTGAGGTGGTTTGTTTTGAAGTATGATGTTTGTTTGTGTCTTGCTTGTGCAATAACCGGGTTTCACACTGTATGAATGTGGAACTAAAACCCTACAGCTATGTATGGTAGACGTTCGTACCCCTTAGGATCAGTGTTATCCTATATATAAACTTGTGCTTATGGTATGTCTAGCTCTTATAGCAGCCATGTGAAGTAAAACGTTTATAGACCTGTTTTACACAAGATCAGATGGATGGCTTTCACACACGTGTTGTAGTTGTTTTGAAGTAATTATAATTCAGAAGAATATATTGTGAATTTGAGACATCACCATCTGTTTATCGACCAATAGAAGACAGGGTTCAGGACATTTTTAGTCATACTATTGGTGCTAGACACTTGTATTCTAATCGGGTCTCCATGTCTGAGCAATTCAATGCATTTCATTTTTAACAAGCTTGTTAACCTTCTTGTTAACCTTGACACTTTTTTAGTTATGATCCTCCCATGACCTACTGTCATACTACAGTCACCTGTGTCGGTGTAATATGAAAGGCCATTACTCTCAGATTGGCATCTCACTCTGACCCCTTTGAGGGGTTCTCACGCATAGCTGGTACATTCCTTACTGGTCGGCTTACAAGCACGCATGCTTATCGTAAATCATATGAGCATTTTGTTGCAAGACTTCTGTGGAAAGGAAATAGAAGTGTGTAAAGAATTCTTTCAGTTTGTGTGAATGGTTTATCAAATCATGGGGGCAGAATTCTGTAGATTTTTTTTCTTGCATGGTGGACCTTGTTTTTCTTGCTTAGTTATAGCAGAAAAGAACTTTGACATCAGCATTGTACATTTTTAGTAAGGCTGTCAATTTTAGCGCGTTAATTTTTTCAGATTAACACAGCATCCTTTTGTTTTGTCATTATATAATCACGCTCTTATTCATGTAAAGGCCTTTAAACCACTCGAGCACGATTTGAAACAGTTGCTTTGACGCGTTCAGTATAGATAGACAGCTTCTAGCTTTGGGATGCGGCAAAACGCAATGCAACAGCGGTCCAGTCTGGTCCATACAGTCACGGGCTAAAGGCTGCTTCAGTAAATCTTTTCAGAATCTGTCAGACAACGCACCAGTCTTAAATTCTCTTTCGTGCTTGAATGAACAAAAACACTCAAGATTATGCGAGAAAACCCCTTTTGTCTAGCATTTTCGTAAGCACAGACTTCAACGTGTTAAATAAAATATTTAAAGGGGTGGTTTAACACAGTTTCATGCATTCTGACTTCTTTACCATGTTAAACGTGCTGGCTTCTCATGCTTGACATGATCAACTCAAAAACGAGTTGGCCGTATGATGTAGTATTTCTGTGCTCGATACACTCCCCCAGCGTTCGTATAGGTTTCAGAAAGTATATTTAGAACATGAAATTCCGTTACATAACAACTTTTCTTAGTCTTATTGGACAATTCTCTCAGAAAAGTACGCCCACGCATCAACCAGCGATAGCGAGAGAAAGAGCATGCCCACGCATCAATCAGCTAGAGCGGGAGAAAAAGCACCCGCACACATCGTCAACCAGCTAGAGCGAGAGAAAGAGCATGCCCTTCAATGTCATGCATTCGCTGTCACGAAATACGGAGTGGAAGAACCCAGATGCAGGCAGGCGGTGAAGGGGTTAACACGAGACTTTAATATTAAACAAAAACACACAAAACAAAAACCCACGAGGGGTACAAATCAGGAACTAAACTAAGAAACAAACAGAAAACAAAGACTTCCCACGAGGGGGCATGAAAACAAGAACAGCCAATAAACTAACTAAAACAATGACCAAACGTCTTACCAAAAATAACATGAAAGGGAACACAGGCAGGGCAAGAACCAGGAACACAAAGACTTCAACAAGAACGACCACGGGTTCAAGAACATGCATCTACACATGAACCGCACATAAACATACGTACACGCAATACAAGAGCACAGGACAAAGAAACAAGAGGGTATATATAGGGAAGACAAACGAGGGATAATTACACGGGGCAGGTGTGGGACATTAAACACTCAGGGAAAGATCACAAGGAAACGAGAGGAGCGGGGCCAATGACGAGACACGAGAAAACACATGAGAGGAATAACAAACAACTCATGGTTTTCTCACATACAACCTAAGGACTCTGCCCCGATCCCACCACACGACTAGAATTTCATAAACAAGACGCTGGGACCGTGACATTCGCAAAGTTCAGCTGTTTGTTTGTTCACTGCATTTCGGTGAGGAATGTTATATAAACGGTGGATATATTTGGGCCAATAATGAGATCACAATTATTCAACATAATTTCTTACTGATCTTTTTTAAACAATCTAAAAAATAAATAAATAACTTGTATTTTAACTGTAATTCAGCTGAAAAACTTTAATAATTTTTAGAATATATTTTATTTTTATTACATAATTAGCATTATATATTCATTGTAAAAATGGTTAATATGAATTTGATATGCAATGTGTTTTTACAGTTGGAAAAGAATATAAATTTTATAAGGTAAAAAATGCCTATTAATTCCATGTGGGACTGTGATGCAGTTTATTTGCTAATCCATGGCTAGAGGGCGCTATTTTACTGCCCTTGCTTGCTGAGCCGTGGTTTCCAGGGCTACACAAATTTCCACCTCAGCAGGTTTGCAACACCCAAAACAATTCACTTTAATCAGATTGTATTCAGATTAACACATGTGATTAGACACTCATAAAGAAATACTCAGTAGATCTTACTGATCACAGTACAGGAAGTATGATTAACAGTCACAAGGGCACAGAAAAATACATTGTCGATTACACAATTGTTGCTGATTATTTGTTGTACTATTCAGAAAAGCTAAATGTGGCGAAGCTAGCTGTGTATTTAATGTGAAGATGGTAGAATTTGACGTGTTAGATTCGTTTTTTGCATAGGTGATATCTGTCTTGAATATATATAATATATATAGGTGATATCAGGCTTAATTACCTGTGAGCATCTGTGTGACTGTCTGATAATCTGGGTTAAGAGATTAACTCAGAGCGAAGCAGGGGAAGGCAAACACTCTGGTCAAACAGTGGCAGGACAAAGAGGATGATAGTCAGCCTTCCTTTGTATCCTGAATCCTGATCAGCAGTAAACTCATACAAGATCTTTGGTTTCTTGCGGGATCTTAATTTGCATGTTTGTTTCTCTGGATATCATTCTAAACATGACAGTGAAGATCTTTCTGTTAACATCTTGGGGGATGTTTTCTGTGATGTGATGCCATTTTTATATTCATTATCTTTCCTCCAACGGCATTGATTGAAACCTCTAAAACTTTCTAAATGATGGGTTTCTGATCTTTATGAAATCTCAAATTAGCATAGTGTGGTTTGTCAGATCTTTTGCTTGTTTTGAAGATGCCATTCTGTGTGTAATTTGAAACTCGGTGGATCTCAGCCTTTGTTGGCGAAAATCAATTCAAGCGGGACCAGAAGAAAGGAGTGTGGAGAGGAGCCGAGGGGTTTGTCTTCTGAAGATCCAAGGCTTTGACAGGGTCCCTTGCGTGCTGCAAAGAGCAAGCCCCGCCCACTGCTACCCTTCCCCCAGAGTTGATGTGGGGACGGCAGGGGTCAGACCTGAAGTTGCTTGATTAAGGGGTGGGCAAACTGCGAGTGAGGGAGGGGTTCAAATTTAGGTCCGCCCCGCAGGACAGCTCTGGGCCTGAGGATCCTCAGCATGCTAACATATGCTCAGCACCTCTCAACGGTTCCTGTACTGGGCTGCTGGTACAAGGCCTGCTACAAAGAGCGGGATGCCAACCATTCCAACTGCAAGATGGGCAACACACCACCTTTACAGCTCCAATCTACGGTCGTTGATCCAAACCCTGGCACCAGGACGGAGTGCAGCATCAGGCGTAGACTTTTGGCCTCTAAGGTCCATCAGAGACCAGAATCACTGTGGACCCCTAAACCCATGTTAAGAGCTGAGGGTAAAGGAACACAAGGAGATACGCTCACACGCTCTCAATCCTGTTGCAAAAGGAACTCAATATCCTGCGTTCCCTGTAAGTGTACAGCTTGTGAATATAGTAACTGTTTGTTTGATGGTGTTTAGTGGATTTGTGCTGTGGAATGGCTGTAGTCTAGCGTCCTATTGAGGGAAAAGTCAAATGAAAAATTATACGCGGGGTGATGTTTATAAAATGCGTTTGTATGTCTCAAATGATTTTTGAAATACATATTGAGTCTACAACTGACATTGATAGGCAGGACTTTGAAATTTGAAAACTGTCTATAATTGACAATGTGATTGAAGTAGGACTGTCAAACGATTAGTCGCGATTAATCACATCCAGAATAAAAGTTTGTGTTTACATAATATATGTCTGTATGCTGTGCATATTAATTTTGTATTTATAAACACATACACAATATATGTATACATATTTAGGAAATATTTTATGTATTTATATATATTTATCATTAATTTTAATTATATATAATTGTTTATGCATTTTTATGCATTTTTAAAATATATGCATGTTTGTGTATGTTTTTATAAATACAAAATTTATAAGCAGCACAGTACACACTGACGTATATTATGTAAACACTAAACTTTTATTCAGGATGCGATTAATCACGATTAATCGTTTGACAGCCCTAGATTAAAGACATTTATAATTAATAAGTATCATATTAAACAATTCTTTACACCCAAACTAATAGTTAATTTAGTTATATTCTAGTAGTTCAACTGTTGACTGGCAACTTGGTGCATTAAAATGTGGGGTAATAAATTTGTTTGAATAAGAATTTTATAACGGCTTTAACCACTGCTTATACAGTCAAAATTTAGTATCAAAGCTGTCTATGTTATTAGCATAATAAATCATTAA
This sequence comes from Triplophysa rosa, assembly GCF_024868665.1. Taxonomy (NCBI): domain Eukaryota; kingdom Metazoa; phylum Chordata; class Actinopteri; order Cypriniformes; family Nemacheilidae; genus Triplophysa; species Triplophysa rosa. Next base: position 8,998,593 of record NC_079904.1, on the reverse strand, counting down.
AGTAACCTTTTAGTTGTGACAGAACACACCACGATGCTGTCATTGTCTTTGGTGTGACTGCTTTTGTATAAGCATGTTTGAACCAATCCGCTCACAGATTGTGTGGTTCAGACTTTGTGACCTTTGACCTTTCAGGACGTAACACAACCTCTTCGGTTGACCCCTCGGGGCCCCTTGCCTTCCTGCCTTCAATAAGGTTAGCTTCATTCACTTAATATGACGCAGAAAGCCATTTATTGATCTTTCTTAGAGACGTTTGGCCATTCACGATGAAGTACTGATGTGTTCGATCTATGGCGGTTATTGGGGTTTGTTATAAAGCGTGCACCAAAAATGTGAAAATATGATGGATGATCATAGATATGTCAGGGTACAGTATGTGATCTGAAGGGTTTTTGATGTAATGATATAGAAAAAGACAACCTCTTTGTAGCCCAGTTTGAAAAGCAGTCTTTAATCAGTTACAGCATTTAATTGTCCGGATAGACCCTTTAAGCTCATGTTAGCATGTATTGATTGTCTATACACGTCATATCAGATGCTCAGATAACAGTAGAATGATAAGAAGCAGAGGAGATGTGACCCAGCTGCCAGTGGGAACTGAGGACAATAGGAAACAGCTGACTGATCTTTCCTGATTCTGATGGAGCTGACCCAGATATAGCATCTCATCACCTCACACATATTTATTAGGAAATGGAAAAAACACTGCACATTAATACTTTGCATTGGTTAGATATTCTCAAAACCCAGTGACAAACATAAAGGGTGACGAATAAGAAGGATTTATGACAAAAAATAAAAATCATGAAATATGGCGATACAAGGATGAAGGCTTAAACTGGATTTTAGTGCTTTTGGTTTTACATTATAAGCAATGAGATTTGTTTTTTAAAGAATAGTAAAATCACTAACACTTATCTTATTGTGATGTTTTATTTAGTATATGTGGTAAATCATGTTTTTTCTGCTTCTTGACAGTGCGGTCGGTGTTTGTACGTTTAGGTTACATGTGATCTGGGCTGTTCTGGTGTCAAAGTAGAGCCGACTGTTTCTCCCTCCTCACACTAGTCTGAGCTGATGTTTTGTGACAGCTCAAGATGCTCCATATATCAGCTCTGCTTGTCTTCGACATAGTATACTCTTGCCTTTGTGAATTAACACTTTTAGTACTGACTCTAAAACACACACACTTTCCCCTCTCTTCTCTCTTGCTTTTCTATTCGTGTTGATTTACTCTTCTTTTCATTGTGTATTGTTCTGTGACACTGGTCATGAAGTAGTGTTACAGTATTAACAGTGAGCAGGTGTTGCACAGATCTCTGTTAAGCTGAGCTCAAGCGTCCTGGTCGGTGGTTGGTCAGGGTGATAATATTCCTCAATGACTCGAGGGAGTGACAGAAACCAGCAGGAACAGACACTGAATAGTGAGACGTGTTTAACCAAATTCATTTCTCCAGGGGGTTGGAAATTGGAACCAAGATTGTTTACAGAGGCAAAGACAAAATTGTGCAAAATGGTTAGTTCTACATGGTGATTCTAGGCCATTTTACATTTTATTTGATTTACTAATGAAAAGTCTGTCATCATTTACTCACCCTCTTGTCATTTCAAACCTGTATGACTTTATTTCTTCCGCAGAACACAAAAAAAGATATTTTGAAAAAAGTTGTTAACTGGCCCCCATTCACTTGCGTTGGTTTTGTGTCCATACAGTGGAAGTGAATGGGGGCCAGTGATGTTCGGTTACCAACTCTCTTTAAAATATCTTCTTTTGTGTTTTGCGGAAGACAGAAAGTCAAAGTGAGTAAATGATGACAGAATTTTCATTTTTGGGTGAACTAACACTTTAAATACAGTTACTGTTATAAAATAACATCCATAGTACTCTAGTGACCATTTCATTGCAGATACAATATAGACTTCACTGGTGTCCACTATTCGGATAACTCCATCAGACCCCTGCCTAAGGAGGCCAAAGTTAATTTTGGTCTTTACTATTGTTTGTGGCGGTCCTTGTATCCTTAATCTCAGTGAGGGATTGTGGGTAGCCTTAGCCCCTTGCTGTGAATATTGAATACAAAAAGCTTCATCTATACCCTGCCTAACTAACTCTTACAGTTCCAGCCAGCAGAATGACAAAAGCACTTTGTTAATAGTTGAAACCCCTCAGGCGTGCACACACATCCCCTGCTGATGGCAGAAGCAGGACAAAAGAAATCTCACTGCTTATGTTACCGTTCTTTAAAGACAGGTGGATTCTGTTACTGCCTTCTGCTTTCCATCTTTCTCTCACATTCCCTTTCTTTAACATTTCCCTCTTTCTCCTTTTCTCCCACCCCCACCTCATTAATAATGGGGGGAAGAGCTGCGCAACTGTAAAGAACCGTCACTCAGTGTGGTCACTGTCTTGTGGGAATGACTAAGACCTGTCGGTCATTGTGGAAGACCGTTCCTTTTGTTTTTAGGTGATAGAGGTAGTAACTTGGAGGAGTATTCAATTGTAGTGTAGCCATATAACTTGTCTGCACCACTTGTGTTGTGGACATGAATGGTGCATTGGATGCTTATACCGGGTGACTTGAGAGAGGTGTGCCATTACTTATCTAACTTACTGGACTTACCCAACCACATAAAAACACATAAAGAACTAAAGGTTTAAGTATAGGGTGGTTGTCAGAGCTGTAGCCCAGTGGTTAGCATGCCAGACACGTATATCTGAGCTGTTGGCTCACGGGGACCCGGGTTTGAGTCTGACCCAGGTCATATCATAATCCCACACTCTAACTCTCACCCTCATGCTCCTGTCTGCCTCAACTGTCCTATATACACTATATAAAGAAAAAAGATCGGTTGATTTAAAAAACGTTGGTAACCAAACAACATTGGCCCTCGTTGACTTCCATTGTATGGATACAAAACCATTGAGGCATTTCTTAAAATATCTTCTTTGGTGCTCCACAGAAGATAGTCATATTCTGGTTATGAATGATGTGAGGGTGAATAAATGACAGAATTTTTGGTGTGAACTCCCTTTAATACATACTTTAATACGTTTTACTTTGTAAAAATAACATTAACAATACTAAAGCAACTCTTTAACAACCTTGACATGCACCACTTATTTTCTTCTGAAAATGTAAAGATATAGTTAGTAGTCCATTCTCTATTACACATTAGATAACTTGACATTTGTGGTTTCATTCTCAAGCTAAAGGTTTCCAGTGGTCCATCCATCACAGTCTACTTTCCCTAGAAACACACATCTGCTCTAATGAACTTTGGAGAGCGTCTTCATGTGTCTCTTTGTATTGTGTGTTGGTTGAGTGTGACAGGATGTCACTACATGTAAACGCTATGGCCGTTCGTGTTACGTGCGTGTGATTTTAAAACGGCTAATTCTGTCACACCAGACCATTTCCATCACTTTGAGACTGCCTCTAATTGGGTCTCTCTGGCTTGTTTGGTTTAGTTTGGGCTCTAATTGTGCCCCATGTTCCATCATGGCCCCTGTAATTAAGTTTTGGTTGTCAGATTAACCTCTTTAGGGGATTTAGAGGTAAGACTATTTTTATTTAGAGCTGTGGGAATAGGTGACAGAAATAGATTGGAGTTATTATAAATAAAAAGTAGCTTTTTGTTCACAGATACCAGCATACTTGCTTTTGCCCATCTGTTTTTCTAATATTAGTTGCTGATCCTATTGAGCTGCTGACATTTTTCAAAATAACTTTTTTGTGTTCTGCGAAAGATAGTTTAACCAAATTCATGTCTCCAGGGGGTTGGAAATTGGAACCAAGATTGTTTACAGAGGCAAAGACAAAATTGTGCAAAATGGTTAGTTCTACATGGTGATTCTAGGCCATTTTGCATTTTATTTTATTTTCTAAGGAAACTACTTAAAGTGATAGTTCACCCAAAAATAGTCATGCATTTTCAGAATGACATGATCGTGAAAGATTTCTTTAAGCAGAGGATTCAGAGTAGGAAATCTGACAGGCGTAACATGTATTGATCACATAGACTGTCTAAAGCAATTGTGCTAAATGACATTAGAGGAAAGGTCAGAAGGGGTTAAAATGCCCAGACAAGCTTCTCTCCCCATGAGTTTTGGATGAAAGGTAAGCCATCATGGCCATAGAAAAACCTTCTCTGCACAATCAACTTATCAGCTTCACAACGAATCCTATTGAAATCTCAAGGTTTTTTTAGCCTTGGCTTTACAATGAATGCATCCATCCATGTTCCCATTCCGCGCCTTTTGCTTTCTTTTTTGATCAAGGTTAGTTTGTCACAACAAACAGTATTCCGTTTGTATATCAATGCATGCTGAAATGAGTAACACACACACCTCAATAACAAGATTGGGAAGGATCAGGTGTTTGTGATCTGGATGTGAACAGGTGAATTAACAGCCGCTGATTTGGCTTTAGCTCAGTCTTTAAGTCCCATTAGCTGATAAAGGTCTTCCAAATGACCAACATTCTGTTCTTCTGTCCACACAAAAGTCCGTACAGACATCATGTATGGTTAGTGGGTCATTTACATGTAATGTACTGCAATTGTCATTTTTATTAAAACAAAACTTGCAATATTTCAAAGAAACTTGCAATTAAGGCAATTATGTGTGTTTAAACCAACTGCAACCACTAGATGGCGCCACTCATACAATGTTTAACAGGAAGAAAATAAGATGCATTTGTCGCATCACACAAAATGAAAAAAAAAGATATGTGCACTTTTACTTTGATCAACTCTTAACAACAGTCAATTTTAATAATCAGGATATTTTGTACTAATTTAAACAGTTAGAGGACATTTTTGTACCAATATAATAACCAATATGTTTCTTTTTATATGTAATACACAGTACAAAATCATATGAAGGCGTGGTGTTTGGCCATAATGTGTGTGTATTTCCAACTGCATTGTCAAAACCAGCATTTTACTTGATTTGTCTTTTATCGTAAAAGTGAAATATGCTGCTCCTGTCAAGGTTAGTCCGCTGGGGGTCTTAAAAATTCAATATTTGATCAGTGAATTACCCAGACTCCTCTGGGAGTCCTCAGAAACAGAGGCACGTTATTAAAGCGTTTTAGCATCTATATGAAATGAACTCTGGTTTTTTGTTGCTTGAGCTTCGTCATATTAATAGGACACAGGGATACAGGATTGCTAGGAGGGGGATATTTGAGTGCTTTTTAAAAGAACCCCCCCGGACCCCGCTTCCATCTTCACCTGCATAATTCGGAGGGGTTCACTGGATAGGTTTATGGTGTATCCAAGCCTCTGCGCACACACACCTGCTCCAGAAAGCCCTTGTACACAACCTCTCACCTTTGAGCATGCACTTGTCGAGTCTCTTGGCACTTAAAGAAATGAATCTCTCTAAATCCTGTTGTCTTCAAAGATGCCTATTTGAAGATTTTATTCAGCATGAATTTTGTGGCTAAATGGTGGTCTCGTGAGTGTTGTTGGGTCACTCTGGATAATGAGGGGTTATTAAGGATTGCTCTGTGTATTAATATGAGATGTGAAGATCTGCAGCATTGACATGGCAGTGGACATGCTATCTTGCCTATTAAAAGCTTGTTCATTTGCATTTTATTGGGCATGTCCCTGCACTCATGCTTCCCTTGTCTCCAAAGTATTATCTTCTTGTTTCCTTCTATATAAATATATCTCTAGTAGGTATAGATTCATATCTATCTGTGTATTGTAATGGCCCATATACAGTATGCTCAGAGTCCCTTGTCTCGTGTTATTGACACGGGTAATAGATTGGAGTCCACTTGGTACTTCTTGGCATCATCACATCCTGTCTCCATGGCAACCACGACTCCATCTCCTCCCAAAGGACGGAGTAGCCTCTAAGGTCTGCTGTGTTAAGCGATGTTGTAAATCTCACATGATAGTGGTTGCCTGGGTGGTTTTGGCTGTTATATTAATGATTTATAAAGTTTCCGTACAGTGTCCTGTGAGAGGTCTGTTGTTCCAGCAAGATTTTATAACTTCTGTTTTATTGCAAGTTTGTTTATGCATTTGCCAGATGCATTTTGAGGAGTTGAGTTATATTTTTTAGTATCTGGTCTTTTTATTATCTGTTTTCCCTAGTTCCACTGTTTTCCATTGCCAGTTGCCTCAGTTGAACATTAGCATCAGATCTATTTAACCCCTGTGCCCAGAAGTCTTCCCCTATGAGGATCAATGGAAGCTCAATGGAAAATCCAGCTGGATGCTGACAGACTGGTTATCATCTTCTAATCAGGTCCAGACGTCCTGCTGCTCATAGATTCCAATTGACACTCTTAGATTTGGTGTCACCCTTTTAAGGTAGAAGAAAAGTGGGTTAAATTTTGTTTTGCACACAAACTTTTCATTTACTCCTCCTTTTGTTTGATGTGGGGTAGATTTTACAAGCCTGAAACGTAACATTTGATTTGATATTTCCATCTTTTTAAAAAACATGAAATTGCAGGTTACTTTATGTATTTACCTTTACATGATGTCAAATGACATCAAATGTCAAAATTTGAACTTATAAAGAAACAGAAACCATAGTCAATGGTAAGCTTATAAAAAATGATTTATAACCAGAAAATGAAGGTTTGCAGCTTTAACACAATGGACCATCTTACTATAGCTTTTAAAAGATATATCTGTCTTTGATTTTCATTTTAGTGTGTGTTCTGTCCTTAAATCTGAACAGGAGACACATCATGCCCACAGTGATGAATTCAATGATCTGCATTACAGTGTGATTATGTGATGAGACAAGCACACAGCCATATCAACATCATATTGACATAACGTCCACATGGCCTTTTGCAGTCAGCATGGGCACTTGCATTTAATACACAAAGAATTTCAGACAAAGACTTTTGCCAAATTACACAAGCAGTCAGATTTGTGCTGTCGCTCAAACACAAATTCAAGAAGACTCAAAGCTAGGTGTGTCCTTGTCTTATGTGTCCTGAGATGTGTGTGTTATACTGTATGTGTGTAGTATGCACTTGTTTCCATGCATTCTCTCTCGTCTGATTGGCTCTGTGCGCTGTGCATTGGGGAAATGAAGAGCTTTGTGTTCCCTGTCAGGTCACTGCAGTGGAACATGCTCAGCTGATGAGGTGTCTTGAGACCAGAGCTCAAACTGAAAGTTTTCTTCAGTATGTCTAATGGTTCCCCTCAGACGGCTGTATGTGGAGTCGACAGGAAGAGGCACCAACATAATATTTGTGTGTGTGTGTGTGGGGGGGAAGGGTAAACCCTACGATATGGGGACAAAATGTCCCCACAAAGATGGCAATATCCAAATTCCTTGTCCTTGTGGGGACATTTTTTGGTCCCCATGAGGAAACAAGCTTATAAATCATACAGAATTAACTTTTTTGAAAATCTAAAAGAGCAGACAGTTGTGTGTGATTGTTAGGGTTAGGGGGTGGGTTAGGGGTAGGGAATATGATATACAGTTTGTACAGTATAAAAACCATTGCGTCTATGGAATGTCCCCATAAAACATGGAAACCCAACATGTGTGTGCGTGCGTGCGATCCCCTTATAACTAAAAGAGGGACACAAATCACTTTAACACCCTAAAGCCATTAAATCTCCCCACAATTAAGAGACAAAACAGACAGAATTACAACTCTCACCATGTTTACGTGTGAGAGGAACGCAGCAACAGCTACCCGCCCAGTGCCCTGTATAAAAGACAACATGCTGCCCATTGCACGCCTGTTTGTGTTCAGAAAACGCACTGTCTTGGTCTTATTTATAGCCGGCCTGGGTGGTTATTCTCATTTAAATAAAGCAGAAACTGGAGCAAAACGTTCAGGGTCCATCACTGCTTATATATTTAATGTGTTTGTTACATTTGAAACGTTACATGAAACTGTGTTTTTAACAACAACAAAAAAACACTCTAGCAGCTTTTAAAATAATTTAGTAAGTAAAAGGGAAGTATGAACATTCATATAAAATGTATGTGGGTGGTTGATAAATAAATTGCACATATGTCTTAAATCTCTCTTAATATAAAATAATATATTAACAATTTGTTTTCTACATTTTTGCTGTCACACCATAGGACACACGATAGTGTTTTTTTGTCAACTACTATATATTACATACAATTTATATTAAAAACTTTTTCCTGTAACACAAAATAAATATTTTTCTATTATCTATTGAATAAAATCTATACAAGCAGATTTAAAATCACTGAGCACGACTTGCGGAACGCAGGGAGATTTAGGCTGGGGTGAGTGAATTAGTCATGCACTTTGCGCTCTTTAGGTTTTCACTGAGAATGGATGAGGGCTTTCCTGCAAGAGTTTCTCAAAACTAGACCCCTCAATATGAATTATTAATCTGAATCTTTTTTTTCTGATCTGTAATTCAAAAAGAAGCCGACTAGTTTACGGGCAGCATCTTTTTCTCTCTGTTCATGTTTGATCTTTTCCCTTTGAATTATGTTTTTTATGTATCTCTTTCATGGTCTGCTCTTGTCAAGGTGTGGCTTTTGCACTCCACTTAAAAGTCACTCGTTTTCCTTCATCTCTCTCTGGTTTTCCCTTAGAACTTCATTCATCTGGTGAGAGAGCACTGATAGAATCTCCCGACAACATGCTCTTCTCCTATGAGGTTGTACATTTATGTCAGTTGCCGCTCAAGCTGTTAGACTTTCTCATGGTGATACAATAGAGGGGAATGGCTTCGCTCGGAGGCCCGGACCTATTATTCAACACAATGCCTGACCCTTTCCACACACACTCACGCAGACACACTGCAGCCAGACATTGCTCGAGTCTCCTTTCAGGAGACAGCACAATACAACACAACTCCTGCATTTATGGACACAGGCCTTTTTAAAGCAACGGTCTTCATGGTGTAGTTTGTATGGATGTTTTCTGTCCCTCCTGGCAGCCCGTTCCTGTTGTAACAAGCCTTATCTGCAAATCAAACTAAATGCAAATAAGCCTGGGCTTGATTTCAAACGCTTTTAACCCTGGAGCCGTTTAGTGCCTTTCTTTTATACCCCGAGCTGGCTTTGTTTGTTTTTATGTAGATTTCTCTTGTTTTATGTGTGGCAGTAGACAGTTGATAAGTATTTTACAGCTACTGTATCTCATAGAGAGGGATTTGTTATGGGTAAACGCATTGTTTTGGGTTTAAAGTGTGTGAGCTCTCTCTCTCACCTTCACTCTGTTAGGGCTGTAATGGCTGTAAGTTGCACAGATCAATCGGGCAGTTTAATTGTAAAATGGGGTTAAGCCAAAGCAACTGACAAGACGTGACACTCGTGGATAAAATATGGTTTTGTCAGAACCTCCAAACATCTACAGTGACAGCTGCATTTGGGTTGAGGTTGTGTAGAGTTGACCTCCGTTCACTGAGTAAACATATTGTGAACAGGTTCAGCGCTGACTGGAGGTCTCTCGCTCCTGACTCTCTCTCTCCATGTGTCTCACTCCCTTTTTATTTCTAGGATAAAACGGACGAGTGCTTTTAAGGTCAGTCCAGCAGAGCCACGGGAAAAAAGAGAGGAAAGATCAATAAGGATTATATTAATGGGCATCAGAAGCTATGACAACAGAGTGAATTAGAAATGGGATGCATCGAAGTTTAGGAGAGGACAGAAGATCAGAGATGAGAATCCAAATAATATGCTTTCTGTTTGTAAAGAGTAATGGTCTTGTTCGCCTTCAAATATTACAACAGTTGACGTAAATCAGTGAAATGAAATGAAACCCATTCATTTTCAAGATAGGAAATGATTTTGAATAAAAAGAACAGTCTAATAAAATGGTCTGCACTCTAAAAAAAAGCTGTAAAAATAGGGCACAATATACTGTATTAATATGAAGGAATTTTCCGTGTTCACTTTTACAGTTGTTTTACCTGTATTTTACAGTTTGCACTGCATTCATTTGCATTTTAGCATTAATGGAAATGTCCGTAAAATAAAGGAAAATGTACTGGTAATTTTCTGCCAGTACTTTATCTGTTTTTTCACGGGATTTTTTTTTACAGTGCGCCCAATGGATACAGTAAGAATATTCTCATTTACCCTTGCCTGTATGTGTTCATTAAGTAAAAATATAAACCTGTTTCAGCAAATAAATGCAAATGCAAACATTTCACTTGACATTTCCTATCAACCGCATTTTTCCAGGTGCTTGTTGCATTTAAAACGTTTGCGGTACCCTATCAGAACCAGGGGTGCATCACACGTCCTGAAAAGTGAAGCTGCCGGCTCTTTGATCGGCCCATGGTGGCTGGCTGCAGTACAGGTCATAAACCCCGCCCTCACCATGTAAACAAACTATAAAATCCAATTACACTACAAATATTTTTTTTTTTTCCAAAGATGTTTTCTGTTATTTTAGTCCGTTTTTTTATCACGTTGATGTATGTCCAAGTGTTCGTTTTTTGAGTGAGCTTGGTTTTAGTAAGTTATAAGATGCGGGATGCGGTAACATGGTTTCTTCATTTACGATTGAGTCATCAGGGAATATGGGCAGGACCTTGTTACCGCGCTCCACTTCATGCTCACTACTGCGCAGACTCTGGTTCCACTGATGATTCCTTCTGCGCATGCCCAGGCTCCAACTGACGTTTTTGCGTAGCATGTCAGCGCCCATCGTCGGACGTTTTACGATCAATTCGTTACAATGGGAGGGAGCGGCGTCACGCTATCCATCTGTTATACATTCTATGATCAGAACCAAATTTCTTTGCTGTACCTGTTCAATTTAAAGTAAGAATCAACATTGACTATGCATATATGGTGAATGTAAGGCAGCTCAATTGGCTAACTCACTTTCAACACAAGCAGAATAATAGGGAAATAGTTTAGAAAAGCTTAAAGACACAGGCTTTGTATATGTGTGAAAGGAGCGGAAGTGAAAACAGCTTCACAATCTTCACGCATACACACACGGAACGAGGGTGAATGTGTGTATATCTGTCAGATAAAGACAGCCCAGACCAAGTGTGAAAGTGAAGAGAGAGCGACAGAGCAGAAGACGCATCATATTGCTCTTGCTCTGATTGGATGTTTGACAAAATCACATTTTCTGACACTAATGAAAACATACCTCATGCCTGAAGTACGACATTCAGATTACTTTAATTTCGTATTGTCGTTTACATAAACATTTCATTTTTACTGACATAGACAGACTGTACGCATGCATGAATACACACAGACACAGAGTGATCATGTTTGAAATGGTTGTAATCCTGCAGTGACAGACAGAGATGTTGAGCTGTCTGTGGAGTGAGAACTCAACAATAGCGTGTTAATTACTGCAGTCCACACCAGCATGAATAATCCTAATACTGTACGCGTGCCAGGCGGCATGGAGTGCATGCACACAGGAAAACACTCATCCTGTAATACACACACACACGTGCACAGAGAAAAGGAGTTAGATGTAGAGGAAGAGGGTGGCTGTGTGCTTTACTCAGAGAACAGCCCCCTTGTTTGAAATTGGCAGCAAGTACAAAAGTGTGACACACACACACTTCTTACAGACACACTTGTTACACAAAAACATGTTAACAACTAAATACAACAACCAAGTGAATAAAGACCAGGAAAAGCCGATGTGTGTGTTTTGCTTGCTGTGGGCTGGGGGGTATTGGGGTATTTGGGGGAGGGGTGTTACTGCATTACCTCCTCTAGTTCAGTAATTATTTGCAACTCCATTCAGGTCCAGATTCATTCACCCATCCACCCCCCTGCATTCAAATCCAACTGCATCCCCCCTCAAAATGAAAAGAAACCGGGTCATGGTGTGTGTGTGCACATGTAGACAATAGGCAGATCCGTGTGTGTGTGATCTATATTCCAATGTTCTAGATTCAGTGGCTGTGCGCTAGCTCGGCATGCCAGCTTATCAGTGGGAGACTCTCTCCTTCTGTCGTCCGGTCAAGACCAAGATGAATACACACATGTGTGAGTCCAAGTATAAACACGCCGAACCATATAGACACACAGGCTCGGTTACAACAGATGAAAGCAAAGCTTTAGGGCTCAAGGATTTTCAGTTCTCAGAAGTTTCTCAGAGGCCCCTTCAGTGATCAGCAGACTTTTTATCTCTTATAACTGATTAAGAGAATTAAAAAAGCACAAATGAGTTTAACTTGTTTATAGGGCCATAAGCACCATAGATATAAAGGATGACATGTCTCCATGATCAATAGTAGCAGATTCCAATAGTTCAGTTTTACATTTTACATTTACATTTTTTCCAAATTTTACATTATGTGTGCCCCTAATGTTAAAGGAACCGTTCACCCCAAAAATGAGAATTCTGTCATCATTTACTCACCCATATGTATAAATGTCTTTGTTGTGAACTTGTGATGAACACAGAGAAAGATATTTGGAGGAATGGTTGTAACCAAACAGTTATTGGCCACCGTTGATTACTATAGTAGGAAAAAATGCTTTATAAATTTCTTTGTTCTGTTGAACACAAAAGAAGATATTTTCGAGAATGTAGGAAAGCAGTTCTGGGGCACTTTTGACCATACCATTGTCATTTTTCCTACTATGATAGAATTTTTGGGTGAACTATCCCTTTAATAATAATATGCAATATGGAAAGCATAGCTGTGATAATTTGGTCTTGAGGAACTTTTTGAGATATCTTCTGAATCTCAGTGGGAGCCATGATATTCCTATGACTTTTTTTCTCAGGAGAATAGCAAGAGACCTGAACAAGTATCCATTAGCTCTCCATTGATCTCATTGCCAACTTTGAAAAACAACTGAGCTGATCTTGATTTCTTTTCTATAAGCTTTCAGGTGTATTTTAGTAGAGGTGGGGCAGACTCGGATGAGCAAAACATAAAGCCAAGTAAATGAGAGAGAGAACGAGGGTAGGAAAAGCTCCTTGGTAACCAAAGCTGAGATGAACAGAGGGGCATCTACGCCACCCCTCCCTCTGAGCCCCAGGGAGTAAGTGTGTGTGCGTGTGCGTGTGTGTGTGTGTGTGTGTGTGCGTGTGTGTGAGGAAGGTGGGGGTGTTTCCCAGGGTTGGGCCGAGGGTGTGTGTGTGTGTAGGAGGGGCTCGTTGTGGACGATAAGCGTTGATCAAGTAGGGAGAGGCACATACTGACTCGTTTGCGAGTGGACACAGGATTGTCTACAAACTGGGCTCCTGTACACTGGGAGGCCGAAAGGATTTTACTGGGTCCACCTGACACACACTGGAATAATGGTGTTCATTGGGACCTCACTCAAGTCTGTTGTCAAATACTTTAAACGGAAAGGTAAGACTTTTGCTTTGTTTCTTCAAGTTCATTTGGGAATCATAATCGTTTGTGTTGAGTTGTTAACTTGTTTGAGGAGTTACAAGATTTGATTGATCGATAAATTTTGTTTATTTTGAGGAGGTTTTTGATTGGTGGATTTTTTAAATTTTTTTATTCATGTCTATGAGATGTTTCAAATCGACAGGCCAATCTTTTTTACTGTCAAGTGTTCTAGTCAGTGCTCACGCAAAGCTTTAAGCTGCTATCTTATCAGTGATATATGAGTCATTTCCTGTACGCTTAATAAACAAGCCTGTTAACAACCTGATGCTGCCCGGGACGGCCAGAGATTGACCCTGTCACATCCATCTGTGCTTATCTGCCTTTTTATATTCGCTCTGATTTCAATTATTAACCTGAATCCACAGTATTTGTCAGAGACAGATTTTATAATGATCGTGTGCACATTTAAACGTAAACCTTGCTGATTCTTGAGAGATGTGGTGCATTGTAGTGTAATGTAAAGTTGTTTATTTCTCAGTATGCAGAACACATTTAACAATTTGTGTTTAATTGCAATAGATAATCATTGATTTGAGCTGAGATGCAGTGGATGAGTTTATCCAAATAGCAATGTTACACGTGGTATATAGTGTGTGTTGTGTGTGCGGGGACAAGCAGGGTCCAAAAGGATTATGGGAGTTTTGAATAGGCTAATTTGGAGTGCTGAGCTCAGGCTGATGTGAAGTTTGATATCATACACAATGCCATTTTTGTTCCTCACTTCCCAAAAGAAAGACCTTTCTCTACACAAACACAGGTTTAATGGGCTGAGACAAAGCTGTTCGTGTGTGTGTGTGTGTGTGTGTGTGTGTGTGTGTGTGTGCGTGTTGTCCATTCTATAATCATCTGATATTTATTGTGGACACTTCAAAGGCCAGTTACGCTTTATCTTTCTCTCTGAATACGAAGGTTGTTAAACCAGTTTGTGTATCTGGTTGTGTCATTTCGCAAATGGTCCTGCTGATAGAAAGAAGTGTTTGCAAGTGTGTGTTTTGGTGCTAGGAATGTGTGTGAATCCATCTGCACTTACAATTTAGGCTGTGATTTTGGGGGGAAACTTTAAATATGATAAAAAAAATCTATGCACGAATCCTGACTGTAATACTATTTAGCTAAAATGTCATCAAATTAACCTCTCGAAGTAATTTAGAAAAAGATAAACAAATAAGCGTTTTTGTGTGTTTAAAGGACAATGGAGTATTAGTAAATGTGCAAATAAAGGTTTGTATGATAATTCCAGCCAGCCTGACATTGTAAAAATAATCCCTTCAAACTCTGCCTTTGGTTGAGCAAATGTTGCAGAGAAAAATGATTCGCCTTTAATAAACAAACACGATCCATGATAATTCCAGTTCCAGTTTAGTGGACGCAGATACCATGTGGGCCTGGTTACGTGACAGTCATCTGATAACAATAGACTATCGATCTGTTGAGCTATTACTGCCCTCATCTGCCCACAATCACGTAACCAAAACGAACCCGAGGCAGACTCACAAATTCAATGGGAAATCAGTGCAGCGATGTTTGTGGAACAACTTTCCCTGCGCAGGCCTGTGATTCTGTGGTTATTCAGAATAATAAAATACACTCCTAAAAGAGCCTTTGAACTTAAGAACCTTGATGTTCGGTGATCAGAATGAACAAATGACTGTATTTGTACTACAGTAGTAAATGTCCTCTGCGTACGCCCATGTTTTGTTCTGCTTTGTCTTACCTGATGTTTGCACATTCACAGTTACGAGCCTTTGAAGAGAAGGTGTCCCTTTGAAGCTCGGCACTGATTTAAACAACAATACGTTCAAAGTGTTGTTAGTAAACAGAGAAAAGCTTAAAGGGTGGTATGATAGAAATGATTTCTTAACTTCTGGAGGGAATTTTGAGTCTCTGCAGAGAAGCACTTGATAGATGCGGTCATAGATCGGTATGCCAGTCAATCACTTCTGTATTGAAAGTCATGGTGCCTCATGAATAAGCACAAAGACCTCCCCTGGGCTCCACTTGTCGGTCTGGCGACTCAGGCGTGATGGGCCATCATGAATTTAACGGCCGATGCCACCTGTGGACAGATATCTCCTCGCACCTGTGAGAGAACACCCACCTCTTCCCATCTCTGCTTTTTAACTTAACTCTTAACTCTCGTTCTAACGACAAGCCTGTTTGTTTGCTGTTGGGACAGCTGGTGGTTCGAACTACAGGGGTCTTTCCCTAAAGATCCCCCTTCACCCAGGTCCATCATGGCCCATTTGCTCCTATGCCGGTGTGTTAGCTAGATCAGTCTTGACGTTTGATTTGGGGCACCTTCGGTTGTTACGTCTTCATGGTCCGCTCAGTTGACAGATTGTGGGGTTGTGCAGACCACTAGACCGTGGCGTGGCTTGGCTTGGGGGTGAAATTCTGGGAACATTTTATCAATATATGGGACATATACCAGGGTTTTTTCTGCATAGAGAAATTGGAGGCGGCCGCCTCCGTCAAATGTCGTGCCGCCTCAGGGTCTCGCCAAAATTATGTTGCGAGTCTTCACAAGAAATGCTGCGTGCATTTATCAGACAGTCATTTGTAACTGCAGTTGCGGCATTACGCCACAGTGGAGGCGCTGTTTCGTTATCAGCACACTGAGGCTCTAAAAAGAGTTACACGGCAGTTTGTTTTGCATCCAAGTACGTTTAATTTCTTGAACTGTATTAAATGAACATGACGTACATCATTGTAATGTCTTTAGCTGTGCAGTTGGATCGTTGAATCAGCGTATACTGTACACAGCGAGTTCGCCTGTATAAACGCACATTGCGTTCAGAACGACTCGCACACGAATGACTCATTTGAACCGATTCATTTAAACTATTGAACTTTTCAGTTACTAGCGAATATAAGAGATCCTTGAATCATTTAAAATGAACCGCAGAGAATGCAAGATGTGAATGAGCTTTGCTCATTTAGAAAGACTGGTTAATTCAGTTGGCTATTATGGGCTGAAAAGTTAGTTGAAAATGATAAAAAAAAGCTTTATTTGATAAAAAAAACATTTGTGTGTTTGGTTGAATAAAAGTAATGTTTTATATAACTTAATAATTGTCATTTTTATCTAATTTTATTAGAACTTTTAATGTGTCAAACTCGAAGTCACTTTGGTTAAGCCACTGAAAGGTACGGTAGGCCTACGCGTGTATACAAGATCAGGATGGAACCACCTCCGCCTCATTTTGAGCCAGGAAAAACCCTGTATACATAAAATTTGTATTTATTTATTTTTTCTTAAGTGTTTAGTTATCAATAACAATATTTAGTGAGTGTTTGTCTTCTGTCATACTACTGTGAAAAGATAAGAATAAGAAATATTGAAATGCACATTTTTCCCTCACCCCTACTTGAGCTATAGCAAATAACGTGTAGGCAAATTTGCATTTTTTTCTCAATTTCAGGCCATTATTTTTGGTAAAAAAAATCTTTTCAATTCAATTCCGTCTGCTCACTAATATTTATCCAGTAAATATATTAAATATTTATATTTCTTTTTAGCTGTGTCTAATTTGGATGAAGAGAAAAAGTGGACCGTGCACTACACTGCTCCATGGCACCAACAGGAGAACGTTTTTCTGCCGGGTTCCAGACCTGCCTGTGTGGAAGACCTGCACCACCAGGCCAAAGTTAACCTGAAAACAGCCCTTAGAGGTAAGAGAAGCGCACCTGATGCACCTCACACCTGAGCCGTACCGCTGCACTTTTCATGACATAAGCATTGCTATGGGAACAAAAACACAGAGCAGCAGGTGAACGCATCGCATGATGTCAGTCCTTGTTCTAATTTCCTACCGGACACCTGTGGAACAGCCTGTGGGTGAGTTTAGCAGTTTGGCTTGGAGCAATAAAGAAAGGGGTTCAATACGCAGTTCCTGGCCTGAAATCAGTCGATGAAAGTTAAATGTAACCTGAGCGGTAGACTGATGTATCCATACAGCTGGTCGGTGTGAGGCCTGATTAATTATGCAGGCGCAGGTGTGAGGGTCATATTACTATGATAGAGACTTCAGGTGACACAGAGGGAAGACAAGGAGCACTATGTATAGAAAAAGAGAGGTAGAGCAAATTTTTATCTGACAGATAGTGTGCTTTGTTTGTTTAAGCATCCTTGCACATCATCACCGGCTCAACCCATGGCATGAGTTTGGGGTGAGACTGACTGATAGAATGACACTGAACATTTTCAGGAAACCTCTTCAAATGATTAGAACTTAAAAGTGATGCATTTCCGAGAGTTTATTCTAGTGCTACAGTGCAGTGTCAATATCAAAGTCAGCAAATAGGAAAGACATGTATCAGGCGAGCATGTGTTTGTGAATAGGAACAGACTGCTCGATTCATCTCACTGAATGACTAAAGGGATTGTGGGAAGTGTGCCAATTAATTGGGGGCTGCCATCTGCATCAGTTGGCGCAAAAAGCCAGCATGATACAGTCTGTAGGCTGTCACACACACAGATTTTCATCTACACTTTTCCAGTTCACTGTCTCGCATCTATTTGTGTATTACTTTTTGTAAAGCTACAGTATTGTGAAAAGCACGATTCAAATACATTTTAGTTAAATTCTTAGTTATTGAACAAAAAAATCTAAAATTAATACGTTCTCTGTAAGACCACTAGAGGGAGCTAAAACAACACAATGTGCATTTGATTCATGATTTGGTAAATGTTTATCTCAGTGGTCTCACCTGAAGGCATGTGATGTAAATATATCTGTCTGTATTAATCCACAAAATGTCTGCTCTGTTCCTGCAGAATGTGATAAACTGAGGAAAGATGGTTTCCGCAGTTCACAGTACTACTCACAAGCCCCCACCTTCTCCGGCCCCACACAACCAGAACATGAGGACGAGGACAATGACGCTGATAGAAAGGTATTTTATTTTAATCGTCCAAAATATTGATATTCAAATTCTTTGCATCTTTATGCCATGTAAAACATTGACTATGTCATTTATCTTTTTTATATTCTAATTTTAATATACACTATAGATGTTTTTTTTGCGGCAACAACATACACAAATGTTATGTGGTCCAAACTTAACTTCAGGTAGACTTCCGCAAAGAATCAATAACTGTTAAGTAGTTTTAATAATATAACAAATAATGTACAATAAAATATGAATAATATGTATTAATATTAAAATAAATAAAATATAAAATAAATAATTAAATTACCAGCCACTTTTTAACATCTATATATTCTCAAAACTCTATAGAAATCCTAGATTGTCAAAGGACCGTTTTTTTACTGTAAATATTTTTTTTAACTTGAAACTTGATTTTACTGTGTAAATCAATGTCATTTTTGTTTATTATTATATTTATTATTAAAAAAGTGCAGAATAAGTAATAGATTTATCATTTCTGCCATTTCGCTTTTTGCCAATAGCATAAAAACTATAAGCTGCTCTCAGCATCAGCCCAAACTTCTAAATCATTGCAGAAAACTAGTTTGTGATACCGTGACAACTGACTGTGTAGCAGCCTATAGGATTTGTCTACCCTCTGCTGGATAGACTGACTGCCTGCAGCTGGGTATCACAGCCTGCCATGTGCTCACCTCCCACATGAGCCTCTGTGGGACTCCTGCCTCAATTCCCCAGAATCTCTGTTGGCTTCATTAATGTCGTCAACCATGTGTGGCCCCATTATGAGAGACAGGCCCCGGGAGACTGAAACTCTAATGGAATTATTGCTCAAAAAGATCTTTTAGAAATCTGCTTGCGTTATTTACAGGCATATTTCATTTAACAAAGCTGCTGTTCACCAGAGTGTTGAAAAAGGGATTGATAAAACGGGGCTTTTACTAAATGCAGTCAGTAGAATCATCACAAAAGTTTTTAGAAATCATCAAATTTTGTTTATAGTACCCCCACCATACCCTTGCTCTCCTTCTCTGTTGTTTATATGTCCTCATTACACTGCGTTCAGGGGTCCTGGAAGGGTCAGACTCCTTTAAAGTAAAGATTCGGGGGTCCCATTGTCTTCCAACTGCCCCTAACCCACCCAAAAAGATCCCATGGCCTTTTAACCTTCTTCACCACACTAGACCTGCATTCCCAGCCCACTGTCACACACAAGGATGAGGTAACTGAGGCTGGGATTTCTCATGTCTTCCAGAGTTTGCAGAATTTTGTTAGAATTTCTGTTTTTCAAGCTAATGTAGAAAACAAAACCCATCCACAGCTGCGTAGGTCTTGTTAGTTTTAGTTATTGTAAGTGATCTGGAGGGACAATTATGATGTTGCAGTGAATTAAGTTCAGTCGGGTTGTTTTGGAGGCTGGGGGGCTCAGGTGTTGGACTGAAACTTCAGATGGTCCACTTGTATCTCTGTTCTGAATGTCATTCAAATTCCAAAATCACAATGCGTGAGCGGAATTTAACGCCTCACTGGCTTTTCCCCTCTCTTTTCTCCCTTTCCCGATAGTTTTTGTAGGGTTTTATTGGATGTTTGTGTGGTTTAGGTGTTAGTTGCCCATGAAACAGCTCTGTACACTCCTGGAGCTCCGATAAGTTGGGCACAGAAAAATGAGAAATGAATCAAAATTTAAACTAAATAATAACTTCCCAAGACTTTAAAAACACACATCACTTTTGATTGGTTAGGTTTGTCCCCAACGCTATGAAACTCACTTTATTGCCTGCTTTTTTCAGTCCACAGCATCTTCAGGAGAGGAAGAGAAGGACCCAATGAGATCACAGAGTCCAGCGCAGGTGGAGGGAGTTGATGGAAAACGTTCATGGACCAAAGCCACACACCTGCCCACTCCAGAGGAGAAGATGAGGCAGCAGGCCAAGGCCGTTCTCACGGATATTGTTCCCATCAATGTCACAGGTTAGAAAGAACGTATCACTACAAAAAAAAAAAATGTACAGAGAAATGACTTCTGTGACTTCCAAATGTTTGTCATTGGAGTATTGCAGGCATGATTACTATACACACTGCCTGTTCTAAATCTATAACCACATGGACAAATCTAACATGAATTGTGCATTACCGCTTTTCATATATTAACAGTTCAATAATTCTCTTCTCTGTATTTTACACTCTGGCCTTTTCTCTGAGTTATTTTTTATTGGAGCATTCAAGCACCATTTTACATGAGCATCACTGTGATGTACACACATACAACCACAGGCAGCTTACCCAAAAGGACAGTCTCTCCTGCTACATAACTACACTGTCTTTATGAGACAGGATAAGCTCTGTATGTCAAATCCCTTCAAGAAACCCCCGAACTTCACCGTGACTCAGGAAAGAGAAGCAATATTAGACTTAAAAGCACACACACACATAAACTCCCACACTCTAATTCAGTCTGGCAGTTCTGTGACTTAGTCAGACATGCCAGCGTAATGTATCTAAGTCAACAGTGCACAATCTCTGGAGCTCTCTCCCTTTGGCACCGCTACAGCACATCTTACAGCACTTTCAAAGTGCTTTTGTGGACAGAATACTGTTTCTAATCTTATTACAAACCAGGTCAACTTTTTAATATACTAAAAATTATTTTAAATAACTAAAATTCTAATTTAAAATTATAGTATATAGGCATAGAGACTAATATTGTCTTAATCAGTATTTTTGTCCTTTCTTAACAGTAAAACATTTTTTCCACAATTGTAATTTTCATAAGGATTAGGATTCATTTTATTATTATTAGGCTACCATGTTTTAAAATCTTTTTTGTTTGTTTGTTTAAAGCATAAATCTCACAAAATTTTGTGACCAAGGGAGTAAGAAATAAAAACTTAATTGTATTCAACAATCTTAATAGCTTAAGAAATTTGACTTTTCAAGTAAATCTTTCTTGTTTTATGTATCTTTAAATTGATGAAAAAACAACAAAAATCTGAAAACATTTGTCTGTTTTTCCATTGTTTGCTTGTTCTGAATGTCTGTGGCTCTGCATGAAAGTTGTACTGGCACAGTATATGTGTGTGTGCTCGCTCTGCATGTATGTTACTAACTGGCCCTTTTGCTTGTCTGTCCTCGTCAACTGGTCTCCAGGCGAGACGTTTGACAGGCAGGCCAGCGTCCGCCGCTCCCTAATAAACACTGACACTCTGACCCGCCGGCCAAAGAAGGTTAAGCGGAGAAAGACTATATCAGGGGTTCCTGACAGCATCCAACTGGAACTAGGTATGGTATGGCTTTGCCAGCTGTCTCTGCTGCTGCTCCTGCCTCACCCGTGTCCACGTAGATAGTTGACATCATGTAGTGCTGTAGTTGTCATGACCATCTAATTTGGTTATGACCCTGTCTCTCCCACCTCTGAACTGTTCCATGTTAGCTTTGCATTGAAATAGAAATCCTAGAATCTCTAATCTGAAATCACCTCAATTCCAGTTGAAGATATATTCCCATCTATTCCCAAATCATATTTCGCTAATCATTATAGAATCTCTAATGTATTCTTGAGAATCTCACTGTTTACTTCTGTTTTCATTTTTGCATGCAGTTTGCCCTTCTTTACTCTTCTTTAATTCTTTACTCTCACTGTTATATAATCCCAGCATGCAACAGCTGCATCCATCAGAATTCCTTTTCTAACCTCATCCCTCAGCACGATCCCTGATTGTACTTTTCTTTGTGTTATTTTATGTGAATGCTGATATTTTGTTCCTGGTTTGAGATAGCAAAGCCGCTGCATAATCCTCTGTTCAGAGTCCTCTGGCAACGTGATTCATATTTTATTAGTAGAGCTATAGGGGGGAGGGTAGAAATAAATGAGAATAGATATAGTTGAAGAAGAAAAGAATGCACATATACCTTTGGGTTGGGTGCGTTTTGTGTCATGAGAACGTTGGCAAGTATCCGATTTCGTTAGCATTAGTATAGTGTTTAAATGGCATCACTGTTTGCATACATGCTGGAGTTTGGGGATTATAAAAAGTGCATTCAATATTTGTATTTGCTGTTGTAGATAAGCTTTAAATGACCCATTCTTAACCAAAACAGATGGGTGCGTGGCGAAGCTGCTCAACAGTGTTTTGCTGAAAGAGATGCACAAAAATCTGTTTCCCGTCTGTGTCTATAAAATGACATGAGGACTAACATAATACACTGGTGTCATTTTTCTGAGGAGACAGTTAAAGATAGAAATGCTTTCAAGATGGTGGTTTAAATGTCAAGAATACTTCTGTATGGTAAGGATGACATTACAAAGATCCAAGGCCTGTGTTTGCGTGTATGATGGCTAAAAGGACGCATTAACAGCTTGCAGCTTTTAACTAAATGCATGCATATGTGAAAATCCCATGAAGATAGCATGTGTTACCATTAGCCTATCCACTCTTTTGATAACCATCCTATGTTAGATAAATACTTCCACACACACTTTCTTAGAGACTGGCACCAAATATGTCCATTTCTTTATCAACCTCAATCTAAGTTTCCAGAAGCCATTAACATGCCACATGTAGCTGAGGGTTAATCAAATAAATGAGCAGTAGAGGGGGTTAATCTGATTGGCAGCTGATGTCACAGGGATGGAGGAAAACAGAAAAACAAGCAGCTGTAATATTTGTCATAATTATACCATTTCTGTTTTTCTTTGCAGCGGCAAAAGGGCGTGGAGGAGAGCTTCGACCACAGTCCATGTTTATCCCTGGACAGTATTCAACACTCGGGCGAGTCGGAAATGGGAATTCAACTCTCCGTCGGTCCGAAACGAAAGATTCCGGCTGCCAGACTGAGGAGGTGAAGATTGTCCCACCCTCTATGAGGAGAATACGTGCTCAGAGGGGCCAAGGAATTGCTGCTCAGATGGCTGGCATCTCCACCTCAGCCACCAACATCTCCGCTATTTCAGATGAAGGCTCTCCTGGATGTCCAGTAGTTGCAATGGCACCACAGTTTAGTAATAATACTCATCGTTTCCACAGCTTGCCACGAGGAGCACGGGTGTCCCTGAATGCAAGCCCCCTTTATAGTAGCACCCCCTTTGGGCATGGAGATTTCACAACACCTCATCAGATTGGAAAATTACAGGTTGATGATACTGTGGTGCACATGAGGAATGCCCCCAGGGCAGCCCGCCCGAAATCTCAGGAGGTGAGAGGAAGTCAAAGAGAATGGGGCTCTGGTCCTGCTTGTGTAGTTTCTCCACATGCTGCCTACTCAACGTCACTGATACCCAATGCCACTCTGTCATGTTCTTCTGAGGTAATTGCACTTCACACTCCATTAAGTCCTGGCCAGAGCCCAATCTCTGGATCACCGTTCCCTAAAGGTAGACCTCTCAGCATGGTCTCTACTGTCAACAGCTCAAGCACCAGTAGTGTGACAACAGGTTCCCACACACCAGAAGCAGACAGGGATACCTGTAGTGAGACCGGCAGGTCAGATAGCAGTCTGCACAGCCACAGCACAATTGCAGCCGGAACAATGTCTTCAGACGAGCAATGGATTTACGACACCCCTGAGAATGTGTTGCCCAGAAGGACGCTGACTTCCAGCTGCTCCACACCCGTAAATCATCAATATAGCAGCCTTGAGCGCTCCTCAAAAGGCACAGACTCTAGTTCGCTCTACTCGATGGACAATGATGGCTACTACACTTCCATGCATTTGGATTCAGGCCTTAGATCAAGAAGCCAGGGTAGTGGCCATGGTCATGGAATAGGAGGCAGGGCAGCAAGACATAGTATGTACGAGTGCCTCGGTCAGCAGGATGACAGATCCAGCCTGTACAGCGACCGTTCACTGTCACGTTCCATCTCCCTTCGCAAACAAAAGAAGCCGCCTCTTCCTCCAGCACGCACAGACTCTCTACGACGAAAGCCTAAGAACACCGGCTCTCCTGCTAGCAATGCATCTATTCTGAATGAGTCCTTGATTGCAACACTCCAACAGTCGCTTCAGAACGGGCGGAAAGGGAAAGGATCATCCACCTCGCCATCCCATAGTCCCTGCAGTGACTATGAGGACCCTTGGATGCTACGTCCCAGGAGCCAGAGTAGCATCAGTGTAGGCAGCAGTAACGTATCGGCAGCCGGGATGGCTAATGTTTACTCCATCTGTCATGTGACACCATCTCAAAGCGATACAAGTAGTCTACGTTCTGATTATGCTGATTCTTGGGGCTACTACATGGAATACCCTCGTCCATCTGGTGACCACACGCAGTCACCGTCCAAATCTGCCGGACAAGCAGTTGAGATGGCAAATGGAGGAGGCCTTCAAAATGGTACACGGAATTCTCTGCCTCCCGCCCGGGACGGAAGTGTAGTGTCTGTAAAGTCCACAACAGGCACCTCATCACCAGACAGGGTGCATCGGTTGACTTCTCCATCAAGTGGATACTCAAGTCAATCAAACACTCCAACAGCTGGCACTCCTGTGCCCTCATTCATGAGGTGCATGTCCCCTTCAGGCAGCAAGCGCAAACCCAAAGTACCTGAAAGAAAGTCATCCCTGCTCTCATCTGTATCCATCTCATCTTCCTCCACCTCTCTTTCCTCCAACACCTCTGATTCCACCAGAAGCAATGTTCCTCCTCCGCCTCCTCTTCCAACTACTCCCATCGCTCTTGTACCTCACAACCCTCCATCCTTTCCTCCCCCCAGCCCTGTTTGTGGTACACGGCAGATAATTCCACCTCCACCTGTCTTACCCATGACCCCCCATCAACAAGCATTCATGTGCCCACTTTACATCAATTCCTCCCCAGAATTTCCACCCCCTCCACCTCCAGAGGTGTTGTATGATGACCCTGCCTTGTCAAACCTCAATATTTCCTTAAGCCCTCCACCTCCACCACCCCCTCCATCTTGTCCCACCCTCCCTGCGTATCCTTCACCCCAAATTCCACTCCTACCCAGAACAACACCACCTGTACCTTCCTCGGCTTGCTTGAAGGAAATAAAGGGCAGCCTGAAGCCAGTAAACACAGAGAGAAGGGCCGAAGCCACGCATTCTGAGGAGCAAAATAAATTTGTTGTGCCACTGATCACCTCCTTTGCGCTCCAAAGTGTCCAACTTCGCTCTGTGAAACGGAAAGGGAATAGTGAAGTTAGCAGCTCTGAATCTCATGAAATAGTGGCTGAACAGATGACCGCTAAGATACCAGAGAAGTCTCAAAAAACAGAGCATCCCACAGTTCCTCAGGTTTCTTGCTTGCCTCCAAATATAAATGAGAAACAAAGACCATCATCTCCACTGAAACAAAGCCAGGATAGTCATATTGAAGCACGACCATCTAGCCTAACAAATGGGCCTGTAGATTTTGGTGTTGTTAAGGCCACAGACGAACTGGATGGTCTTGAAAGCACCCTATCATCAACAGGGGAAGCATCACAAAACACTTCACCCAAGAAAAAGCCTCCTGTGGTATCTAAAAAGCCCAAGATCTCTCTAACACTTAAAACAATAAACTACACATCATCCATAGATGAAGATGCCGGTGAATTACTGAATGCTCAAACTGAGGAGAACGTTTCTACAGCTGCAACAGAATGCCAGGAACCCACACCTGTTCCTCAAGAGGAGGACAAGAAACCAGATAATGATAAAAGTGTCAGTTCTGAACTTCTTGGGGAGATGAGAGAAATTTCTCTGACAAATGTTGAACCCCAAGAGATTTTCCAGCCTCTTGAAGAAGAGGAGGAAGATGATTACGAAGATGCGACCAGCAGCACAGGATCTGTTGGCTGTAAAGATGATGAAAGTGGTGAGTCTGATCTTGCTAATTTTATTCAGTGGGGTTGAAAATCATTTATAAAACCGGCTGACACAAAATCATGCATTTTTTAATACGTGGGCCTTTTTTAAACAGTCAAAAGTCACTATTGGATGGGTAAATCTTTTTCAAGATTAGATTACATAAAGAGGGAGTTTTAATTGTAACAGGAAGTTTTAAGAAAATATTGAACATGTCTATAAGGGACATTAAGATAGGGATGTTAAAGGCAGAGTTCACCCAAAAATCTAAATTGTGTCTTAATGTATCTACCCTCATGTTGTTTAAAACCTGCACATGACTCTTTCTTCTGTGGAACACACAAAAATATATTTTGAGAAATGTCTTAGTAGTTTTGTGTCCATACAATGGAAGTCAATAGGGCCAAATGTTGTTTGGTTATCAACATTCTTCAAAATATCCTTAGAAGAAAGAAAGTCATACAGGTTTGGAATGACATGAAGAAGAGTAAATGATGGAAGAATTTTCATTTTTAGGTGAACTATCTCTTTAAGAAGTATATAAGAGGTTGCAGATTTTGCTCTCATGAGTGAATCAGCAGTGAGACATCATTGCGACAGCCCTTTGGATCTTCTCATTCTTCACCTGCCCTCTCGCTCTCTCTCCCCCAACACCATCTGTCCTCCTAACTTGTGATGCTTTCATCTGTCTTTACTTTCTTTCTTAGTCCCCTCTGTCTTACCGCTTTCTCTTGTCCATTCTTGTCTCTTTTCCATTTTTCATTCTCTTGCCAGCTGTTGTGCATACCTTAAACTGGCGTTCTCCAGTCTCCTAATCCCTCCCTCACTCAAATCCTTATGACTTCCTTATATCTCTCAATCTTCCTGTCTGGGTCGGGATAGGATGGGACATGATTCCCAAGGGAGATCCGTTTAAATGCGATGGGGAGGGGGTGGAGCTCACAGTGGGTAGGGGAGGAGAGCAGTGAGCGAGGGGGAGGGACGAGAGAGCATGTAATGTGAGATCATCCTCAGTAGCTCAGGCAAGTGCAGATGTGAGAGGAGTGCAGAGCAACTTAACTCGGACACGACCGTGACAGTGTAAGTGAAGGTTAAACATAGCTTTAGAACATCTTTATCTTTGATATATTTGAAGTCCGTGAGTGTGTATATATGTGTCCTTGGATTTATTGACTGTTGTAGGAAGTGTCTAGGTACTTGTGAAATGCTAGATTTTGAATGACTGTTGTAAACAATGTTTTGTTTTCTGATATTTTGTATAGAATACTTACAATCTACAAGTGCACTGTATTTTTAATGTTATTGTCAGACAAGTTGGTCTAAAAATGATTATGCATCACAGCGTAATAGTATCTAGGTCTAGAATGCAGGACGTGTATTTATCTGCAAGAGTCTGTTTGGCATCTGGGTCATATGTAGTGCGTTAATTTATTTTTATAAAGTTCTGCCCGTGAAGTTTGGAGTGTTTCACAATTAGATATCACTGTATTACTACTTTAAAGAGAGAGTTGACAAAATCCATCCCTTCTATTGTATGGACACAAAACCAATGCAAGTCAATGGGTATCAACGGTTTTCTGTTACCAACATTCTTCAAAATATCTTTTTTGTGTTCTGCAGAAGAATGAAAGCCATACAGGTTTGAAATTACAAGAGGGTGATTAAATAATGACAGAATTTTCATTTTAGGGTGCACTGTCCCTTTAAACATGACTGGTACTTTAAGAGCATAATATGTTTGCATAATATATAACATGTGACTATTTTTTTCTACCAGGCGATGTGTTTGAGACCAGCGCGATAGACCCGGCTGAATCTCCCAGCATTAACGGCGACTCGTGTGGGGACATGGTGACCCCCACTCGGCCCCGGACCACCGAGGACCTCTTCGCTGCCATTCACAGGTACATTCCCACAGTACATTGCTGGGACCCCTTTCCCAGTCTCACCCACTTCTTTTCATCCCTTCCCTCCCCCGGCTCATAAAAGGCTGCCTTCGTAACTTTAAAGCAGCCTGTCCCATCCAATCTCAGATACATTCATCAAAGCTGAGAGTGTGGAAGGAAAGCAGCTTGTATAGAGTAGGGCTTCTGCGGTCTCTGTCTGTTAAGTGAAGAAACGCCCCATGCTGATGTATCACTCCGATGGCTGCTCATGTACAGTTTGGTTATGTTAAAAAAAAGAATGCACTCTCAATTCAGTCATGAAACACCCGTTGACGTACTGCAGTCCTTTATTCGGTATGCTAAATACTGTGTACAAGCGTTTACTTACTCTTGCACGCTTAGCCTACATATATATGTTTTAGTGCCTATATACTCACACAACCGTGTCATGCATGCAGGCTCTGTCGTAGTCACGTGTAGTGTGCAAGTTTTCCAGCACATCACATAATTTCATTCGACAGGATTCGGTTTCGCCTGCTATTGTGTTTCTATATGTGTGTGAGGCTGTGCTCTTCCTTCTGTTGTGGTCCCCTGCAATCTCACAGATATGTACTCAAAGATATTCTTCTTGAAATGGAGACCAGTTTAGATATGACAGAGCACCAGATGCTATATGTGCTCAGTAAATCCTGTGGTTCGCCTGGTGCCACTCTCAAAGCGCTGAGCTTTAGATGAATCAGATAAAAACCCAGAAACAGGCAAGATTACAACCACGGCACAAACAGGATTTCTCTCAAGATTTTACCGACTGCATGTTTGAGGACTGACAGTATTCATAGAAAGAACTGGAGAGCACACGACAATGTTTTTAAGATGTTGAAGGGATAGTTCACCCAGAATTTAAGATTCGTTCATGATTTACTCATTCTCATGTCATTCCAAACCAGTACGACTTTATTTCTTCTGCAGAACACAAAAGATATTTTTAAAGAACATTGGTAACCAAACAACATTGGCCTCCATTGACTTCCACTGTATGGTCACAAAACCACCGAGACATTTATCAAAATAATTTCTTTCGTGTTCCACAGAAAAAAGTCATGTACAAGTATTAAACGACACGAGTGTAAATAATCGATGACAGAATTTTTATTTTGGGGTATGTCTTTTAAGGCGCACCTGAACGTCTGTATAAACTATAAATTCCAGGCAAACTGTTTTCCCATACCTCTTGTTATTTTCCCTCTCTCAGTCATATCTGTCATATCTCTTCCTCCTTTCTCTCTGATCTTCTCTTGCTTCTCTGTCAATCAGCCTGGACCTGAACATGAACAACCCCCAACATACGAGGTGCGGTCTGGCAAGTAATTAGCTCCTGTCGTATACCGCTCGCAATGATGCTAGCGTGGGATTAGTTTTATAATCTCCCGGTCCATCTCAGATTTGGGATGGATTTCTGCTCCATCCCTCGGATAATCCCACACTCCCTAATCTGCAGCAGTTATGCCATGCTAATGAATTTGATTTGATCCTGGGCACACATGCTAGAAAGCATTCATTGACTCAAAGGTCTCCCTACTGGCGGGGTGAATGAACAGCCTTCTGGTTGGAAATGATGCTGGGCGCTTTGCCCAGCTTGCTTTGTTGATTAAAGTGCCATTATACATGCTTCCACAAAGTTGCAACGCTTGCAGTATTCCTCTGGTTTTGCGTTTAAGGGAGTCAATTTGAAAATAAACACACCCGCCTCTTCCCCCCACACACACATTTACTCCTGCTATTTATATCCTGTATTAGTTATTCCTGCTTTTAAAATTTTGCAGTGTTTTGGTTTGCTGAGGGCTATGTGAATTAATGGAATGGTGAATTAGAAATCAATAGGCTCATCAAGACTTAAAAAATGAATCGCAACAATTGGCTCAAAAATGTTATTCAAGTCATTCAGCTTCAGGGGAAGTTGGGTTCATTTTTAATGAAAACGTGAAGTTTTTTTTTTTTGGGACAGACTTTTCATTATGAGTTTTCTTTAAATATTAATATCAATATGTTGAACACAAAATGTTTTTGTTTGTCCTGAATAAATTGCTGCCTACTGCTTAACTAATATCTGCTTTAAAGGAATAGTTCACCTTCAAAATGAATTGTTGTTTCAAACCTGCATGGCTTTCTTTCTTCTTCAGAACACAAAAGAAGATATTTTGAAGAATGTTGGTAACAGAAAACCGTTGGTGCCCATTCACTTGCATTAGTTTTGTGTCCATACATTAGAAGTCAATGGGGACCAACGGTTTTGGGTTACCAACATTTTTCAAAATATCTTTATTGGTGTTTTGCAGAAGAAAGAATGTCACACAGGTTTAAAATGATGACAAGTTGAGTAAATGATGTCAGAATTTTCATTTTAAAGGTGAATTATTCCTTTGACTAATATTAAAACATAATTTATTGGCTGATTGGTTTTATTGAGATATCCTTTTTAAAAAAAAAACTTTAGTGACTTTTTTTAAGCCGCTATGTTTCTTTTTCCAGGTCAAAGCGGAAGGTCCTCGGACGCAAGGAATCCGAAGAGGACCACACACGAGGCTCCCTGTCACCGCCGGTCACCCCTACAGGCACGCCCCCGGGCCTGACTTCCTCTTTGACCCGTCAATCAAGTTCGATCCAGCGTAACCTCCGCAAATCAGCGACCAGCAGCGACACGTTCAAAGCTCTCCTCCTGAAGAAAGGCAGTCGTTCTGAGACCAGCTTCAGAATGTCTGCTGCCGAGATGTTGCGCAGCACTGACCCACGCTTCCAGAGGACTCGCTCTTTAGACTCCACCTTTGACCCTGCCTCTCCAACTACGCCGACACCCGACAGCCCCTGCGGTTCTCCAGGCCGCAGCAAGAGGACGGCAGATGACTGGCCACGATGCTCATCGGGGTCACCCTTCGCGACATCCCCGTCGCTGATTGGTCCAAAGTATGGCCGATCTCGTACGCCCCCCTCCGCCGCCAGCAGCAAGTACAATGCCCGCAGTCGAATCCTCAGCAGCCCAATGACTGTTATTTGCGAGAGGGATGGAGAACTTGCAGAGAGCGGAGAGTACTTAGAAGAGCCATGTCCTGTTTCTCCGGTACAGCTGCCTCTTCCCATCTATCAGGACGCGAACAGCACTTTATGTGAGCAGAGCAGCAGTTAAGACTAAACATGGTTGTCTCCAGGTGTAGCAATGGCAGAATGTCAACACAACACCAGAAATCGACCGAGGCTGGAGGCCGGGAGAGGTTGAACTCTGTGGAAGGAATGGCCAGCCGCCGTTCCAGGCGGTGTCCTCATGTTGTAGTGTGGACTAAGGCATGCTGGGATCTGAGGTAGCTCCGCCAGATCAGGCGGTCAGATCAAGCAGTATGCGTAGCTTTCCAGACAAAAACTTTCTTTTGAAGGAAAATCTGCTTTCAATGGCAATACTAGACTCCTCTTTCCAAAGCCTAGCAGTTACTTTTGTTCAGCTTGTTTTTAACTCTTTACACTTCAACAGATTTTCTTTGGTGAAGCAGTTGCCACGCATGTGAAGGAATTACTAAGTGAATAAGTGTTCTCGTAGTTCAAGTTGATGGCAAAGTGCAGAATGCGAATGGTTTCCGCATTGTTGGAATAAAGAAATCCAGGTGTGTCTTAAAGTTTACTGAGGCTGCTTTTTTAGCACCCTTATGTTTTTTTTATATGCTGGTCTTTAAAGACCAGTTCAACGTTCAACCATTGAAGAGCACACAGATTTTGTCCCGCACTGTTCATTGTTCAGTCAAGTGTCCGGATTGGAAAAGGAATCGTGTCACGAGAGACTGGAGTGACGGTTTGTTTGTGAAAAACATTTGTTTGATTTTCGGCGTGTAGGTTTGCACTGTTCATCGTCTCATTTTATGTGTGGTTCTTTTAAAAGCATTGTGTCTGTGTTGGTTATTTTTATTTACGAAAGTTCATTCTGACATAGGACTTACTTGAAGCATGACCGGTGTACTTGTAATTGTTTGGTTACCAAAGACTTGCAGTCTAACTTGCTGTTTGCCCACTAAGACTGAAAACTGAGGGCATTTATTCGACTGAGAGAGAAGATGTTCTGTTCTTTTGGCTTGTGGCGATAAAGACGAGCTTTGACGTAACCAAGGCTTAATAACTAACTCTCTCCTGTTTACCTGTCAAACGTGTTCGTTCCTTGTGCAGTTTTATAATGTTTTTTATGTATATACCTAAAGAAATGTTAAGTAACACCTGAACTTATTTTCAAAGAGTTTGTACATTTTAGACACCTTTGCTAGGAGTGGCTTCCTTTTGTAGAGTATTTATTTTAGAATAGCCAGAATGTGGTTTGATATACTGTATAGTGTGGGAGGTGAATGTGCGATTAAACAGACGGTTCATTGTGAATTCAGAATGTCTAACCTGTTCCTTCAGCACTCCGTGGATCAGAAAATAAAAGCAGGAGACAAGAGCTAAATGAACTCTGCTGCTTACCCTCTGGAGTACGTCTCTGTAATAAAACATGGTGATATTTAAAAATTGCCCATCTGTCTTGTGTCTGTCTTTGATTCACTGCCACCTGTCAGACGCCAACCCAAACCACAATCTCATTAGCGCCATCGCCATGGCACCCACAGCCGTCCATCAGCTCCAAAGGCTTTGAGAGATCACCACTAACCACTCCCTCCTCCGTCAAGCTTTAAAGCTTCTCAGACCAATATTTTCTCATATTGGCATTGATCATGTAATAGTTTTAATATCGAGCACACAAAACAGTGGTCGTGAATCCTTGTTTACATTTTGATTTTAGCAGCAGTATAAAGAAATTCACATCTTGTTTCTCAACCTAAAAGGGTAATTTTGTGCCAAGCACATAAACATGATAGTCAAGTCAAGATAAAATCTGATGACAATGCACTGCATCTGTTCTTCAGTCCTAATATGGATGCTTAGCTTACACCTGAGGTTTTATCCTTTAAAAAGTTCATTTCAAAAAAGTTTCCACATCTTTCAAATGACTACAATGAAAGTAAATAAAACAAAATTAGATTTTATTCATGTGTGAAACCCAACCAGCTTCAAAACTACAAACAGACCAATGACAGTTAAATACACTGATCCCCTAAATACATGATTCCCTTACATGTTCAGATATTTAGTGCAACATAAACGGCTCATGTGCAAATGAGGTTATACATTATTTCACTGTATATAAAAAACACCAGTCAGCACACAGAACTTCGTCATCTTGGAATTATAATGTTCTATCAGACATTTTTGTCAAATTTGAGTTATTCAAAAATTCTGTGACAATTTATTTACATTGTGTGAGTGTACATTTTGGACTTTGTATATAAAACCTTTTTGTATTCAGAAGTCAAATGGAATGCAAAAACTTTAAAGCTTCTTATCTCAAAACTGCTCAGGATGCAGACAGAACCTTAAAACTCCAAGTGAAGATTTGCCTCTTCTAGGAATTATTAGTGTAAAAATGATGTAGTCTGTATTTCAGGTCTTAAAGGTTATTAAACATTCAAGATTATTTTAACATGCTCTTCACGTTATGATTTCAGGATTAATTTTAAGTAACAAAGCATGTAATAGATATAAGAAAGGCTATATCAGTACTTTGTCAAATTCTCATATAAAACCTTTCAGGCACTTTGGGTGCATACTAGTAAACAAAAAGTATCTATACATTAATAGTTGTTAAACTATTAAACAAATTGACCTCCTTTTCACTTCAGATGCTTTAACCCAAATGCTTTTTATTCTTCATCTTTAATGAGCCACACCTCATTCCTGCGGTTGGTCAGTTTAAAGGGGCTGTCGTACCCCGCCCTGAAATATGGGGCCTCCTTGAATTTCATTCCATCTTTATTGAGGCTCTCGATCAGTTTCTGAAGTTCCTCGTGGCTGTTCTGACTGTTAGCAAAGCCTCCGTAGGTCCTGCAAAAGCATTTCCAAAGAAAAAGTCAGATCCTTTGATCCTATAGATGCCACAGCAACAGAATTATTTAAAACCCCAATTCGAAGACACAAACATACCTAACAAATGCCGTAAATTCTGTTCTGTTCTCAATAAAAACATCTGCTTCGGAAGGTTTGGGTGGGTCAGCCTGATGTTCCTCAGGAATGTAAAAGGACACAGTGAAGGTGCTCTCACAGGCAGGCCCAGCCCCAGGTTCCATCTTACAGCTCACAGGTGCAGTCATCTCCACCTTACACTCTATAATACATGAAAATGCAGAACAACGTCATGAAAAAAGTTTATATTAAAGGGATAGTTCATCCAAAATTTTAAATTCTGTCGTTTACTCGTGCGCATGTGATTTCAAACCTGTGTAAATTTATGAACACAAAGAAAGATAACTGGAAGAATGTTAGTAATTTTCAGTTCCGGGACATCATTGACTACCCCAGTAGGAAGAATTAAATGGCAATCAAAGGTGTCCGAGAACTCTTTCTTTTCCTAAATTCTTCAAAATATCATATTTTGTGTTCAACAGAACAAAAAAATATTTTTTTTTCCTGTCATATGATTTTTATTAGCATAATAGTAATTAAATATAATTTTTAGTCTGCCATAGCTGGGCATTTTTACACTGGGAGTCCAAATGCGTTATTCAGCTCATAGAAAATCTTTATTTCTAGACAACAACAAAAATTATATGTAAAAACACAAATGAAACCGTTTTACTTCAAGGCTTTCCCCAACTCAATTTATGCCAAAAATGTATTCTAGAGCTTGGCATAACTAGAAAGCTGTGTATTTGTTATAAAAACACTAAGAAAATCCCTTAGTTGTTCTAGCTTTTTAATGCTTGTTTTGTCTTTTTTTAAATTATGTTCTTAAAGGGGTCATATGGCGCGAAAACGTGTTTGTGTGTCTTTGGTGTGTTATAAGTTGCCCATGCATGTATTAGACACGTAAAATTAAAGTGTCGGAACAAAAGATGCATTCTATCTAAAAGCGAATGCTCACCCAGACCTGCCTGAAACGCCTCGTGTAACCACACCCCCACAAATCTAAGTCAGTTCGTGGTATGATTTGACTAAGACCGCCCAAATGTATACGCAAGTAAGGTGGGCGTACCTGTCATTACAATTGCTTTGGAACCTGATGTTCTAAATATGGTAAGAGGCGTTACATTTCCGTCACATGCTTGCAGTATTCGACCAATCACTACGCACTGGTTAACTGGCCAATCATAGCACACCTCGCTTTTCAGAGCGATGAGCTTTGTAAAAATGTTCAGAGTTTCAGAGAGGCGGGGCAAAGAGGAGATACAAACATGCACGTATGTGTAAAATACAGCGTTTTTTAACCTTAAACCGTGTATACACATTGCATTACATCTAAAACAAAGGATAATATTCGTTTTAGCCGTGTCATATGACCCCTTTAAGGCCCCTTGTTCGTTTGTTGAGGCCCGGCCCCCTAGTTGAGAAACTGCTCTAGAACAAACAACCTTGGTTTATAAGATTTGACCTACATTCCTGTCCAAAAACAAGACCACTTACTCTTTTCATTAGTTCCCTGGATATATTTGAAGAGTCTTCTGAACCCTATGCTGAGGGCTGGGTCCTGCTCCATGCCACTGACAGCTGTGCTAACCCACTGAGTTGTGTGGTAAGTGCGGATCTCATAATCTCCCTTACAAGAACAAAATAATAAATTATGACTTTTAATATATGAACAAACAAAAAGTGCGATTGAAAAAGTAAATATTTAAAATGCAGTCAGTCATAAAAGGTTATATGGGTGGGATTTGGGGGTCTGTTTTGACAAAATTAAACAAAATGTTCACAATATATGGATCTGGCTTTAGTGACTTACTAACCTTACTCTCTCGAGGAGTAAACTTAGGGTGCTGCAGTCCAGTTGAAAAGAAAGTTTGGCCGATTGCTTTTAGCATCTCGACTGTTTAAAACAGAGTCAAAATACAAATGAGGAGCAAATTGGACCCGATAATCGACAACTTTGATCGAACAATCCTTTTAAGCATAGGCTATACATGAAAATGTACATAAAAATGTAGATGACTTCGCAATTCACAATGGTTATATACCATATCAAATAATTAAATAGTTATTGCAGCAAATATAACTCACACACTCACCTGTTCGCTGGTTCGAGTTAAAATCAGAAAATGCGCGAGATCTCAGAAAACAATGCAGTATTTATTCTTACGTCAGAGACGTTTTATAACATTAAGATAAAGAAGATGTAGTCACAGGCGCTATGTAACAATGTAACAACCGTTAGGTTAAGTAACATTTCACGGCCACTTCCGTGTTGTCATGTTACATGACTTGGAAACGAAAGTTTTGATTGGTTGTGACGAAGATGTAAAGCAGGACACGCCCCAGTTATGTTATACTAGTCTAGTGATTCATCAAACAATGGAAAACTTGCATAAAAGCATAATATCTCTTCACAATTTATTGAATCTAAAACTGTTTTAAATATAGATATATATTTTAGGTACATTATAAAGGCATAATGTTAAATACGTTGAGTAATGTAATGTTAATTTGAAATAAAATATA
Organism: Triplophysa rosa; assembly: GCF_024868665.1. Lineage (NCBI taxonomy): Eukaryota > Metazoa > Chordata > Actinopteri > Cypriniformes > Nemacheilidae > Triplophysa > Triplophysa rosa. Next base: position 8,962,135 of record NC_079904.1, on the reverse strand, counting down.
AGAACAACAGTCAGGTTACATACAATCTTTAAAAGCCATACATTTTGCATTATAATTTAATACTATAGCACAAACTAATGGATAATTGTATACGTAATCCTGTGACGTTAGACCGAGTAGCCTAACTGTAAACATATTTCAGAGAAACATTAACAAGTAGCAGTATGAACCAGACAATGTCAGAAAGATATCATTTCTAAGTCACTATGGAATCAACCACTATTTCTGATTTATAAAATTGTATATGTCCAAGTCTCATCTGTCACCATACAGCAAAGAATCATGTATGTGCCCATCATTATATGACCAATATGCATACAAATAAAACTGTATATGCATTTCCCTCTGTGGTCTTTTACATCAAATGCATCTCCCTGTTGGTCATTTCTCTGTAGGTTACTTCATCTTCAGAGCTGTGTTTTTTCTGCGTGGCGGTTCTCTCTGGACCTGTCTGGCTCTGGCACCGAAGCCCAGAGACTGAAGGGACTCCGTGAGAAAGCGTTGAGTGGGAGACGCACACAGCATTATCAGAAGCTTGGCATCCCCTCCTATGGCAGAAGTAAAACGAAATTCAGAGAGATAGAAATGTTGGTCAGATGAGGTTTAAAGTGTAACCCTTTGTGTATATACATTTGTACGGTAAACTTGTGTTTCACAGTTACCTATGGCGTCCTGGAGCAGATGTGTTAGTTTGCTGTTGCGGTAGGGTACGTGAGGTCGTTGTTCAGCTAAAGCTCCCAGAACATCAGACAAAGCCGAGAGACTGCGATTTATACAGGAGCTCTCCCATAGAGCTGCACCTGTCACACCTGACATCCCTATACAAGAGTATAATAGCGAATGAATAGTTATTAATCATATCTGATAACTAAATATGATTATTATGTTTTATCGTATTACAACAAATCCACATTATATCCTCCAGACTCACCCACACACTCACTCCCAGCCAGGTCTACTAACTGCAGCTTGGTCTTGAGGGGAGTCTGTGCGATGCTGGGTCGGGGAGAGGGGCACGGTGAGTGACAGGGGGAGTGGTACGGTGAAGAGGCGGGGCTAGATGTGCGAGAAGAGGCGGCCCTGCGGCAACGCGGGCTCCACCATTCCTTCTGGGACACCCTTCGGACATCCTGTCTGGTACTCTGAAGCGTGCGAGCTGCAATAGATATATATCGCACAAAGTCCACAAAATAACAATCCAACCATTTTTTTCTTCACACAAGTGTTACGGTAGACCCATAAATCAGTTTTATGGTAGCTTTATGGCTGGCTTTATTAGGTCCTGGAGTGCTACTGTGAGAAAACTTTGGAGTGAGGACTAAGCTCTCCTTTCAGAATAGCGAGAAAGCGCTTTTAGTGTGTGCGTATCTGGAGATAACCAATCCAGCGGATGTAAGGGAAAATTGAGTTGGTAAAATGCCCGTTTGAGTGTGTGCGCTTTTAGATAATGCACTCAGAGCTACACTTTTAACAGCCATAACTGTGTACGTGTGGCAGACAGCTGTGTTTGAGTTCAAGTGAGCTCTGTAACTTAGAGTTTTGCGGCTTTTAGTTCATGTATGTTAGCTTTGAAGCCGTCTATAAGCTTGTGTACTCCTAAAAGTTCAACTTTTAGCAGATAAACATTACATTTGTTTCTTCATACATATCGATGACTCATGTTGCACTACACAGATTAGGACACAGATAAAGCTTATTGGCTATTATTTAAAGGGGTCATATTGCACGGCTAAAACGAATATTATCGTTTGTTTTAGATGTAATGCAATGTGTATACACGGTTTAAGGTTCAAAAACGCTGTATTTTCCACATACCGTGCATGTTTGTATCTCTGCCCCGCCTCTCTGAAACTGAACATTTTTACAAAGCTCATCGCTCTGAAAAGCGAGGTGTGCTATGATTGGCCAGTTAACCAGTGCGTAGTGATTGGTCGAATACTGCAAGCATGTGACGGAAATGTAACGCCTCTTACCATATTTAGAACATCAGGTTCCAAAGCAATTGTAATGACAGGTACGCCCACCTTACTTGGGTATACATTTGGGCGGTCTTAGTCAAATCATACCACGAACTGACGTAGATTTGTGGGGGTGTGGTTACACGAGGCGTTTCAGGCAGGTCTGGGTGAGCATTCGCTTTTAGATAGAATGCATCTTTTGTTCCGACACTTTAATTTTTGCAATTTTACGTGTCTAATACATGCATGGGCAACTTATAACACACCAAAGACACAGAAAAACACGTATTCGCCCCATATGACCCTTTAAAAAGCCTGTTCCAGGGAATTATTAAATACGCCGTCATAAGATGCATCATACCCAGTGTCAGTGCATCAGGGCTTTTGGAGGTGACGGTGAGAGTGACGATGAAATGAGATCTCGAAGAGTCTCTGTGCACCATGGTGGGACTGTGAGCTCTTAGTTTTAACACAGAGTTGATCAGCTGCATCACCTCTGCTGAACTCCGTACCAGCCTGACACACAAAAACATGGGCAGTTAAACACATGCAAACCTGTGACAGTCATGTGCACATTGAGATCATGGGCAGACTAAAACAATTTAACTCAAAGCTCAAAGTATAACAGAGAAGCAGGTTAAACAAACAGATTAATGCAAATGAACGAAAAAAGCTAGAAAGTGTCCCAATAGATTTTGTTCAAACTATATTTAGTTTTACTGTATAATGTAATGTAATGAACAGATGAAGAGTTTGGATCCAAGATGAGATAACTCCGTTTTAAAAAATATTCAAAAATCAAGTTTTATTATGTTATCATACTTTTGTTGTGTTTTATTGTGTCAGTTAGCTGTATTTTTTAATTATTATGGCTTAAATCAAAACAAACCAAACTGCAGTTTGATTGATATTCATTGGAATGCACAATAAAAAAACATGATTTTTGAAAAAATGTCCAATCTCATTATGGAACCACACTCTTCAGATAAAGAAATCATGTTAAAAAATGTATAATAATTATAACAAACATTTAAAATAATTATTTAAAATAAATGTAAAAATACAAAATAATAGAGTTATTTAAAACATAAATTGAAAAATGCTTGAGGAGAGTTTATACTGTACTTTTTACTTCAACAATTAAGCCAATAAAACTACACAGAACATAAAAAATAAAATAAATAGGGTAACACAAAAAAGTAGGTTAAATGTGATGGCACCTATAACCTGACTGCTGTCACTCACTCATATGTTAAACAGGGCACGTCACTGGTGCCTGTGCTGGTGGTGATAACCTCTCTCTTCACCCCGACTACTTCACCATCTTCATCTCTGGCCAGCAGGTCCAGAACCTCATTATTATGAACCTCCACCACTGACATCTCCACTGTATGACTGTCTGCAGGTTTCTCTGAGATCAGCCTGAAACGTGCACCAATACAGACCGACAGACAGTCTTCAAGTTAGAATATCAGATTCCAAATATGATATTGTAGTTGAGTGATTTTCTCTCTAGTGTGATAGTGAAGTGATGTGAGTTTACTTGAATAGTTCATCGGCTGCTTTTGGAATGATGCCCTGTTGAGAGTCCTTCACTGTAGCTGTGGGGCCTTCAGACTGCGAGCCGATCATCGTGTGTGTCTTTCCACTGCCCGTCTGCCCATATGCCATAATACACACATTAAACCTGAACATAAGGTCAAGACTGCAGATTAGAATATTTACAGCTGCGGAAAAAATATAAGAGACCATTCCAAAATTTCATTTAATTAGCCTTTCTAGATGTATTGTGGCCATTCCAGTCCAGTGTCTATTGAATTTCAACAAAATCAAACCTCAGGAGTGATAAAGTGATCCAACAGCAATGTGAAAGACTGACAACATGACAAGACACATGGAGTATGTGATAAAAATCGAGGTTCTCACAAAAAAAGAACTTTTCCTAAATATGTACAAATATTGTTGTATTGCTTAGAGGTGAATATGAAGTTGTTTGCTTCGCAGTATTTGAGGTCTGAAAAAATACAGAGCATCTTTTCTGTTATTTTGACCTGTTTATGCAGTGTTCATTCTCTGCAAATAAATACAAATAGAAACAATATTTTTGTTTGAAATTTGGGAGACATACTGTTATCTGTTCACGGAATTAAACAAAAATAATCAATACCTAAACACATAACTATAAATAGTAAATTCAGAAAAACTGAATGGTCTCTAAAAAAAATTCTGCGGCTGTATATACAAGCCAATCATTGAAACGAACATAACAATTTATGTGATTAATTATATGAATATTAAATTATATAAATAAGGGAATTTATTATGGTGATGACTTGATGTTGCTACTACAAAGGCCAGTCAGAATCAGGATCTACTTATTGATAACGTTTGCTTTTTTAACACACACAAAAAAAAACACTGCCAGCAGAACTTGAACCACCAACTGTTATTTTACTCAGAAAGTTGGCAAAAGGTCTGAATCAATAATGAAGGTTCACAGGAACAGAGCAAAAAGAAAAATAGCTTTAGTTACAGTATTCGAGGGCAGCCTCGAAAAGAAAACAATGAACCACAATCAAATAAACTTCTGTCCTGAGCAGATTCAATTTTTCAGAGGATGCCCGAGTTAGCAGAAAAACAGCTGCTGATTTGGTCTGTAACTCTTGCGATGCGCAAGAAAAACAGAGATGTGTTCGAGTCAGGATTAAAGTAAAAATTTTGCCTGAGAAACAAATTCGTTAACCAGATTCATCCGAAAGAGGCTGTGGATGTATTGAACAGAATGCTCACCCATCAAGCAGAGAGGTCAGAAGAGGCTTCACTTCTTCAAACACAGTCTCTTGATCATCATCTGGACCATGTACTCTGTAAATCAAATCATAATAGACATGTTACATCAGTCACCACACAAAGCACCTGTTTTAAAACAGAATGTTGAACAATCCACTTACTGTACCTCTCAAACTCAAATATTTTGTTCATTACAGGACTCGAGGTTTTGACGCAGTTTACAAGTACAGAGTCCTGCAAAACAAGCATAAACAAAGATGATGAATCTGTTATGAAGGGGGAAAGGACCCCATAAACAGAAAAAATCAATTCACTCACATCATTGACAGCTTGGATCACTGCTTCACATGATGATATGCTTAAAAATAAAAAGGATGTAGAATTTCAGTAAACAAGACCACCGCAAACATAAATGGCTATTGTATTATACACATTCAAAAGAAAGTTATGCTCTATAAAAATTGTAATCATAATAGAAACATTCAACAACATTCAACAGCATGTATTAACCACTGTTCAATCAATGTTTACATTATTTTACCCATTAGATGTGGGGGATCCTGGGCTGTGATCAATAGGTAGAATTGGACGGACCCTGCAGTGAACTCTTATATTGCCCCTCAGCTCCTACAAAGAGAAAGTTGCTCATTATTCAAACTAAACATCTAAATAAATACATTCATGAAATAAAGACTTTGAACAAATGTGTTCTATTTACAACAGAATTTTAGGTTGCAACACTTTTTATAGTCATTTAGTCACAAAATAACCTTTACAGTCAAAGTAATATTCATCATGATCGAATCAACCTCACTGCATAAGGATACACCACAAAATAATATTTTGTATTCTAATTGGAATATTTCTTAGTCCATCATAACGTCTCAACTTTATTAAATGAAAAATTGTGACCCCATGATTTTATTACTAAAAGTAAATCAAACCAGAGACTCAAGACGTACAACCAAAGTGTTGTGGAGCAGTCTCCTCCTCACTCTCTCCTCTCTGTACCTCTGCTGCTCTTCATGTAAAGTGTGTTCAAGAGCCGCTACCTGATCCTGCAGCTCTACACAAAACACATCAGCACATGAACATTAACACAACAATTCCATTAAAGAAAGGATCATGTAAACAATGAGTAATTTTTATCAACGGGATACATTTAGAAGCATTAAACAATTTGTAATCTCAGATGGGATGCAGACTTCGAGCTAAAGGGAAAGGCAAGTGCAAGGACCGTGAAAGGCCTTTTTTTAGCCAATAATCTCTTTATGGGACATTGCAGATGGACAGTTTATTAACTTTACAGTAGAAACAAGTAAAGTGCACTGTAATGCAGCAGGAGATGCACTGATGTATTCGCCACCACTTTTTTGCCAATTACATTTAAATCATCAGCATGTTGGCAATTAAAATATAAAACAAAACAGAGTACATTTTATTATTTTGCCTTGTAGGCCTCTGATGCATCCAAATATAATCATTTAAATTTGACTAGTTTTTGGTTAAACTGGCATCTAAAAATCCAAATTGGTCAATTCCAATTTCACAAAACGCATGAAATTCAACCAATGCAACATTGCATAATACTGGAGAGGGGATTGTCTTGTAGTTTCACAAATACAACTGTATAAATGACAAGGGATCATCAGGCCATGTGGGAGGCTTGTCACTATGGTGTGCAGGTGACGCACAGGCCACATGACCTTGCTGTCCCTGCTGACTCCAGCTTTTCCTGGAGGAGAGGCTGAGGGGGATCCGTGGATAATCTCTGAATACTGCACCACGTACCTACTGTCACAACATGCTTTGTTTTGTGATACAGAAAGAGGAAGATGGGACAGATGGTGAAGAATAAAGGGAACAGGATTGTGTGAGATTAAATAAAAGAGAATCTGAGTGAATGTGAGGGATTGAGACTTGAGAGGTTGAAGCAACGGAGGAGATTTGAGTTTACATTCCATGATGTCATATTACTTTCCATATGTTTTCAGTCATGTTAAAATGAAATGCATTGCTATTTAGTGTAATAGTGAATGAGACCATTAAGTGTATATACAAATAACACATAACTCTGATTTCTCACTTCAGCTCTATAGAAGACTTACTATGAATATCACTTTGGTGATCCTGGATACCATTTCTGGCTGTTCCCACACATTTCAAAAGCTGTCTGCTTTGATCCTCCAGTTCTTTGGCAAACCCCTTGGAGATTGTAAAGACATCCCTCAAGTCCTGTTTGAGCACCTGGGAAACCAGTACAGATTATCACATTCAAACTATGGTGACGGTGGCGGGACCAACAATAAAACACTACAGATGCAAGACTTGCATTAAAAAGGCTGTTTGTGCCATCACCTTAACTTCATACAGAAGTTTGGAGAGAGCCACATGTGTGGACTTCTGCACTTGTCTCTGCTGATGCTTCTGTTTCTGGACACGGATGTCCTCATTCCTTTCATATCGAAGTTTGGCCAAAGACTTTTCAAAGAAAGTTTAAGGTGAATGAGGCATATACAAAAAGAACATGCCATTAATTACCAACATAACTAGTTGTATTATATATTTTTTATGTTGGTTGGCTATAAGCTAGCTGAGATAATAAGCATGTCAGGAAATTAGGGGAAACTGGTGAGCACCTGCCGTCTGTCTGCAAGCCACTTATCTTGCAGTGAACCATCTGTTGGGTCAAACCTCCAACTGGAGGATCAACCTCCATTAGCGTAGTTAAATGCAATTCATACTAAAAATGCTATATCATGCAGTTCTTACCTCAGCGAGTCTCAGGTGAAGGAGAGCATTCTCTGTTTCCAACTCCAATATGTGGTCCTCCTTATTCTGAACAGAGAGACAATCTGACAGATTCATTTGAAATGTTTTGAAACAATTGATTGAAATATTGCTCGTGATATTGAAAATCATTTGAAATTACCTTTATACAAAATATAATTGTTGTAAAAGTAATTTCTTTCATAAAAAAACTCAATTATTATTTTATAAAAATTGAAATTGATGACTTGGAGCCAACTGTTTAAGAAGCTGCCCGATAAAATGCAAATTCCAGGCAAAAGAGACTTTAAGGATGCTAGAATATAAAATAGTTTTGAGTTCTTTTTGATGCTTTTAGTCACAACATAATTGTACAATTGTGTAAATCCATAGTTTTGATAAATTTACTTTTATACTAAAATGTGCAAAAAAAAACCCAAGTGTTTCAAAACTTTTGAATGGTAGTGTAACTTTTATAAAGTGTTGTATTTTTAAAGTTATTAAGAAGTATTAATCAATTATAGACTCACATAAACTTGACACCTGTGGCAGTGTTTGGGCATTATAGTCATCATTTGATCAGAATATTCCAACAAGTCTTTGATGCACAATATGCTGCCAGGTAGTCAGCTCACTAGATATTGAGACAGCCACCTCTTTCAAAAAATGATGGTGGTATTTTATGGTACAGGGCTGGTATCACTGTTATCACTATAACATTATTGGAAAAACCTATACCATGGCATGAATGATTATTCACTTAAAATGTACAAAAAATGTATTTAGTTGTAGCCTATCACACAAAAAGGCAAAATAAAAGACGTATAATTACATATTTTCGTTTTGTTAAAGTAGCCTATTATTGTAATAAAATATAATATAATAAACCTCATAACCACAGATAGTCCTGCAAGCATGTAGCCTATACATTGAAAGACCTGCTCTTAAAAACTCCGTTAATGCTGTAAAATTCAGTAAAACGAAACTCACCCGTAGTTTATGCTCTAAAAGGTGGACTTGATGCGCAAATATCTGGTCTCGATTAATAAACAGAGGCATTTTAAATGAGAGCAAGAACACAATGTGAAATGAAGCGTTTATTCTGCAGTAGTGGACAGTAAATGATGTATGCTAGCATATATGTGGTTCCTCGTCACATAGATGTAATCCGATTAGCTGCCTGCGCACACTAGCCTATTTGGCGTGCTTCTGATCTATATGTAAGGAATAATTGACGACGGGCCGTTCAATTATCGAAAGTTAATGCACACCCCGAGGTGGTAATGGCATAGAAAGCTTCCTGCTGTGTGTTTTAAGTCCCGTTTACCCATTCCACAGACGAATTTAACATGTTGTTTTTGTTGTTATTTTTGTGCTTCGTGTTTTATCTTTAACCCGCTGATTGTGTCATGTAGTTTGCCGTTACCTTTGATAAATGCTTTAGTTTTTCGTCTGAACAGTCCTGTACAGTGCTCTCGCCATTGTTGTTCAAATGTTCATGCTGTCCATAAATATTAATAGTTATTTCTTCAAAGACAATGGAATTTGCCAGTCACTTTGTCTGTTGTTAGATACATATTCAATGGCGGACAGTAGGCTAAACATGGCGAAGTGATGTGGAACTGTAATGCGGTCAGCAGACCTGGAACACCTTCATAGGTGTGCGTTTAACTGAAAAATAATGCACACCCGTCGAACGTTCGTCAGCCAATCAGAATGAAGCATTCAACAGCCCCGTGGTATAATTATCAATAATATCCTTTCAGCATTACTTCTCTTGCTGGAAAAAAATTAATGGTTTTAATGGAAACTATGGTCTCTGGTGTGGGTCTCCACTCTCTAGTAATGTGTTGAATTCAGTTTATGGGATGTTATCTGGCTAATAAAACACATTATAAACTAGAATACGACCTCAAAACAAGCAGTTATACTGGGTTTTGAAATGGTATCCATATAATTGTGTATCCTTTTTGGCAGTGTTCAGTCTATGTGTTAAACCATTTCGTTCAAATGTAAGTTTTATGCCTGTAATTTGACTTATCTGTAAAACAACATGATTTCACTAATACTTCAGCAACACTTTGAGATCTCAGCATGCAAATAACGACGGAACGATTGTAAATAATGTAAAGTAAGATTTGGCGCCCCCGACTGATTTGAATTGTTTATGACGCTGTATATATTTGCCCTTACACATAGAACTTTATTACAATTTTTATTAAGCAGGAAAACAGTACGGGGTATATATGTAAACAGTTCTTCCCCTGAGGTATAAATCAACAGTGTGAAAGTATTAAAGGGCTGTCTATTGGAAGCACAGATTACAAGATGATTAAGTTTTTTGGCACATTCACTAAGGCAGTTCTGTTAAACAGCATGGACAGGGTCAAATCTAATGTATAAATACTGGGTCCAATTTACATTCTGTGGGGAACCACATTCACTTCATTGAACATACTGGTGGATTAATACAGAGAGAACATAAACACAACAAATTCTAATCATACTGCATATGCAAAACATAGACTTGCACAGTTCCCAATAAAAGCTCTACAGTGTGATTAGTTCAGCAGCCATAGACGAATAACACGAGGAATGTCTTAAAAGCTGATAGGTTATGTGAAACATAAATTATTAAAACTGAAGTGTTCAGACTATGCACAATAGATTTACTTATTTATGAGAGAGTAAAGACTATTTCAAGGTAAATTTGACCTAAAAAGTCCAGCTCTGAGACAAAATAAGACGTAACCAGACTTGGTTATTTAGACTTATGATTATGATTATAGTTTTCCCATTTATTTACAGTGTACAAGTAAATGATTGCTGTAGTGTTATGATAACATGTTTGACTGGTATTGTACCAGTACACTGCCTTTACTCTCTTTCTACACACATGGCTATCCCCATTCCACCACCTATACACAATGACGCAACCCCTTTCTTCCCCCCGGTCCTCTGAAGTGAATGGAGCAGAGTCACCAACACTCTACAACCAGACATACCAAGAGGATGTCCAAGAGAAATAGCTCCTCCACACACATTAACCTGTAGAGAAGGAGAGAGACGTATGTTATGGGTTAAATTATGCTGCACTCACATGGAAATGTGTATTTGCTATACCTGATCACTTCTGCAAACATAAAAGTTGATAGATAAAGATAACAAATAAAGATAGCAAATAATCCAAATTAAATCTACATTTAGCTCCCCTGGTAATTCAGTGACTAGAATGACAGAAGAAAAGTAAATAAAGAGTAAGCATGGGCCAAATACCGGTTCCAAGGCATACCGCGGTTTGGGAAAGTCACGGTTTTAAAACCACTAAAAGTGGCCCATGCCTAAGAGTGACTGTTCATGATATTACCTTCTGTTTACTGTTTTACTGAAATCATTGGGTAACTTCAGTTTGTGTCAATATAGAGTTGTGTAAAGGTGTATGGAGCAAAGTATGTATAAAGTTAAGGAATCAACAAACAGACCTTTTCACGGTTTAGGCCAAGCTCCTGTACCACTGCAATGGACTGAGCAGCAAAAGCTTCATTTATCTCATACAGATCGACCTCATCCAGCTTCCATCCTGCTTTCTCAGCCTGGTTAGATGTACGAGTGGAGACAAGAATGCTAGTTTGAGACAAAGTAGCCTAATTAAATTGGTAAGAAATACGGCAGAAAACGTTTTAATTTGTACTTTTGTAATTCTGTTATATTCAATTAATTCTCTAATTATCTAAACAATCTTCTTTAGCAAGAATCATCAATAAAAAATAATTATCTTATATTCTCTGGCTGCATGTAAGTGTAGCATCTATTTCAAGATCTCTGAGGCTCTGACCTAACAGACACTCACAGCTTTCCTGATAGCAGGAATGGGCCCTGTGCCCATGACTGAAGGGTCAAGGCCAGCCTGAGCCCAGGATATGATCCGTGCCATTGGTTTTAGGCCCCGCTTCTTAGCCTCTGATTGGCTCATGAGAACAGCAGCTGCGGCTCCATCATTTACCCCTATTAAACAAAGCCAATGAAATTATGGGAACAAACAGTACTTCTATAAACCGAGAAAACATAACTGCTATTAACACTGTTTCAGTTACTATTAAAAAGGAAAAAGCTTGAAGCAATGTAACTGTGTAAGGTGTATATATGTACCTGATGCATTGCCAGGTGTTACCGTACCAGAACCGTCCTTTATAAAATAGGGCTTTAGTTTAGACATAGCATCAATATTACTACCAAGCCGAGGAAACTCATCGACTTTCACTTCAACTGGACCTGAAACAATACAAGATTTTACTTTGAACATCATATGATGAAAAAGATCACTGGGGTTTCTATCAAATGAGGTATTTATACAGATATTCCACCACTAGAAAAAAAACATGAGCACAAAAAGACCTCTTGCCTTTCCTAGAGGGAACCATGACAGGCACTATCTCCCGGTCAAAATATCCGGCCTTCTGTGCAGCTTCAGTTCTGTTCTGTGAAGTCACAGCAAACTGGTCCTGCGCTTCACGGGTCACACCCCACTGCTTGGCCACATTTTCAGCTAACATGCAAAAGACCAAACACAACTTAAACAATTACAATGTTTTTAGAGGGGAGAATAAAGGTTGGCAAACTGAACCTGCTATAAAAGATTACCTGTGATGCCCATGTGGTAGTTGTGAAAAGCATCTGTGAGTCCATCAGTCAATATAGAATCCAGCAAAGCAGCATCTCCCATCTTCACCCCTGACCTCATATTCAGTATGTGAGGAGCCTGTAGGGCAAAGTGCTGCCTGTTTATTTCTCAGTTGGGATGCTTATAGTTCATGTATATTTTACCAATAAAAGTGCATTCATTAACAATTTTGTATTAGGAAATATAAGTACAGTATGTTTGGAATGTGGCATCCAAGAAGAACGCCACTTTAAGAACAGATAAAATGCATAAATTAGGTGATCATTTTAGTCTGCAAACTTCTTTCACTGTGAATAATTGTACACCTGCAAACAAACAATATACTTTTTATCTTCCACAATCTTTATTCACAAGGAAAGCACATGCAAAGCAAATGCTACAATTGCAATTAGTCATCTTCATGTATCAGGCAATACAACTTCTTAATGGTTAGAAATCCATTCAAGACTTTGAAGGAATGCTTCATTAGCATCATGCACTGCTTTAAGAAGTCTTTACAAGGACTTACCCGACTCATGCTCTCCATGCCTCCTGCTACTACTATACTGGATTCTCCTGTCATGATGGACTGAGTCCCAAGACAGACAGATTTTAGGCCAGATCCACACACCATCTGACAGCTCCACGCTGGCACAGAGTATGGAATACCAGCTGCAACACTTGCCTGCCGGGCAGGGTTCTGCCCATGACCTCAAAAGAGTAAAACCAGGAGAAGTTAACACACTGTAATGCCATGACATGATAAGTTGTGGATTGCCATTAGTGAATACTAAAACAGCGTTATTCCTTTATCTGTACCTGCAGTGAGAACATGTCCCATGATGACCTCTGAGACCTCCTCTGGTTTTAAATTAGCCCTCTTCAACACGTCTTTAATGACTACTGTCCCGAGTTCATGGAGGGGTACACTACTAAGGGCTCCATTGAATGACCCTTTGAATAAAAATGGAAACATAGCTACTTATGCCTGTTTTACGATATATTATTTTCATATAAAATATTTGTATTTACAAAATAAACATTATGATTAAATTATATAATGATAATTATATAAACAAATTTTAACAATTTAGAGGAAAATAGCAACAACAAAAAAACGAGCATTTAGTCAGTCATGTGGTAAATAAACTGTGAGAGGATTACATAAGTATTTTAATACTGTATTTATGTTTAAAATACACAATATCATAATTCATAAAATCTTAATAAATTGTCAATAACTCTGTGAGACGAAAAAACATTTTGTCTTTGTTAATAAATAATTTTTGCCTGTTGCAAAAATAAGTAATACAATTTCTCCTGCTCATGGCGCTACAATAAATGAACCAATCAGAGGAAGAGAACGCTGGGGAGAACGGTAAGCAGCCAATCAGAACAGTTCTACCGCCCCGCCGCGTCACAGTGACGCTACAATTCGTTGTCGTGTAACAAGCGTCCAGTATTAGTTAAAGAAAATACAAAAATACACCTGTTTAGACGACATAATAAAATTTCAGTTTTGCAGATGTACCCGATTTTGTCGGCTCAATCACGCAAGTATTTAAGTTACTTTATAAGGAGAGTAACGTAATAACGTTGTCTAATTTGTCAAGTAGTTGTAGGACAAGACAAGATACTGCAACCGGAATAAGGTGATCAGCATTGTGTAAAAACAAAGATCTGACACATGAGATTAACTTTACCTATAGGAGTTCTTGCGGCAGAAACGACAACAATCGCGTCGGTGTTCATCTTTGCTGCTGTATAACAGGTTCCTTGTTACGTCCAGTGGGCTGGCTGTATATATGTTGCTTGACCGGTGGAGCCTCTTCCCTCACCAATAGGGGCTTGGCTGCAGCCGATGGGGCGAGTGGAGCTCCACTCAAAAGCAGAAAACGTCACCTCCACTCGAAGCCCGAGCGGATATACGTCTCCTAATTCTGACCTCAACCCGGAAGTAATTTATGTCATTAATGTCAATAAACACTTCTAATGTTTTAATGCTACAAAATGATTGTTTAAATGTTATTAAATACCTTTAATGTTACTAAATCCAGACATTGCTTCCAGGTTTGTATTTAGAAAGTAAACATTATAATAGTTAGCAGTGAACAATAAATGAAACATCAAATAAATAATTTTTTATAAAAATGAAAAATGTGAACACAAATAATTTAGGAATTTTATATTTAAAGCAAAATAACATACAAAACAACCACAATAAAATATTGAATAATTTCCACAAATTAAGTTTGAATTGTTTTGAGTAAAAACAAACTGTATTTACAAAACACATCAACTACAAGTAACAGTAAATAACGATTAACGAACGTTCTTCTCCTTCTTTCCTTCTAATGGCGGCTACAATAAATGAACCAATCAGAGGAAGAGAACGCTGGGGAGAACGGTAAGCAGCCAATCAGAACAGTTCTACCGCCCCGCCAACATGTTTAGGTGTATATCGCCACCTACGGTACCGGGGTGTGTAACATCAGGGTTTTCAGTACTTCGGTGGATTATATAAAAAAATTCGGATTTTCTAAACCTGTATTTTAAAGAAATTCATGCAACGTCAGCTAACATTGGCGAGACATCAATATTGATCGTCAAAAATATATAAATCCATCGTGCTTATTCATCCTTTTTGCGTAATTTCACGGAAGCCATATGCAGTGTGCTTGCATTGCACGTTAAGACAGCGTCAGTCTGCAAGTAGTGTAGGGATGCTGAGATAAAATTACCCGAGTTAAAGTTCGAACTTCGGAGAGCTCAGCGACGTCATTTTCCCCTTCTTTATTATTGAGTGGAGGTGACGTATTTCCTGTTCGAATGTACGTTAGCATGAAAGCATCATGACAGAGATCTTTCGCTGTCACGTTTAGTTTTATTTTAGTGTAGCGCCGTCTAATGGCGTGGATGGTTAACAAACAGGCCCACTTCTCATCAAACACAACACATTTTTCACGTCAGTTTATATACTGAATAAACGCATTTTAATACTAGGTACTGAAAATTCAGGCATTAAAATATTATTCCACAAATCAATACTTATATAATGGTCATTATAATCATTGACAGGCATTAATTAAAAGGAGTATCAAAAGAAAGCTTGAGTCATATTAAAACTCTTTATTGATATTTGGTCAGTACATGAAAAGGATTGAATTTAACTGAATTTAACAAGATACATCTCAAAAACTACACAAAATTCAAACAAATGTTTTCTCGTCATGTAGAGGAACAAAAAAGGTCAACATCAGGAAACTAAGGACTCTCTGAACTCGCAGCTTCAAGACTTAATGGAGCATTATGGTACATCACACATTGCTAAAGGATTTCTGGTTCCAGCGAATGAGCAAATGAACAGTTCAGAACCAGGTTTATATTATTTCAACAGAGGAAAATGGTTTAAAAATCATTCTTAAAAAATCAGATATACAAACTAAATGTTGCTCATTTTACAAACGTAATCAGTGTTGAGCATGTTGCAGATGCACTGAAATGGGTTATGATGGGTGGTCAGGTAGAAAAAAAACACATTTCTCAAACAAGAACTAACTGGCCTGAAGTGTGAGACTTTCTTGTTTGTCACAAGTAACTTAAAAAATGACACGCTGAACTTATAAGAATGTTACAAAACAGACCCTGTGGATGCACTGGAGGTTTTGGTGGCTGCACTTGAGTCCAGGCCATTCTGAGTGCTGTGCCGCATACCCGCAGTCCTGCTGCCTTTGGAGACAGTGGTGGCCTCATGGGAGTCGGCATTGGAGTCTGTATCATTAGAGTGCTGGGTCACTGACGTCTCACTGCCTGTAGGTGAGTCCACGCTCTCATAGCCGGCGCTTAGCTGAGTCACATACCCGTCTCCACCCCTCTGGCTTACCGCATCTTCTGAGTGGTTGGAGAGTTTTGACATACCACCATGGGTGGGGCTGGACACAGAGGGTGATGGTGGGTAATCTTCATCTGCACTGCTTGCTTCCCTGTACAGACTGGACCCGGACGCACCCCTCTGAGACGAGTTCCCATTGGAGGGTCCGTTGGACACTCTTCCGCAGTCTTTCCCCACAGCTGAGGTGTTTGCTGCTTCGCTTAGAATAGAAGGATCAGAGGCAGCTGAAGGTGAAGTTCTGCTTAGACCAGCTCCACTAGAAGTTCCTTGGACCTGGGACATCTGAGACATCTGGTGTTTGGTCTCCTTCAGCTGCTGCTGAAGAACCAGGATGGTGCTCTGCATGCCTTCCACCTCCTCATCCAGCTGAATAATAAAGTCATTCAGTTCTAGACCATGCAAACGCACATGTAAAAAAAGAGAAGACAGAGTGAGTTTTCTAAACATCAACAAGAACGTGGCAGAGTAGATGGTGTTGTGTGAAGTGAGTGATGCACCAGGAAGCCTTAAGCTCACCATCTTGGCTGCTCTTGAGTTCTTGACTGTATTTCTTCTGCAAGGCGAGCTCAGCCTCCAGCTGGGCGATGCGCCCCTGAGACAGTTGTCTGCCCAACTCCTGATTCTCCTGGATCAGCATGCGACATTTCGCCATCAGCTTCTTACCAGTCTGGCTGCAAGGGAAACAAGTCTAACATCACATCGTGAACATGGCCACAAGGTCAACACATGTGGCCAACGCATTAACAAACTTGTGGTAAGATTAGCCAGCAAGAAATAATGTCAAAAATAACTCTCCAATGGCGACATTGGTACGTTTTTGTTGAGAAATGACAATTCAAGAAACTTGAGTGACAGTTCCAACAATTCTAGGAAGAAATGGGTGAACAGTTTTCAGACTACAAGTTAAAAGTAGGTGCATTACATCTTGAACACATTTGAAAAAATCATCAGAGAACCAAAATAACCAAATAATTCAAGATTCAAAAGCAGAGATGTAATGAAAACCACTGTTACCAAACTCTCATACCTACCTTTTCAAAAATTCTTAACCAAAACCAAAAAATTAATCACAGGTTAGACAAAAATAGCATCAACTGAGGCTTTCTATATTATATCGACTCATAAACAATTTACAGTAGAAAAAATATTTTGTCTTTGGGAGTATTTCCACAGTGGCTAATGCAATTGTCTGTATAATCAGTAAGATAAAACTCAGAATGGGGCTATATGTAATTCATTTGAGGTATTTCAAGAAATTCAATCTGTGTTACAACCTACTGTTAAATCTGTACTATAGTGCATATTATAATGCGCAAACGGAGAGAACATGAAACACTGTAAACTATACTGATATTCAGCACAACCTTGAATTTAATGGTCACCCTGCCAAATATAACAAAACTACGAACATTACGCTCCTAAAATCACTTGGCAAAGATTCTGAGCAAGACCCCAATTTAATATTGAAAATCCTGAGGTCAAACGTGGACTATTTTCTAAAATAAACATGCTGCCATTTCAAACCTCTCTGGATTACGGAGTCATTTCTGAGCAGACCACTTTAAACAGACCAGATGTCGATAGCTTTGGTAACAAATAAAATGGCCTAAACCAAGAACTGTCCTCAGTTTTAAAATATAACAATTGGTTAACATTTAATACCTCTTTTGAGCTGCAAAGGAACTAAATGTGTCTCGAGAAAAACGAACAGAAAATAATCCATACTTGTGACTGAAAATTAAAAGTGGATAAATTACCGGAGATGAAGTACAAAATCATCATACACAGACATTTGAACAGCTTGAATAGTTTCCTGACACACACTGCACATTGGCATTCACATTGAAAAGAACATTCAGATTTGCATCTGCAGCAGCGGAACAGCCAATCAGAAAGAGTTGTCACTTTGACCACACTGCTGTAAATGCAAGGTGCATTTCCAGAGCAAAAACAAAGTATATTACGAACACAAAAAAGAAAGTTAGACACTGTACCGTAAGTCGCACCTGTGAGATGAACATATACCAAAGTCTTTGCAGATCAGAAAGTCTCATTCCTCCCCCAAAGTCTTACATCATACCAAAGGCCCCCAAAGTCTTATGATTGTGATTAACTCCTCCCCATTTCATTGCATCACTCTACAGTCTCGCCTCCCTGCGTTACATTCTAGATTCTTAACCAGTCTCATGAGTTTAAATGGGGGCATATTCCTCAGCAACACGTTTAGTATGGCCGTGTCATGTTTTAAATGTTCAATAAGTAAGCATTAAACTACAGTTCAATCAGCTCCAGAGCAAACGCTGCGCTCAAGTCTCTCACAGGAAACTTTCTAATATGGGCTTTCAGAAGGGGGCGTTTCCACGGTGACCACCTCTTCAGGAACAGTCCCGATTCCTTCAGGCTTCTGTACCATGAGGGGCGTGAGAGAGCTGAAACAAAAGTGTCACCTGACCAAAACTGTTGCGCTTTGTTCTGACTTTACATTACGGTATGTATGACAATACAAAAGAAAAATGTCTTTCGAGTTTTGGCTTTAAAGTCTGCATCTCGTTGCGAGCAAAACATTTCAGTCTTCCCCCACCGTTATCTGCACTCCTGCAGAGGAGAAGGTGGGGGGTGAATCAGGAAAGTCTTGACTTTTTGTTTGGAGGGGGGAGTTATTTTAGTTTACCTATCAGGTGTAAATTTCCAGGCACTCAGTTCATTTTGGGCTTGCTCCAGTTTGTCTTTAGTCTGTTCCAGTTCAGCCTTCATTTTGTGGAAAAATAAGTTGATAGCGGGGTCTACCATGGACGATCTCAGTTGAGCCGCATTCGGTTGCTGGACTTGCTTCAGGTACTGGATTTGGGTCTGCCGGATAAGAAAAACAATTAGAATCCAAGCGTTTGAACCGTCAGTCAATGAAGGCATATGATGCCCCGTCTGTATAAAATGTCCAAACTCGCTTTGAAGCGGGAATATTATTAAGCAGCGCTTTGATAATACAACAGTTGGTTAACAAAGTACTTAAATTAATATTGCCGTTTCATTTCTAAAATATGTAGCCTGAAATAACACTGAACGCAGGAGTCTAAATGTTGACAAATTTTAGATTTAGTTTATCATTGACTCAAATGTGGCGAAGTTGTTCGATCTTCTGGACCTGCAACAACTTTAAAATTGGCAAAACGTTTGCATTGCTGTGGTCATTCTCTATTCTGCACGGTCTGTCAATGCATTTGACACATTTTTCTCCACAAACTTGTTCCTTTGTTGAATGGAAAGTCTGAGATAAAAACAGTGGCAATATTGTAATTTCTACATCTATTATAATAACAATACCGGGGATCAATTTGCATGACCAACATGTGGCAATGCATTTGACTGGAAGGCTATTATTGTCACTTTTTGGTAGTGAAAATAAATATTCATTGCTGGCTAACAGACAAGTTTAGCTTCCATCTGATATGCATCCATAGATAACTGACCACCAAGCAATACTAAAAACATAAATTTACACTTACTGTGCACTCTTGCATTTCCTGCTCCTTTGTAGCAAGCCTCATAACCAGAATGTTCTCTCTGCGAGCAGACTCCTGCTGTTGCTGCTTCAGCTTCTCCTCAGACTCCTTTAAGCCCGTCACATCATTGGCTGCAGGCATTTGAACATGAAACAGATGCATTATTTAAAAACATCAAGTTTTCTTAGCCCAACATCTGAACATTCACCATCCATGCATATTAATTATTCAGAACATTAGGGATATGCAAACTTACAGTTTAAATCAGCATATTTCGACTCGATCATCTGGACGTAAGCCTCATGCTGCTTCCACCTAAATCCAGAAAAATATATAAATACATAAAGTCAGCTTCACTGCTCATATTCTTATATTCTTGTCACGTAACAGGAGTCTTTTACACACCGAGAACACAGTTCCTCTCGAGTCAAGGTCTTCATGTCGGATTCATTGAGGCGAACCTGTAAACACATAAAATGGAAATAAAGATTTATGAGGCTACTTACTGAGGTGAGAGAGATTTTTATCAAACTTTAAGGCTGTGAAAACGAGCTCACCTTCTTCGGGAGAGGTTCTTCATTGGTCATTCTGATCTCTGCAAGAGACAGAAAATTGAACGTTAGAACACTCAGAAAAAGCATTTCATGTAATAATGCAGTAAATATCTAGAGAGCTGCATGGATTTCTCACGCCTACACATTGCAAATATAGGCCAGCGGTCCAATAATTATGTAATTTTGCATACATTTCACTGGAATTATCGGTCTCTTTCAATCGCAGTCTTCGTAGTTGTAAATTTTGAAGAATGAATAATCAAACATTGTGATGAAAAGAAAGACTAAGTACTTCTGTGGGGAAATTAAACTGCTCCTCTAATCGGGAAATACACTAGCCTATTGCTCATGCATTAGATGCATCTACGATTTGATACTGTTATAAATGCAAATCCTTCATTTGAATGCAATAGCAACATACACGTGGCGTGCAAAAAAAAAAATTTGGATTATTACAGTATGATCAAATGCACCGAGCTGAAATTACAGAAAACAAGCCCGCCTGCTTTGAGTTGACATGCTAAACGCTGTGCGCTACAAACAAACGCGCGAATCTAATACACTCATAACTTAAGGTGCTCATCCGTGTCGGGGAAAAATATTAAGCTTACATATAATATATTTCAGATTCTCCTTAAAGATTAAATCAATGAATTATATCAGGAACAACTGGTGGAATGAAAAATGTGCCGGCGCGTTGTTGGAGCTGTTATCGCTGTCACAAAATGGCGGAGAAGGAAGGGGCTCTCCCTCTCCGAGAAGCAGCACTTTATCCGAAGTAACCAAATAGCCCCCCTATACTTACCAGTCCCGTTTCACTTTGAACAGAATGACGAGGGGTTCTCTCAGTTTATTCTTGCGCGGTTAAGTTGACTTATATATTTCTCGGCAGTTGGAGAAAAGCTGCGTTTTTTATTTAGACGTGGGGGAGTCCGTCCACCATACCCAGCGTGTGCGATGTTCCGCCGCACCGCATCAGTTAAGGGGGAGGAGCACATCACCACCAACATGTACCCATATGTGCTTTCATTTTACCTTCATGTCATATAAATGTCATTTTATATGACGAGACACCGTGCATCGCATTTTTTAGTCGTGCGTATGTATATTTAAAGCTTCGTTCGTCAACGTGTAGTTCTTAACCAATCAGCTGCTTTGCTCTTACAGTGAAACTGTTATGTGAAATACAACTAAATTCACAATCTTTTTAAAAGAATAACTACCATTGTGCTTCTAAAACGAAACGATTCAGTGGTAAGCAACTCTCACTGTCAAGGCCTACTAGCGCCTGGCTGAATTACACCAATTGACATTATCAACTAGGTGTGCACGGATTCTGTTACCTACTCAGTATGTCCATAAATGTTGTTCCTTTGAAATATCTGAACTAAAATATTTTTGTATTCATCTTTTTTATATGTATATACAAAACAAACTTTACATCTTAGTTCACAACCAATAAAAAAGATTAATTTGTCGCCCCGGACCCCTATTTTGAAATAGTGGTACGCTCTAGTCCAAATTGAAGTTGAAATTTCAAGGGCAGGCAGTGGAACAGGCGTAGATTGTCGTTTGAGTACGTGTGTGGCGGTATATGACGAGTTACAGCATGCTGTGCAGAGTCGGATATGTTCGCAGGTAAAGTTACCTGAAGTTTATGAAACAAAACTCGCACATAATATACAGCTAACTAAATATTTAGGATGGGTTGTTTAAAAAGCAATGGCGATATGGATTTGTCTTTGGTAGAGGAACGAAGCTTTTAGTTTGGCATTATCTACGCATTTGTGTTACAGATTGCGATTTCACCGCGGTTCATTTTCAGTGATTTGTCGAGTTCGTTGAATACTGTGTATTCATGTCGTTGAGTTAACAATACAAACATGCCGTGTCCTTATTATACAATGTGTAGGGTCAACTTTTCATATTTCGTTGTAACTTTTGGTGTTTGAAACAAACGCTTATAACAAACGTACACTGGCTGGCACACTCTGTTTTGTTCTGGCTATTTTATCTGTTCTGGTCACCTGACTGCTACCACGTAACAACAATCCTGTGTGAACTCACTAACGTACTGGATTTCTTAATACAATAGCTGTATCCTGCCAAACTGTTGCATATACATTACCACGTCTTTTAGAAATGAATACAAAGGTTGTGTTTTTCTGTTTCTTACACACCCACTTTGCAAAAATATTTCTAGAAAGTGAGAAACTTATCTTTTTGATGTCCATTCTAGGTGCGCTGCCACCTTGAACCCCATCTTAGGTGCTGTGGCCTCCAGACAGAAGCACACACTCCCTGACCTCCCATATGACTATGGTGCACTTGAGCCTCACATCTGTGCTGAGATTATGCAGCTGCACCACAGCAAACATCACGCAACGTACGTCAACAACCTCAACATCACTAAGGATAAATATCAGGAGGCACTCGTCAAGGGTGTGTATGGGAGTCTTTGCTCCAACCAGAATTTGCAAAACCATTCTGGGAAGCTCCTACACAGCATATAAGAAATCTTCTAAATACGTTTTTCTTGATGTGTTTCAGGTGACGTTACAACCCAAGTGTCCCTTCAGCCTGCATTGAAATTTAACGGTGGCGGTCATATTAATCACGCCATATTCTGGACAAATCTTTCACCAAATGGTGGAGGAGAACCACAGGGTAATATAAGTAAATCTGAGATGTCAAAAATTGCAAAAATTTTGTAAATATATATTATTATACGTTTTTTTTTTTTACATTTTGCAGGTGACCTGCTGGAGGCTATTAAGCGTGACTTGGGCTCATTTCAGAAGATGAAGGAGAAGATGTCTGCTGCCACGGTGGCTGTTCAGGGCTCAGGCTGGGGTTGGCTGGGTTTTGATAAAGACAGCGGAAGGCTGAGGATCGCTGCTTGTGCTAACCAAGATCCTTTGCAGGGCACTACAGGTAAATGTTGCTTCATGAGTGAACAAATAGATATGTTATGGAACCAGGTTTACGCTGTAACTAGTGATTTTTCATAAACTCAAGGCCCACAATATAACTTATGTAGCAGTTGTTCTGTTTTGATCAAAGCATTATTCTTTACTCTGTTTCCCTTTTAAATTTGAGGTCTCATCCCACTGCTTGGGATAGATGTCTGGGAGCATGCATACTATCTCCAGTACAAGAACGTTAGACCGGACTATGTTAAGGCCATCTGGAATGTTGTGAACTGGGAGAATGTCAGTGAGCGTTTTCAAGCTGCCAAGAAATAATTTACACCACACCTGAAAAATCTAAAATAACAGAGTGTCCATTTATACAGTCAAAGCGCACAAATCTGACCATAATTCAACTACCAAACTAAACTAAATTCTGTAAAATTACAGAATTGTTATGGCTTAACAAGATCCTTTACTGTACAGAGTAAATAGTAGCTTGAGTTGTCATTAATGAAAGAAAATATGTATGTTTTCAGTACATTTAAATTAAAAGGTTGTTTGAAATTGACATCTTGTTTGTGGTTACTTAATTTTTTTATTTAAACCTGTGGACGTGTATTATTTAAAAGAGAAGTAAATAACACCATTTAAAGACAACGTATGTATTTTCGCCGCTAGAGGTCGCAAATTCAAAACGGGCGTAACTTGACGTTGTGAGAGAAAGTTGAATAAAATAGATAAGAGGTCTTCAACCGGGGGTCCGCGGTGGAACTGCAAGGGGTCCGCTAATTACTGTTTACTCACAGGCAACTTTTTGTTCAAAATGTAAAGCATGGGTACAGAAATATTACAACCAATGTTCTCTTTAAGCTGCGCGGCCGCGCGGACTCATTGAACCTCCCGCGCATTGCAATTTTAACCTGCGTGCGTGCAGACAAAAACATCCATTCAGGCAGCGGAAGCAAGCAATGAAAGAAACGTTACATCTGCATCATAAAAACCGGCAGGGTTAGAATCAGTGCATTCTCTGCCTCCCTTCCGATAAGTTCAGAGTATGCATGCATTGTAAACTGACAGAACTATCGTACGTTACGTGTTTAAAATCAATGAAACGCGCCCCGTGTAGTACTGATGGTGCGCGTCAAAGAAGTTGCTCCGAAAATAACGCGTTATTGTTGCTGATATAATGCTCTGCGGAAAAAAACTCGTGTTCATTTTCGTGTAACAGTTCTGCAACACACCGAGAAGCGGAAGGGGAAAAAAAACAATGACGCGTAATAAAACTGCCTGATTTTTACAACAGAATGATTAAAATCTGCACTAATTTCTTTCGCATCCAGAGACAACCCCTACCTCCACTAGAATAGTCTTTGTGCCATTAACCAGGGTCAGTCATCTCATTGAAGCCTTAATAAAAACTAAGGTTCAAATAAATGTTTAATTGTCCATCTCACAGTAAAATGAAAATGTTTGATGCTGCAAATCCCTTAAAATAATCAAGCAATCTATATTAAAAACAAAAATGATATACAGAAAAGTATTTAGCCTATGTGCAACAATAATATAATAGTGCTAATGTAATGTCTTAACATAATATTGCTGTGACAATAGGGTTGTTTCTATTTAAATAGCTCGGTTTACACATTTAAGGGCTTTGCACATACAGTCCGAAATTTTCGTATGCGTTTTTTCGTATTTGCCTCTCGTTTGTACGGTGTCTCTGAATTGCTAAAAAAGGCCACTCAAAATGCTTGACGGATGCGAAAAACGCAGAAAATCGAACCCGGTCCGAATTTTTTTATGACGGACGAAAATATCGGAGGCAGTGTGTAAATGTGATTGACACAACGTGAGGTCGTATTTATTTTTTAACGTGCGGAAATTTCGGACCCCAAATTTCGGAGTTAATGTGCAATGGGCTTTAGTATAAGGGGTCCCTGCTCCATGCATCTCTCATCTAAGGGGCCCTTGCCCCGAAAAACGTTGAAGACCCCTGAAATAGATCATTTCTCTGGATTTAAACATTGTTAAAAACATTTGGGATAATATAAGTACAAAAGTGAGCAAATACATTGTGACAGTTTTCTTTTTTGATGTTTTAATGCAAAAAGCTTTCATATAAATTTAACCAGCTTTTATTTTTTCAGAGGATGTCTACCAGTTCTGAACGAAATATGCAATTTTAATAGTATTTCGTAAAAACGTGGAGCCGAGTTATAACTTGTGTATTCAGATGTTGGCGCATTAGGAGTATGCAAGATTAGCCTAGTGTGCTTATAGCATTTCCTCGTGGCAACAGCAGAGGGCTCCAAATAACAGCTTATTTAAATTGTAAGAAGACGTTCGCTACAAACTTGATAATGCGTTATACATTAATGAAACGACCTCCCATTATTCTTTTCCACCAAGTAAAGTAACACGTGACTGAAATGTTTCCTGTCTGCTATTTCCTCTTGTGATAAGTGTCTCTGACACATTGAGTTACGTGATTTGCATTTATCAACCTTTTGCTCTGATTAATATTTATTAATTTGAGAATAATGCTTTGATGTGTGCCAGAGTGAATTACCTTATCTGTGTAGTCAAAACGTACTGATAAGAAACCTTCAAATCTATCTGGCTTTAGTGAACAGCTTACACAGTTTTTCCATGTCCTTGCATACCAATAGTCTGTCCTTTGTTTTCATATTCCAATCACAGACAAAATTATTTATATACAACCAGAGAGAAGTGTACGATACAGGAATTCACAAGGTATCCAAAGCACATGCACAAGCAATTTGAAGAGGCTGCGGCCAAGTGAAACTTTTTTCTTTTATGGGTTCGTCTCTTCAGATCAAATTGTTCTGGCAGGTTATGGCCACTGCTGATGCTTTTCTTTTAATCTCATAATACAGGAGAATGATTTTATAACTCATTTCCTGAAAAATGAAGAGGTAAGGTTTAATTATATTTTTCTTCTGATATTGCATTAGCAGTAGATGGCTTTGTATGGGTCACGGGCCGGTGAAGCTTTTTGATCCTAAACATTCCTTTAGGGTCCAGATGTGTGGTGCCATTTGAAACGTATGAAAGACGGCACAAAACATGACCCATGAGGATGGTAAAACAAATCTCCACCTGTTTCTCGTACCCACATTCCTTACATGTCAATCAAATTTACTTGTAATGAAATGTGAAATTTGCTATTAGGAACTTAAGATGATTAGGTTTTGAGTCATGAAATGCAAGGTGAAATGAGTCCAGATGTCTCCAGGCATTCATTTGAATCTGTTAAATGCCTGTAGTGTGAAAAAAGCCTGATGTTCAGCGTCAGTTCAGCCTCAGGCACACCCAGACACAAGCTCGCTTTGGACGATGCCGAAGCTACTTTTTCCATGAGCTTGAAAACAGACCCGAGGCTTCAGGTGCAGCAGAAATGTCAACCGATTTGTTCTCAATTCTGCCTGTTCATTGGAAAAAGCCTTTAATGATCACTCTTTTTCCAACTCAGACTGATGGCACGTTTTGGTGTGGCCTACTTTTTCCTTTTTAAATTCAGAATGCCAGAGTTCGCTTCCTTCCATTATGGCTCGTAAAGTAGAAAGACTTGCAGTCGGGATAGTGTTTCTCAAGCTTCTGGAAGAAAAGAAGGAAAATACCAACATCTATTCATCAAGCTCAGCCCTCTCTCTTCACACCAGCCTATCTGTCTGCTACTTATTTTTTGACACCACTCTGTCTTTTTCCAGGATTATTCCTCGGGAAACGTGACCCCTTTTCTTGTTTGCTCTATTTTGGTTCTAATTCTCATTCCATGTGGTCAATGTGGTCTTGTTGTTTACATCCCAAATACTGTAAGCAATGTTTTATTGTTTTCCATACTAGATTGATAGATTTATTGTCTTCTTCAAAAACTAGACGGACTTTTGTCAGTTGGCAAAACATCTGCCTGTTCTTTTAATTTCCTTTTTTTGTTTTCAAAACCTATGAACTCACAAAGTTTCATCCAGGGTATCTCTTTTTTTCCAGGGTAAACATTTGTTCATGTTCCAAAAGTTGCACTTATCACTTGATTTAAAACACAATTAACAACTATAATGGATTAATTTAGAATATGCAAAATAAGTTTCTACTGGAAATTTTTCTGAAAACACACTTTCGTATTTTTTAGTGGATATTCAGTATAAATGGAAAATGTCTGGGCACACTTTATAGTCTGTATTCACAACGTGCAGTAACTGAGGCAGCAAATGAATCTTTTTGCCTTCAACATTAAGTTGAAATATTGCACAGAAAATAAATGTTTTAACACATGATCCGGTGACAGAAGGCACCCACAAGCCCTCACAGTGTGGTGTGTTTCTCTTCTGTTTTATTAGTTTTTTTTGTTGCGAAACGAACAAGGCGTATTTTCCCAACCACATGAACCATTACTGCGCCTATAATAGAGGGGTTGAGTTAAGAATGAAGCAATGTTTTCTTTGCCTAAAAAAAAGTGTATGATTATTATTTATGAAAGATCAGATGTGGTAGTAGAAAGTGGCTCGTATTAGATACGTTGTGTATTTCCAATTCTGTATTTTAGAGCTTGTAGGTCCAGTGTGTACTTTTTTGGAGGATCTATTGACAGAAATGCAATATACTGTACATAACTATATCTTCAGAGGTGTATAAAGACCTTATATAATGCAGTGTTATGTTTTTATTTCCTTAGAATGAGCTATTTCTATCTACGCACTGTGGGTATGAGAGTGAGCCATTGGTTGCAATTCGCAACCTCACCATTAGATGCCGCTTAAATCTCCACATTGCTCCTTTAAAAAAAACCTTGTCTTTCTCACTCACTTCACATCCTTATATTTTTTTCATATAGAATGTAGTTACACAACAGTGAAATGTTCTTTTAAATTCTTTAGGTCTTAAAACAAAGCATTGTTTATTCTACACAGTCTGTTATGTTTTAAGCATTTGCATGAACTACTGCATGTGCCAAGTAAAATCTACAGAATATAAGGTGCTTCAATACTTAGCATAGTTTGATTATGCAGGTGGATATTTTCAGCTTTAAGAAAACAGAGCATACATATTACATTTCACTGTTAACAGTACATCATTTTTTGCCAACCGTTTTAGACTTTAGAGGCTCTAATTTAGATCTCAGGTTTTGTATTGTATTCTGCATTGTGACATCTCTATTCAATCGTGCACATTGTGACATCTCTTTACGGCAGTTTAAAACATGAAACATTCATAGACACAAGCCTGAGAGAATGAATGCGTTGCCTTACTGGGTGTCATCTATTGTCTGGCCTTTGGGTTTCTCTCTTTATGTCTTATCATAAAGCCTCTTCCTCCTCACAAAACTAAGCAGTTAATCAGGAATGGCAATATACCACATATTATATTGACATTCTTTCAGTAAACAGAAGATTGCATTTATCACCAACTGATACAAAATGTGTAATGGAAGATAAATGAAAGCTAATGAAAAACATAAGTCAGAACAATACAAAATGATAAAAATTAAGTTAATAAAGTTTTTATTAAAATGCAAAGCATTCAAAACTTAAAATAATTTTATTGGACGATGCTTTTAACCATGCCATCATTTTCTTGAAACTTTTTATAAACCAGGAGGATAGTGCTAGGAAAGACTGTACTAACCGTTTAAAGCTAAATAATAAAAAATCACTTCTGAAACTGGGGCAGCCATTAAAGACATTTCAAGACAGGTCTGGCTTTAAAAGAATGGGCCATTACATTGTGTTACATACACAATGGACCACTTCATAAACATTCAATATTTACATTGAATTTAATACAAACATTGAATAAATAAGAGCAGCTCAGCTTGCAGATCTAAGAACTCTCCATCATAAAGCACACATGTTCAACACTTTTACCCTGCCAAAGAAAAACACCTGCCTGAGGAATTAAACTTCAGTTCATTCACGTTTAAACAATACGTTGAGAAAGACAGATCTGCGTGTAAACCTTCCAGCTATAATTAGATGGAAAGTTGAACTCCTCACTTTGATCCTCCATCCAGCATTGTTTGAACAAGGCTTTTATGAGAGATCAAACTCATTTTAAACATCTGGTTCTCAGTTATCTGATGTTTAACCAAAGGTGCACTTGCTCTCAAAAACTGTTTATAAAATTTGAGGAAAACAGCAATATCTGATATGTCAGAGAGTATCATACAGAATCAATTTTGCAACCCTGTCCAATGAAAGAGAATATGCAGATAGCGAATAAAGAATTGGAAAACGAACTGACAAGCATGAAATTCTTATTGTTTTTAAAGTGAGCCACAAAATAAGAACAAATTACCTTTCACTTCTTACATTTTGGAATAGGTTGACTAACACAAAGCCAGCTAGACTTCTTATCAACATTGGCGATAGTTTCTTATCAAATGCCAGCTCTATAGTTATTAAAGAGTGCTTGAAAACAACAACTGTGAGGAATTCCCCAGTTTTCATGCACAATCTCCCTCTGAGAGTCATGCGCCAGCTGAAGTAAACCCAAAGCTGAAGTTCCAATTCATGAGGCAACACATTTCAGTCTGACAGATCAGTTGGCCGATACATAAAGGAACAATTAGTAAAAGGTGCAGAAACATTGTCGTCATTATCTCTTATTGCTATTGGAAGAGGTCTTGAAGTTACAAAAAAAATAAGAAGGTGGGGATTTATTATTTACAAATGTATAAAGTATATTAAGTTCATGCGTAATTTACATTTATGCATTTGGCAGACGCTTTTATCCAAAGCGACTTACATTGCATTGTACTATACATTTGTTTCTGACTATGTGCAATCCCTGGGATCGAACCCATGACCTTGGCGTTGCTAGCACCATGCTCTGACCACTGAGCCGCAGGAAAGTAAAAAAAATTATTAGAAGCCTCTACTTTTAACAATCTTTATATGTGATGTAATTCCACTCTTCTTTAATTTTGGGCCAGTCTTTCTACAAACTAACTTTTTTCTTATGTAAAAAGTGACAACATTAAAAAATCATTGGTGCTTACAACTCATTTAAGAAAAAAAATGCTTATTGTCAGAAAGAGAGAGACTCTGGAATACGTCTGTGAAAGACAAAAATCTCCACTCAGAACTTGATCTATTATACTCAGTTGTAGCATACTTCTATATACTTGCTAATTCTTGTCACAGACTTTCTGAAAACCCCTGTTTGCAAGAGAAATATGACGGCTAATACAAACACAAAAGCAGCAACAAGTGGAAAGAATTCAGTGTTCAGGTCATCATGGACCTGACCTGACCGCCGCCTGTCTTTTCTCCGTCTTTGCACAATAGAAAGAGTATCTCTATATCATTGCACAGATCTGTTGGTCAGGATGTTTGAATGGATCGAGCCTGTAAAACAATGCTTCCAAACATCTATTTTTCTTGTTAATTTACTAATGACCTTTGATTTTTCATTCATCAAATAAAAAATACATTACCTTAAGTTTGCAGCCAAATGGCTTTTAAACATCTCTGTGTCAGTGGCTAATGTCTCATTCATAATTCTTTATTGTTACGTGTTTTATTATAATACAGACATGGCGCTTTTATGTGACACTTGATCAACAGAGAACAGGAGGCGCAGTTTTAAAGTGGAATCAAAGCTTTGGGTTAAACGCTTTGGTGTTTTATAGTCTCCAAGGGAAGACTGGACTAGCATTAACCCCTAAACACCACCTGGCTTCCCTTCAGGCAAATTCTGACTTCAAAAGTCACAGTAAGGGCCATAAGTACTGTATTGTGCAAAGTTCTGTATGTATATAACCTTTAAACTGTGTGTGTTTCACAAAGCCTGTTTGCATCCACTTTTGTATTTTCGTGTTTGTTAAAGATTCTTCTTTCTCCCTGCCAGGGGATTTTCCATCAGCAGACCTTTAGACAGAAACAGATGCTCCAAATATCCAAAGCCAGGAGATTCCAGGAGAAAGTATGAAAACTAACCTTTCAAAGAAAATAGGAAATATTTGTCTATTTCGATATTGCTGTTTGTTTATTCATGGTGCCCTATTTCTTTTCTCATTCAGCCCACTTTACATTGAACTTTCCATAGTGAACTTTGAACCCAACTCGACCCCGTTTTTGTTGTACCTGCAAACACAATGGAAACATTGGCGAGTCTTAATGGAGAAAAATACGTCATAAATCAATAAATAAATGACGAAAAGGGTGTTCATCTTAACTAAATGAAGGTTACAAGATACAGCTTGCCATTATATGTTAGATTAGTGCAGACAAGATTATTAAAGAGTTGGTCGGGTGCCACTCGCTAAAAATAGCAAATAAAATCTTCCAAAATCCAATGTGAACTAGCCCTTCAGTGTCCGTCATAACAAACACTGTCCATGATGATCTTTTAAAAGCTGGAATTTATGACAGGTCTGTTTTTTGGATCTGCTTGTTTCCAAGACCATAGAGCAGTAAGATGGATAATGTCAACCTCAAACCCCTTGAGCTATGGAAATAGAGCAATGAGCAATGAAGCCCTAAACACTAAAAAACACTAAAATAGTCATAAAGTGTAATCGTTCCCCTTATTGACTGCATCCTGATTGGCTTAAGCCAATGGCTGTGCTGAAACCTGTTAAATTGTTCTGATGTATGATAACCAAAAACTATTAATCTCTTTTAGGATTAGGAATTTCTCAAGGTTACTATAGACTGTTTCAAAGCAATAACATAAACTTTATTGCACAAACACGCTTTTGTGGCCAAATTTTACTTCCGGTACGCATTCTCAAAGAATAGACTGATTTCACACCGCCGCCATGTTGAATTCGAAAGCAAGGCAGGGGTGGGAAGAAAACCGGAAAGACAGATAGACTGCAATGGTTTGGACAACCAACCTGGAGTTATTAAAACGATTTATGGTCTTAAATGTGACAATATAAGCATTGGATGCATGTCACACGTGCCGTTTTACTTGACCACTTAAGCTGCATCATCACATATTAGTGACTGTTTAAACTGTCATAAGCGGGTTTCATTTTAAACGCATCATTTGTTTTTTCATGTCACAGACACCCGATGGTAGTCCCCAAACAATTGCAGTCTATCTGTCCTTCTGGTTTTCTTCACACCTCTGCCTTGTTTTCAATTTCAACATGGCAGCGGAGTGAAATCAGTCTATGGAGTCCCTGCAGATTATTTCCGATAACAAGCAAAAGAAAGTTATAAGACCCTTTAAAAAAATTGTTTATAAAAAAGATTTTAGAATAAAATTAACCAAATTGTTTATTTAATACAATGATTATACAATAAACGAATAATATACATTCATTTTAATATAAATTAAATAAAATATAAACCGTTTATGGTATTAGCCACAAGCCAGACCAATCAACAAACACAGACCAGAAGTTAACTTCAAGGCAGGCACGTGCGTCCGATAAAATCGTCTATAGTTCACAAAAATTAAAACTTTGAAAACATTACTGTTTATTGAAATCAACTAAAACACAGGTCTAAAATTATTAAAAACCTTTGACTAAGCGAAAATTTGAAATGTTGCCTCAGAAATAAACAAAAGTAAGGCTCTAAATTATAATAATAATCAAATCCTAAAATAAAAATAAAATAAAAATAAATTAGTCTTGTTTAGCAACATTAAAAAATAAACAAATAAACAATAAAATGGCAAGAGCAAATAACAAAATTACTAAAAATGAATATAAAAATTCACAAAAAAAACTAAAAATCTAAAAAAGAAATAAGCTAATTAAAAATATTAATAAAACTATAACAACTCTGAATTGATTCCTCATTATTGATTCCGGGATGTCTATTTATAGGGTGTTAACAGTGCCATATGCACTACTATACAAAGTCAAAGTTATTTCAGAAGCAGGAGGATGAGGTAAAATGCTGTCCATGGCCTGCAGTCACCAGCTTTAAACATCATTCGACCTTCATGGGTTCATGTTCTCTACAGCAATGAGTGTGATGTAATATTCCATTTTCTTCATCCTTTCAGGATCTTGAAGTTTTAGTTTTTAAGTATTATAAAAGGTTGTAGCACATATAACTCAAGACTTGACTACTCCAAGCAATGAAGCTTTGTTATGGGAGGCCTTTATACATGTTTCAATTAAGTCCTTCTCAATACATTAGTCATGAGGCCTCATTTTAATCAGAGGGACATTAGCATCTTTTTTTAAATTAAAAAGATTTGATAGATCAACCATGTGTATAGTTGTAAATTTTTATTTGGGATTACGTAATATCTTTAACAGCTAAATTACCAATAATAATATTGATATTAATAATACATGTGGATTTTCAAAATTGGAGCTAATCCTAAACTTTAAATTTAAGTTTTATAAACTCTAAAAGTATTTATGATTTCATATTCCATTAGTGTCACCAAACTGACCTTTGCAGTTTTGCACGTGCTCTGTAAGAATCCACACCCATATTCCTTCCATGGGACTAGTTCAACGAAGAAAAGATTTTGTAAACTTCCTTGAATGATGTTTCAGTAATGTGCAAAAAATTATAGATTTGTGCTGAATCCAACCTGCAATGATGAAAACAGACCATAATCTCAAACAACTCTGGAACAGGATTGGTGTTTTCAACCCAGGCTCATTGGGTTTTTGCACCCTGGGATTAAATTGTCAAATTTAATATTCTGCAGCAGTCTAAATCTCAGTAACAGGGATGTTTACAATTACTTTGATTACTGTTTAATGAAATTTAATTATCGGCACAGATTAACACAATGAAAAACAGAGCACAAAGTGTTTTGTTATTGTGGCTATTGAAATACAGTGAGCTGAGCAGGTGGGGACCGGCTGTTGCTTCAACATCATAATTTAAATGAGAAAGGCAACAAAGTGGAGTGAAGTTTCTATTGTCTCTTGACATTTTCTCTCTGTTTTTGGCTCATAATTTTGTTTTTGTCTAAGTGTGTGAGTGAGGCCATTGGCACGTTCAGTAGGAGGTCTGCTCAGTCACATTGTGTTCTGTAGAATCAGTTGAGGATGTTATTTAATGCATAAGCCATCACACTGTATATTACTTTGGAAATCCTGTTGCCGAGGGGCTAAGTGAATGAGAGCAACTTTTATATTTTTCCATGTATGACTTGACTGACACTTAATGAGCTTTCAAGATGTTATTTCTGTATGGGATTTTACAAATTTAATGACACTCAACCAGAGCCAAAAAACAGAAGAACATTCTCCATCCTCTCTATCTTTTTGGTTATTGTTCCATTTCCACAACCCAAACCTCTCTATTTTCCACCAATTAGCTTTTATGCACATCTAGATGCATCTAGCCTACTATTTCAAACATTTTCAAACACTTTACTGAAAATGGATTGGAGTTTGTTATGCTACTATTTTAATGCAAATTTAAGCATCTGTCACATTGCATGTGTCTCTCCATCATTTCTTCTCACATTGCTGCTTGCTCTCTTTGTTGGCCACAATATTTGTCTCCTTGTGTCTCTAAGCACATGTGATGATAATTCTGAAGGCATCCCAATGGAAAGCATTAAAATATAATTCACGTCTGACGGCCGTGCAAGGATGCGGATAAGATGAATGTCTCTGCTGCGCAATTGTCTGTCTGTCCAGATGTTTTCTCTGTCTCTTTTCCTTCCCCTCGTGCATCTGTTTTTCTCTGCTGTACATGTGAGCAGTATTAGAGGTATCGGTTAACCACTGTATCTTGAGAGCGGAATGGTTTCATCATTAGATGATGCAAGAGTGAATGAAACACAACGTTATCCGATATGATTTTCTCTTACCTTTCCCAGAATGGCTTACTTGCTTTAATTCTGAATTATTCATAAACGCTAGTGCAATACTATAGTGATAATATTTTTGCTCATAGACAACATCAAAAATATTTATTATGAATACTATTAAAATTAACAGCACCAACTGTAAAAAAAGACAATGTAACAAGCAACATTACCACATTTCATGCCATTTCATCAAAATCATATTCAGGGTTCAAATGCCACAACCCCACACTTTTTTTCCTTAAAGCAGATAGTTTCATGGTCTCTACTTATTCCTTATCAGCTATTAATGCTTCATCCTGCCATCTCTTCCAAAACTTTGATCCACAGATCGAGAACATCTGCAATACTTTAACATTGATACCTTAAAGAATATAAGATAAAGCATCTGCTCTTTGAACAGGTCAGTGAGCATTTCATATGATGTCAAGATTTGACTTGAAGTCAAATACATGCTCTAATGTTTGTCATTTAAACAAATATAAGGGAGGCTATCTCTTACTTTCTCAACCACAACAAATCCTCAGTCTCACTCAGCACCTCAAACCACTTTCATTGAATTCATGTCAACATTGGATGGAATACAGCATGAATAGCCTAGTAATTGTTACACCGTTCTTTGTACTTCAGAGATTTGCTGCTGCAAAAGACGCATTTAGCCAGGAATGAAAAGCAACTTTGGAGCCTGACGTGAATTCTTCCACAATAACACAGATATTCCACCTGCATTGCATTTGATCTGCGGCCAGGCCTACCTTCAGGCAGAGAGCAAGAGGAGACCTGTGGATTTTTCCATAAGCCCATCCGAGGAATCGGAGCAGTTCTGCAACTGCCTGTCATTCCATTATGCTGATACTTAACAGGAGATGTATCAATCCAAATAGAGAAAAACGCCCAGCTCATTGAACTCAGAGAGATGACTGATAAAAATCAATTACTTATCTCTTTGTTGCAGCATATTTGTACCATCAGTTTTATCTGTGTTTTAAATTCTGCATTGTAACTGTTGCTGCGAGTTTTGTTTTGGTAAGCAGTTCAATCCTAATTTGTTTTGACTTTCTAGTTACAGTTGGTTAAAGCTGAGACCAGGAGCATTCAAACTTTTCCTTGATGTGGGGAATCAGCCATTCCCAGGTGAGACAGAAAAGTTATTGTTAGGGGCGGTTCACACAGAAAGCATTTTCCATTGTTTTTCTATGTAAATGCATGCTAGACGTTCATTATTTTCAGCCCTTCGAAGGGTTTACCCTCCGGAATGAAAGCAAGGGTTGAAGGGTATAGGCGACCAAACTGGATATTTTGCGTTCCAAACTGGATATTTTGCATGGGATGTTGACTTCAAGAAACAGTTCTTTGGACCCCTTTGTTAAACCCTTCCAGGGACTTAGGGCATAGGGATGAGCCCTTTGGAATGTAACGCAGGGTGTTTCTTGTAGTGCCTTTCTGCGTCATCATCCCATGCCCATAAGGAGGCATTGTTATAATGCAACGAATCTGTGCAAAAAATCATGGGGGTGCAAAGTGTCCATCAGTTATACCCTTCAAAATCCTTCATTCCGAAGGGACCTTTGAAGTGGCCAGTTATGAGCACTTCAGTTAGATGACCCTTCAGTATGGTGGGCGGCCATGATTGTTTTCACTCCGAAGCACCCGTCGGAGTGCAAAATATTTCGTTTCGACCAACCAATCAGATTCACATCTTCTAGAACAACATACAAAAGTTAATTGAAAAAATGAATGAATGAAGGCTCATGCTTTGAGACTGGTCTGCACCATTCCCAATTTCAGTTCTGTTCCCTCTTAACTTTTCTGTAAATTAGAAGTGAATGCTTTTACAGTCCATTTAAAAGCAATCACATGCAACATGTGTGGAAAATTCTTAAAACATTCTTAAAACATGACTCACTTCCCCTGAGAGACACAGAACCCCAATCAATTTTATATATCTGTTGAATTAGCTATGTTTTCCTGCCAGACAAAGATACTTTTGTTTAAACAAAAAAGTGATTTAAAACTACAGAAGTATCTTCCCTCACAAAAAAAAAAACATAAGCACGTTTGTCTTTGATAGTTCTAAAATGTTAACAGGAGGCGTTGCTACCACACTGTTTTGACTTGACTTGAAAGTGTGACTTCATCTTTCACTAAGTGTTTACCTTTTGACGATGTTGCCATGGAAACTCAGCCATGTTGGGATTTGTATACAAAGGGAACTAAGGAATAAAGGTCAGACTGTGATCAAACTCAGTCTCGAACAGGCCTGTCAAGCAGACATAAATATTAGAAGTTTATTTGTTACAGCATGAGATCAATTTTAATATCAGTCTGTATTTGCTTTTTGGGGAATATCTGACTACATAATGCTCTTTCATCCAAAAATAATAAACGTGACTTGATCAAAAAATGTCAGCAGGTTCACTTGACACGCAAGCTCAGATGCAGATGCAGATGCAGAAGCAAACTGATTGTTTTGGCACGCGCTTTTGTTATGATGTCATGTGTAAGGGAATAATTCTGTACTGAAATCAGATAAGATATTCAAAACTCATGTAATGGGATGTGAAATCTCATTATTTAATCTATCGATCCATCGTCCCCCAAAAAACATTGTAAAGAGATAGCCTGTAAGAGAGTGAGGGTAAAGAAAAAAATATATATTTTTTTTATATTTATATTTTTGCCTATATATTGACGGTACAGCGTTGTTAACCACGACTCAAACCACGCAAATGCGTAGGGCCCGCAACCTTAGGGGCCCCCTAGTGGCTACCAGCGGTAAAATCATTTGACGCTTGATTTAGACACTCAGATATATGCAATGACGCGCACGTATCATAGCGGTGCTCAAAAACGAAAGAAAGCAAAAGAAAAGAAATCTAATAATAATTTTACGAATATAGCAAAACAATGCTATGAAAAGAAGCACGAAAAGAAGAATCTTGCACCTTTTACTTTCTCATACTGTAGCTAAAAGCATTCTGTATTATTCTGAATAAAACAAAGGACACTTTTTCATCCCAAAACCAAGAAGGTTTATTCTAA
Source organism: Triplophysa rosa (assembly GCF_024868665.1). Lineage (NCBI taxonomy): Eukaryota > Metazoa > Chordata > Actinopteri > Cypriniformes > Nemacheilidae > Triplophysa > Triplophysa rosa. The sequence goes on along the minus strand of NC_079904.1, from coordinate 8,924,292 downwards.
TAACAAACTGTATTGAATTTTGTGCTGTTATATGGTTCAACTTAAAATAAATCCAGTTTATATTTGTATGTATATACAGTATGTCTTATTAATTCCATGTACGCAATACTTGCTGTGCAATTCAAACAAAAATGTTAGGCAATGTGTGGGGGGCCTCAGGTCATGACTTTGCTTAGGGCCCCCAAAATGGTAAACACGCCCCTGAGACAGGAAATAATGGGATGAGAGAGAGGGGAACAGGAGCCGGGAAATGACCACGAGCCGGGATGTGAACTTTTGTCGCCCAATGTGCTGTTGCACGACATGTCACCGCACAGTCCACCGGACCACTGGCGCATACAGAAAATAAGTAATTTTAATAAAAAACCGTAATACTTTTTAATAAATGTAATAAATATTTTTATATTTTTATACATTTTAAAAAGCAAACACAGAATTCATTAAATGTATATATTGTAAAAATAAATTTTGAAATGTAAAACATACAGTTCAGGGATTCTCCAAGAGATGTAAATAAAATGTCCAAAGATGAATGATCTGGCCCTTTTTTGCTTTTGAGTGGGAATGTATTTGTTTCTTTGAATAAATGTAGACCCTCAAATTAAAACAAAATTGGTTTTGTGAAAAATGAAATGATCCTCTTATTTTTTATCTAGACCTGTATCAAACATCTACATTTTTTCTGTCACAAAAACATTTCTCAAATTCTCCATGGACCCCCTTGTTGCCCTCTGGGGGTCCACAGCACACGTAAGCACTGATGTATATTATATATATATAGGTTTATATAGGTTAGTGGGTTTCTTTTTGCTGTTGCAGGTGTTGTTTGTCATTGATCTGTCAAATTGCTGTACACTAAACAAGCCCTATTCAGTCTATTCGTTTTATAGGCATTCAACAGCCATTTGTAAAGATGTCACATTCTCAACTTGGAACATGTCCAAAGTGGAATTTTAATGTGTGAAATGAAATATCGAAGTTCTGCACACACAGCAGTTCCTTTGTCACATTGAGTTGTCCGTGGATACACCCAAACATAATAACAAATGGATCTCTGTCAGACGGGTGGGGCTCTACGTTTTTGGCTTCATATGTCTAGCAGCCACAGTCTGCAAAGGCGGACGACTGATTATGTAATACAGTGTCGTAGTGCTGTTGGAGTAATTACAGAACGCTTCAGACACTGTCTGGTAATTGTAAAGTAGTCATGCCAATGGACATTATAACAATGTATATTAAATTTTGTCACTAAATATGTGATTCCAGAGCCCCAGTTAAAGGTTAGCTGGCTGGGACAAGCAGGCTGAACTGGGGAACTATGGGTCCTAACTCTCTCCTGCATGTTTACATCTCATCTGGTGAGTTATGACAGGTTTTCCATGTGACGGCGTGGAGAGTTTGGCAGGTTCCTAGAAGGAAAAAAATTGGGAAATAACTGCAATGCATAAGGGAGTAACTCCAGAAACATACTGCATCATGTCTCAGGTATTCTAGGAGGTGAAAACCTGGGAGTCATTTTCCTAATGAAAGAGGAGTTTGTAATGCAGGTAGAAAAGCAACATAGTGAAAAGGTTAAACAAATGCAGTAGTGAAAATGGATGACAGAAATGTCTGATAATGTCTGTCAACAGCTGAACACATGGAGATGTAAACAGATCATCGATTATTGAAACAAAGACTGTATCCAAATTACATATATCCATATGGTGTTTTGTCTATAACCTTCACATTTTTTCCAAATTCAGGAAATGCTGCATTAAACATACATAAATACGTGATTATTTATGAATATTATATCAGCATATGAATAATTCAGACATGTGCATTGTGCATGCTTTTTTATTCACGTTGTATGCTTCAATCTTCAGCTTTGTATTATATTTTATGGTGTGTCTTTTTGTCCTGTACGTGTTGCAGCACATCTGACCTGTGATGTAATAGAGTTTTTGAAGTTCCGTCTCTTGAGTGTAATCGCTCGAGCCAAGCTGTCTCGTCAACAATATGTTAAATTACTGCTCTCACATGCTCTCTTGTGTGTCCTTAACACTTTGTAAAAACATCGGACTGCTTTCAAAATGTTTTTACAGTGGTGGCCCTTCAGATGCCATTACCTCTCATGAATTCAGACACACAAGGATATCGGCTTCACATGTGACTAATTTGTAGAGATTAATTTGAAACGATTGATGATCACAGACCTGGAATATCAGTCAACCCAACAGTACCAAATGAGCTAATGTAAAAGTACACAATTGACTTAAGCTGTAAAAAACATCTGAGGTGAGATATGACTTATCTTTCCTTAAAGTGAGTCAGAATCGATGAGTTCATGATGAGGTCATGGTAGTAGCCTTACTGATTATCCGTGTAAAGAACTGCGAAAATAATTCTGTCATCTTTTGAATTCTGTGTGTGGACATAAAATTCAAAGTGAATAAACTGCTGGCCTGCACAGTCTGCTTTAGTCTGGCACAGACTGAGGCTGGCACTCTTACACAGATATTGTGAGAAGGAAAAGCAAAGAGAGGTAGCTTATTCCCTTATCAGGACACACGGAGGTTATATTTGGATTTCATTTTATGCTAAATTTATTCCACAGAGTTTTTCAGCGAAGCATTATTTTGATTTATTTCCATGGGAAAATAGTGAATGATTTTTAATGCTGGTATGAGGATAATGTTTTTATTGTGTCTTCCATTATGGAAAAAATCATGTCCAGCTCTGTATTGCTTATTTTCTGGCCTGTGATAATCCGATTTGTTAAGGTCATTATTACATATCATTAGGGATAGTTTACCCAAAAATAATAATTCTTTCATCATTTACTTCTCATGTCATTCCAAACCTGTTTGACTTTCTACCTTCAAAAAAGGTTTGAAAGTTGAAACATTCACTCTATAAATGCTGAGTTGTTTTAACTAACTGTTGGGACAAATGTGAAAATCTGGGTTAATTTAACCCAACAAATGGGTTTGTCCATTTTTTGACCCAACACTGGGTTGAAAATTACCCAGCACTTTTTTGTGTTGGCCTCCACTGACTTCCACTTCTCATTTCTCAAAATATCTTCTTTTGTGTTCTCTAGAAAAAATTAAAGTGATACATGTTTGTGAATAAGCAATGACAGATTTTTGGGTGAACTATCCCTTTAGTAGGAAGTAAACCATCTTGTCATGCCTTTTGAACCTCACCACATTCGTAATTGAAAAGCTAAAAAGCATTCTGACAATATTATACATATGTGACCCTGGACAACAAAACCAGTCTTAAGTAGCACAGGAACATTTTTAGTAATCGGCAAAAATACATGGTATGGGTAAAAATTAACGATTTTTCTTTTTGCCAAAAATCATTATCATGTTCCATGAAGATATTTTATAAATTTCCTACTGTATATGTATAAAAACTTTATTTTTGTGAGTGGATGGCCTGCTACAGTGCCTCAGATTAACAACATCAAAGGCGATTTTCTCAATATTTTGATTTTTTTGCACCCTCAGATTCCAGCTTTGTAAACATTTGTTGTTCCGCCAGATATTGTCCTATTCTAACAACTCATATATCTATAGAAAGCTTATTTCTTCAGCTTTCAGATGATGAAAAAATCTCAATTTCGAAAAATTGACCCTTAAGACTGGTTTTGTCGTCCAGGGTCACATATTGCCAATGATTAGCTATTTTTCATCAACATGTTAACATATTTTAGTCTTTTTGGATTTAACAGTAAAACTATTAATGAATTCCCAAAATGTAGAGTTCATCTCAACAACATGACTCAAAATGTCATAGCCGATCAATAACTGATGAGACTAATAAAGGTGAACACTAACATGCAGTGAGGGTTGGAATGGCTTTATGGCATTTGTCGAGCAGGTTAATCTTCCCTCTTACTCAGTCTTGACTTTCTTTCGATGATTTAATTCTTTTAGAATGAGCGGTAACATTTTCCAGCCCAACTAGCGCATGACCTACTTTTAAAAGAGACGCACAAATAGCATGTGGAAAACAGTTTAGATTCTGCTTTACTTCAATTTGAATGGCTTTACATTTCGTTTACACAAAATCTGGAATAATTGTGTCTCATACTCAAGTGAGGTCTCCTCTGAATAATGAAAATTATTTATCCAGTACACTGTTTGATAAAAAAATGAAATTATTCAACATCCAGAAGGACAGAGAAAATCCAGACTAAACTGCAGTGACTTCAAGATTCTTGAAATGAACCAAATTACAAGGCATCTGTAATTCGTTGGGTAGCTTGCAGGCAGGTTTGCGAATCACTTGGCCAAAACAAAAGGGTGAACACTATGTGTGTAACCACTACTGAGATTGTTTAACAGAATTATCTGCCTCACATCTGTGGTTCTCCAGCCACAATTAAATGATTTATTATCTTCAGATCTTCTGATTCCCATTTGGTTGATTCCCATCAGTTTAAAAACTATTAAATGGCAAAACTTTGGCTGTCCTTTTTATGTTGTGACTAGTTCCACCTTCTCTTTTCTGCTTAGTTGAAAGTTTTCATTGAAGTTTATTTTAAAGGAGTTAAGTAAACAATTGGAAACTCTAGATATTTGCTGTAAGCCTATGATGACAGGGTTATTCCTGATCTGCTCAAAGTTTCCTGAAATTGTTCAAGACTATGACATCTAGCATGTTTGTAAACATATTTACCACAATATATTGTTCCGTAGCACGCCACTCTGTTTCTACAAAAGTCTTTCATACTCCCTCTCTCTCTCATCAGATGATGTTAGCAGATGTGTTTGTCCTGGTTTATTTGCCTTAACAGTGTTCTGTTCTCTGTTCTCTCTTATGAGTCTGGCCCACATCAAACCCATTATCTTTAAAGGCTGTTCCTCCTACAGAAAATAAATACATCTGAATTTATAAATGGTGAAAGGTTTTTGATTCTCACTGTTTCACATTGATTGGCATCTTCAGAGTTAGTTTTCTTAGTTAATGTCTGTTCTTGAAAAAATCACATTACACAACCAAATCCAGGAAAACCAAAGAGAAGATCCCTTAAGCAAGTGGATTGTAACTGGATGCCAACGAAAACAATAATGTGTCTGAATTTTATCATAAGGAACTGCTGTACTTAGAAATAAGAAACCTTGTTCTTTCTTGTTCTAATTTAAACCCAACCAGTGCCAAGACTCTTTATGGTGACATTCCAGATGATGACACACGTTTGTAACAATGCAGAATATGTGACTGCATGCCAGTCATTCACTTCAAATGATGGTAAAAGTATTCTCATACACAAATAATGGGAATTATTAAAAGGAATAATAAAGCATAAGCATATCTATTGAAGACCTTTATAGCAGGAGGGTCTGCTTTCGAAATATTTGTAATGTTAGAAGTTATAGCCTTTTAAATCTGTCAGAATAAAGGTTTGTTGCTGCATCACCTCATCTGAAATGGATAAGTGGATTTAGATGGTATTACTTATTGCCTATTATCATGGTGAAAACAAACCACAGCTGCATGACCACAAGCATGCATATTTCTGAAAGAATTAAACACTTCATGACTGTGCATTGGACACTGAATGACTTTCTGGAGATAATTTATATAAAATTGTATGTTAAACATATAATTCATCCCTATTAATGTATTGTCCACAGCAAAAAATAAAATACTAATAATGATTTTGTACTAATGTGGGTCTTGAAACAATATAATATGATATATCATATTATAATATAATATAATATATGTTTAGATAGAGAATAGAAATGATATCAAATTTTCTCCATAGCACCTTTATTACACTTTTAACCGTTCCTGAGCAAATACAAATATTTTTACCATCTGCCCTAATATGGGCAATATTTCCATGCCAACCTTTGGTAAAAAAAAGTGTACAAAAATTTGGCAAGTTATAAAAATATCAGCAAATATCACTCATTTAAGTCATTTTGCTTTGTGCTTTGATATTTATGTAACCCAAAACTCAAAATTCTTTAAGGGTACTGTAAGATAAATATTTCAGATGGAATTGAATGTGAAAATTACAAAATTACAATTACTGAATACATACAATTTTCCATAACGAAAAATAACACTTAATAATTTCAATACACATGCTGCAATTTCCTCATATACAGACTGATTTAAAAAGTGCTTGATATCGAATATGCAGAAATATTAGTGATACTCAAAGTACTATATTCTTTCCATCAGAAGCAGTTGCTATATGATTTAGATTTGATTGCCATGGTGAGCATCTCTGCGAATGGCTGGTATATATAGGGGGAAAACACATTAGCATGGAATGTGATTGCTTGTGGAAATGTCCTGTTGGAGTTTCATTCTGTTACCACTTTCCTGGGATGGGGACTCCACACTCATACCAGCCAACGAAAGGATGTGGTGTGCGCCTGCCAATGGCCCCAAAATTCACCGGCTCTTGTCTATATGAACGATAATAACCTAAAATCCACAAAAAATATGTATTGTTACTATTAGGCATCGATACAATTGTTTCTTATAAAGGTCTTGCTCTGGCAATTTTTTACAGTATTTACAACATACTTTGGTTTTAAACATATGTATTGGTATACTCTGTAATAATTTCACCTTATGAAAAGCCTATGCAGATGTAATTTTAAATACATTTTTTTCTCACCTATTTTACTGTTGCTGACATACATTCTAGACCCAACTGCTCTGTACCAAGTACACATTCACGACATGCACCTTCTTATAACACTGGAAAACTGAACTGAAAAACTAGAGAGCAGATGTGTCGCACCTTGAGCTGTGGGTAGGTAGAGAGAGAGGTTGTGTGGTCCTGTCCTCCCCTCTAAATAAGAGTCCACAAATTGGCAGTGGTCCTCTCCATGGCCAAATGTATCGCCGATGCTGTAGAATGTTTCTGAAATGGTGGAAAACAGGACTATCTTGAGTATTCCCCAAGACCCAAACCACAGACAGTGCATTGTATTAAGCTGAGGGAAACTGTGGTTTGGATAGAAACTTTCTTAGGCTCAAGGCCAGCACTCCAGAAATAGGTCGCTTTAGATTACAGACACAGTAGCTTAAGTTTAAAATGTATTAAGATGCAATTTGATATAGATGTAAGTAATGTAAATCAATAGAGAAAAGAGGGTCAATACCTTTCAGTCCATCTCCCATGAAGATCTTATAACGCAGAGAGTTGCATAGAATAACACCTACAAACTTCCTGTACCACGTGCGCTTGACAAACTGACTTCCTTTACAAGAACTGTGGGCGGGGTTATACCTGAATGTAAACGGGATCCAGATAGGTTCCCCACCTGGAGGGAAAGAACGGATATTTAGGTTTACAAATCCAATTCGATTAATATAATCACAGGGCATTCAGCTGGGAAAAATAGTAAAGACGAAAATTCCTGCACACAAGCATTGCATGCTGACCAAACATACTCTGTTTCTCATTAGGAGTTTAAATATGACTTCATAAGAGGCTCTAAACATAGATGAATCTCATACCTGGGGGTCTTTCTATGAGAAGGGGGTCATCTAGATAAAAAAACAGACATTTAATATGAGCATTTCTGAATCTAACAACCGTTATGAGCATTCAAAAGAGGCTCACCTGACTCTGTGACATATGTTAAAGTTTCACTGAAAGGCCCCAGGCCAAAGATGTTTTTTGCTTGAACTTTGAAGTAATACCTAGGAACACGAATTAAAACACAGAAGTATAAAATCATATTTATAGGAGGCAAACAAGCATACTGTCATGGAGAGGTTTGTTTTATGAGAAAACCTTTATGTACATATAAAACTAAAACGAACGCAGCTGAGTGAAACACCCATCCCTTTAACTTAATGTCACAGCGAGGAGAAAAAGGCACAAAGGGAGAAAGGGAAGGAAAGGAAAAGGAAGAACGAAACGGTTAAAATGCCCATCTCACGATCCTGATATCATAACACTGAGCCTCTGGTAAAAAGGCTGACAAAGAAAAATGACAAGAAGAGGTTGCGTGTTAAAGGGAATAACGCATCGGAAAGGAATTTTCAATCTGACAAAACCTCATTGTGACAAATAGCAGACCACAGCCACTCAGACCTGACTTTGGCACAAACATCGCCTCGGAGGATAAATTAGACAAGTAAAGAAATTAGAAACGAGAACTGTGAAGAAGTTCAAAGGGTGCTTAGGGCAGGGCTGCTCACAGCCTTCTGTTCTGCCAGTGAGTGTTCAGCAAGCACACGCTTCACTGGGTTTAACTCAGGACCCGTTTAATGACATAAAATCAGCACTGCTGGATCAAATTAGAACAGCCACGTGGAAACTCTGACCAAAATAAAGAGAAATGGACAATTATAGTCAGACCGCCAGAGGGAGAGTGAGGAAAGGGGACTGTCATTTTTCAACAGGGGTTTGTTTATCATTTTTCTTTGTCCTTTTGAACGTGTATCATTCAGGGTGTGTGTCTGTTTGCGATCTAATGCATATGTGTGTCCTGTTTTTCCTCGTCCATTTGTCCATAATTCTTTGTGGAATGGATGAAAGCTTGAGTCTGGATATAACACCCAAGTGGTTTGTCATTTTTGCTTTGATTTAGAAGGAACTGTTATTCCTCACATTGCATTTATCAAGATCCTGAAGCTAACGTTCTAAATAGCTAATTATTCATAGAAGTCATCAGCACTTCACGGTTGAATTATGAAGTGTCAGTCACAGTGCTCGACTAAGAGGCTATAATCACAGAGATTTTAAATGAATCCCAGAAGACAATAAAACAACTTCATCCTTGAGTTCCACACTTAAGGAGAAAACAAGCTAACATATCCAATCAGTACATACAGTATATGTATTTAAGTGTTTTCTCAAATATTGCTGAAAAGAGTGCATCTACACGCCTGGTAGTGTACAAAACAAATGTACAGCTGAACACAGCTGTATGCGTTTGTGCATGCTTGAGTAACTCATCTGTGAATGTGCGGACGTTTCATGCATTTTCTAAGTGGAAAATCTGTGGAATTTTGCTGAACATATTTAAAGTTAAATGTGTTTAATGGAGTAAAGAGTACTATTGTATTTTATTGGTAGCTGAAAGCTAAAATGATCCAGAATTTTTAATAAACGAACATGCAAAGTGGCGAGGGAAAGTGAAGACATTTATGAATGCCTTGAATTTCAAGGGCATGCATTCCAAGTGCCAGCTCATACTGTAAAGCACCTATGAAAAGTCTTGTAAAGACGCGTGGTTAGTGGGGTTATGGCGTTACAGTGAGAGCATTCAAGAAATAAACAGTAGTCATAATATTGCCCAGTGAATGTGGTGGAAAGGGTTTAGCCAAAGGCTGGCATGTTCTGATGAGTCTACTGAGGCTCATCTCTCAGAACACATGTCCACATGAGCCAGTTTTCACAGCGTAAAATATTAGTTGCTTTTAGCTCTTGTGAAACGGATACCTGAGTGCGTAAAAAACAAACTTATGTCTCTGCAGTTAAAATGCAGACAAGCCATCACATCATACATTGGTGCCGTGGTTTGTGTATGGAGCACTGATTTCTATGACTGGATTGTGATGGAACTCTTAAAACTACCGAGCAGTCATATTGGTACAATCATCTGCCAGAGGATGTCATTGACTGACACCCAGTACTTCGCTTATCTTATTAAAGGGATAGTTCACCCAAAAATGAAAATTCTGTCATAATTTACTCACTCTCTAGTTGTTCCAAACCTGTATAAATAGCTTTGTTTGGTTGAACACCGAGAAAGATATTTGGAAGAATGCTTGTAACCCCATTGACTACCATAGTAGGAAAAATTACAATGGCAGTAAAAAGTTCCCCAGACCTGTTTGCTGTCCTACATTCTTCAAAATATCTTATTTTATGTTAAACAGAACAAAAGAATGACAAAGTAGTTTAATTTGCCTACTATGGTGGTCAATAGGGTCCAAGAACTGTTTGGTTATAAGCAATCTTACAAATATATTTGTTTGAGTTCATCAAAACAAAGAAATTTATACAGATCTGGGGCCCGTTTCAGAAAGGAGGTTTAGTGAAAACTCTGAGTATATTAACCCTGAAATGAGGGAAACTCTGGGTTTTCCGTTTCAGAATGTGAGGTATGTCAAACCTGAGAAAGCGGGGTAACTCAAGCCCGTTTCTAAAGGAGAGGTATCTTATACTCAGAGTCAGTAACCATAGTAACTTACTCTGTGAACCTAACCTGGTCGGGAGCAGGTTTTCTTTGGTAAACCCAGAGTTTATTTCGATCTCCTCCCCCTTTTAAAGCGCAAGTGGTGTAACTCATCCATTCATTCATTAATACAGTCATTCATGGCACACATTTTGATTACACAGAGACCATCTCAGTGACTTATACTGTATGTCATATGTGCTTTTATAGAGGATTCATGAAGAGGCTGCATTAATTCATTGGAATGTACTTTGATTTCAGGAGAGCACCGAGTGGAATTTTGTCATTTCCCTGTGCATTTTTATTAAAACTGTACAGTTTTTCTTTACAGTGAATTAGATGTATCAAAATTATCTCATCCATCCTTACACATAAATAAAGTGCATGAATAAAGAAATGAATAAATACAGACATACATGCAGAAATGAAGCGATAAAGGTAATAAACAAGTAAATTTGACATGCAGCCATTCCAAGTGAAATCTGTTCAGAGCAGGATTCGAACCGGCGATCAGTCTAACTTTGCACGAGAGTCTGACGCCCTACAGGTGTCCTATACACCATGACGCCTTACTTGCGTAACTAGAGCACTCATGGCGAGTGAGAACATACGATTTTTTTATTATTTCTGTTGTTTCATTCATTTAATGATTAATTTATTTGTTTATTGGTATCAATTTATTAATTTAAACTTAAGTCATTTTCAGGACATCAGTAAATCGAGCGGAAAGTGTGCCTCACTCTCATGTGCTTTCTGCCGCCATGTTGCTTTTTTTGGTGCTGTTGCCATGGTGAATCGTGCTATCTTCGCTCAATTGATGATGGCTTTTTAAATCAATGGTGCACGTGCATAACATAGAGTGAAATTACTCAGAGTGGATTGAACTAATTGAAATCACCTGTTCTGAAACCGAAAACTCAGAGTTGCGATTCTCTGAGTAAATCAACTCAGAGTTCACATTTTAACTCGGTGTTGGTTGAACCTCCTTATTGAAACAGGCCCCTGGAACAACTTGAAGGTTGTTGACAGATGACATGATTGATGACAGAATTTTTGTCATCATTGATGAATGATGACAGAATTTTTATTTTTGGGTGAACCATCCCTTTAACCATGGGTTAACAATAGTACAATTTATAGTAAAACTATTGCAATACAAATAGTAAAACATGATTTTTGAAAGATTTTAAAAACGGAGTTATCTCATTTTGGAAACAAACTCTTCATATATTTCTCCATCCATGTATGTAATACTAGGTTGACGATATATGCTGCATACGATACAACTCGTAAATTGTATTTTCCTACCTTAAACTACCTTAAAAACTACGTTTGCAACGGCCCACGAAGCCGGACATTCGACCTCTGAACTCGGGGCGGATCGACAAACCCCGACCTCAGAGAGACTAGCATAGCATCGCCTATGGTCTGTACGCGCCAAGTGCAAGGTGGGCAATAATATCCAAAATTCAAGTTATCTCGAAGACAGGATTACTGTTTGGCGCAAACAACACAAAAATGTCTCCGCGTTGTTGCTCAATCGGTCTCCGCGTCAATCATCTTGGTGCTCAATCGCTCTCGCTATGACGATGTCGTCATAGGGCTAAGGTATCTTGCACACTGCACAGGCAGTCGAACACAGTTGTAACGTCATCAGGGTGAGTAGACGAAGACCTTTTTCTTATTTGGCAGTCTATGCTTTTTATTTTTAGATGTTGTCGGAGTCCAAAAGTTTTTGTTTGCGTTATGAGTAAGGATAGAAGAAAACGCGGGATTGTGTTAGCATCTGCGTGCATGTGTTTGTATAATATAATGAATCGCACCTGGAGTTTGGCTTGAGGTTTTCGACCTCAAGGTGTGTTCCGTTTGAGAGCCCTTTTGACCACTTGTTATTGAGGACGTCGTCATAGGATGCACTGTGCACCATGTAGCCTATAAAAAAGGGTAGAATTTTTTAGCACACACTAAATGTGAGAGATTTAAAAAGATCATTTATTCTGCGTGTCTAAGTCTAAACTCGAGTAAACTGTATCTCTCTCATAATGTTTTTTAGTAGTGATTCCTAATCACAGCTAACAAACATCAGGACTGTGTAACCTCATGCCAAGACAATGGGCTTGTTCGACTTGAAGCGGCGCCGAATAGCCTACAGGCGGATGACATCAAAGTACCGCGAGAGCGATTCGAAAAACGACAAATAGTTTCCTTTCGAATCGCTCTCGCGGTACTTTGATGTCATCCGCCTGTCGGATCTTGCGGCGCCGCATGAAGTCGAACAAGCCTAATGTGATGTAGAAATAGTATTTTACATCATTCAGATTGCATTTCATAAGCAAATGACAGGCCAGTTCCATTCAACAGCATTTACATGCAGTTGTGAACAAGCCTCAATGCCTGTATCCGCCTAAGAATTACAGCAGCAACATCTTGTAAAGTTTTATTTAATGGCATCTGGACTTTATTTTTCATGTGTTAAAATGTTGCACCATTCATCAAAGCAACTTTATCATTCATCTGCTGGCAGGAATTCCTCTGCATTGAAACCTCACACATCACATCATGACATTAACAGTGGCTGCGGGAATTCCCGCCCTGTATTTGAGATTTGGATAAAATTGTAAGGGTCTGCGTGTTGAATATTGAAAAACATATTCATAGCTTTGTGTTTGAAAATACACATGAAATTGAAAGCTTGAAACGGATTATATTTGTATGTGTAGATGACAGGTTGTAGGACATGTGAACACTTAAACGGAAACATACGTATTGTTGTATACTGCACATTATAGTTTGTAGTCCTTTAAAATCTATGCTAAATAAGGAGAATGCCGTATAATATTATGCCATTTGAATGCAGTTGAATAGATTCTAACTGCAGTTTTTACACACATTTAGAAACATATAAAAACTGTACATGTGAATATAACTTCATCTTTTTTTGTATATTCATGGATTTTGTGGTAATGGTTCAGTTGTTAAAATAATGAAATATGCAAGAAATCAAACTATCTACAGCCCTGTCAACAACATCATTATGTGTTTGACAGTTTGACTACACATCATGTAGTTGAATAGCAAATTGCACATCTGTCTTTCAAATGTTGCTTTTGATGCATCTATGAATTGTAAATCTTATTATTTCCAGTGTTGCTTTCGAAAAGGACTAGACATGATTGACTTGCTTTGTAAAATACTGTAGGCATATTTCACATGCTGAAGATGGATAAAGTAAAGCATTATTGGTAATGCCATAAACTGGATTATTGTGTTTTGTTCTTTTCACAGTGATGTTACTAATTTCATTACAATTATATTTAGGACCCCTCATATAACTGGTAGTTATGGAAGATTAATATCTCAAAGAAGTACTTAAATGTTACTTCTTTTTTTCTTTTAACTGAAATGTACACGTGATAAACCTCTCACTCACCTGATACCATGTCATCTTTCAGTGGCTGTGCCCAGTCTAGAATGACAAAGGAGTGACAGCCCTCCATAGCTACCACAGTGACATTATGGGGTTTGTTCTTGGGTGGCTGCTTTTGATTGGTTGACTGTAGATCTTTCTCCATCAAGTTCGCCAAGACATCCACTTGTAGATATTCCAGAGCCTCGGTCAGGGAACAGGGAGCTCCAGGGTCCTTACGTATGTAGTTTACATATGGAGCTGAGAGCAGGAGGTAGTGAGGAAAAAAGAAGGATATGAGTGTGCTTATTGTTTAACATGACCAGTGCAATCCACAAATCTCAATTCATTCAAATCATTAATTGATTAAATTAAAACAAATTATATATATACTGTACATACAATATACTGCCTATTGTCCTTTTGTCTAATATTGTCCTTTTTGTCAAATGTATATTGTCTCTCACATATTAATTTTTTTATGATTTGTTACCTGTGCCTTGTCACTTTTTTAACCTGTATGTGCACTGGAAGACAAATTCCTTGTGTGTCCAAGCACACTTGGCAATAAAGCTCTTTCTGATTCTGATTCTGGTATATATAATGATATGTGATATGTCTCCATTTTGTATCAATGACAATGTACTCAAGTTCAAAACCTTGTGATCCATGTTATCTCAGTATGATCCAAATTTTAAATAGCAAAATTCAGATTTTAAATGTGTCACAGACTTTTGGAACGTATTGTGTATATCACATAAAGCATTTACTTTTAAGTTTAAAATGAACATAAATTGTGTTTGAATATGTCAGATTTTAAACAACTAGTAACACAAAGGACTGCAAAACATCTACCAACTTTCATGGAAATTGACAAGAAATATATTGAGTTATTTGTTTGGTTCCATGGTACCGTTCAGCAAAAAACATTGTTTAAAATTGCATTTTTCTTCTCGTCCTCATTCAATATTGTATGCAGTTTACACTAGGGATGGGCGTTTTTCAATAATTTCATAATCGAATATTTGAGCTCATGAAAATGGATATTTGAATATTCATTTATTTAAATGAAGTTAGTAAGGACGTAATTTGTTATGGTTTTATTTAGTCACAATTTCACATCAAGCTTATAATTATCATTAAATATTCATAACGCACAAATATTACATCCTGTATATAGGTTTTTTGAAAAGATTGTTGAAAGAATGTTGAAAAGATTAGCAACGTTGGAAAAAATAGAAAAATACATAACTTCATTTAAACCTGCGCAGAGCGAAATCATACAAAAACAGATCAAAAACAAAACTTAAAATAATGCAACAAATAATGCTGTTTTACTCTGGTGAAAGTTCCTCATCCAGTTAACAAGCCGACAGCATAGAAAACACGCTGTTCTAACTCCCGGTAACAAAACGCAGATCTGACAAGAATAACTGTCTTTATTGTTTATAATGTTGATAATAAAAAAGTAAACAAGCTTGATACCTCCATGCTGACTGTTAAGATCCTAAAAACATAGACGGAGCCATTGTAGTGCTTGTTGTCCTGTTTATTACGTGGCCGTCATCTCAGGAAGATATTTACTAATGCTGCTGCTGATTACCACTGCATATAAATATTGTTTTCTTTGTCATTTCATTGTCTTATTTGGCTTTGCATTTGCATTTGCATCGTTGGGCTAAATAAAATCAACTAAGGTAACTAAGGAATTACAGCACGTTTAAAAAACTACAACATCCGTGCCAATTTATTTACAGGCTATAACTTGAAGGCACCGACCCTATTTGAACTTTTTAGGAGGAAAATACAGGCTTTTAGGTATGGAAAAAGGTAGCAGTCGTATGCCAGATTCATTAACATGGATAATTATTGCGGATCGAATATTTGAACATTCGTGCACATCCCTAGTCTATGCTTGCATGTAGTCGTAGAAAATAAAATCCATTGTTGCTATTTCACATTAGACTATGGCTCTTCCTGTTGGCCTGATAAAAATTCTATTATTTCTGTCGTCCCGTATAGTGCCAGCTGGATCCACAGCTGTGAACACTTCCAGAACCCCTTGTTTGATTGGGCCACAAGATTCACAACTGGAGCTAATCAAATGCTCCATGTGATGTTGACCCTAATACTGAACAAAAACACACACTTCTGTGCATGTGCCTCCACCGAGACTCAAAAGGTACCACACGTGTGATAACCAGAAAACGGCAAATAAAGTGTGTGAGATAAAGCTGGAAGAGGAAACCTGTGAAGGGGAGAAAAACTGAATAGTGCATTATAAGAAAAGACAGGATACAGCTTCCAACACGATTGCTCAGAGATGAAGTTTGATGTTCTTGTATACATGGCATCACACATGCCAACAGCGACTGGATTCACACACACAGTGGTACACCAAGGCAGGCATAGACTGAGGCCTAAGTAAGTATAGCAAGATCTGGAGAACAGAGAGCACACCGGCATATTAAACCCATAAATAATGAAGAACATGTCTGAAGTTTGGGCCAGAAGGAAGCCACTTTCAGCTCATATCAGCAGATTTAGCTCATGACATTTTATTTAGGGTTTCTTTCTCTGCTTGTTTCTCAGAAGAAATGGCAAGCATATGCGTAAAAGTGTCTGTCTGTTGTGTAGTCCACAGCCTGAAGGCTCAGAATTGATCTCTGTCCATGGACTGAGGATGAGATTTTCCATGAGCTGTTTTCTGTGTTCCTGGAGCTGATATTTTTATGTATTCATCTTTTTGCTGGTGAAACAAAATGGGCTCTAAACGGTGGTTGGCTGTGGATCAACTGATATGGATTCCATTGGTCTGTTTGATTGCTTGTAATGCTTTCTGATACTTGACGCATCTTTTACTCTAACAGGCTTCTTTTGGTGCTGAAGCTGAAGCCAGTGCCCAAATTAGAAACCGTTCTGTAAGTTTCCATCTTATGCTGCTTTGGGCTGTAAAAATTGGTTCTACACTGGCCCCTACAATCTATTGGTCTTGAATGGGTGGTGTACTGTAATGTCTCCAAATGTTTTTAAAACGTTTTCAAAACAAATACAACTTATTCTGCCAAAACCTATGCAAAAAAGGTTCTTGAATCTGTTTACGCGCCAAGTGCCCAATGTGACCCGTGTACCAATAGGTACAAATACAGTATCAGCATACTGGGCCAAGTACAATGCAGTCCGTCTGTGCAGACAGAAATAATAAGCTTTGTTCCTGGGCTCTTTTAATAAACATACTTGTGTATTTGAACACTATATTGGTGCTTTGGGCTCCAGTGGTCTCAGTGGTGCTGATATCTCCCTATCCTTGTATAGGCCTGCTGGGCATGGCCATTTTCAATACTGCTGTATAAATGCATTACAATCACCAGCCTAGAGAGTGCTGAGGGCCTCCTTTATAAAACAATGAAGAGTTGGCCCATAATATTTTTCTCATTCTTATTGTGTTTTCCTATGTATCCAGCCAAAGTAGTTGATGTCACATCACTGCCAAGACAAGCATATTAGAGGAGCCATGAAACAGTAGGAGCTCTGGGATTTTTGGCTAATGATTAAAAACAGAACCCAGGTCAGTACAACCCCTGTCTTGTCATAGGCTATGAATTTGAGAATTCTGGCCAACGTGCAATACATGCAACAAATTAATCAGTAATATCTGTAATTTATGTTGGTGGTTAGACAGATTTTAAACCATTAGTAAAGGAATAATTCCTCCAGATCATTCTGTAAATATTCATACACTGTTGTGTTGTTTCAAACTTGTGCGCTGTTATTTTGTTCAGTGAAACACAAAAAGGACAATTTTGAAATGATTTCTGACTGTTTTCAGTACAATGGCAGTACATGGTAACCAGTCTGTCAAGCTCAAAAATGTTAAAGTGGTACTTCACCCAAAAATGAAAATTCTGTGATCATTTACTTACACCTTTGTCATTTCAAAGCTGTATGACATTTTCCTCTGCAGAACACAAAATAAGATGTTTTGAAAAATACTGATAACCAAACAATGGCGGTACCCATTCACTTCTATTGTGTAGATATAAAACCAATGCAAGTCAATGGGTACCGCCGTTGTTCAGTTACCAACATACTTCAAAATATCTTCTTCTTGTTCTGCAGAAGAAAGAAAGTCATACAGATTTGAAATGACAAGATCGTTAGTAAATGATTGCAGAATTTCCATTTTTAGGTAACTATTGCTTAAGACACTATGAAAATAGTCCATGTGACTTTTGCACTTAAATATGATGCAGATAGTTTGACATCCAACTTGCACGTTTCATTTAGTTGCATATTGAGTTTTATTAATTTGAGAGTGGAGAATGACTTGAATTTCAGTCTGTTCATCACAAATCTATCAAATGGCTCCAGAAGACTTGGAGTAAAGTGCACAAGTCATATGGACCACTTTTATAGTTCCTTTTTCTTTGGCAGAAAAACTGACAGACTGGCCACTAAACTGTCAGAGTATGGAAAAAAGCTGTGTAAAGAATTCTCTCTCAATGTTCCACATTGATAATGCAGCATGCAGGTTTGACATGAAGGTTAAAAAAAATTTCCAAGGTTTCCAAGTCCATTATGTTATTTTGATATCCAACACCAGACAAGTAGCTTGTGCTGAGTTGCGGTAGAGTACCCAGGAAGATACTGAGAGCTCTCAACACAATAGCAAACTGTATTTTACTGCTAGTATAGTAGAATCAACTGAGGAGCAGAACACATTTGTAATCACTGTAGACTTCACAAGCCAAACCTCCAGCTTGGCGTAAGCAGTTCTTATATTCATACAGCTGTTGGCACAGGTTCTGCCCGCAAACTGGACAAGAAACAATGTTCCATAGCAAGGTGTACGTATGGCTTGTGCGGATTTGCTTTCGGAAAGAGGAATGTGCTGACTATGTTAAAAGGCCATTATGTGCAGTCTTAGTAAATTAATTCATGCTGAACTTGAAAAAGCTTGGCTGGAGTCAGAGAGCACATCCTGGAGCAAAATGGAAGACAGATTTTTTTCACACATCATAAGACGTCCTTTGTTGAAGTGCATGATTGTATTATATATCCTGTTATATAATTATGATGAGAGACCAAGATGTGAATTCATATTCAGATGTGGATGGCAGCATAATGGGCTTTAAGCTAATCTTTGCACAGCTGAGAGAAACACAGTTGCTCTATTTGTGAATTGGCTGGACCAACATGCTAAAAGTTAAGCAGTTGTAAATAAACCGGCTTTCTCATTTTTCTTTTTCGTGCACACACCTTTATCTTACACACAGCCTTTAGTATTTGGGAAGGAAGCCCAAACCCACAGACACTGAGGCAAAATTTATAGAGTTGACTTTAAATACTTTCACTCAGGCATTCTGAGAAATTTCCAACAGAAGCTGCCCACATGAAAGAACCTGAGACTTTAGAGCTTGTAAAACCAATGACCTCTTAAATAGTCTCAAACAGCAAATGTATTAGTTGCAAAACGGAGGGTTGGTTAGTTGCACGCTGGCGATATGAAAAAGAAAACAGGGTGGAGAAATGGATGTAAAACTTACGATAAAACAAGTTAAATGGATGCTAAAGGTAATACTACATTCGCCACCTTTTCTCTTCTTCTTTTTCACATTACTCACAAATTTACAAGCAATGTTTTGTTTGTTATAGGAGACAACATACCTTTATCCAAAGCAGCTACAAATTGAGTAATATACTAATACAAGTGATTACCAAACAATTTTAGGTGTGTATGCAGAATTTTTAGAAGTTACCCTGAAGAGTACAAGCTAAAGGTGTAAATGCAAAACAGTAAGCAAAAAATATAAAAGGTAAACAGGATTATGGTAGAATGGTCATGAAAGATAGGTATTCAAATGCTCACAGAAAAGATGTCCAAATATTTTGATGGACTCGACATGTACATAAGGTCAGCTGCACGCTCCATTTGCTCAGAGCTTTCAAACATCATCAGGGGAACAAGCAACATTTACAGGCCAAATAAATCTCAAGTGCTTTACATCTACAGGAAATGCTGAGGTGATTGAAAAGAAATTAACTGTGAGCAGCCAGTTGTGTTTCCTGGGAGGGTCGATCCCAGCAAGACAGCTGTTTGGAACCAATGATCGCTGAGATGGTACAGCATATTTTCCCACAATGTGAATGGTTTTTGTGTTACCTCAGATGTAAACAAACATGCAGAAGATGCATTACCTGTGAAACGTTTCTTGCCAGCAACATCAAACTCGGAGGTAGGGGTGTTGTTAAATGGCCTTGTCTCAAGAGTGGGGGGCTGTGTTGTGGGGATTGACATTGTTGTGGTCTCCAGTAAAAGTTCCTCTGTGCAAATAAGAAACACAAAATTAACTTTTTTACAATACAATATAATATGAAATAATAATAAAACTTAATGCTAAGAAAATGTCTAGTATTATGTGTTATCAGAGATCACTTGGTTTGATATTTGAGTTAGTGTCCAAAGCATAACTTGTTGGAACAACTCTATAAAATACTAAAATATAGCATTTTCTGTATAGTTAACATCGAGTTTGTTACAGTATACAATACCGTCATTTTACTGTAGTGTAGTTGTGTAATAATGTGAGGATGTGACCACATTATCCCATATGGTTAATATAACTTTCCCAGGAATTCCTTTTACACCACAGCATGGGCTTGGACATGCCAAGTAACCATTAAAACTGTATGTATGCAAGCTTGTCCCTAAATGCACCTTGGCCACATTAGCTGACTTGAGTTCAAACCAATGGAATTACATAACACATGATTATACAATAAGGTCTGTTCATTAGACAGAACAACTTGTCATTACAGGAAGGTCGTCCAAGTTTGTCTGTGTAAGTCTGTGCTTACTAAATCATACAGCTCTTCACTCAGCAGCTTGTGAAGACACTTAGCTTGGAACAAAGTAAATAAATCAAACGACCTGAGCAGAGAACTACCCCTTCAAACAAAAACACATGTCCCACTTTAAAAATGGAGATTACTAGGAAAGTACAATGGCCATACAGACAATTTGAACTTTATATTGTTTCAAAAGATGCCATGCAATGTACAGTATATTGGGTCCACTACAAGGAGAGTAAATTATGACAAAATTGTCATATTTTGGGTGAGCTATACCTGTTATGTTTCCCTAAAATTCAAAAATTAATTTACAGATTATGCTGGGTTTGCATAAAGTGTTTCAATGTATAACAAAACCTAAACACACATCACCATGAAGTTTTAACAAAAACCTGGCATTATTTGCTTTATTTGACAGTAGGTTGTAGTAAGAGGAAAGAGGAATGTTGTTGTTGGCTGTTTCTCCATAAAACCATGCCGATCACAGTCAGATTCAATGCATACCAGAGGCTGCTGTGCTTACCAGAAAGATATCCTTTGAGGTTAACTGTTTACATGCTATCTGCCCTTATGCTTGAAATACTGTTACTAAATGACAGAGGATCAGGTTTTGTGGGTACTAACTACACGCCCGTAACAAGATTTTATACCACCGCCAACTGTATTTCCAAACTGTGCCAAGAACCTTTCAGGCTCACCTTAGCCATTTTTGCATTGCCACACAAATCAAGCTTGTATTAATTACATAACAAGACTTGTTTTCAAAATGTTGAAGTGTACTCAGTTATTCTGTGAGAGACATATTTCAGTTGAGTGTGACTGCAAAAAGTTTATCTCACCTTCAGAATAGCAGTTAAGTATTCCATCACCATCCATTATTGGGAAACCGTTCCTATCCAGTCGCGAGTACAGTCCAGGTGGACATGTAGGGTCAGCAGCCAATGTTGTTGGCTCCAAAGTTTCTGTTACAGTTTCTGTTGTTGTGGGTTCTAGTGTGGTTGTCTTGGCTGTAGTGGTTGTTGTAGTGGTTGTTGTGGTAGTAGTCCTGGGTTTAGGTCGGTCTATGCCCACAATGGTCTTTCCTCCCACGGTAAGGTACTTGTCGCTGGGATTAATCACAGGACGACTATCCCTTCCATTACCAAATAATGCTAGTCCTTCCTGGTTTACCAGTGGGCTGCCTTGGTCATCTGATATATGATATCATGTAAACATAAAAACGATTTGATAATATTGCTCCAACTTTGCTTCACTTATGTATGTAAACATGTGTAAGTAACTCACCAAAGATAGTTTTGCCATCCTCTCCAAGGACAACTTTTCTGGGTCTTCCCCTTGAATCCTGAAGCACCTGTCCATTTTCATTCATTAAAACACCCTTGTCCAGATCCACTACCTAAGAGTAAAAACCCAACCATCAAATTGTTACAAACTCTGAATTTAGTAACTGCAAGCAGGTGGTTAATAGTGAAGAAGAGGTTCCATAGTTTCTTTCACAACTAAATGAGAAAAATACTAACAATCCTGCTTGGAGTTTCCATGGCAGGAGAACTGACATGTTCACATCAGTGACTTTGCTTACTTTAAAGATGATTTTGTTTGGACTGTGGTATCGTCACATTATTGCATTTAAAAAGTACCCAGACAAGCCTTCTAAAAAAGCAGTGTGTAACAGAAGCTGTGAATTTTGGCCATGTGATCAGATTAGCCTGTGTTCCTAGTTCCAAAAGTGCATTTTTACCAATTATGTTAATTACAATTTGTTTAATCCATGATTAATAACTCGCTATGATATCTGTGTGTATGTATGTTTTTTGGTTTGCTATAAAGTAATACATTTTTACAGATAAATAGCATGTATCCAAGCAATTTTTAAAGCTGTAAGTAAACACACCCATTTCGTTCCATCAGGACCTGTGATATGTTTGACTCCATTTGGTTTAATGCTTTCATCAGACGTTGAGGATATTTTGCCATTTGCGGCTGTCATGTTTGGCCGGCCATTTTTGCCTGAACATAAAATGTATAAGTCATACTTGTACACATACTCACAATGATATTTGTCCCTGAAGCATGCATAGCACTTTGCAGAAAGCCTAATGTTTACCTTTTCCATAACTAGGTTTGTAGCCATTGCCCGGAGTGTTTTCTTTTGAAACTGATCGCAGCCTTGACCCCACCACTGGATTCCGAGATGGAGGTGATGGAGAATCGGGTGATTTATTCTCAGGTAAGCTTTCACCAACAGATACCTGCCCAAGGGAAGAGCGAGAAGCTGAACCTTGAGTGAACCTGTCTAAAATAAGTGGTGATTCTGCTGGACTGCTATGGGATACTGAAGAAGATGCAATATCAGGCGAGGAAGCAAAGTTTGAGCCCACTCTTTTGTGTTGTACCGGGAACAACCTACTAGGGAGCCGCAACCCCTTTAGCCGACTTGCTACCACAGGTGAGCGGACCCTTCCATTAGATCCCAAAACAGGTACTCTTTGGGGAAGTGAGGGAGGTGACTTTGAACTGGGGATAGTGGTACTTTGTTCCCTATCCACATTTTCATTCTCAAAGTTCTGGACAGGTCTGTGAGTTTTAGTAACAGCTGTTGTGGTAGTTTTAGGTACTATAGTTGGGACAACATCTTTGTTTTGCCTGTCAAAGGTCTCTTTTCTCCCCTCATAAAGATAATGATCTTCATGATCATTGCTAATTTTGGGATTATTGGAACTTTTTGCAATATTTGTTGAAACTGTTTCTATGTTTAGGATACTGGGTTTGTTTGAGACAGGGTCAACCCTTTGCTTTGAGGGGAATGTTGTGGGGGAAACTTGGGTTTTCTCACTGGTATCTTGAGAGCTTGAAGAACTAGAATGTGAAGGAATTCCTCGAATAATCGGTCTTCCTGCACCTACAGATGAGGCGGTCCTACTCCATGGTATTCTACCATCATGTCTACGACTGCCTGCAATAATCCTAGAATTCCGGCTAGGTAAATGAAAAGATGAACTTCGCCCTGTTGAGGAGGGGTTAGTCCTTGAAGAAGTGTGGGAAGTATTCGCATTACTATCCTGTTTTTCTTCTCTGCCATTATAATTTTCCTTTGGTTCCTTCTGTTCTTCTTTAGTTGTATCGGAATGGGGTTTTTTGGTTCGGTCATGAACAGTTGGCTGTTCATCCTTTGATGCGTCTTTCTCTGTTTTCTTTTGGCTGGTATGATGTTGCTTATGGTCCTCTGTTGCATCACTACTGTCAGTCCTTGTTTCTGCTGGCAGTGTGGATTGTGAAGATGTAGATGAGTCGGTTTTGTGCTGTTCTGTTTGAACTCTCTGAACTCTGGTTCCAACTCTTCTGCTATTAGGGTACATGGAACCAGTTCCTGAATTTGTGAATCGACTTGATGTGGAAGAAGTTCTTCTTGTACCTGAAGAAGATGAAGAAGGTAAGGATGATGGAGTCAAAGATGAAGAGGATGATGATGCTGAGGAAGAAGAGGTGGATGGGGAAGATGCTGATTCTTGCACTGATTCAGGCCTGGTTTCTTGAGGTGAGACCACTGAAGACTTCCTGTCAGTCGCACTTATCTGGTTGTCCTTTCCTTCAGGGTAGGACACTGCAGTAATATCCTTTCTTTTAGCTGCAGACTCTGAGTTGTCTTGTGAATTTGAAGAATCTTCATTTCGTGTCCTTGATCGAGAACCATGGGTGCGAGAATTAGGCCTTCTCAATCGGCTGATGTCTACGATTGATGAAGTGCGAGGTGTCCAAGAAGAGCGTTGGTCCTCTGTTTTTTTATTAACGGAGTCAGTTGAGGATGGTTTTGAAAGTAAAGTTTGAGTACCAGGTGATTGGTTGGATCTTTCGATTGATTCTGTATTGTCAGGTAAATCTTCTGTTTGAGGTGTAACATTGCTGCTGGTCTGTGTGTCCTCGGAAGCTTCATTTGTTCTTATCTCCTCATCTGTTGGACTGTCTGTTGGTCTCTCTTCCTCATCTGTATTTCCCTCTCTGTCCTTCGTATTAATAGAAGATGAATGTGAGACTGACATTGAATTAGTCCCTCCGTTTCTTACGGAACCCCTTACAGATGAAAAGATGCTGTGATAGGACCTTGTTTGGGAAAGAGGGCGTCTTCGCCTGTTTGTGGTTGGAGCCTCAGTTGGAATGTTTGGAGTGGTCTGAGTATCTGACTCTTCAATCTCTTCTGACTCCTGATTGTCTGATTCATTGTATGATGACATCATGGAAGTGCTTTGGTCGGTCTTATGGCTGTCCATTCCTCTTGACTGAGTGGAGACTTCTGTTCCAGTAGCACTGGCTGAAGACAGAATTAAGATATAAGTCTTAACCAAGTTTCTGCAAAGTTTCTACTGTGATAAAGTTTATTGGAGGAAACATTTGTGTTGGGGAATACCTACATGCAGGCATTGCAACAATAATAGCTTTGGTCTGTGGTCCTTGCCCCTTTCTATTTACCGCACGGACCTTGAAGATGTAGCGGTCACCTGGTGTGAGTCCATCTATAGTAGCAGAGGTGGTGGTACCACGGTATGTAACTGACTTTGCGCCAAACGGTTTCATAGCCGGAGCATAGGAAAGGATGTACTCTGGAAGCAGATGTCAGATCAATCAGTATGGTCAATTTCATTTGGATACCATAGCTGAATATTTTCCAATGAACACTTGGAATACCCAAGTTTGAACTAATACATCTAAGCCAAGGATAACACAGTAAAGATAAAAACTCCCTATGCATGAGGAAACAGTTTCTTAACTGTGTTCTGTTTTTTTAAAGCATTCCTGTAACTCAAACAGTAGAGCAATGTGCTCATAATGCCAAGATACCATGGATTGCATAAACCGATGGATGAAATATGGACCTTTAATGCAGTGTTCGTTGCAAAAATGCAATGTAAATGTTACAAAATGTATGTAAAATATTCAGTTCCAGAGCAGCTTTGGTTACAGTCTTGTGGTCTAACCTCTTAGTCGTCCATTAGTTTGCTCAGGTGGATCCCATGTTGCCATGACAGCCGTACCTTTTCCTCTAAGTGGGTTAACTTGAAATTTTTCTGGAGGGCCAGAGGGAGCTGGACACAGACAGAGATGGCAAAAAATAAGGACTGACCAGACCCAAAAAGGTATACTCAATCTTAAAATTTTTCTGCCTGGAGATTTGCAGATGGAAACAAAAGACAAGTATGTTTTCCAGGAAAATGAGTAATGAGGTCATTCTAATCCTTCAATGAATTCCAAACAGGCAGTAAACAGTGAACATTGCGCTGAACTATAACAAAGAGGCAGTTATTACATGCTCATTGCCCAAAACATGCAGAGAAACATTTGTCTTAGAGGAAGTGCATGTGTACATTTATGGGTGTACGTACAGTATCTGAATTTATATTGTTTATACTTGGCTTCTTTACCTACCAAGTATAGTTTTTATAGTTTTAGGCATTAAATAAAAACATTGATCATATACAGTATGTACACTTATTCATTTTCTTGCCCCACCACTACCAGTAGTTGTATATCGTCTGGTTACTTTTCTGTATTTGTTGTTTTCTCAACAAGATTCTGTATTCATTGCCAAGTTAATTTGGGTGGATCCATCATAAAAATACATATATATATTCAGGATATAGTCTTTTGGCTGTGCATGCTAAGTAAAACAGTCGTAACTGTCTAGTCATAATTATGTTCAGATAGCATAAACAAACCTGATTCAGGGGTTCTCTGGAACACAGATGCACTCCACTTCCCCTCATGGTTTCCTTGTGAGATTTGAATGGAGAACTCGTACATGCTGTCCGCGGAGAGCGTCTCAATGATGAGACGCCTCTGTGGGGTGTCCTTGTATTCCCATCGTGCAGATTCTCCTTTCTCTCTGTATTTTACTGTGTACTGCCTGCACAGATACAGACATACTGAAAATTGTGTATATAAAAACACAGTTGTCTTCGAGAAAAGAGAAACAATAAAATTGATTTCAACAGTTAACAGTTAAAGCTAAGTTTTATACCAGTGCTATCTATTATTAAAGTTTTGTCAGGCAACAATGAAATTTAAATTGCGTTACTTATTTGTTTTAGTTACCGGTACAAATATGTAATATGACAAAATTAACATGACTAAATTAGGTGATAGTTTTTATTAAGTCAGGTAGAAAAAACTTCTAAAGTTAACAACTGCAGTTTTACTTTTTGAAAGTGTATACTATGCATATCAGTACTCCCGTGATGCAGTGCAGCTCACATTATAATTGATAAACGCACCCTTCTAGAACTGTTTTCTTACCTGGTTCCCCCTGGAATTTCCTTCCTCTTCTCAACAAGCGGGTCAACCCATGTGATGAGGACAGTCTGAGGTGATAAAACTCTAACTGTGATGTCCTCTACTTCATCCACAACCTCTGGTTCTGGCAGGCATAGAAATGTATTAACAATTATTAAATATCAGGTTAGAACTGTTCCAGTAAGGTAAAATACTCAATATGTGACCTGCCACCAGCCTAAAGCCATTTTTGGCATTTACTATTTCTACATAAAATCATCCTACATAATGTAAACAACAGATAAAAATAGATTGAAATGAATGACTGAAATCAAACTTTGATGCTCCTAATGTCATAATTAGATTATGAGACTTTCACAGACAGGGTCACATATGGAGAGCTGATTAGCAGCACATTGATCTCTGTGAATGTGAGATATACCTGCGTTTACTTTTTTACTCAAGCCAGCCGTGTTTATAGATGCGCTCCTGCCCTGGGCTCTGGGTGCCTGCAGTGATACCACATAGACGGACTCAGATGCTATAAACAGAGGGGGGATACCAGATATGGCCACGTTTCAATACACTTTACCCGCTATGGGACATACATACATGCAATCTGAGCACTGTTAACCTAGACTTAAAAGGCATTTGCAAGAACAGTTTAAAAATGTATAATCTCAAATGTATTAATTGTATAGTATATGTTCAATAAATATCCACCTGCAGACATCAGATATAAAAAGAGATTTATATTCTCACCCAGTTTTGGCTTGTTAGCGTTACGCTGGTCGGCTTGGTGCTGACTGAGATCCACTCTGTGTTTGTTTTGGAGCCTGAGAGGGAGGTGACCTACTTGGTGAGGGGGTTCTGGTCCTGATGATGACTGGGGGGCTCTCTGTGCTGGGGGCCGTGCGTTTATCTGTGATGAAGTTATAGACGCCATCCTACCTGATTAAAGACAGAAAACGTGAAAGAGAATAGTATTGGCATTTGAGCTTAATGGGGGAGATTGTGTCGTTAAAAAAACGAACAAAAAAACAATGTGCTACATTCCTTAATAGAAATTACCTCATTGTGATTGTATCATGCGTATTACATTTAGTCTGGGGAGGGATAATGTTTGCCATCTCGTAAAACAAACAACACTGGAAATAACAAAGACGCTGTCACACCAGAGCTTTTGGTGCTGACCCAAGCCTGTTTAACATCAGAGCTTGGTTTGTTTGCTTGATGTGAAAATGTTGTTTGAGCACGCGAACCACAGCGATAACAAATCCAAAAGTACAATGTGCACCTGCAGGGGAAGGAATCAAACTCTGGTTCATAGCAAGCAATCAAAGCAAGAGTCAAAACACCCCTTAAACTATAACAGAATTGTGTGGTAGTATTTCCTGACCATGTGCAGATTTACTAATGTGAGTTCAGCTACTCAGGGCCACAGAGTTTACAGTCATGTGCACGCTCACATCCTCGCTCTTATTTTTTTACTGTAATCCTCCATCTGACTTGGCAGGCAATTCAGACAGTCTTCCTCTTTATACACTGCTTCACATGCATCTCTCTCCCTCGCTCCCTCTCTCTCTTCTCTCTGGTGTGAAGGACTGTATCCCTGAGAGGATAATAAAACACATTCTGTCTCTCTGTCCCTCATCACTTAATAATTTTCAGATGAACGCTTGTAGTAAAACTTTCTCATTTGAGTCTGTGTTTTTTACCCGAGGACAAAATATTCTTTATATGCTTTCTGGTAAAAGAACTTGCTACTTAAAGGGACAGTTCACCCAAAAATGAAAATTCTGTCATAATTTACTCACCCTCCAGCTGTTCCAAATCTGTATAAATTTCTTTGTTCTGATAAACACAGAGAAGGAATTTTGTAAGAATGCTTATAACCAAACAGTTCTTGGACCCCATTGACTACCAATACAGGAAAAACTATACTTTATATATTGTGCCGTTGAACACAGAAGAAGATATTTTGAAAAATGTAGGACAGCAAACAGTTGTAATTTTTCATACTATGGTAGTCAATGGGGTCCAAGAATTGTTTGGTTGCAAGCATTCGTCCAAATATCTTTCTCTGTGTTCAACCAAACAAAGAAATTTATACAGGTTTGGAACAACTAGACAGTAGTCCAATCAGTAATTCATGACAGAATTTTCATTTTCTATCCCTTTAAGCATATTTTACAGTAAAATTGTGATGATGCTGTTGCTGCTGGTTTTTTTTGAGAAACCTTGACAGCTCACACGTTTACACGTATGCAATGGTGACAGCTGGAATTTAACTGTAAAATTGATTAAATTACAGGTTGTTTCATGTTAAACGTAAAAGCACTGTGGTTTAAGTGTCACAATCACTGACTTAATGGATATTATAAATGCACTATAAGTCAAGTTGGATGAAAGCATCTCCCGAATGCATAAAGAAAGTCAAACAGTCGTGATTACAATGATATGATGGTGAGTAAATAAATACATATGCTATTTTTGGAGTAACTGTTTTTAAGCCCAACTTAATTGAAAAAGATGGCCATTTATGAATTGATAGTAGTTAGTTTTTCCTGTCCACAATTGTCTGTTCCATAGAGATTTTAAAGGGATAGTTCACCCAAAAATGAAAATTCTGTCATCATTTACTTACCCTATTGTCATTTCAAACCTGTATGGCTTTCTTTCTTCCGCAGAACACAAATAAGATATTTTGAATGGCCACAGCTTTTGAGATTGTTTTTAATAGTGCTAATATTTTTAAAAATAAATACTGTTTCAATATGTCCCTATGGGTCATTGTGAATTTTTAAAAATGAGAGCAAATGAGAGAAGAATCAAGGTGAAAGGGTGCATAAACTGTTCTTTATAGCTGTGCAGCCTCAGTCTGCAAGTGTTTTGGCTGAACACAAACCTTGCATACTTAAGAACTAACTTCCCTCTGCCTCTGGAATCCCTAGATTTACTTTAATATTGGCAACTGAATTAAAACTTAAAGGAGTCATGAATTAAGACATCAATTTTAACCCGAGCTTTTGTTATATAAGAGGGAATCGTATTCAAGTGAACATCCTGTAAGTGTCAGAACTGAAAATGCCCTTGTTACTGAGATTACATCTGTTATTGACACCAGGCCTCGGGAACGCCAGGTCCTGCACCTAATGCACCTATCTATGACAGGTTTAACACCGCCTCCACAGAAGAATATCAAAGACTACTTCTCTAGCCCCGCCCACTGGTTCGCACATGACAGTACTGAAGTAACACAAGTTGCGCGGAACCAGATAGAGCGAGCAATAAATATGCCGTTAAAGATCGCAAAATATTGTGCATTCAGTGCCTGGTTGTGGAAGAACACAGTCGCTGCATAACCTTGCTTCGGATTCCGACATTAGTAATGCGTGGTTGAAGTTTATTTTTAAAGATGTTCCAGCTCACGTAGGTAAAACATTTAGTGTTTGTTCGCTTCATTTCAGCACAGATTCCTTTGTGAACAAGGTCGACACTGGATTTGCGGAGAGACTCAAATTAAAAAGCAGTGCTGTGCCGTCAATATTGGATCCGATAGGAATGGCGCAGCAATCTTTTGTGAGTAAAACATTTTTGTACTATGTGTCACTATTGCTTTGTTAGAGATCGCTTGATATGCCCTGAGCCCTATTCGCACGGGATTAGTATTACCTGGGGACCTCTAGTCATTTGTAATAATTGCAGAGGTTGTCTGTGATCTTAATCCCATGTGAATCGGCCATGTCTGTAATTTGTAAAGTAAAAATTCTCCTACAAATTACCTACCATATTTTGACGAACACAGAGGTATGATAATATTAGTCCCGTGTGAAATGGCATCTCTGTGATTTGGCGGGATCATATATAATTTTTCAAGGTTTTATCCACTGTTTGCGAATAATGGAGGCTGTTTTAAAGTGTTTTGATATTATTTCGGGTGCTGGGTCATATCCATAAATTACCTGCCAACACTGTCGTTTTGGCTGGGAGTCTCCCATTTGTTTATTTATCATGGAAACTCTCGTAACATTTGAGACCCGCGATCGCGGTGATCTTCTGTCCAGTTCGCGATCAGGGGTCTCAAATGCTGACAGGTACGGTCATATATAATTAAACACCATACAACTAGAGGCTATACAAACTATACGCAAAGCCTTGCCATCACATCCGGGAAATAAGTAAATTTGAGTAAAATCACAGGCTTCACTTATCCCGTGCGTATGCGCCACATGAAATTCAGATGTGGGGAGGTAATTTCTAAATCACACGAGGTCCCCAGGCAGTACTAATCCTGTGCGAATGGTGCTAATGTGTAACCTAACATTACATGTCTAACCAAATTCACAGAAGGCTCCAACTAAGTTTACTACGCAAACTGTAATCCAATCATAGCAGTGGGCGTTTACTTCCAAGTCTTCAATGCGGCACGCCCATTAAAACAGCGTTTGTCGAGCCGGCCTCAAAACCTGGGTACAAAATAGCCTATTACTTACTGATTTTGATGTTTTTGAATGTAAAAACCACGCGAACATCATAAGTAGACCTCATACAACAGTATAAAACAATAAATAAGGCCAGTTCATGACACCTTTAAATTAATAAGTGTCAGGTCTCAAAATATATTGAATTGTCGCAGTAACTAATTTTCCTTTGTACAAATAGACACTTCTTCTCTCTTCCCATTCAAGTCCAGCCAACACAGCTGAGCCAGTCTTGCATATCACACGGCCTTGAATCATAGCGGTTCATTTTCAAACTCTTTCCCTCACATTGTTTTATTTCAACATCACTTTGGCGATCTCACTACGATGGTTTGCTGGGTCCAGAATGCCACTTTGTTCTGTTTTCTCACCCGTCCCCACTGATCTTTTTGCTGATAGTATGAATTTTCTCCATTTTATTCTCAGTGGGAGGTTTTGGATGTGAAAAGATCCAGGTTCCAGATCAAATCCACAGAGTTACCACAGTCCATGTGTGCACTCAGCTGGACTGCATGTGGTCTTGCTTTCAATGTTCAGTCCCATTTATTTCCACTGCCAACAGAGTGACAAAAGGATAATAACACAACAATGGTGGCTGTGAAACAGAATTGAGCTCTTCCTGCCACATTCTTGCCACATCACGATTTACATGATAGAATGACATGATGCATGTGTTTTTGGTTAATCCAGTGGCAGAGCCAAAGCGACACTATGGTAACGTCTTGACAATAGCTAGCATTTCACAAACACGGCATGGACAATGTCAAGAGAAAACTGAGAGAATTAAACAGTACTGAAATGGCAATGTAGTGCTCCAATAACTGCCAATACAATCCTATTGTCTACATTCTGTGTATTATTAAACTTAACATGTTGTAACACGTTGGTTCCCAAAACATATGTAATTCCATTTTTGTATCAAAATCTACCGAGCCAACCAAAAGTGAGATCATGAAAAAACTAATGTAAGATTCTTAATGTAAAATGTATGCATAAAAACATGGATGTAAAATGAGAAAGGAATGTATTACATTCTGAACAGATTTTGTTTCTAACACCCAAATTAAAGAAACACAATTTTATTTAATGTAGAAAATATGCTTTTTTATAGGGATAGTTAACCCAAAAATTTAAATTCCGTCATGAATTACTCTCTAGATGTTCCAAACCGGTATAAATTTCTTTGTTCGGTTGAACACAGAGAAAGATATTTGGACGAATGCTTGTAACCAAACAGTTCTTGGACCCCATTGACTACAATAGTGTGAAAAATTACAATGGTAGTCAAAAGTGCCCCAGAACTGTTTGCTGTCCTACATTCAACAGATTTTTCCTACCATGGTAGTCAATGGGGTACAAGAACGGTTGGTTATAAGCATTCTTCCAAATACCTTTCTCTGTGTTCATCAGAACAAAGAAACGTATACAGATTTGGAACAACTCAAAGGTGAGTAAATGAAGACAGAATTTTCAATTTTCAGTGAACTATCCCCTCAATAGTGTAGCTGTTTCTAAAACAAGAGTACAACATGCCAAAAGAAACAACTGAAATTGTTTCTGATTAAATTTCTGATAAATTCGGCAATGAACAATTTGTATTCATGTGCATAAATGTAAAACAGAAGTATTTTTTACTAATAGCATACACTGTGTGGCATTCTTCATGAGATTATAGGAAAGTAAAAATCTTCAATTGGTTCAAACCTGGGATTCCTTTGCTTCGTTTGGAGGAATCACATGCACAAATTTGGCTTTAAACAGGCTCGATGGATTCATAAAGAAGAAGCATAAAAGCTTTACAACTAATGCTGTCTTTCCTGGAAATTATGGTATCTGAGGTCTTTGGCATCCTTACCTAACCTAAAACCTCAAGGGAGAAAAATCTAGACGTTTTACATAAGCATGCATTTCCCAAATCTGTCATTTGTCATTGTTTTAAATACTGGAAAATATCTACAACAGGCGTAAGATACTTCCACTAAAATTGTTGCTCTTCAGTTAGGCCTACAGGTTATAGCATAGGTGAATAGAGAGCATACCTGGAGAAGATTTGTTAAAAGGCTCGACAGCAAAGCCATCCAGTTTCACCCACTCGCCCCCTGCAAAAAACAACAACATTATGGTCAACAAAACTAAACTTCATTGGACCATCTTAACTCTTTATAGCACTTTACATAACACGTCAAGTAATCAAACTACCAGCCATCTACAACAGAAAGATCTAACACCAGATATGTTTACTACTGTTTTAAACATCCTCAGCCAAGCACATTTACGATCTGTTTGCAGGATTATTAATGTACTTTTCAATTATGACAGATGTTTTGGGAAAGCTCTTTGGGACATGGAGCAATATGCCCAGATCCTGTTTGTTGGCGACGAACATGGACGAACTAAAAAAAAATGTATGTGCCGTGCGTTGGACGAGTGACCGGCTACCACAACACAAAGATTAGGGCTCTTGACTTGAGCTCTAGGTTGGATACAAAAACAAAGAACATAAATGGCAACATAAATGCTCAATCTTTGGGGAGTTTGATCGCACCAGATGCCAGCAGTGAACAAAGTTATTTGAAAAACAGAAACAACTATATATCCTCAGTAGTCTATGCATTGAGTGTGTGTTAGCCATTCAGCCTGTTTTAATAGTGAAAAGAACAAAAAGCAGAGACCCTTAAAGGGATAGTTCACAAAAAGCAAAATATTGAGAAAATTGCCTTCGAAGTAGTTAATCACAGGCAATGTAGCAGGCCATCTACTCACAAAAATAAAGTTTTTATATGTTTACAGTAGGAAATTTACAGAATATCTTCGAGTAACATCTTAACATAATATCCAAATGACTTGATCATTTTGACCCACACAATGTATTTTTGGCTTTTACTAAAAATGTTCCCATGCTACTTAAGACTGGTTTTGTGATCCAGGGTCACATATATTCTTTTGTGTTCTGCAGAGAAAAGAAAGTCACACAGGTTCGGTATTACAAAAGATTGAGAAAATTATGAAAGAATTTACATTTTTGGGTGAACTATCCCTTTAAAGCAATAAATACTTTCATTGTAAAAGGCCTAAACTTTTCATGTCAGCTCCCCTAGATTCAATACAACTCAAAATTGATGAAGCTTATTAAAGTGTACATTAAGACATTTGTGTATAATGCCAAAACTGTATTTATGTATGTCCATTTACATTTAGTCATTTAGCAGACGCTTTTATCCAAAGCGACTTAAAACTTAGGTAAACAATGGAAGCAATTGGAACAACATAAGGACAACAAAAAGCATAAGTGCGATAAAACTGTATACGAAGCTAAGTTAATTTTTTTGAAAGAGTAGATAAGAGATAGAAGTCAGAACTGATCGGTCAGGTGCTGATGGAAGAGATGTGTTTGTTGTCTATGTAGACAATAGATGTTGGTATATGTGATATGGTATGTATGGATGTGTGTCATGGTTTCTGTTTTTGTAGATATTAACACATGTTGCACATTCATACAGTACATTATTGTTAAAAGTGAAAAGAGGGTCATAGAAGATTATAGGAAAACATGCAGTTCTCTCTATTCACACACAGGCAAACACACACCTCCTGGAGTCTCTGCCCTGTAGACAGGTTTACTCATCCCGTCCTTATTCTCTGCACTCATCTTGAGAAAATGCAGGACTCCAGGCTCTAAAACAACACAACATGCAGATGAAAGAACTATGCTGAGACACCTGTCACAGTGAGTCTCGAGCACTTCATTTGAAGAATTAATGATATTCGTTCTTACCTACATCCTCTAGCATCTGGGACCGCCTTTCCTTGTCTGCATTTACATAACGTAGTGACTTCATGGACTTCCCGTAGCCGATGCTGTAGCTGTCTACCGGCCGCCCGTCCAGCTCACTGGGTGGTTCCCACGTGACCTTCAACCCCTTGTCCACTGATGTCAGTTTCACATTTCGTGGCGATAGTGGCTTAGAACCTGTAAGTCGAAAATGATCTGTCAGTCACACTGCAATGACATGTTGGTGAATTATTTCCTACAAGAGTGCTGTTGCCAAGTTGTGCAAATCAACAACTGGCGAAACATTCCGATATTGTACAGGCCGCTATTGGATCGTACTGTAGCTGTTCCAGACATCCAGTTTCCAACGTAGCTGTGCCAGCTTGCCTCTCAAATCATTCTGCTGCCTTTAACTTTTCACTTCATAAAATAATTTTACTTCAAATCAATATTTCATGTCTGTTTTTTGGTACAGTGGCTGCATGTGTAAAAAAACTGAGAGAGGGAGATCAAGACTGCGCTTTACCCTGAAGGGGTTGATTTTGCGATAACGGCCGGCTGACTTTACATAATGTGCTTATATTGATTTAAGTTGATTTTATTATGAAAATTTTGTAGAGATATGAGATGCAAGCTGGCACATTACCTCGAACGATGCACCATAATACAGTTCAGCGGTTATTGCAAAAACATTTGACCAAAGAATGATGCAATTATTTGACCAATTCAAGTCATTACAAACAGGTGTGTAATAAAGAAAAATGAAACATTGAAAAGTATGTTCGTAAAAACACAGACCGTTGCCTCAGTTTGGGTCACAGCGAGCAACGTTTGATATCTGCAAGGTGTCTAAACATGCATTTTTCTTTTTAGGCAAGAATCTTAAACTTGGACTAGAACTCTGAGGACTACAGCTCCATCGGTTTATCAAACAGGAAACTCTGTGTGAAGTTCTGTAAATGTGCTCGGGCTGTTTTTGTAATCCTGCTTAGAGCTAAAGTGAAACAAATCTCATCACTTTGCCTGTTTACTGAATAGCAGCATGATTCTGGAAACAGGCCCGGTGAGAGAGATCGGTCTTTATCATTTGTGTAGCTATACGCTCAGACGTACGGCTCTCAGTCACTGCTTTAGAGTGTAATATTGGCAATAGAACATCCACATAATCTGGAACCACATCACACACGTCAATGCAATTACCACAGTTTACACACACATCACAGAAACATCAAACCTCAGTCTGTGACTTGGCCCGTATTAAAATATATGATGTAGGGTGGGTTTCACATTTTGATTAAACCATGGCTTGTAAAATATAAGATTTAACTCTAACCCCTAACATAAACATTTTATGTTGCTTGAAACTAACCGAGGTTCCAACTTCAGGATGGTGGACGTCAACAAGACCTGCAGTAGTGATCATTCTGTTGTGTTACAGTATGTAGATTATATAACAGCTCAGAGCATACGCAGTTGATCTTGTTTTTGTGTACAGGTTTATGCAAAATTTGCATTGTGGAAGATCAAGCAAGTATCTTTCCTTGTTGTGTTTATTAAGAGAGTGCAAGTGAATGCCCTGAAGCTCTTTAGTCAGTCATGAATCATGATAATGTTTTCGGAAAGCCCCTCAGGGCAAGCACCTGCTATTCTGACACCATTTTGTCAATGAAAAATGTCAACAAACTGTCTCGGAAACACACTTCTGCTTTGAGCGAATTAACAACATTCAGACAAACGCGTCTGGAGGAGTACAGAGCTAAGGGTGTTGTAATGTTTGAGTATAACCAGTAACTATAATCAGTTCAACCAATTAAATTGTAGCTACAGGGGTGACATCACTACGAACATGCTTTCACCCTCCAGAGGTGTAATAAATTTAATTTCCGCAATAAATTCATGCACCCAATTTTAAAAGTCTATATTTTCTGTTAGTTTTACAAGGCACCCCAGTAGTGAGCAGAGTTGTTACAACAGCTCTCTTTGTACCTGACAATAATTACACTGTTTAGTGTTTAGGGATAAGTAGCAGATTTCTAAACTACTATAATGTTTGGCAGATAAATGTGGGAATATTAAACACGCTTAGTAGGTGCCATTAATAAACAAAATAGTGCTTTACTCGCTAAGAATCAGGATAAAGCTTTCAGGAGTTTGTAGTCAGCACCTGACTATGCCCAGACATTTTAATGACAGGTTAAGCTTGTGCATTGTGCCACTGCCAACTACACGTCGACTAAATGTCTAAACCCTTCAGCCCAGCTTTAAACCCTGGTCATGTCAATCAAACACTTACAAATCCTTAGGTGAATATCTGGGTGAGATTAAATTCCAGTAGCTGGTTGGGGCATGACTTTCTCTTTCGCCACATTTATCTCTCCCTAACCTCTCTGCCAGAGATCATGCTTAAAGCTCTTTCTTACCGGAATAACAACAGATGTGATGGTAATGTTGTGGAACAAAGGTCTAATTCTCATTCTTTCCAATATATCTTTTATCTGTCAGACACATGTCTGATTTGTAAGCTTGCAGTTGGGCACCATTAAGGCTTTAAGCATTTTTGAGGTTTTTATTATTTGGCTTTAAGGTTTTCTGTCTCTAAATGCTTACGCAATTACCCATAGCTTTAAGTTGTAATCATGTCAAATGTGTCTTGTTTTGTTTAAGGTGAAGATAAGAGGAGAAAGGTGGAGAAAAAGGTGATAAGGAGAGCGGAGGAGAAGAGAGGAGAATATGCAGCTGTTGATGGCAGTCCCAGACTGCACTGAGTGACCTCATATAAAGAACATTTGCAAAACAGAGAAAGAGCAAGTGAGAGCAAAAGAGAATCGAAAATGGCCCATTGTAACGTGGCAGCTAATGCAGCTCAGTATAGGATTTAGCTACTACTTTCCTCATCCAAGATTCCTGTGCTCTGCTGCTTTCCCATCAAATTTAAGAGGGACAGGGCGAGTGAGAGAGGAATTGAGAGGGATAAATGTGGCTGAAATGATTTCATGAACTGAAAACTAAAGGATGTTTTGAACATCTGTGCAATGGCTACACTCCCTGATGACCTTTTAAAGAGGTTAAATCTAGTTCCTGTCCTGGCGCTAATCTGATAAAACACTTGCCTAGAACTGCAAAGAGAACCTATAGCAAATCCACATGCTTAGAGAACTCAAAGTACAACTATTCTTCTTTGATATGTTATATTTGACAGATAATTGGGAGAAATGTATATATCCACCTTTTCTCTATCTATCGGAATAACTGTTTTGACGTTTCTTGGTAATGGCTAAAAGCTGTGACTCTCATGAATGACAGGAACTGGTCGTAAAACATCTTCATAATATACCGTAATAAGCAGCAGTGCTGTTTGCCTTAAACAGAAGTATCTGATTAGAGAGCCAATGATTATATTATTTGTGGGAAAATATCACATATGATGGGTCCAGTCACCTCCTTTTAGACTGAAAATATTGATTCGATCAGCTATAGTTCACAATGTTCCAAACTAAACTGCTCACGGATTGAAAAAACTTAATTTTCTCACAGAAACAAACTATACGCCAGTACATCTGTTGAAAAAGCACACCTTCCTACACTTTTATGCCAACACACTCCAGGGGTCATGAATCGGGCCACTGAGAATATGTTTGCCTCATTCAGTTGAGATCATACTTTTGGCACAATGTTGACACCTCAGTTTTTTGTGTTAACTTTAAAGCAAGTCATTTTAACTAGTAATTGCTCAATTTAACATTTAAGGCAGAAGACCTTATTCAACTGATTCAAATGTTAGATAAACAAATAAACATGAATTTTGTGCACCTGCCAATGGATTGGCTGTCCAATTACTGTCACAGCATAATCAGTTCTAAAAATGTTTAATAAATGTTTGGCACATCCAAGCACACTACCCAACAAAGTAATGCCAAAATATACACCATTCAGTCCTACAGAATCACAAATCTTGGTTATCTCCTAAACTTGTAAAAAAATATTATCTTTTCAAAATGATCACATGTTTTAGCACATGTTGCGTGAAATTATACAAAAAAGCGTCCAGAAATGCACAACTGATTTTAGTCACAAACATAAGTTAAACGTTATTTAAGAGATAAACAGATTGACCTACCTGACAGTAGTGTGCTCTGGGTGCAGAGCGTTATCAGGAGCCCGAGAAGAGCCCGTGCTCGTGCAGGAGACATTGCAAATAGTGCTTTCAGTATTACCGTGATCCGCTA
Source organism: Triplophysa rosa (assembly GCF_024868665.1). Classification (NCBI taxonomy): domain Eukaryota; kingdom Metazoa; phylum Chordata; class Actinopteri; order Cypriniformes; family Nemacheilidae; genus Triplophysa; species Triplophysa rosa. Next base: position 8,885,128 of record NC_079904.1, on the reverse strand, counting down.
CACAAGTGAATGAAGGCTGTGGGATGCTCGGATGCTTTGGTGGCCGTTCTCATCGTCAATCTGTACGCTAGCCTCTTACCCAGACGTTGTCTCCCTCTTCCGGGGATGATTGGACTTGGAGCTGCCCAAATATTTGCTGAACAAGGCGATGGAAAGTCTTTGGACACAACATACTCGTTCATCATGCTGTTCGTTTTTAGTGCTGTTTGCGCAAAATCTCATTCTGCGCTCTGGGGAAAACGTTCATTTCAGAATGGTCTGCGTTAAAGCTTTCGATCATAAAAATGATATGCTTTCTTCACAACGTGCTCTATAAATTGGAAAGATAATTTATGATAAGTTGATAGGCTATAAGTAAACAATCTTAATTTAAAGTCGTCGTTTAATTGTGTACGTCTAATTTGGAGACACTTGATGCTGTTGCGGGAATATGGGCATTGTCCCTTTAAGAAGTATGGGCTTTGTAGTCCTGACCGCACGGGATGATGGGAAAAGTAGTGCGGGTGCGGGAAATTCATGTGTGTGAGAGAAAAAGTGGCGGACGGAGCTAAAAGGGGAGCAAGCTGCTTTTAGAAGTTTTTGTTGTTTTTCATAAGTTCGTGAAACCACCCGGGAGTTCAAGTAATAGTGAAACGGTATAGTGATGGATGGAGCTTTCGCTTGGTGAGATTAAAGCAACGTGCTTCCAAATAACTTTGTCGGCTCATTACTGCGAGAAATGAACCAGAGAACACTGTTACAGTTAACGTTATCCACAATCGGAGAGGCGGATTAACAAGAAGGTAACATTGGGGGCATCGTCCGGGATCTCTCGCATGTGGTGAGTCGTGTTGATATTTTCGATTGCCAAGCCGAAGTTTATAAAGCTGCACTGCAGCACGATGAGAAAATACTCCCATGTCAATACGGGTGGCCACGTGAATGCTACGATGTTAACGGAGCACGACGAAAAACGAACGCCTATGTCATTCGCTGATTGGTTGAATGAATTGAATGCTCAAGCATTAAATAATGGCAGTAAAAACCCCTTCGCACAGAACGATACGGTATGCTCGCAAACCGCTACAGTCAAAACGCCCACATACCATTATGTTTCACCACGAACAGGAAGAGAAACCAACCCTTTTAAAAGTGGAATGGGAAATGAGATGCATGACAGTGGAATTGATACGCAACGCTATGTGCAAAGCACGCCAGCTAATTTAAAATCTCAACATGCGGCATGTAGTGATCAAACGAACAAATTAATGTCTCAACGCATGCCCGTAACGCATCACAAACCCTGCCAAGGTGCTACAGCGCTGCATATTGTACATGACCCTGAAAGTAATGCTGGGTGTGCCAGTGATGATGAGCATTGTTTTCTTGAGCTGAATAGATCCAGACAACACAGAAAGAAGCCACGCCAGATGTACTACGATCTATCATCGGACAGTGGAGAGGAACGTGGTGCTATAAAAGAAAGAATCCCAACGCTACGACCAGGTCAGTTTGATGGTTCCACTTCTTGGAGAGAGTTTTTAAATCGGTTTGAAGATTGTGCCAGAGCTAACCACTGGTCGGATAGGACAATGGCTGTGCAGATGAGGTTCTGTCTAGTGGGTGCTGCAGGCGCTGTGATTCACAAAAACCCCAGATCAAGTCGATGGAATTATGGCCACATAGTGGAGGAAATAGAAGCTGCATATGGGCCGTCATCAGAGCACGCTGCTGCCATTGGAATAGAACTGAGGCAGAGAGTCCGCAAAGTAGGTGAGCCGCTTCACGTATTGAGAGATGATATGTATGAGAAAGTCTCCATTGTCTATGCAGATCGCTCTGAGAGAGAACAGGACTCCATTAGTGTTGAGGTGTTCATTAATGCGATGGGGGATGCTGACATCGTGCAGAGACTGTTGGAAGAGCGTCCACGCACATTAGCTCATGCTTACAAGATTGCACACAGGTACGAAACCACACGTCGTGCAGCCACTAGTGTAACACAGCTCATGCAGTCTGCCACAAGACCAGCAGAGCGGAGAACCAGAGCAGCTGCGCTACGGGAGTGCCCTGAACAAAGTGAAAGTGATGAGGAGAACTCAGTCTCGCACACCCCCGAATGGAGACAAAGACACAAATACACACCTATGAAATCCCAAACACGAAACTTCACCAAGCGTGGGAAAATAAACTGGGGAGAAATTGTCTGTCACAACTGCCAGGGCATCGGTCACATGAGACGGAACTGTCCTTCACCCAGGCTCAACCTGCAACATGTATCTCCAGCATTACCCCAGACTCAACCTACCTCAGAAGTTCTGAGAGTCAAAGGTAGCGGCCCTGAAATGTGCATACACAGCCTGCTGTATAATATGGAAATGTGCGCCCTTTTGGACAGTGGAGCCAGGAGGAACGTGTTGCCTCGGCACTGCTATGAGACCATTACAGCCGATGTCAGGCCCCCACTCAGACTATCCACCATACAAGCACTGCAGGGAATCAGCCCTTTGAATGTTGGCGTTCTTGGTGAAGTTGATGTCCCAATTCAAATAGGAACTCACACAGTCAGTGTTAACTTCATTGTAGCAGATGTAGCAGAGGGTACGGAGGCCATTCTGGGACACCCATTTCTGGAACAGGCAAGAGCACGTCTTGACTTCGGCAGCCGGAAAATAATACTTTTCGGTGAGCAAATACCTTACTTCACTCCGAAAGACAAACCCAAAGTACACATTGTGCGCATAGCACGTACTACTCTTCTGGAAGCGGGACGTGAGTATATTGTGCCGGGCAACGCACACTTTCGGGGGCATGTAAAGGGCAACGTGCTGCTGAGTCCAACTAAAGGCTTCATGGAGAAATATCAGGTGCTAGTGGCGAGGATCGTGGTTGACGCCCAGCGAGATAATCGAATTCCCATCAGGCTATACAACCCTGGCCCAGCTGATGTGAAGATAAAGAAGGGAGTCGTTGCTGGAGTTCTCCAGCTGGCAGATGTAGTACCGGCCCCCACTTCATCAGTATCATCTAAAGGCCTAATTCACGCAACTGTCCCAAGCTACTTGCAGTCAATGTATGCAGAAAGTGTTGCAGATTTAAAAGAGACAGAACAGCGTGATCTGGCAGAGCTCCTCGTTGCTTACCGTGATGTATTCTCCTCCGGCCCGACAGACCTCGGTCGCACAAACTTGGTGCAGCATGACATCCAGACCCGCCCAGGCCCACCTGTGAAGCAGCCCTCTCGTAGAATGGCGTGTGAGAAGCAGAGAGATGCCGACAGACAGATTCAGCAGAATCTTGATTCTGGTTTAGCCTCCCTAAGCAACAGCAGCTGGGCTTCACCGATAGTAATGGTACAAAAGAAAGACCAAACGTATCGTCTGTGTGTTGATTATCGAGCTTTAAATGAGCGCACCATTAAAGATGCTTACCCACTTCCACGTATCCAAGATACGTTGGACACGTTGTCAACAGCCAAATGGTTCAGCACACTGGACTTAGCCTCAGGCTATTGGCAGGTGGAACTAACCCCAGAAGCTAAGAGGGCAGCTGCGTTCTGTAGCAGGAAGGGGCTGTTTGAATGGAATGTCATGCCATTCGGGCTTTGCAATGCCCCGGCGACGTTTCAACGCTTAATGGATCGCGTCCTGGCTGGGATGCAATGGGAAACATGCCTAGTTTATCTGGACGACATCATTGTGCTGGGAAAGGATGTGAAGGAAATGCTCCATCGTCTGACCCAAGTATTTGAAAGACTGCACCAAGCTAATCTAAAGCTCAAACCCTCTAAGTGTTGTCTTTTCCGCCGCCAGGTAGTCTACCTAGGGCACATTGTCTCTGAGGATGGCATTGCCACAGACCCGCAGAAGGTGCGGAAAATTTGGGAATGGCCCCAACCAACAACCGTTCATGAGGTGCGGCAATTTGTGGGTCTGGCCTCCTACTACCGACGGTTTGTAAAAGACTTTGCCACAATTGCTAAACCCCTTCATGATCTTCTAAAGAAACACGCCCGTTTCCACTGGACTTTGGAGCATCAACAAGCTTTGAATAGACTCAAAGAGCTGCTCACCACTGCTCCCGTATTAAGCTATCCAATGGATAGTGGTGACTTAATTCTCGACACGGATGCCAGCAACTTTGGAATCGGGGCTGTGCTGTCTCAGCTCCAGGATGGAGAGGAACGGGTGCTAGCATATGGTAGCCGGAGCTTAACGCAGACTGAAAGAAATTACTGCACCACCAGGAGGGAGCTGTTGGCCGTTGTGGAGTTCACATCACGCTTTCGACAGTACCTGCTTGGCAGATCCTTTACCGTACGCACAGATCATAGTAGCCTGCAATGGCTTATGAAAATGAAGGAACCAGAGGGACAATTAGCGCGATGGCTGGAGAAGCTGGGAGAGTACGACTTCAAGGTTTTGCATCGCCCTGGACGCCACCACGAAAATGCAGACGTGCTGTCCAGACGGCCTTGTCGTTCAACCTGTCCTTGCCATTTCAAAGAACCTCGCCCAAGTAAACCACAGCTGTGTCACCAGGCTGTGCAATGCAACTTCAATGGTAGAGCTGCAGCCTATGCACTTGGAACATCCACCTCACCGCTCTGTCCAGTGGGGGTAATAGAAACCATCAGTACTGCCAGCAACACCTTACCATTCGGGTGGAGTCCCGAAGAGCTCCGTTCCGCTCAGGAGGCTGATGCTGATATAGCTCCTATCAAAAGGTGGATGGAAGAAGGAGGAGAGCGACCATCCTGGGACAGAGTGTCACCTTGCGGACCAGCAACCAAAGCCTACTGGAGCCAATGGAAAAGGTTGTATCTAAAAGATGGAATTTTAGTACGACGGTTCTACCTGATGGAAGGCCCCGAATTCTACCCCCAGATCATCTTGCCTCGAGGGTTCTGTAAGAATGTCATGCACCATATGCACGATGGACCTGTCGGCGGACATTTCGGAGTGGAGCGAACGTTGTCAAGATTACAGACCAGGTACTACTGGTATAAGATGCGGGAAGATGTGACGCTGTGGTGTCGTACATGCACCAGCTGCGCTGCAAAGGCCCGACCCACCAAGAGACCCCAAGCGCTTATGGGTACTGTGAGAGTGGGAGCTCCCATGGAAAGAATTGCTGCTGATCTGATGGGCCCCATGAATGAGACCGAACGATTTAGCCGATACATTCTAGTAGTACAAGACTACTTTACCAAATGGGTGGAAGCCTACCCCCTTCCTGATGACCGGGCCGTTACTGTAGCAGAAACCATAGTGTCTGAATGGGTGTGTCGCTACGGAGCCCCGCTGGCACTGCATAGCGACCAGGGAAGTAACTTTGAGTCTGAGGTTTTCCAAGCAATGTGCGATCTGTTGGACATTGAAAAGACTCGAACGACCCCTTTCCGACCGCAGTCTGACGGGCAGGTCGAACGGTTCAATGCAACCCTCCAAAAGATCTTGGCTACTACTTCAGATCGTTGCCACTGGGAATGGGACCTCATGATTCCCTACGCCCTGATGGCCTACCGAGCCACCTGTCACAGTGCTACTGGGTTCACACCGAACATGATGCTCTTCGGCAGAGAGGTAACAGAGCCCATTGACCTTGTGGCAGGAATGCCCCCTAACGAAAACTCTGTCCAGACCCCCCCACAATATGCCATTCACATGAGAGAAAGGTTGGAACTGGCTCATCAAATTGCCAGGGATGCATTGGGTCAATCTGTTGAGCGTGCTAAAAGGCAATACAACAAGACAGTCGCGAGGAGACAGTACAAAATCGGCGATGCTGTGTGGCACCTCATAAAAGGGACTAAACGAGTGAAGAACAAAATCAGGAAGTTCCTCCCATCGTATGAGGGCCCTTACTTCATCTTGGGGCACCTGGATGATCTTGTGTACAGGATTCAGAAAAGCCCAAAGGCAAAGGTGAAAGTTGTTCATCACGATAAACTAAAACCTTACCATGCTCGGCAGCCGCTGGATAACAGCTGGGTGCTCAAAGACTCTGAATCCTGGCAGCCTCTGGAAGTTTCTCCTCCCAGCCTGGAAGATGATCCCAGTAATGTCGACATTAGCCTAAACAGCCTGTTCTCCCAGGAAATTGTGGACAGCGTTACCCGGGACGAAACACCCACTCTTGACATAATTTCTGATGTCTCAAGGCCTGAGCCCGAGGATGTTGAGCTCAGTGGGGGTAGCACGGTGTCGGTGCCACAGGAACTAACAGGGACTGTTTATGGCCAAAAGGGGGAAAGGCCACTACGAACCAAAAGACAGCCAAAGTGGTACGGAGAATGGACTTCCTAAAGTGTAGTTGCTAAGAAAAAAAGGGGAGACTCTTGTTCATGTTGTCTTGTATGCATTGTTCTAAAAAATAAAAAAAAATAAAAAAAACTGAAGCATGTGAATGTATCTTGATACCATCTGTCCAGTGTTAATGGTGTTCTCCTATGTAACCCGGGTGGTGTTTTTTGTTGTTGTTGTTAGGCACTTTATTGTCTAAGAGAATAAGATTAATTTGCTAACTTGCGTTATTTTCTTGCCATGCATTGCATTTGAGTGTATGCATTGTTTTCTGTTGTTAATTCTCTCTTCCCACAGGACAAACAGAATTAAGGAATTTAAACGTTAACCCATGATGGACTTTAAGCATTGTGCCCAAGTTGGATTACTAGCATTAAAAAAAAAGGACTGTTTGAGGGGAAAGTTGCAATCTCACCTTGCCCTATTCCCCCGGTAACGTGCTACCCCCCTTGCCTTATGGACTGTTTGCCCACCCTGTTGGGTTGAATTTGAAAAAAAAGTGTGTTGAAAAAAAAATATATATATATATATATATGGGGAGATAATGTGTTGAATGCATTTCTGCCTGTTATCTGCATTGTGGAATTTGTTATTGAAATGTTACGTTGAAAATGTAATACTGTTGCAGGTCAGTTATGTCATGGTGCTGGAGCGGTGTTATAATTTAATCACCATCCAGAGTGGGGGTAGTGTTGCGGGAATATGGGCATTGTCCCTTTAAGAAGTATGGGCTTTGTAGTCCTGACCGCACGGGATGATGGGAAAAGTAGTGCGGGTGCGGGAAATTCATGTGTGTGAGAGAAAAAGTGGCGGACGGAGCTAAAAGGGGAGCAAGCTGCTTTTAGAAGTTTTTGTTGTTTTTCATAAGTTCGTGAAACCACCCGGGAGTTCAAGTAATAGTGAAACGGTATAGTGATGGATGGAGCTTTCGCTTGGTGAGATTAAAGCAACGTGCTTCCAAATAACTTTGTCGGCTCATTACTGCGAGAAATGAACCAGAGAACACTGTTACAGTTAACGTTATCCACAATCGGAGAGGCGGATTAACAAGAAGGTAACAATGCGAATTAAAAACGCTCGAAGATTATGTGAGCGTTCAGTGTTAGAGCACTCGTTAAGTTTCAGAAAAGCACTCGTAATGTTAAAAAAAAAAAAATTTGAATGGCCTAATAATAACACTGGTCAGTAGACGCGCTTATTTTCTCATGTGTATCACCAATATTATTTTATGCAAGCCCTATTTTTATACATTTCGACTGGAAGGCAATGTAAAAAAAATGAGGAAAATCTTTAATGAGTCCCAGCTAGGCCTACATCTCTCCAAAATTGTATTTCCAAGCTGTCCTGAAAATGGTTTTAGTCACATTACCTGAAAATAACTAATAGTGTAACTATAAAAAAGAAGTATAGGCCTACAAATGTGATGGCATTCTAATCCCATCAAGGCATGTACATTTAAATTAGATTTTGTAGTTTTATTAATAATTTTATTATGTTTCTGGCAATTTATTAAATAAATAATATCAAATGAGAATGAGAGATTTTAATTTCCCTTTCATACAGTAAATTTGTATTTAGCAGACTCCAGTCCTGATTCCCTCAGACTTTATCTTTGAAGACTGGATGCTACATCAATACAATTTAGGCAAACCAAAACAAACATAGTCTGTTTAGAAAATAAGAAAAGAGAATGTGTAAAGAAGGGGTAGAAGACCAAAAAGGTTTTACTTGAACATAAATAATTTATGACTACCTGGCAGCTCAGTGTAAACATAACACCCTAGAGACAGCAGAGCTCAAAGCACAGTTAACCCTGTGTACTGCATCAGCAAATGAGATTCTCACAAATAATCACTGGACAGTCATGGTCTCTTACTATCTCATGGGACTCGTGGAGCATGAGAGAGAGAAGCAATTAGGTCTGTGTGAGACTGCATTATGCCAGCAACTAAAGCATATATTATGCATTTTCACATTCTTGGTTGTGCACTTGTGAAAATACTATAAACAATAATGATCAATTTGAGTAAACAGTCAATTAAAAGAGGTACTCAATATAGCAAATTGGGTAACTATGTTCTTTATTTCAATAAATCAAACACAGTAAACATGACATAATAGGTCAACTTAAGTAAAATCGTTTACAAATACCTCATTAAATAACAGTTAGTTCAGATGTCTCTTAGTGAACATACAGCTTTTACATTGACTCAGGTTCTACCCGGTTCTTTCACTGGCATGACAAAGTAGTTGACTGACTGCACAGTTCCAGTCTTATCTTTGTAATTTTCCCTGTGCTTCTGTGACAGCTTTGAGAAAGAGAAGCAGTTTCAGTAAGATGCATGTGCACAAGTTCTCTCCAACGTCTTAAATGTTTTATTTACAGAGATATAAGGTATGCATTCAGCAAACTATGCATTTAGAACACCATCCACACTATAGCCACAGTCACTTGAGTGCTCATACTTACCATGTTGAAGTCATTGATCTCATTCTGCCTTTTAAAGTCAATATTGTACCGGACCCAGTATGGCACAGTAGGAAATTTAGTGTGCATATGGGAGCGCAGAGTCATCACAGACACATCACCTGTGTAGCAATGGCTTTTGCTAGATGCCATGGTTTCAGATCGAGAGTTTTGGAAGTGCTTTAGGGTTGAATTGCCAAATGTCTCTCCATACATGAATTTTGTAGTTGGGACATGTCCACGGTAGCTTTAAGTGATTTAACAATGACACAATGTATATATTTAGTACCATTAGGTAAAGTACACAAGCATGCAGTTTTATTATTTGCTTTCCAAAATCGTGTGGATTTTGGTAATTTGTGTTGATTTACCCGGGCATCAGAGACGGTGGGATGTAAGTTGCGTTGTTACGCGTAATGAGAGTCCCATTTCCTCTTAAATCCATGGCTGAAACAAGGATAATACGAAAATCTTTCGATTATAAGGTGTTAGTTGCGCGCAGCTTTGAACTGTCCTCTGACACGCCCGATGAGACAACAAATGGTTGCTTGGCAACCATTTTGAACGTATAGACTATCAGTGCGTTTTATCTATGGTTACGACAATTATTAATACATGATTATATATTACAGGCTATTCCCATTCTCGTGTGCTTTGTTGTATACTAAACAAAACCTCTCTGAGAAGCTTGTTTTAGTATACTTTAGGTCCCTGCATAGACAGAGCATTGCATAAGCAGCGCAAGAGTCATGTTTTCCCCGGGAACATACATAGGCCTACATGTAAAATGTATACATACACAGTAAGTGGCTTTGAAAAATCACGTTGGTTTCCGCCCCAGTGAAATAATTTATTTTACTGTGTGCTCCTGCCCTCTGCTGGCGCAATCTATTATCACATTATGCCATGGAGCGGAGAAGCGCATTGGAGACAGTACGAAAAAGTCTCGGAGCGTATCTGACGGACGTGCATGTGCGCATAGTAAAGCAGGAGGAAACGAAAGCTCTTTAATTATTGATTCATCTTTCTATGTTATTGCGTACGGAGGATGCTGCTTGTGAAACGAGTGGATTTTTTCCCGTTTTATCCAGCGAGTCAAATCAGTTAAGACGTGATTTTGTAACAAGGTGCGCAGTGTTAGAGATACATCAGTAATCTTCATGATGAAACGTTTTTTATTCATCTACTAATTCCTGCAAAAAGTTGAAATGGCTTTAGTAGTGTACCTGAAGACGGTGACTGCGCTTCGTGGAAAAGGGGACCGAATCGCCAAAGTCACTTTCAGAGGTATAGCGCAATACTTTTTGAAAATTTGCATTGAGTGGGTTGGTAATAACTGTACTACTGTAGTAACTACGGCTACTGTAGATTTTGAATCCACTTTGGCGAATGTGATGCCATTTAGTAGTGCCACTTAAGTTTCGGCTGAAAAGTTAGAGAAATCATTTTCATTCACAAGCGCATGTCTGTACAACAGCCAGGCTCTTTACGTACTGTATCTCTGTATGATGAAAACGCCAATGGTGGTTATAGACACCAGTGTTATTGCAATAGACATAAGCTTGAGCTCTTTTCCGTTGTTCACTTGCTTTATTTTCTTATAATTAAGGAAGACAGAAGATGACAGAAGCTTTCGATGCACGTTAGTCTAGAGATAGGGTCTGCAGTACTGTATGGTAGACTGTTATGCAATTCATTATACTTTGCGAGATTGTTGTGGATTTTAAATCAATTAAAAATCAATCAAAGAATAAACATTTAATTCAAATAGTATTCTTTTAAAAAGTTGTATTTATGCCCCCCAGAAATGCAAATAAATACTCAAGCAATAGCCTGCAAAAACTGAAAATTACTTGAGTGTTTTACAACATATGCAGTTCGGTGGTTTTATGTTTGGGTGTTTTTCCTAGAAAATTCTATTGTTAGAAATATCATGAGTTCGAGTTTATCTCAATTTCTTTGTAAGCCGTGTTTGTATTTCAGCACCTTGGACAGTTGCTCATTGTTCTTCAGACACATTTGGGAGTTACTATACTCAACTAATAATTAGAATCCTTTCGGCAGGATTTTACACATTAGCATTAAGTGACACTCTAATGTTATCAGAATCTTATAAGAAATCTAATCTAGAAAGTATATCAAAATGCAATTAGTTGTGAAACATGTCTTGGTCATCCTGACTAAGTTAAAGTGACTCCATGTCTTTCTGTCACTAGTGTTTATTCTCTTTATCTAAAGTGAGTGACTATTAGCTCCCCTGGCACCATTTCCTATTCTCTCATATTGGTTTTCCCCTTATCTCTGACACCTTCAGTGCACAGTTATCTAGACTGTCTGGAGCGGAAGGGTTTTTCAGGAAACATCAGCTCTGCAGAGATGTGTCCTGTTTCTCTGTGCGTTACATAACTTAGGTCCAGTACCCCTGACTCTCAGTACAATGCATCAGGATGTTTCACCACGAAATATTTAGCAGAGATAGAATAAGTTTGCCTATAAAATAACATAATTTGGATTTAGCCATACAAACAAAAGAAAATAAAGAAAATGCAAATTGCTATAGATGGTTTGGACACACACGCCTTGCCCGAAGTTAACTTCCAATCTGTCTTTCTTCAATGTCTATATAAAATAACAATATACTGTATATTATATTTACTTTATATTAGTAGTTTATTTTATTTTAATTGTAATAAAGTTATCTACTCTAAATGGTTCCAGATTCCTTGAAAAGGTCTATCGGAAGTTATGGGTCGTGATTCTGCCTCATCTTGTCATGTCTTTCTTGATCTTGTGGCAGAATCACGGCAGGATCCCTTGTTATGTGTGGAGAGAGTCATTTTGACCCTGTCGGCCTTCGATACTCTCTCCGGTTTTGTATCTTTTGTATCTCTCGTTACTGGTTGTTTATTAGTTCATGCCCCACACCTGTTCCCCTTTGATTTGTCCCTTTATTTAATGCCCCTGTGTTCTCTGTCTTGTGTCAGTTCATTGTGCTGTGTCGTGTTGCTCGGGGTGAGTTCATGTCTTGTCAGTGTAGTCTAGTCTTTTGTAGTTATATGGTAAATGTTATTTTTTAGTCCTGTCTAGTTTAGTTAGTCCGTGTTCCTGTTTATATCTTGGTAATTTTACCCCATCGTGGGTTTTTGTTTTGTCCATGTTTTATTATTATTAAAGTCTTGTTAACCCCTTACTTCCTGTCTGCACTTGGGTCCTCTGTTCTTGTATCTCCGTGTCTCTCACCCCGAATCTTGACAGAATGAACCGACCATTCTGGACCCAGCAGACACCGAGATCTCAGCGGGAGGGGTCGATGCCGCCGGACTCCCTTCCAGGGTTGAATCCGCCGGACTCCCTTTGAGGGTAGAGGCCGCCGGGCTCCAGTCCAGAGTCGGGACCGCCAGACTCCCTTCCGGGGTTGAGGTCGTTGGATTTCCCTCCAGGGTTGAGGCCGCCGGTGTCCTGTTCCCGCCGCAGATCCCTGCCGGCCTCCCAGCTGGTGCCCAGGCCTGTCGAGTCAACTCTGTTTGTGTGTGGTCTTTGTCCTTGTTTGCTGCCCAGCTGCCAGAGAGCTCTGCCCAGCCGCCGACATCCTGTCCTGTCATGTCGACATCCAGGCCTGCCCAGCCGGTGATAGCCGGTCTCCCAGTCGGCCATCCAGCCGGCGCCATGTACTGTCCAGCCGGCGCCAAGTGTTGTCCAGCCGGCCATCCAGCCGGCACCATGTCCAGTCCAGCCGGCCTTCCAGCCGGCGCCATGTCCTTTCCAGCTGGCGCCATGTCCTGTCCAGCCGGCCTTCCAGCCGGCGTCACATACTGTCCAGCCGGCCTTCCAGCCGGCGTCACGTACTGTCCAGCCGGCCTTCCAGCCGGTGTCTCGTACTGTCCAACCGGCCTTCTAGCTGGCACCACGTACTGTCCAGCCGGCCTTCTAGTCGGCACCATGTACTGTCTAGCCGGCCATCCAGCCGGCGCTATGTACTGTCCAGCCGGCCATCCAGCTGGCGCCATGTGTTGTCCAGCCGGCATTCTAGCTGGCACTATGTACTGTCTAGCCGGCCTTCTAGCCGGCACCATGTACTGTCTAGACGGCCATCCAGCCGGCGCCATGTACTGTCCAGCCGGCCATCTAGCCGGCACCATGTACTGTCCAGCCGGCCATCCAGCCGGCGCTATGTACTGTCCAGCCGGCCATCCAGCCGGCACCATGTGTTGTCCAGCCGGCATTCCAGCCGGCGCCATGTCAGTGTTTGGATTTTTTTTTATGTATCATGTTTTTGTCATGTCTTGTATTGTTATGGTTTTTGTCATAGTCTGTCTTGTCTTGTTTGTGCCTTTTGGAGCGTCAGGATATCGCTCCTTAAGGCGGGGGTTCTGTCGTGATTCTGCCTCATCTTGTCATGTCTTTCTTGATCTTGTGGCAGAATCACGGCAGGATCCTTTGTTATGTGTGGAGAGAGTCATTTTGACCCTGTCGGCCTTCGATACTCTCTCCGGTCCTTGTCTGTGTTCCCGCCCTTTTGTTTCTCTCGTAACTGGTTGTTTATTAGTTCACGCCCCACACCTGTTCCCCTTTGATTTGTCCCTTTATTTAATGCCCCTGTGTTCTCTGTCTTGTGTCGGTTCATTGTGCGGTGTCGTGTTGCTCGGGGTGAGTTCATGTCTTGTCAGTGTAGTCTAATCTTTTGTAGTTATATGGTAAAAGTTATTTTTTAGTCCTGTCTAGTTTAGTTAGTCCGTGTTCCTGTTTATATCTTGGTTATTTTACCCCATCGTGGGTTTTTGTTTTGTCCATGTTTTATTATTATTAAAGTCTTGTTAACCCCTTACCTCCTGTCTGCACTTGAGTCCTCTGTTCTTGTATCTCTGTGTCTCTCACCCCGAATCTTGACATTATGTTTGGGCTAGATAACGTTTGTTTATGTTGTTGCTGTTGAAACGTCTATACATTTTGATTGTTTCTATTTGGACCCTCTATAATTCTTTGAAAAGACTGTTTAAGATCGTCCTTCAGTTTTGTCTTCTTCATTCAGTTTACAGGTCATATTGTTATGGTTACCATGGGAAAGGTTGTGAGTTGTGAGCTTGACGATTCTTTTAATTGTTTTTATTTCATTACTTGGCCTTCAATATTTATAATATGCTTAAATACTCACCGACCCCTGTTCATAACATCACTTGTCTTTTCTATTTTAAATTCTACTTAGGTTTAAAAGGTTTAATACATGTACAGTATTTATGATGTTTTGTAATCCACTGTGTGACCTGATTCTTTTTACTTGTTCTATTATCAAAGTTAACTTTGTTTTCTGGGTTTTAAGATTACGCAGTTTTACATGATTTGACTGATACCCAGTTGATCGGGTAACAAACAATTTTATAAGACTGTGATTGTGAACCTTATAGATACAGAAGAGAGCAATAACAAGCAGCATTATATTGTATTGTGTGGTTATTATAGGTTGTTTAAGAGGCCATAGTTTAGGATTCATGAAGATATCATTTGTTTTAATATGTGCTTTAATTAAATATCACCAGCGGTTTACAGGTGCATAAACACCTGGATTTGTATGTGTGCGTGAGTTGAACATTTATTGACAGTTAATGTTTACTTTGCTCTCAAGCGCACACTGACACGCACAATATGAGATGCTTAAACAAGCTGGTATTATTGTTTAATGTTATTTCTAAACAAATGCAAAGGCAGATTCTTGTAAAAGCTTACTATGTAAATGACACTGTTATCATGATTTATGCAGACCAAAATAATCTTAGCAATGCTGATTTTTATGCCATGCTAAACCACATCTTTAACCTCTAACCTTGTTTTCCTCTTATAGGTCTCTCCTTCTACTCACGGGTGGTGGAAAACTGTGAGGATGAGGCTCGGTTTGAGCAGGTCAGTTTTTTCCCACTATATCCTCTGTTAACTCAAGCGTGACCAAGTGTGACAGCAACACTTTACCTCGTGTCACACCAGCACCATAACATACATGACACAAATTTGATTTCTCTCATCCCCAAGAGAGTCTGGAGTGAAGGCATCATAAGAGGAATCAAACTGCTCGACTGTGGCCAAACACATCACATTTAGCCCCAGCGATTCCTATTAATGTAATTTGCAAAGACCCTCAGGCAAACAGCATAGCAGCATGAGGTGGCAATAAGCTTGTGTGGATAAACCAGCTAAATGACCATTTAACTCACTCTAATGCAATTGTTTGGTTGATTGCACTGTTTACTTTTCAATGTCCCTGCGGGTCCAGGTCTTATCTTTGTGTTCGCAAGATGAATAGCACAAGAAGTCTCCCTGCGCTCTCATTCTTTAAAAGTGTCTTTATCTCCGTAGACATTAGTTGCATTAGTCTCAAAGGAAATCATTTTCATTTTGATTAAACATTTTTTTTTAAACATAACATTTCATTGACAGTAATAGCAGATTTGTTTTGCTCTCAGAGTACCAATGATTGCTGCATGAGAGCATGAGAACATGAGAGTAAACCTTTCATGGGGATTGTGAATTGCAAACAACAAGAATAAGATTATTTCTCTTATGTTGCAATTTTAAAAGCACAGTTTGTTTGTACCAAGTGTTTTTTTTTGTCCAAGGTAATGAGGAAAGCTGTGTTTCCATGTGCAGTAAAATAAAGGGAGAAAGTAAGGCAGCATGAGCACATGAAACAAGATGAACTGTGACAGTATACTGATTTCTTCAAATGCCCTACAGCCCTTACGGTTCAAGTGCAGCTTCCTTGAGTCCACTTAGTGTTGTAGTAGTAGTTTATTTATTACATGGCAGTTAGCTAGGCCTAATGGCTAAAGGGTCAGTCACACTTAAAACCCACTCGCCACTTACGATTACTTCATACACGTCATGCCAAACCCCATGACAAGGGGTTCTTCATTCTGAATCCTACTGAAGTAGTCTCTCGCTCTCTCTCGCTCTCGCTCTCGCTCTCGCTCTCGCTCTCGCTCTCGCTCTCTCTCTCTTTCTCTCTCTCTCTCTCTCTCTCTCTCTCTCTCTCTCTCTCGTATTTAATTTAAGAGCTTGTTTGTCTTTGACACCAGCATTGTTCTTTCATTCAGGTGGTAGGCAGTCATGATCAGGTTTCATATTTATCAGACGTATACCTAACATGACATTTATATTCTAATTTTGCGTGTAGTTCTGTGGTGTAATAAATTCATCATATGCTCTTATTCTCCATTCCCATCAAAACTTTAACAATGCTGTAAATAATTAAAACACTACAATGTCAAAACCCATTTCCAGAAAATGGCAAAAAAATACAGTCAGTGTTTTAGGCATTATTGTATGGCATTTTGGCCTGTACAGTATATATATACTGTATATACTCTCTCTGTGTGTATATATATTTAAAGATTTATTTTGGGACTTTTTGCCTTCAATTGTACAGTACAGTGGTAGAGAGGACAGGAAGCAAAGTGGGAAAGAGAAGGGGGAAGGGTCAGGAAAGGACCACGAACCGGGACTCGAACTCGGGTCACCTGAGTGCAACTGCACATATATGTCGAAGCACTGCCCAGAAGGCCATCAGGTCCCACCTGTAGTTTATTTAGTTCGTAATCGTATATATTATCTTACTTTATTTACTGTTACAGTCATAACATTTAATATTTTTTATGCCAACATACCTACATCTGTTTTGTAAAATATTGCAATTACCAATTGAATCATAGCAGCCATACTGTAAATTGTAAGGTGGCACTCCACCTGTTTGTCTTATGCCATCCGTGCATCCCACCACTTGTTTGCTCATAGCAGGGATATCAGTGGTACTATCTAACAACAGCTCTAAACCTGTTTTCTGATTCTGCTATGTTTCGCTGCCTATCTTTCAGGTTTGCTGCCAGCCGTACTCATTGTACACTCTCAAATAGACTATTCATTTGAATCTGAATGGACCCCGCAATTGTTTATGCATGAGCAATTATTTTTTTATCTTCAACAATCTCACAGATGTAGCATAGACAAAGCTTGTACGTAATTGAATCCCATCCTGGTATTAACATACCTGATAACTTATTAACAAAAAAAACACACATTTGAAGTGCTTCCGTATGTTAAGTAAACTACCTTTTAAAGCTTTCTCCATGCTGCAGTGTATTATTGGGGCTTAACATTGCATGGCTATTGCACGCCGCAGTAGGCATCATGACGACGACTTTAGACAGACAGGGTTCAAAGCAGGTGCTTGCTGCCGCTATGTGTTAAATTGCCCTCCTTTACATCAACTCTACAGGAGTCGTTGTCTGTTTCACATTGATTGGATCTGCAGGAGTCCAGTGAAGCTCTGTTGTTGATATCTGCTGATGTGGATGTTTGGGAATTGAGCTGCTCCAGGCAGTACTTGTTGTAGGAAAGTTTTTGAGTCGGATGAAACTGAAATGCATGGGAAGAATAACTAGATCAGTATAGCAGTGTCTGCTATTCGTGTTGAACCATTTCAATGATATATATTGGTAAAAGAGGGATTGAAGGAGAAAGGATGAGAGATACTGTAGAGAGTAGAGAATGATAGCACAGAAAAACACATTTATAATGAAGAAATCATTTCCGGTAGACCAAGTCAGAAGTCTGCACAGGAAATTGAAGTCTAAACCCAACCCAAAAAACGAATTTTTCTTTGTGCTTGTTTGGGCACAAGCACAAAATAAGATTAAAAGGATTTTTCACATTTTTCTGTAATTTTACACCAGAACCTGGAAAAACGATTTATAGCTATTCATAAAAATTTGATCAGAATCCACCCTGAAACCTAACAGTCTGTCCTGGCTCTTCCTGTGCACAGATTAGTTAATAATAAAGGAAAAAAGAAAAAGCATGTGTTTGTCAGGATTGGTAGGCAGAACCCAGACGTAGACAGCGAGTTGACAGATTTTATTAACACAAAACAAGGGAAAACAAAACCCACAAGGGGGTAAAATAACAGGGAGCTTGACAAAATACAATAAACAGACTAACTAGGCTAAAAACAATAAACTTGACTGAAACTAGACTTGACATGACTTGACTTCTCAGGAACTTCAAAAAAATGACACGAGGTAGTACTCGTACAAATACACACAAAATGAACCGGCGCAAGACAGCAAACACAAAAGCATTAAATTGAGCGCAAACAGGTGAGGGGCATGAAACAATGACAAGATAATTAATTTTACATTTTTATGCATTTGGCAGATGCTTTTATCCAAAGTTACATTGCATGATACTATACATTTGTATTGAGTATGTGCAATCCCCAGGATCGAACCCATGACCTTCACATTGCTAGCGAAATGCTCCAACCACGGAGTTACAGGAAATTAATGAGGAAACGAGGGGGCGGGGTCCGGAGATGAGACAGGAGAGCACATGGCACACCAAAAACAAACAATGGCCATGTGCTTCCACGCAAAACACGTGGGTCTGTCACGATCCTGCCACAAGGCTAGAAAAGCAAGACTGGGAGAGGCAGGATCGTGACGGTGTTTGATGCCGTTTTTTCTACATTTGCAAGAAATGGGCACTGAAGCATTCAAACTTCAATGACCAAAACATAAGTATCATAAAAATGGATGATATTTTCTGTGTTCTAAAGAGATGAATTGTAAAGACCGATCGGTAGATTGGAGAAACAGGAGTTGCTTTCTCATTATCCTGATGTTATAGTCACATCATGACCAACAAAACTCATCTGATCTCCTCATTCTCTTCAATAAGGCCTGTTGCCTTTCCAATTGCACCAAATTTCCAATCACGCTTCTCTCTCTTTCCTGTCAAACTCTTAAAAAAAACCTCTTGAAAAACTCAACAGCTTGTTTTTATAGGTTATAGTTTAAGTAGATTGTTTTGAGTGGCTTCTAAATGTCTTTTATATTTCTGTGATTTCATGCTCTTGGCAGGTAATAAATAATTCACTGCATGAAATACATTGTGGTCAACACAAAGCAATGTTTTCCTTGCTGCAAGTGAACCTTACTGTAGTCTGTTTTATTATACATGTCTATACAGTACATGTTGACATTGGCTTAATTCATGTTCTATTGATTGGTTTATCTTTTACCAAATTATACGATAGCGTTTGATTGGATAGAGGAGTTTTCTTCTCCCTTTGTGATAAAATTGTGATAGGCCTGTATGTTTTGCTTTGTTTGCGTGTTTCACAAATAGGTTCAACAACAGTTGGACACAGCCAGCATTTTAAGCAACTCTGTCACAAAACGTATTTTGTTTTCTGGATTCTGGTAAAATTAACCTTAATAACTGAATGCAGGCAAACACAAACAAACGATCTTTTTTTTAGTTGAATAGTGCAAAAGGATTTGTTTAGACTCAGAAGTCAGAGAGGTCACCTGCAGAATGAATCTGCTGAGGGTGAGATACTGCAGGAGAAATCACACACTGTGATGCCATATGGACTAGAGAGCGAAGAGAACAGAAGGAATGGCCACATTAAACCATCCCATATGACTGCGGTTAATCAAAACAATCTGTGCTTAATTAGCTGAAATGTTCCAGAGATTTGACCTCACACTGAGAAACTAAAATTTAAAATATATATGTAATCAAGTACCTATTAAATCAAACTATAGTGTTTAGTATGCATAAGGAAACTTGCAGCATAAACGGTCTGCTCAAAAACATTGGCAAAATTCACATTTTGAAGATTTAAGCATTCAAAACTTATAGTCTCGCAAAAAGGATGAAAAGTTTTTATGACATCATTCTGCACTTCAGCTTCTCACCAAAATCATGACTATGAGGTAAACTAATTGCTTCAGGCAACTCATCTTCATCATCCCATCTGCATGTTTTTCAAGTCAAACTGTGACCAAGTCGCGTTTTGCCGCTTACCCTTTGTTTCCCTTTGAAAATGAACTGGACAGACGCGACTCCCGCGCACCGTGTGAATCCAGCATTATAAAGTTTTAAGAAATAGAAATAAAATATATACAGTTAAATGTAAGAGCAGCCAAACCTATATACATAGACAAAGGCATAAATACACACAAAAATAGAAATCCTCTGAGGTAGTGCAGTGGCAGTGCAAGTAAAGTGATCGTGCAGCAGAGTAATATAGTAGGGGAGGGTTATTGCACTCTTGTAAGAGTTTTTTTATTGCATAGTTTAGTTTGGTTGGGAGTGTGTGAGTGATCATGTATTTAAGCATCTCACTGCCTGGGGGAAGAAACTGTTTTTCAGTCTGTTGGTTTTGACTTTTATCACTCTGCACCTTCTCCCAGAAGATAAGGGGGAGAGACGGAGAGTAGATGATGTCCAGGGTGAGCGGGGTCTTTTGAAATGCAGTTGGCCTTCTTCTGAAGTCGGCCAGTTAGATATCATGGAGTATGGGCAGTGACATACCAATCACACGCTCAGCTGTCCTCACTACCCTCCGCAGGTCCTTCCTGTTCTCTTCTGTAGAGCTGGAGTACCACACCGTGCAGCAGTAAGTGAACAGGCTCTCTTTGGCGGAACAATAAAAGTTGGTCAGCAGGTTTTGAGGTAGGCGAGCGTGTTTCAACTTCCTGAGGAAGTAAAGTTTTTGTTGTGCCTTCCCCACCTGCTGTGAGATGTGTGTGGACCAGGTGAGGTCAGCCGAGATGTGCAGGCCGAGGAATTTAAAGCTCTCTACCTCCTCTCCATGTACGCAGAGGGCAGAGTGCTCTGTGCGCTCTGATTTCTAAAGTCCAAATTTTTTTCTGAAGTCCAAATGTTTTGCTGATGTTTAGGTCCAGATTATTGTAAGAGCACAATGCTGTATCTGAATAATGCTGAAATGCTGAATCGCCTCCCTGTAGGGTAGGCTGTCTCACTGTTGTCTGATATCAGCCCTACTATGGTGGTATCATCAGCAAACTTGACAATGGTGCTTGTGGGATGAATGGGGGAGCAGTCACTGGTGAAGAGTGAGTAGAAGAGGGGACTGAGAACACAACCCTGTGGAGTACCAGTGTTCAGGATGAAAGTGGATGATGTGAGGTTCCCCTTCTGTCGGTCTCTCGACGTTGTGTCGAACCGACAGAATGGGGTTTGTCTTGAGAACCTATCATCTTCTGAGTATTTAGAAAAGGCCAATGAAAATTGGCGAATGAAATTTGCATGCCGGGCTCCTCCCCGGATGTCCGGGTATAAGAGGGAAGCCGGCGTGCTCATTCATTCACCTTTTGTTCTTCAGAGCCTACGCATCTGGTGAGCTTCTCTACGATCTGGGTGATCATTCTTTCTGCTGGAATCTACGACGTGGACAGCGGACGGTCCCTTCCTGCAGTGACTCTCCCCTGGGCGTCTCGGCAGTTCCGGAGGTGTTCGAGCAAATTTCCTTTTCTAAAAGAGCAAATTTCTCCAGCGTGGCTTGTCCCGCTGTTCTCATGGGTGCAACACACTCATCGAGGAGGGGGACGGACACAATGCCTGCTTCCAGTACGCTGGGGCAGACGTTGTGGATACGTCCTGCCCGCACTGCGGGCGGTGACGATTCAGACGTTGCGTCACAGGTGGCTGTGTTCCCACGGGACTCAGCCACCACCTCGTTTGCTCCCCGTTCCGTGGCGGCAGGACTACGGCCCTGCCGTCCGCTATGGCAAGCAGCGAGGGTGAGATGAGGATTACTGTGAGCGATAATCCGCCAGCCACGGCTCACGGACCGTTCACACCTCGTTTCGCTTGTCTGACCGTTCCCCAAAAAAGACGGTCCGCCGTCTTATTCCTCAATCACGTATTCGGACACGATGCGTGATGATGAGATTCTCTTGGGACACTCGTCGAGGAGAGGGACGGACACAATGCCTGCTTCCAGTACGCTGGGGCAGACGTTGTGGATACGTCCTGCCCGCACTGCGGGCGGTGACGATTCAGACGTTGCGTCACAGGTGGCTGTGTTCCCCGGGACTCAGCCACCACCTCGTTTGCTCCCCGTTCCGTGGCGGCAGGACTACGGCCCTGCCGTCCGCTATGGCAAGCAGCGAGGGTGAGAAGAGGATTACTGTGAGCGATAATCCGCCAGCCACGGCTCACGGACCGTTCACACCTCGTTTCGCTCGTCTGACCGTTCCCCAAAAAAGACGGTCCGCCGTCTTATTCCTCAATCACGTATTCGGACACGATGCGTGATGATGAGAGGTCTCTTGCAGCATCGGGGGGTGACGTACTGCCATCCGACTCCGACGATTCTTCGGGCTCCCTCCCTCGGGGGGTCGAGCCCAGGAAAAAGCGGATGTCGAGATGTCGGCCATGCTTTCCCGGGCCGCCGTGAGTGTTGGGTTGCAGTGCCCGCACTGCCTCTCCCGGCGTTCGCGGCTGGCTACATGGCGCCTCGGGTTTGAGCGCGGCTCCAAGCCGCGCCCGCCCCCAGTGCCGTGTTTACCGGAAGTGCATGAGGAACTTTGCAAGACCTGGAACGCCCCTTCCGGCACGTTTCACGTCAAACAAAGTTCTGTCACCCTCTCTTCCCTCGAGGTTGAGACAGCTGGAGGATGCATCGGTGTCCCCAGGTGGAATTTGCCGCCGCGGTGCACTCGTGCCCGTAGGTGGCGGCCACCTGGGGGGGCTCGACCTAGACTCCCGTCCAAAGCATGTGGTGTCTCGGCATCTCTGGTGTCGAGAGCTTACATTGCGGCGGACCAGGCTGCCTCCTCTCTCCACGCTATGGCTCCTGCCAGGCCAGGGCGTTGAGAGAGCTCCACGAGGGTAAGACCGACCCAGCGCTTATGCAGGAACTCCGCGCCGTCACCGACCTCGCTCTACGGGCGACCAAGGTGACCACGGGGGCCCTGGGTCGGACGATGTCCACACTTGTGGTCCATGAGGAACTCCTCTGGCCGATACTTGCGCAGATGAGTAACGCTGAGAAGGTCCGCTTTCTCGACGTACCCGTCTCGCAAGGGGGGGCTGGTTGGTGTTACTGTGGAGGGTTCTCGACAGTAAAAAGCAGTCCTCCGTGCCGCAACTCGGCCGCCTCGGCCGTCGAGTCCCGTGCACTGTCTGCTTCCCAGCAGCCCTGGTCCTCTTCAACGCCCTCCAGTGACCTGGAGGAGACAGCGAAGAGGAGACCATCGCCCCATCAGCAGCCGCGGGCAGCGGCTGTCATGGGATCACCTCAGGGGGATCGAGGCTACCATTGGGCCCGACCCCAGCCACAGCGCTGGTAGGTCGGATAGGGACGGTTCCTGCCCCGTCCCTCCATCTGCTGGCCCCCTCTGGGGGGCTGGCGCCCACTTACTCTCAAAAAGGAGAGTTTCCTCTCTCTCTGGGTTACCTCAGCCGCTCTCACCCTCTGGACGATGGTGAACGGCAAACTCGACGTTGCGTCATGGCAAAGCGCAATGTCGAGTATAAACACCAGCCCTCAGCACTCTCAGTCAGACAGTGCGTTGAGCTGCGCAGTCGCCAGGCAGGAAATATGGCAGAGCCGATCTCCTCCCCGGGGGCCTCCCCTGGCAAGGAATCCGTACTGCTAGCCATCGAACCACCCTCCGCGGGGGCGATGAAGCAGATCAACCTCTAGTCCCCTGTCACAGTTCTGGGAGCCCCCAGACTGTCAGGCGGGCTGAGGAAGACGATCCGTCTCAGCTACGCGATTCAGTCGCTACACGTCCGCCCAAGTTCCGGGACGTCCTTTTACCTCAGGCAGAGGCAGGGATGCCCCCGTACTTCGGGCGGAGGTCGCCTCCCTTCTGGTGAAGGGAGCGATCGAGCCCGTCCCACCGGCCGAGGTGTTCAGCGGGTTTTACAGCCCGTACTTCATTGTCCCTAAGAAAGGCGGAGGGTTGCGCGCTATCTTGGGTCTGTGTGTTCTGAACAGGCACCTACACTAGCTGCTTTTCAGGATGGTCACGCAGAAGCGCATCCTGGCGTCCGTCAGGCGTCAGGACTGGTTCATGGCAATCGACCTGAAGGACGCGTACTTTCATGTCTCGATCCTCCCTCGACTTCGGCCGTTCCGACGGTTCGCGTTCGAGGGATGGGCATATCAGTACAGGGCCCTCCCCTTCGGTCTGTCCCTGTCTCCACGAGTCTTTACGAAGGTCGTGGAAGCCGCCCTCCTTCCCCGTTGGGAAGGAGGTGTACGGGTACTAACTATCTCGACGACTGGCTCAAGTTTGGGCACACTCTCGAGATCTGTGGTGTACACACAGGGACCTGGTGCTCCGGCACCTAGATCGGTGGGGCCACAGGTCAACTGAGATAAGAGCAAGCTCTCCCCGGTGCAGAGCATCCTCTTTCTCGATATGGAACTCGACTCTGTCCTCACGGGCGGCCCCGCTCACCCCCGGGGGGGGGGGCGTGAGGACTAGCGCGCCCGGTCAGTGTTGAACTGCCTGAGATCAGACAGTCAGCAGTCCCCCTGTAACAGGAGGCTCCTGGGATTCATGGCATCCTCGGCCGGGGTGGCCCCCCCTCGGGTCGATGCATATACGACCGCTCCAACACTGGCGGCAGAGTCAAGTTCCTTGGAGAGCGTGGCACACCGGCAGCAGGAGTTGGTCACACGCTTTTCTGCCGGCACACCCTAAGGGGTGCCGTGTGCAACGGGCAAGCAGTGTAGGGGTGATGGACGGGCCCCCACCTGTGTTGGCATTCAACTGCCTAGAGTTGTGGGTTGTGCTACTTGCATTGAGGGACTTCCTCTCGTGCAGGGAAGCACGTGCTGGTCCGGTTGGACAGCACAGCTGCTGTGGCGTATTCTTCACTCACAGCAGCAAACATGACTCGCCCGACGCCTCCTCCTCTGGAGTCAGCAGGTGATCAGCTCCCTGCGAGCCACACACATCCCAGGCGTCCTGAACCAGACAGCCGATGTGCTCTCTCATCAGTTGACGCCTTGCGGAGAGTGGCGACTCCCTCCCCGCGCAGCCGGCTCATTTGGGGGCAGTTTGGCCAGGCACAGGAGGTCCTGTTGCCTCCCCGAACTCCTCCCATTGTCCGCTTGGGTACTCCCTGTCCGAGGTACCCTCGGCACCGATGCCCTTGCACACAGCTGGCCGCGGGACAAGCGGAAGTACGCTTCCCCCCACCTCATTGCACAGGGCCTGTGCAAGGCCAGGTAAGAGGAGCATCAAGTGGTACTAGTTACGCCCCTTCGGCCTAACCAGGACTTGGTTCTCGGAGCTGAGGCTCTGACAACAACTCCCCCCTGGCCGCTCCCCCTGGCGGACAGCTTCCCCAGGGGAAGGGGCACGTTACGGCATCCCAGGCAAAACCTGGTCTCCATGTCTGGACGGGACGAGGAGATCCTGAGTGACCCACCCCCGGTCCGGTTGGGACGTCACTCAGGCTAGGGCTTCGGCCACTGGGCGGCTATACGCCCATAGGTGGCGCCTCTTCTCGTCCTGGTGCTCTTCTCGGCGAGAAGACCCGCGGAGTTGCTCGGTCGGGTACGGGCTGTCCCGTCCTCAAAAGAGACGGGGGAGTAACCTCTCCCCCTCCACACTGGGAATGTATGTAGCTGCTGCGGCCGCTCATCATGACCCGAGTGCTGGGTAGCCTCTGGGACAGCACGACCTGGTCAATAGGTTCCTAAGGGGCGCGAGAGGGTGACCACCTTATCCGCGCTCCATACCCTCTTGCAACCTAGGTGGCGGGCCTCAAGAGGCCCCGCTCCCTTCGAGCCTCTCGGGGTTACCGCTCTTTCTCAGTCTTGATAAAGACGGTGTTCCGCATTGCGCTCACCTCCAAGAGGGTAGGGGATCTACAAGCACTCTCCGTGTCCGCAGATTGCCTAGAACTCGGGGCAGGGATTCTCAAGTTATCTTGAGACCCCGCCCCGGCTACGTGCCCAAGGTTCCCACCACTCTCCCGAGAGACCAGGTGGTGAACCTGCAGGTGCTCCCCACCGGGGAGGAAGACCCAACCTATCCGTGCTTGTCCAGTACGCGCACGGCGCCTCTGCTTGGACCGCACGCAGAGCCCAGAAGCTCTGAGCAGCTCTTTGTCTGTTTCGGAGGTCAGCAGGAGGCTGTCTCCAAACGGAGGCTGGCGCACTGGATCGTGGATGCCCTCGTTAGGGCATACCGATCCTTTTTTTTTTTTTCCTGCCCGTTGGGGGTGAGGCACACCCCTCGTGGCTGGCTCAGGGCGCCTCTCTGGCAGACATCTGCGGAGCTGCGGGTTGGGCTATGCCTAACAACTCCGTGAGGATCTAATACCTACGCGCGGAACCGGTGTCAGCCCGCATCCTGGCAAGGTGTGGGACCAGCAGCCGGTAGGGCATACGCCTGTGGAAGCCCTTCCCCCTCCGGGGGGAGCAGTGGCGATCCCGCCTCACTTCTTTCCCCTCGGGTAAAGAACAGGTATTCCATCCATCACTAAGCACCCTTCCAGGGGACAGGCTGGGCGGAGCAGCCCTGCCCCTTTAGGCCGGGGAACAGTTGAGTTATCTCCCACATAGCTCTAACCGGACCTAGTGCTCCAGACGTGGTAACCCCCCCTCCGTGGGCTGTTCCGTCTGATGTATCCTCATGAATGGTTCCCACCTTGGCAACCCATGACCTCCCAGGTGGACTCCCACCTTGCGGTTAACTCCTGCAGTCCGCACATTCCTCCCATGAGTTCTCCCCTGATGGTGAGACCATGTGGTGTCTCCACTAATTCCTCCATACGGTAGGTAGTGGCCTCTGCAGCGTTTTTCCCCCCCAGGGGGGAATAATGCTTACCCAGTGGCCCGTACGGTGCCGGGCGGCTTCTCGCCATTTAGAGAATCAGGCCTCCGCCCGTGACGGCCGGCGTTATGGGGCTTCCCAACTTTTTGTGGAAAGCTCTGGGTCCCCCTTCCTCTCCACTGGAAGGTCATAATTTCGTGCTAGCGTGTTCGTCTGACTCGCCCAGGCCAGTCAACGTCGCTGCGCAGAGATTGTGATGCGGCTCAGTGCTGTGGCGTTTTCCATAGGAACCCCATTCTGTCGGTTCGACACAACGTCGACAGACAACCGACAGAAGGGGAACGTCTTGGTTACGGATGTAACCTCGGTTCCCTGATGGAGGGAACGAGACGTTGTGTCCCTCATGCCACAACACTGGCCGCCCACCCCAGCGGTCGGGGGAGGATGCTTAGGCTCCTCAGACCAAAGGTGAATGAATGAGCACGCCGGCTTCCCTCTTATACCCGGACATCCGGGGAGGAGCCCGGCATGCAAATTTCATTCGCCAATTTTCATTGGCCTTTTCTAAATACTCAGAAGATGATAGGTTCTCAAGACAAACCCCATTCTGTCGGTTCGACACAACGTCTCGTTCCCTCCATCAGGGAACCGAGGTTACATCCGTAACCAAGACGTTTCCCATCCTGACATTCTTGGGTCTGTTACTCAGAAAGTCCAGTATCCATGTGCACAGAGAGCTGCCTAAGCCTTGGCTGTTTAGCTTTTGAGCCAGTTTATGGGGAACGACTGTATTAAAGGTGCAGTTTGTAAAAACGATCAAAACAACAACAATGCCGTAGCTTGATGATGCTGTGAAGGAGCATGGAATGATGGGATCTGTTGTCTTCTACTCCACCGCTGATGGCCATCAATCAGACGGGAACGAGAAATCATGTTAGCAGATGAGGTAAAGTTTTATAGCATTGGGTCAAAAAAGGACGAACCCATAATTATTAGAACTATTGAAATAAATGAATTCGCCACACTCTGTAGTTTTCACCAGTGAAATAAGATAAAGTACAACAAGGCACTGAGTGAATTTGTAATGCCAAAGTTTTCTGAACTCAAACCTCTTGGTATTAGACTGGGCAAAGAAGTCTTTTTGACGGACACACACGTGTTTCAAACTGAGATTACTCCACATCTCTACTAAACTCCTTTATATTTCTTATCCTACTTCTCTGGAAAAGTGTATTTCTCCTGTTAAATCATGACGCATCCCAGCATTTCTTTCTTATCTACATAAACATCATTTTTCATGGTCATTGTCACTTCTTGATTGCTTAAAAAGGCTTTTTTAGGGCACTATTCATTTGAATCTACTTTTTAATTTGTGAATTGCTCTACACAAATACTGTAAATGGATTTTAATCTAAAGTGTAAAAAAAGGCTGTAATTTTTCATATGCATTTTGTAAAGGGTATAAGAAAAGTCATTTGAATCTGTTACTTTAGGTTTTGTGCATTTTATGTAGAAGAATTTGTGTTCTTGTAGTGTATTTTAGCCTTTAGGGTTGTCTCAACCTACACCTGTTACATTAAATATGACTCGAATGCACGAGAGAAGCTGTTTAAATATTTTTAGAATCGTTTTTGATTTTATGTGCACATGGCAAGACGTTATGCACATATCCTGCTTTTTTTGCTAATAAAATTTTACTACCAAGGGTAATTAGCCATTGTGAAAAACTATAAACCCCAGAGGAGGAAAAATCTCTCAGTCATTTGTCTTGGTTTTGTGAGCATCTATGAGGATAATTCAGAAGTGTGTCTCATCTGGTTTGATAACGTCGACCAAAAAACAAAGTCGTTTCCGAGCCAGGGCAGTTTATTAAATTTAAATGAACGATTACATAAATATTATTTACCTAATGTGAATTTATTGCCTTTCACACTGAAAAACGGATTTCATTCAACCAATTAAAATATTTTAGGGTAAGGATTCACATCTATATTTTATAACTTAAGCCAATGAAAAATAATAAAGAAAAGGTATATATTTTTAATTGGCTCAAGTTATAAAATTTAGATGTGAATCCTTACCCTAAAATATTTTAATTGGTTGAATGAGACCCTTTTTTCAGTGCACAATCGGTCTGTTTTTACCACAGTGAGCATAAAGCAGGTTAATGAAATGGACCCCGTCTCTGCTCTTCATATTCTTCTTTAATCTTGCTCTCAACCCATGCCTTTCTCACAGAGCCCTGTAATAAATGAACTAAAGGCCAAATAAAGGAATAAATAAAGGCTAAATGCCTATGTGGGGATAGTGGAGACGAGTTTAAAATAAGCCCTCGCTGCCAGTTATTCCATTCTTTCTTATGAGCCCTTATATCTTCTCTTGTTTATCCTCATATATTCCCACTGTCTGTGGGTGTGAATATAGATACCGCGCTGAAGCTCAGGGATTTGAAGGAGAAATCCTCTCTCTGCTTGTCTGGACTCCCCCGTGGATATTTTGCTCAGACCGTGAAGCGGAGCGAGCTGCACAATTCCTGCAGTATTCCATCAATGCAAACGCGCAGCAGCTTCTGTCTGGAAATGGACCATATACTGTAGAGTTTGCTCCTGTCTTTGCAGCTGCTGGAGTGAAATGGAGATGTTGGGGGTTTGAGATTACTAAAATATTTAAAATACTAAAATATTTCGTCAAAAAATATTGTGTGTAAAAAACTAAGTGTGATATTGTTTTCTGTAATAATCATTATAACAATAACATAGCAATAATAATCATTATAAATTCATTACAAATATACAAATTATATTAGCGCTTTACAAAGGATAAACTACATAAATTTATTTTATTCTTACTGTCAAAATATGTTATAAAATGTTTAAAAATTTTGAAAATTCTTTCTCCAAATTTCTGGAGACCCACTCATGGACCCAATCTCTGTTCTATGACTTCATTATTTCCATACCAATTGCATTTCATTTGTCTTCTGTTGAGACCCTCCCGTGAACCATTTTCCTTTAGTTTAACCGAATGCTCCTTAGCATCTGTTAGCATCAGCATCTCTCCCTCTCCAGTGCAAATCATGTCTCTCATCACATTAGCAGACCGTGCTGTGATGAGAACCCATTACATTCAAACAGACAAATGATCCTAATGTGTTTGAAATTCAAGACTGCAGGTGTCCTGTTAACAGAAGTTTGCAGAATGTCTTTGCGAGTGAGTGCGTGTGGTTAATAACACTACGCCTTCACCCACTCAACTGGTGCTTTTCCATTAAACGTAATTTAGACTCTTAAATGTGTTATTTCCTTTATTCGCCTCATTTATGGCGCACATTGACTACAAGCTGTGAGGTAATCTTTCTGTATTTGTGCGTTGTTTAGAATATACTGTGTATGTGGGTTATTATGTACAACCCTCTTCCATGTAAACAAGTCTTTTTTAATATTCCACCTGATTTGCAAAGCTCAGCGCTTAGTTGCATTGCACAATTAATGCCACGCGTATAGCCCAAAGAAAGCAGATGAATGAAAAAACTGTACATGTAATGTTTGTGCCTATTTTCTATGGCAGTAGCTATTTATTAAATGATGATCAAATAATGGAGCAGAGCACAATAAGTGCATATACTCTATTTTGCAATGCAGTCAAGTGCATTTCTGCATTTTAAGATGTTTTTTTTCTGGACTGCAGTGATGCTGTACAGCCCTAGTAAGTATGCCAGATCACAGTAGACTGCTGCATCCTCCACAGCCTCAGAACCAACCTGTGAGATGAGGAATTGGGCCATGCAACTTCCCTCCAGTGCACATTTTATGGGCACATTTGCATAATTCCTGCAGCATATCAAGCGCTAAAACAACACAGCGCATGCACAACCCTATTAGTGGAAGCATTTCATTCTTGGTGAATTTCTCCCTTCATGTAATTTCATCATCAGTGCCTCCAGAACAAGATTTCAGCAAACCGATAGTTTAATGGCTTTATTACGTAGTTATCATAATTTGGGAGTTTTTTATACTCAGCGGTGTTAAAAGGTTTGTGCCTTTGTAAAAGTGAGTGACACACAAGCTCTCATACAGTCCCTTTTCTTGACCAAATAACAACAAAACTTGCCGCCCCGTTTCCCTGCTCAACGTATTCTTCTCACACTGGTTCTGCACTGATTGATTTGGCAAGAAACATTGTGGTCCCACAGCCTGACAGTGGAGTACCGCTGTTCTCTATATCAGAGAGAAACACAATGCTTTAGCCGCCCGGAGGGCAGCTTGTTTGTCTGTATAGATCAGGGTGCCAGATGGGAGTCCATGTACTGGGATCTGGAGCAAGTTAATGGATCATCCCGTCGAGATGAGCACCAGAATAGACTGCCACAGAGTCAAAGAATGCACCAATTAGTTGAAAAGAAAATTTAAGTGCAAAAACTTTAGAGTAAAACCCCTAATAAACTTTTTCAATTAGTGTGAAGTGATCGTATTGGATGGTGATGGCAAACATTGAATTTCTCTGTATTTAATTTTCTCTATTGCTATCATCAATCATAATCGAGAACAGGTAATAAGAGTAAAGCACCTCTACAATTTAGTTACAAGGTGAATGTGTTTTATTTGATGCATAAATAACAAAAGATAGAGTCTTGACGTTGAGCAAACAGTTCTGTGAATCCCCTTGCATGACACAATAACAACATCTTTAAGCTGCCCTTATCTGTGCTTGTTTCCTTTTGGGTCATTAATGTCCATTTCCCACAGAACTGTTTCTCTAATAGGGCTTTATGAGATGGTCAGTAATTATTCAGATGGCAGACTTGTTGAGTAACCCAAGAATTTACAGTGTGATGTTTTGGGCATTTTCTAGCATTTCTTATGAGATTATTGCTTGTTTGGTTTGTTTTCAGGCGTTTCGATGGCCAATTGGGAGTCAGGTGGATGGCGATGAGATGCTGGAGATCCAAGTGTTTCATTACAGCAAAGTCTTCACTAACAGGTATGAGAATCAATGCACTGCACTGACACTTATTTTTTGTGAAAATACCATATATGCTCAGTATGCTTTAAAAGTGCTAAATAAATGCACCCAACATATTTAATGAAGCAAAGTTGTAAGCGAAGCGTGAATATATTTTATTTTTAGGTCCTATTAATGATAACTACTTTGCATAATTGATGACTGGTTGTATAAATATTCTCTTAAGCAAATACGTCCTTTTGAATCATATAATCTCCAAAAATGAATTTTGTGCTGC
The DNA here is from genome assembly GCF_024868665.1 of Triplophysa rosa. Classification (NCBI taxonomy): domain Eukaryota; kingdom Metazoa; phylum Chordata; class Actinopteri; order Cypriniformes; family Nemacheilidae; genus Triplophysa; species Triplophysa rosa. The sequence goes on along the minus strand of NC_079904.1, from coordinate 8,853,538 downwards.
TTTTCAGTGTGTTGTATTTGGTCTCTTACAGAAGTTGTTTTGCCACTAAGGCTAATTGCCATTTCCATGTCCAGTGACAGTCTAATTCAAGCCTTTGTATTTTGGGATTGCATACAGTAATTATACGTGACAAGAGATCACAGGGTGCAGTGAGCTAACAAATGACCTTATGTAACATCTCTCCTCTTAGTGTTGTTTATAAACTTTTCCATGTGATTAAGTAAGCCAACCTTTCCCCTCTCTCTTTTTCTATCTTGATCTACTTTATTCTCTAGTAGCCAGGGAGAATCTCTTGCATTATTTAATGAGGTTATATTGCAACAGCTGAAAAAACTTGGGTTAATGCTAACTTGTGCATATTCAAGACTAGTCCAGGAGCACTTCCGGTTTCTTTTTTCTTTTTTTCTTTTATTTAAATCTTACTTATATTGTAAATGTTTGTGTAGTGTTAAAAACAGTAACAGGAAGTTCTTCTTGACCAGTGTTGGAGCAGCTTTGTTTACGTCTTCCGAATTGGTCTACTGTATATGCTAATACAATTTTTTACATTTTCAGATTTTATAAATTGAAATAGTTAGCATGTGCAATCCTGAATGTATAAAATGTACACAATTTAGAATTATTAAAAAACATTGACCTAGATTAATAAATGCTGTAAAAATGTTGCTCAATGTTATTTTTGCTGCCATACGGTAACCTTACTGTACTTTTTTACATTTTATTCATGATAAATTAAAGTTAATACTTGACAATAGTTGCATTGCAAAATGATCATTTTCTTTAAGTAAAACCAAATTACTTTCTTTAGATTATGGAGTGAAATTTGCCCTGAACAGGATCTGTTTTTGTGAGATTGACATTTTTTACGATTAAGTGCTGTTTTTTTGGGATGCCTTCCCAAGTGGTAGAAGGCTAACAGGCATCTAGCTGTTTACCACTGAATGACGTGCCAATTCTGCCCTGACAAGGTGTGACAGGGCTGCCAACGCAATGTGTATGTGGTTAGTTTCCTGACATTTTATTAGGATGAGTCAGATTTTAGATTGCCATGGCTGTTTATCGAGACACTTCTTCAGAAAGGGCATGATGTCTCTTTTAATCTAAATCAGTTCCTTTTCAACTGGTTTGGCTTAACCGTAAATGGAGAACTAAACTGAGTGACAGTAACTTGATGAAAAGACCAGCATGTTCGTGTTAATTTAACATGGTTATTGTGTTGGTCTTCTTTCTTTAGAAATCCTTACTGTTGAAAGCCTGATATGGACACCAGCACACCAGCATCTGGTCTATTCAACAGGGCATTTATTTTTATTCAAGATTGTTAGCCCTTGTAATTAAATTGTGGTGTGCAATCAATAGTTGTTACTTTGTTTTTTGTTATCACAAACCAATTTCAGTGAGGTCACACCCATCTTTTATGATCTCATTGACACCCATGAATAGAGCACTATATGAAGAGGCAACTGCTAAATATTTAAGGTGCCACTGTAACATATGTCAGCCGTGCAAGCCATTTGTTTGTTAGTTACAGGTGTAATTTATATCCATGATATGCATTACTTGGCTGATCACAACAACAAACATCATGTGATCTCTTGATCTTTGCAAACTCAGAAGACAACAGGTGTGAGACACATTATTTAAAGGTGCAGAACAATGTGAAGATTAGAAACTTAATCTGGTTTTGTGTCAGTTTATACATTAGAGATGAGAAGACGTTTCTCAGGCTGGGAAACCCAGTTGCTTCTGACACAATGAAAAGATTGAAATGTATTTAACATCGCCATTGTTTAAATCATGGATTCTCAGCTCTCTACATTTTCATCTCTTTTATCTATCAGTTCAGTTGTTGAATATCTATCACAATGATATGATGATTTGAATCCAGTATGTTAGATTAGGGAGACATACAAAATGTGCAGAGCAGTGGGTCCCGGGACAGGAGTTGAGAATCACTGGTTTAAATGACCAATTGACCAGCAGGTGGTGATCTTGTAGATGGCTTCCTGGATTTTAAACTTGCCTAAATCCACCTCTTGAGACACTGACATGGTGACATTCATTTATAAACTTGGTTGAAATAAGCACTGATGTAAGTTAAAGAGTGAAAAAAATTGAAAAATCACAATTTTAAATGTTGAGGAAATGCAGTAACTTGCATTGTAACATTTAAAGGTAAAGTGTGTAACAGAAAAAAAATATTTTTCACAAACAAGCACATCTCAAATGATGTCCCTAAGAGGAAGTTGTCCACACACAAACTTAGCCAAACGCTTACAATTTTCTGCATCTGACCTCTTCAACAAAAGAGTATGGACCTGACAAGGCAGGGCACAGTAAATTATAGAGCAGATGAAAGTCAATTGTCTGTTGTTTGTTCAGAGGATCAATAATGTATGTGAGATGTTTAGAAAGGTTGATCGAAAGCAAGAACCTGATCCAGGATCAGTGAATTATTCACCCGTGGATACATACACACTGTGTGCCAGTCCACAGTCAGTCACAAAGCCATCATTTCAGCACAGACCTGGACACGTATCAATCACAATAAAGCTTTATTTTTTTCCTAGACCTGTCTCCAGTCTCCGTGAAGAAACAGTAGTGCTGACTGTGTTATTTTACATTCTGGTAAAGCTGTGGCTAAGAGGAAGATGCTTAAAGTGTTACAGTAGCTAAACCCATTTTAATGGATGGGAGAATTTAGGTCACAAGCTACTTTTTTTACATGGCTCTCTGGAATAGCTGATTTTTGTATTCACAGTTTTTTATAATGGTATAAACTGTAGATTTAACTGTCGTCCATGGAAACCAAGATGGGTACAGAATAATTAGTCTGAGTTAATGCTGTGTGTAGCACTTAATTGGTCATTTCAGAGTTATAGCTTGGCTCCCCGCCTGTTACTTTTTATACACCCTGGCATGTTGATAGAACATTATAGTTCCACTAACACTCACAGAAATAAGATGCGTCACTGTCTGGCATGTTTATTAACCTGCTTATGATATTCTGAGTCAATACTTATGTGTGTATCTGAGTGTATTTTTCTTTACATGGAAGAATGTGTTTGCAGTGGCAGTGGAGCGCTTGCAGCAGCAGTATGTTGTTGTAATTGAGAATGATTTTCCTTTGTATTAGTTAATGGAAGTTTCTTTTTAGTATTTTAATTAAAATAATGGAAATTTCAATAAACTAAATATATCAATGTTTTTAGGCACACTTACACATTTATACACAAAATAAAGACTTAATTGTTTGTTGCCTGTAGAAGTTCACAATATTTCTTGGAGCCAAGGCATACATACAATTGTGTGCATTCGTCCAGAAGAAACAGGTTGGATTATTATTTTAGTTTATAACAAAACTGTTTTACTGGGGGTTTTTTTTCAGATTGATCGGCACCTTCTGCATGGTTCTGCAGAAGGTTGTACAGGAGGGTCACCTGGAGGTGTCTGACACTCTTATAGATGACAACAACACAGCCATACGGGTGAGACACTAAGATCAGAGCCCATGCTTGTGTCTATGTGCTGTGTACAAATGGTGTTCACATACAGTACACTCACTACAACATCCTTAAACACGTTTCGCTATATGGTCCGGTTTTGCAGAACTTGCAAAAAACCTGCCGTTGTCATGGTTACTTGTCTACTCGGAGGCTATATTCCGTTTTTGTCATCCAACATGTAGTGTGAATTTTATAGGCTCTCCCTCATATATTTATGCTTTAATATGCAACAGCTGTTTAATTGAAAAATGACAAAAGTATTAAAGTTATGTATAGTATTTTAGTTCACTATATTATTAATGGTGATATTTTAATCTTTTGTCTCCAGCTAAGCTGCTTACTTCTAGCTGCACATTTTGAGCCAGGGCCTTACCAGCCAGACAATTTATCACTGTCCCCATAACTGAATGATAAAGCACCAAACAAAATTAAATCAATGGTGGAGTCTGTGTCTATGAGATATGCAGTTTTATTCATTTGTTTTCCAGGACATCGCGTGGAAGCTTCCCTAAACTTGTAAATTATGTGTAAATTAAAATATGCTTGGGAAAATTAAAACCGAGAGAAGCCATGGATCGTGCAGCTTTATAGGATTTATTACCAAGTAAGCAGATAGGAGAAAACAAAAAGTTAAATCTGTCATTGTCTTCTCTTCCCCAGGATACTTTTTTCCAAAAGTATTAAGTCATTATTTACAGGCAGCCTTCACATAATCTTAATTTGTTTCAATATGAGTTAAAGTTATAGCATTTTTATAATATATATTTCACCTCAATGTGTTCAAGTTATAGAGTGTTCATAATAGACATTTCACCTGAAATTAATATCGATTTGTACACGCAACCATGTAATTTACATTTGCGTAGTCCCATAAGACCACATTGAAATGTATAGGCCTAAAGTTTGCTTAAGGCTAGGCATGTCCTTTTGTTTGTAAACGTGAGAAGGAAATGTTAACCGATGCTGACTGGCTGATACTGCCACATGTGATAGCTTGACCTCAACAATTATACTTAACACTCAACCCTAAGCCCTTTAATTTAACCTAAACGTTTTGTCCAGACGATAAGGATCTTGCCTCTGAAACCTGTGCGGCTGTTAGTTCCTTCCCACTTAGCAAAAACATCATCATTCAGTATTAAGTTGTTGTTATTTTTGTTTTATTTCAGACAACTGTTTCCATAGAGATCAAATATCAGACCATGGATGGGAGTGTGAAAGTGTGGAGTGACGGGGAATTCCTTGATATTCCAAACGACTGTGATGGAACCTTCCAGTTTGAGACAGATAGTCTGCTCTCTGGACGCAGCCAGAGCTCAGCAACCTCACCTGGACGATCCATCCATGGCATTCCCACATTCCGCAAGTCAGTGTGATCTTAACCAGACGTTGTCAATGTCTTCATTCTCACAAATCATGACCACCAACACTCTAAACAAAATCCGTAAAAATAGGGCACAATATACAGTATTAATATGAAGGAATTTTCCGTATTCCTTTTTACAGTTGTTTTACCCGTATTTTACATTTTCCACTGCATTAAATTGCATTTAAGCATTAACGGAAATCTCCGTAAAATAAAGGAAAATGTACTGGTCATTTTCTGCCAGTACTTCATCCGTTTTTTTACGGGATTGTTTTTACAGTGAATATAACAATCACCCACATCATCATTCTCCATAAAGATGATATTACGAGTCTTATTAGTTACCTTATTCCTGGGAACAATTTCTTATTAACAGATCTTATTAGCCAGTCATTTTTACAGTGTGAAGATTTTTGCTGAGTAATGGGATTGTCTGGGCCTGCTGAATAATGTGTGGGATGTATTGATTTCCACTAAACCCTACAATCTCCACAGGTCATCTGATTTAGAACAGATAACCATATACTGTACATGTACCTCACTTGTGCGTGGGTAGTTTTTGTTTGTGTTTCTTTGTGAATGTTTATAAATTGATGTGTGTGAATGAATCGACTGAATAATCTATAACGCTGTTGTTAGGTTATTTAAAAATATTAACAAGGAAAATTTTATTTGTTTCTGGCCCCTCAGCGCTATTATCGCTGTCTAAACACTATATAAAAGCTTTGGTGCTGTAAAATTATTCAATTGTACATTCTTTTGCATTTGCATAATGCTTTTTATCTTGCAATTGTGGTTTTATTTGTGTTATTACTTCTCGTTATGTGTTCAATACAAACCCTGGCAAACCCTCGAGTCTTACAGGACTGTAATATATCCATACCTTTGCAAGTGTTTAATTAGAGTTGTTGTTTTTCTATCCATAATAAGTAAATTAAAAAATAAATCAGACAATATTTTCTTTATTTCACATTTTTTCAAGTATCCGTTTATGAGTTGCTTCTGCTCTATATATGCTGCCAGTTTACATGATTCAAATGCACTACTGTTAAAGTTGCCTCTGGTTTTGAGCTCACATTTTCAGGCTGGTTAATAAATTGTGTTTTTAATTGTCATTAATTAGGTGAGATTAAAAGTAAGAACATAATAAATTAGATCAGAGTAGAGTTTCTGAAAAAAAAAACATCTGCCAAATGCACTGTAATTTAAAGGGATAGTTCACCCAAAAATGACATGACATGAATTACTTAACCTCAAGTTGTTCCAAGCTGATGTGTAAAATGTGATTTTAATTATACAATAATTATACAATATTTTTTCTACTATGGTAGTCAATGGTGCCCCAGAAATCTCAGTTGCTAACATTCTTCCAAATATGTTTCTTTGTGTTAAACCAAACAAAGAAGCATTATGTTTTATTACCTTAGAACATCTCAGTTACGACTGTAACCTCCGTTCCCTGATGGAGGGAACGAGACGTTGTGTTGAGAGACAGACTGGGGTTTGATCTTGAGAACCTATCATCTCCGAGAGGAATTTAAAACGCCAATAGGCTTGGCGAATGGCACACGCACGCCAGTCCCCACCCTGTGCATACGGGTATAAAAGGGAGGTGGCGGCACTCATCTTTTGGGCTGAGGAACCTGAGAGGCATCTCCCGGTCGCAGCAGCGGGTCAGCGAAGCGTTGTGGCATGAAGACACAACGTCTCGTTCCCTCCATCAAGGAACGGAGGTTACAGTCTTAACCGAGACTTCTCCTAGGGAGAAAAGCTCTTTTCGTGAGAATGTGAGTGCCAGGTCCTGGTAAGGGCTTCTTCGCGGTCTGCTGACGGGGGGGCAGATGCCTTCCTCCGCGGGGGCCTACGTCTCTGGCGGGCCGCCATCTGGGAGGGCCCCGGTACCAGAGGAGCTGCCGATGGGGGGCAGGGCTGCTGGGGAGCAGGCTACGCTCGGGACCGTGACAAACGGTAGGTGGCCAGGTTGCGGCGCGGCAGGATCTGCTTGATGGCCTCAGCCTGCTTCTGCACCACGGAGAACTGCTGTGATACATCCTCTACGTTGTCACCAAACAGCCCAGCTTGCGAGATGGGCGCATCCAGAAGGCAGGCCTTCTGGGTGTCACCCATCTGCGCAAGGTTGAGCCACAGATTTCTTTCTTGGACCACGAGTGTGGACATCGACCGACCCAAGGCACGTGCCATGGCCTTCGTCGCCTGGAGCGCGAGGTCAATGGCAGTGCATAACTCGCTCATGCGAGTAGTATCGGCCTTCCCATCATCCAGGTCTTTCAGGGCTTTTGTCTGAAAGACCTGAAGGACCGCCATAGCGTGGAGGGCGGAAGCGGCCTGACCCGCAGCATTGTACCCTCCAGGTGGCAGCTGTCTGGGGGCACAGATGCACCGCGACTGCACGCTCCACCTGGGGGACGTCGACATACAGTAGCCCTTGGCCGCCCCACCATCCAGGGAAGTAACAGTACCTGAGCCCGCTAGCCGGTAACGCGCAGAGAATGGCGCATTCCAGGATTTCGTGAGCTCCTCACGCACTTCCGGGAATAATGGAACCGGGGCGGAGCGCTCACAAAGAACGTAGCCAGCCTTAATCACCATGTTCTTGCATACGGAACATGCCGGATCGACAAACCCTGCCTCAGCATGCTTGAGCCCCAAGCATGTGACGCAGGTGTCGTGCCCGTCTGACTCAGGGATGAGTCTGTCACACCCAAGCACACAGCTGCGAGACATGCCCGCAGCTGCGAGAAATTTGCTCTTTTAGATCTGTAGCTCGCTGTCGAGACGCCCAGGGGAAGTCCGCTATGGAGAGGGAGAAGTCCGCTGCTCTGCATCGTAAATCCAGCAGTCTGGAAGAATCTCGAAGAGATGAAGCACTTGACATGTATGTCATGCAGGTTCTGAAGATCAAAGGATGAGTGAATGGCCGCCGCCACCTCCCTTTTATACCTGTATGCATAATTTGGTGGTGTTTTATTTAAATAATATTTCATTTACTGCAGATGACATTTCTCTGGGTTACCTGTAAAACCCTTTATTTACAGTAAACCCTTCCTCATCTGAACTTCAGTCTGGTTGTTTTACTGTAATTACAGCAATTGGTAGTGCAGATTTACTTTTCAGAACTGTGTGGGAGTTTCCTTGAGTTTTTGCTGTAAAGCTTCTCTGTGAAGAAAGTGTGTATGTGTCAGGCTGTGTTGCTGAAGTTTCTAGAACCCTACAGGGTATAGCAAGACTGCAGATCTGACTGGCAGTTTTCTCTAATGACTCCCCTCCCTTATCTTATGCTCTCCCCCAACACATCTTGGGTTTTGCTCTTTTTCTGTTTTCTCTTATTTTCCCTTTTTTCTTGCAGAATCATGCTTTTGATAGTTACAGTAAAACATTTCTACAATAAAACATTTCTGCATGGTTTGAACTGAATTTGTTCATGGTTAAGTGTTTGAAAAACCACAGAGGGTATATTCAAATTTGCATAATTCTCTTTTCTAATTGCATCAGATGTGTTCCCTCATTGTTTTGGGGTTTTGACTACGTGTCATTTGAACAACTTGCATCACTGACCAATTTGAAAAAGCTTTTGATATCTCACATCTCAATGAGAACATCCAACACGTATCCACCTTCATCAGCCTTTCGTGCACAACATTATTAACATATAAAGAACATGTTTACCATCAGCTTTAAAGATGGTGCTTTCATGTTTGAACAAATCAAAATGAAATTTTCATGTTGCAAAGAACCAAATGTGGGCCGTGAGGTTCTGATCGGATTGCCGATTATTGCAGTAGCCCAATGTTTGTAAAGTGAGCTTCATTACAGTTTTATCTCACTGAGCTTGAAGCAATGACAGGCAGAAGCTTCAAGTGAAAAGAGAACAAAGGTATTTTTTCTTTCATTTCTCTGGTGGTTTAGTGTTTTTGTTGCCCATCTAATGTTCTGCCTCTTACATTTACTTCTCTTCTCTCGCATTAAAACTGTCTCTTTGTTCCCCCACTCACACACTTTAAAAACTTTAGACATTAAAGGCACTGGTTGTTCAATAATTCACATTCATTAAACAGATTTGTGCGTCATATTTATTGTCGTTTGTAATAGAACTTAAAGAAGAGCACTCTAGTGCATTCATGTGTCTGTTCACTAATGTTTAAACTGCCTAACTGTTCAATCGCTGAGAAGCCCAATTTATATCCATTGTATAAAATGAAGATGTCTAATTTTATTGTGGGCCTTATAACATTACCGTGCAACTTTACATTTGTTCTTATTAATGATTCAGAACAGTTTGAGTTATGTGTGTCAGGCAGAAGCAGTGAAATTTTACTCGGTAATTTACTCAGTATTTGTGGCCAGTGAAACTTGCCTCAGTTACCAAGGTCTCAAGCAGTGCTGATAAAGTATTTATTGTACTGTGCTTCTATGCTTTTCACTGCATTCCATTCATCTCTTCATCTGTATTTATTCATGTTTATGTTGGGGAATAGCCAGACTTTTCATGGAGGTCTCTGTACTTGACATATGGGGTTAAACAAGAAAATGAGAAAATTATTACAAAACATTTAAGAGAACTATCTCACTTTTAAGAGTTGAAAAAAGAATAAAAAGTGTGTTTTGGGGGATAGCACAACAATTCAAGCTATTGTTTGCTTGACACAGTGATGTTTTTGTTTGCAGAATTAATAACCAAAGAATAAGAGAATAACATTTTCTCTTTATAAAATGTACAGTACTGTACATAGACCTTAGTGTTCAAATCTTTATGTGAGACTGACCTATTTGTGAAGTGAAATGGATTTATGTGTGGATTTGCATTGTGTGGATACATTTCCCTGCCATCAATGTTTTCAGTGTGATAATAACATTTTTTAGTTATCAGAGCCACCAACGACAACATTTTCTAATAATTATGAAAATGTATAAATCTAATATACACAACTGTCTTCAGAGGTGTATGAAGACCTTACATAATAAAGCATTATGTTTTAATTACATAGAATGAGTTATTTCTATACACCACGGGTCCCCTTGGATAGAATTGAAAAATGTTGTTTCTACAGTAGCCTTAAACGGACAAACTGCTCTAGAGCACGTTTCGTAAATACATTATCTCCTTCGGTAAAGAAACGAAAACGTGACGACATCTTCTGTGTCAGCCACCGTAGTGCTTCAAAAGAGAGGATTTGCAGTTTGTAACCTCACCACTGGATGCCGCTAAATTTCATACACTGGAACTTTAAGGGCAAGAGACAGGCATAAAAAAGCAGAATTTGAACTGATTTTGGTCAAATTTTGGTAATGTTTTATTTGGTTTATTTGGTATCTGGGTTACCTGTAAAACCCTTTATTTACAGTAAACCCTTCCTCACCTGAACTTCAGTCTTGCCTCAGTTACCAAGGTCTCTCAAGCAGTGCTGCTAAATTATTTATTGTACTTTGCTTCTGTGCTTTTCACTGCATTCCATTCATCTCTGTGTCTCCATGTCATCTCTGCATCTGTATTTATTTATGTTTATTTATGTTGGGGAATAGCCAGTTTTTTCATGGAGGACTCTGTACTTGACATATGGGGTTAAAACAAGAAAATGAGAAAATGATTACAAAACATTTTAGAGAACTATCTCACTTTTAAGAGTTGAAAAAAGAATAGAAACTGTCTTTTGGGGGATAGCACAACAAAAACGTCAAGCTTTTGTTTGCCTGACACAGTGATGTTTTTGTTTGCAGAATTAAGCATGAAGAATAATATGATTCATTTTTCTCTTTATGAAATGTACGTAGACCTTAGTGTTTAAATCTTTATGTGTGGATTTGCCTGATACATTTCCCTGCCATCAATGTTTTCAGTGGGATAATACATTTTTTTAGTTATCAGAGCCACCAAGGACAACATTTTCTAATAATTACGAAAATGTATAAATTCAGCTTGAATTGAATTTTTGGTTGGTTTTTAAAGGTGGATTATAATTCTGATCGAGAAACGAACCCTAAGAGTAACTTGTAAGTGAGAGATGTTTAGAAACAACTGCTTTGTGTCTTTCTGTGGATTCCAGCTTTTCATCTTCACTCATAAAATATGAATGCCACCTAGTCTCCCCACCCACCCTGCACACTTAATGAAATGCAAAGCTCATTTCTGAGTAAACATCAAAAATGTTGTTTCAGTATTGCCAACAGATTTAGGATTGGTTGTTTTCTTTTTCTTTGTTACTTTGTGTTAATGTATGGCTCTTTATTTGCTTGACTTCATTTCTAGCAGTGCATTCCTAAATGTGTTCCTAAATGTCAATTTTTAGCGTCACCGTCCTTCCGGAACCTTCTATCTCCATTTTTAAAATTTTTGTCATGAATCATTATTATTAATCACCCTTAATGTTTTTCACTGGATTTTGCAAAAATCTAACCAATAAAAAGTATTAAAAAGTGCTTGTCAATTTTAACACCACAGTATTTAATCTTGTAAAAAATACAGTTTTTCCATTTTCTGGAGATACAAGGTTTTTGAATAATATCTTACATACAGTTTGCACTGTATACTAAACATTTTAGTGCTGGAAGTCTAACTGAATTGACAGGGCCCATGACAAAATGTGTACAGGTTTATGCTCAGGTTTATGCTCAGAGCCCAATTAACTTCACTATAGAACCTTAAAGAGTACATAACTAGGGTTTATGGAGTGTCCAACAACAAGTTTATGTACATAGAAGGTGTAAAAACACTTATTATTTTGTAATAATAGGCAGTTATTCTTACCTTACTTCTTGACTGACTCTCACATGATTCGTTCCGCGATTCATCTGTCTAATCCCCTACTTTCCGCTAGCCTAGTCTGATGTGATTGGTCAGATGGTCTAGTCTGCTGTGATTGGTCTACCGCGAATGAGGCTCACGAGCTACAGTGTTTGGGGGAGAAGAGTGAAGTTTTCGCGGGCAGTCCTAGCAAAACGCAGGCGGGGACTATATGTAGTGACGTAAATCCGCAGCGGTTCGCGACTCAGACAAGAGACGACTCGTTTGCGTGATTCAGAGTCGACTCCCTTTTTTCCAAGCCAATAACTTTGTTATTCATTCACCTTCGGATTTACAACTTGGCAGAGTGCTTACTTTCAAACACGCAACATTACACACTGCATGAAATGTAATTTTCATGATCTCATGTTATGTACTCTTAAAGATCATGTATTACAGGCAGTTTCTGCCAATCTCATATTAATCTTGAGTGCCTATACAGTAGTACTGCATACATCGTATCTTCGAGGAGTATTTACGTAGTTTGATTAAATTTATAAAAGAGAGATACAGCTGTACGATTATTTCCGGAAAAACACGAGCTGCTAGAGGTGGGACTAGCGGGGAGGGTGGGATGGAACTACAGCATGAGCAAGCAACACACCATCATATTAATCCCTTCGTGTTTTGTGCATTATGCACGTACACGGCGATTGCCAACAAAACACAGACGTATGATTTAGTTTGACTTACCGTGTGCAGTTCATTTCCGTCATCTTTTAGCACTGGGACCGCGCCATCTATCAGTTTCAAACGATCTCCAAATCCAGCGTTATAGCCACCATTTAAATAACATCCATCACTGAAATGCCGTGAACATACAGACACACCTAAACTTCACTATCACAAAAGTAACGAGCTGCAGCGCAGCACAGCCCATCTTATCGCAGATAACCTTGATGGTAAGCAGGTCTCGCTTGTCGGTTGGCTCGTGGGCAGGCTCTTTCTTTCGCCTTGCCGCTCTTTTCCGGGAGAATGGCCAATAAAAGGAATATTTCAGAAAGTGAAGTTGGAGTTGACCATGTCAAGCATGAGAAGCCATAACGTTTAACAGTTTAAAGAAGTCAGAATGCATGACATAGCATGTTACCTGATCTTTAATGGTAAATAATTAGAAGTAACACATTCTGCTCACAAACAAGGAGCAATCTGGTTGGTAAAGCAAACTCTAAAAAGCACAGGGATGTTCTATTATTTCGTTTCTCTGGGCTGTTTATTCTGAGTGATGCTCAAGGACCAAGAGAACTTTACATAATGTTGTTCATGCTCTAGAGATGTAGCCTTGGGTCGCCTGTTTCTCCTCGACTGCTGAAGTGAAACTTTTGATTAAACCGAGCTAGTCTCATCACGCTCTGAAAATCAACTCATTAGTGTCCAGTTACTTCATCCCCTTGTCTAGATCCAATCCTGCTACCCTCTGCTTCTTGATTTTGTCCAAATGAAACGTTTAATGTCCCAGTGAAAGTCCAAATGTGGTGTGGAGCATTTTAAAAGTTATTTGAGGATTCTGGGGACCATGAGAACCTTACGTTACCTAATAATTCTGTTATGGTACTGTCGATTTGTACATCTGTTAACCCCAGAAATTGACTCGTGAAAGGTATTATAGGCTTTATTAATAATTACGTTTTCAGTGTGGAGGGAAATGAAAAATATAGTCGTAATTTATAAATCAGTGGTTAACACAGATGTCACGTAACTAGAATTATAGATAAAAATAAAGAGTAGTCAATTTTATATGAATGTTTGAGAGTGTGAGTGTGTGTGCATGTGAACTTGTGTGTTGTGTATGCGTGTGTGTGTGTGCGTGTGTGTGTGTGTGTGTGTGTGCGTGTGTGTGTGTGTGTGTGTGTGTGTGTGTGTGTGTGTGTGTGTGTGTGTGTGTGCGTGTGCGTGTGTGCATGTGTGTGTGGTCACATACTCTCCTGTTACTTTTTCAGTCATACCTGTTCATCATCTCATGTTCTCCGTTTATTGTGACTGTCCCTCTCAGTGCGAGCAGTGTCTCTTTTTCTGTGTTTAGTTGCTTGGGTCTGTACTAGCCACTAATAATGGACATATAGTACACCTTCTAGTCAGGAATATCTCACTCGCTGCCCCTGGGGGCTCAGTACACTCATTTCTCTGTTGGTCAATTTCTAGTGGTTGTCAGCATATGGTGAGTGTCTTGTATTTGGTGTTTCTGCTTTTCTGTTGTGTGGCTTATACACTCTCTGAAGAAACAGTATATACAGTATATATACAGAACTGTAGCCTTTAACGTACAATAGCCACCACTGGGGCGGTACTCTTAAGGGTTCCTTTTTGTAACTCTTTGTTACAAAACATAAAATGTTATACCTTTTAAGGTACACAATTGTATCCTAAGGACCTGTTGTGTACTTTTGTGCACTGTGTAAACTTGTTTAATCGGTGGCTTCTATAGATAAAAAAAACAAATGTTACTTATTAGGTTCAAGATGTCATTCAGAAGTATTATCCCTATGTGTACCCTCAATTTTTGGGCCAATTGAATTTTGAATGTAACAAACATTGTATTCTCAACTTCTCTACCCATGTCAAAACATTTTATACAAGCAGACGGTGTTTACTGGCTTTCAAGTTTTAGTTGAGTTATTTTAAAGTTTTGATGTTACTAATCTTGTCTTTTTTGATGCAACCTAATGATATTTATCATTATATATATATCATGAAATTTATTCTTAGAGAAATTAGAGAAATAAGTAAGAATTAATGGTTCGGATTTAAAAATTGGACTTCTGGAGAAACTGAACTTAAGAATTATTTTTGTTAATAAAAGCTTGCAAGACTTTATCTTGCATGACAATCATCAAAACAAAAACAGAATTCAAAAGATGCACATCCACTATCAGACTGATGTGCAAATAATGACTAAATTACAAAATAATGTATATTAGATAAATTTCTGTTTTACATAATCAGCCCTGTTTTGAGTAATTATGGCTTCTTATTTGTGATCATTCACAAATTCATCCAGAAAATGGAAAACTCAATGAAGTTACAAATCTGACATAATTTTATTCTCTTTCCCCAATGGAAAACAATAGAACAAAATAATCTGGATTTCTTTCATCTGGTTCTAGTATCTATATCCACAGATCACAGCTAATTGAAGGATTGTGCCCATCTTGTTGAATAATTCAGGACCCTCATTTGTCCGGCTAGCCTGTGACATCATCATGCCTTTGTAGTTGAACTGATATCTAATCACCATAATATCAGTGCAGAGTTATTGGATACCATTGCTTCTATTGTGAGCAGGGTCTCGTTGTTGAAACAAATGTCCCGTCTGAATGATAAACTTCACTAAATTTTCCATCACTGGAAAACCTGTCATGGTTCAGTGGAGATGTTTCTACAGCATCCTCACAGTGTGTGTGTCTATACAAACTGTGTCTGAAAATGTAAAATAAACATCAAAGAGAAAATCTAGACAGGAAAATCAAATATTTATAGCTTGGACTCCAAATGGGAACATTTTGAATTCTCGTATCGAGATACTTTGTTGCTTTTTAAATATATCTATTAGTTTCAATTTTTATAAGTTGTTTAGCACTTGGGAGTCTCAGGTGTACAGTGGAGGTGATTACAAATGAATCACGATGAAAATTGTTTACACATTTTTTCCATTCATTGAAAATATATATATTTTTTGTTTCAGAGCAGGGAGAGGAGTGTTATCAGCCATGAAACGGGGCAGAATACGCAGCGCTAAAGACGACCACAAAAAAGGAGGTATTTAAATGCATTTTTATAGATTGATTCAAGTAAACCTAATTGTCAGCCATCAATGCGGTATATGTCAACTTTGAGTTCTTGTGCATTTTGGGGGTAATTTAAGTGGTTTTGTCTCAAGATCGTATAGTAAACATCACATTGACATGTTGTAGAAAAAAAAAGAAAATGAACTAACATTGAATGGCCTTTGACATCAACAGGCATGATTGTTCTTGGTTTTTTAGGGGTTTGGTACACAGTCAGGTGCTTTATTGGGTCCTGGGGGAAAATTCAGCTAAAGTTCAGGCTCATGAGTCAGAGGGGACCATGCAATATGATCTCAGTTGTGCTCTGGTACACAGATGATCCAGCCATTCTGGATGCAGAGGATCTGGATGGAAAGGCCATGCGTCTGGGTGGTGGGCCTGACCCTGATACCATCTCTCTGGCCTCTGTTACTGCGGTAACCACGAATGTCTCCAACAAAAGGTCAGATATCTGTTTTACAAATACATTTTGACATTCTGGGTGGAGAACACAACATTTCTCAGTGGAGTGCAAAAGTCATATTTGTCATCCCAGCTTGTGTTTTTCCATCAGAATTAACCGCCGGTGCTCTTTACCACTGTAAAGTCTTCTTTTTTACATATAAAAGTGTAGTTTGATTTTCACATACTGTAATATTTTTCAGATCAAAGCCTGACATCAAGATGGAGCCCAGCTCAGGACGTCCAGTGGATTATCAGGTATGAAGAAACACAAATGGAGAAAGACATTAAGGGTGGTGATAAACAAACTGCTTTTTATATTAGAACTTGTTTTACCTTTATAGTCGGCAGCACTATATCTTTATTTCACATATTTGAATAACTTTCACATATATAAAAACACTTGAATTGGAAAGAAGATAGAAAATCCTCAATTGGTGCATTCTGCTCAATGCCCTGAATATACAGAGCCGTCCCAAATAAACAACTTTGAGCCTTGAGCTTCAATGTTCTGGAGAAGCCTTTGATGTTTACCAGTAATTGTCCTCTTGCATGGCTGTTGCATTGAGCAATTGAATTGTAAATTCATTTCAGTGCTGACACTGTGTAATTCTGTTCAATCCACAAAATCCATATATAATACAGTGTGCTGTGTCAGTGTATGCTAATTTCATTATCACTAACAGTTCACATTTTTGCTAAAGGTTGGAACTCTTTGCTTTTGCTTTCTCATTACATTTTGGGGCGTATTTTAAGACTTACAGTAGTCGTGCAGCAATAAGTTTTGTTATTGCTTGCTTTCTTCTGGAAAACAGATTCTGTATTTTTTGGAGAAGTTGAATGGGTTTTTTTTGTGTGTGTGTGGAAATCTTGCTTTGGAGTATTATGAAGACAGAGCAGAATAAATACTCAGGAAATAGCAGCTAATGGTTTATTTTAACTGTACATTACTAGATCTGAATTACTGTAGATGCCTGTGCGAACAAGCAAAAATTTCTGAATTTGATCTCTGTTGACCAAGCTTAGCCTTGGCATTTCTTCATATGTATCCTCAGATCTGAGACGAAATAAAATAGCACATTGTCGTTATCAGACTGAAATCTTGTATCTGAAAAACGGACACTTTAGGGGAAATGAAAAAGCACTGCATTTTTCAATGATTAAACACTGTGTTGTCAAAGTTGACAAGCTCTTTTCAACCCTGTTTATTGGTTTTATATTTGACATTATTTGTATTGCCATTATCAATAGTAATGATTTATGAAAAGAATCATGGAAAATGAGATGCAAGGTCTCAGTCTGATGACATTTTTCATTTCATTTCCCTCTGTATCAGTCATATTGATATCTATACCAGCTCTTCATTTTAAATGTGTTTTTAAATATATTCCTATTCATAATGTCCTATTTAAAATGTTTTGCAGATCAGTGTCACAGTAATTGAGGCCCGTCAGCTGGTTGGTCTGAACATGGACCCGGTGGTGTGTGTGGAAATCGGAGACGAGAAGAAGTATACTTCCATGAAAGAGTCGACAAACTGCCCCTACTACAATGAGGTTACACTTACATCACTAAAACATCTGAGCAAAAGATTTCTCTTATATAATGCATGTTTACATCTAATGTGGATCAGACTAGCAAGAATCATCTTATTTTACTTGGAAAGCGAGATTATTCTGTAATGAGAAAACATTTTTTTAATAATAGTTGCTCCACCACAACCTCATAAAAAAGTACTGACTGTAGTACAGTCACATTATATATGAAAAACATTTATGTATATTCTTCATATCTGCAGAGCAAGTGCTTACACAGTCTTCAATATCTTCTTTCTTTATTCCAACAGTACTTTGTCTTTGACTTCCACTTGCCTCTAGATGTCATGTTTGACAAGATTCTGAAGATCTCAGTGAGTGGATTGGGTCTCTCTGTGTACACATTTGAGCTTTTGTTCCCAGTATAGTTATTCATTGACTTATTGAATCACTTTTTTATTCTTTCATGCTAAAATTAAGGTTATACACTCTAAGAACCTCCTGCGAAGTGGTACCCTGGTGGGCACCTTTAAACTGGATGTAGGAACTGTGTATTCACAACCTGGTCAGTAACCGTTGAAATAATAACTACCAATTTTGTTTGTAAACATTAGTAAAGTGTACAAAGACTTCACTAAAAAATCTCATTAAAGATCTGAAGTGATAAAATTGTTGTCTATTAATCGGGGTGTGTCTGTAACAGAGCATCAGTTTCATCACAAATGGGCAATGCTGTCTGACCCTGATGACATCACAGCTGGATGCAAAGGTTATGTTAAGTGTGACATCGCAGTCGTAGGAAAAGGAGACAACATCAAGACACCCCACAAGGCCAATGAAGCAGATGAAGATGACATAGAGGGGTTAGAAACGTTTCAGTAACCAATGACAGTAGATTTAAGTAATAATAGTTGATGTTAGATACTTCAGAGTATCTATAAAAACAATAGAATATATACTCTAGAGTTTTACCTTAATATAGAGAACACGAACATTTAACTTAAACATTCTACACCATTAAATTCTAGATTATTTTTCATCCAGTGCAATAAATCATTCCATAGGTTTTAAAATGCGTTAGAAAGTACAAAAATGTTGCTGTTAGATATTGGAACCTTTTTGTTCTTAATGTTAATGTTTTATTTGAGTGTTGTATTGTTCAGTGGTTTTGCATGTCTGACTGGATGTATTACAGGAATCTTCTGTTACCAGAGGGCGTTCCATCCGAGAGACAGTGGGCTCGGTTTTATGTTAAGATTTATAGAGCTGAGGGACTGCCTAAAATGAACACAAGCATCATAGCCAACGTGAAAAAAGCTTTTATTGGAGAAAACAGGGACCTTGTGGACCCATATGTCCTCGTTCAATTTGCAGGGCAGAAGGTAAGAAACACTGGAAAAATATTCAATACGAGATCAATCTTTAGCCACCCATACTTTATTTTAGACACTGCACTAACATAATTTGTGGTGCTATTGTTTTTTAATCAATACGTAAGATGTTACACAAAAATCTGAACATTTGAAAATAACTTTTTAATGTACACAGGGTAAAACCTCGGTTCAGAAGAGCAGCTATGAACCCATCTGGAACGAGCAAATAGCCTTTACCGAGATGTTCCCGCCTTTATGTAGGCGACTGAAAGTTCAGATCCGTGATTCAGACAAGGTGAACGATGTTGCCATAGGAACCCATTTCATCGATCTACGCAAGATTGCAAATGATGGAGACAAAGGTGCCAACAGTCTGTCTGAATAAAACAGTTTAAGAAATATACTGTTATTAAGTTCATCTATAAACAGTTAATAAAACTCAGAGCTGACTTCTCTTTCATCTGTCCCCAGGGTTCTTGCCCACTATGGGGCCAGCCTGGGTGAATATGTACGGTTCTACCCGTAACTACACCCTGATGGATGAGCACCAGGATCTGAACGAGGGGCTAGGGGAGGGTGTGTCCTTCAGGGCACGCCTCCTCATTAGCATTGCCATGGAAGTTTTGGACACCACATCTGCTGAGATCATGAGCTCTACAGAGGTACAAGTGGAGCCAGTGTCCAATATATCAGAGGTGAGATTTTCTTTTTCAAAGTTTAATGATTTATTACATTTCTGATAATATATGTTTCACTTTACATGTTATATTTGATTAAAATCCATACCACACATCAAATCCATGCCCCCCAAATTGCCAAAAACTCCTGACGCCTGCTCATCTCTGACCCCTTGCATCCGAAGGCAAATTGATAACAGCTCAGTCCAGATTTTACGAAAATATCCACTGCCTGCTGGGAAATTACAAACCCAGGCTTTGAGTCGACAGACTAAAAGTCATTGCAGATGTGTGAGTAGGTGTCCAGCTGTCTGTGGTTTTGCTCGGCTCCTGGGGCCGGATATTGATTGTCAGAATTTATTTTGCTGAAGGGCAGGATTTATCATCACACTTGAAAGCTAGTTTTCACAAAGGCATGATGTCAATAGTCTGAATTGCCTTTTATGGCATGACTAACCTGTAAATGTAAAAGCCTGCGCGTTGATCCAAACTACAGTGCATGAGGAATAGAAAAATAAAAAGTCAACGATTGGTCAAGTCTGTGATCATTCTCACAATACAGTAGTGCTGGACAGTAGGGCAAATAATCATGTTTTCTGAGTGTTTTCACTTGGAGGAGTGTAAAAAAAATTCTCTAAGGCCATCTACAGTAGTAGTCAAAAGTGATGTATAAGTGATGGCGGTATATTTGTACAATATTTGCTTTTATTGCTCCCTCGGGTTTAATTAAAGCATCCAAATATGAGGTGTAAGGTACAAAATGGACAAAACACTGAACTTTAAGGTATTTATTGGACAAAAATATGTGGCTGAAAAGCTAAATACAGCATATCAGAGAATAGGGTTTTATTTGAATATACAAAAAATGCATAGAAAAAAAACAAAAAGCTCATTGTAGCTAATGCACATACATATCATCTGTTATAAATAAGTTTTGTAGCCATTGTTCCAACTACTGTATGTCTATAATCTTTGCATGTGCTGTAATTTTTTGCTAAGCCTCCTTACATTCTTCTTAAAGCTGAGCTTCAGTTTACACAACTTTACAACATCCAACATGAATACAAAGTTTTTAATGATCTTTTTAATCGTTAATTAAAGCAATGTCAATTGTCTAAATTTGGACTTCACTTTGGGCCACTACTGTGTACTAAAGTACTGCTAACCAATTAAAGAAATGCATTTTTTACTCATTAACCTGCACAGCGCAGATTTTTAATGCTTCATTCATGCTTCCCGATACCACCTGCAACATACTAGCAATTATCATATTCTATCATAGCCGTGATGTGACTAAAGCCTACTGGCTATTTTAAAAATTAAATCTTTCCATCTGTCCTGTCCAAATTTCTTGTTTCAACAGAGAATATGTCAACACTGGAAAGAAAATCATAAAAGATTTATGGTGTTTGTTTAAAAAAACGGTGGCTTACACACCATTCTCTCACTCCGTCTTATAGATAATTTAGTATGACCATTTCTGAACATAATTCTGTAGACAACTAGAGTTAGTTTACTTCAGATAAAGCGTGATAAATGTGGAGAGTTCATTTCTTATTTCATGCTAAAGACAGCAGAACAAAAGAGGGCTGGAGGTGGCTTAAAATGTCTGAGCTAGTGAAAGTTTTAGTTGATCAAAGCTTCAGTTCAGAGTAAAGCCTTAAAGGGTTAGACTGCAGCGCTGGGCTTCTATCATCATCTGAGTCATTATGATTTCAGGCTAAGTTTACATTCTGCAGTTGCTTTTGGGAAATCCTATGTCTGAAGGTTTAGCAATGAATAACAAATCACTTTTAGATTGTAGATCAGAAAAGATGTTGCTGTCTGGATGCAGATCTGATCATCACACCATCTTCATCTTTTTACAGAGCGCAACAGGAAAGATGGAGGAGTTTTTCCTTTTCGGGTCCTTTTTGGAGGCCACGATGATAGACAGAAAAATTGGAGATAAACCAATCAGCTTTGAAGTCACTATTGGTGAGCTGAAGCCAAAGGCATATTTTCTTTGGAAGGCTTTTGCTTTTCAATAAACATTGAAGTTTTCATTTCAGAAGTCGACAAGAAATCAAAATATAAACTGTATATTCATAAAACTATGCGGACACGATTTTCTACTCAGGTAACTATGGTAACCAGATTGATGGAGTGAGCAAACCTACATCAGCGAAGAAGACGAAAGAGGGCGCAGGGGAGAGTGAAGAAGAGGAGTCTGAGCTCATTCACAACTCCAGTGATGAAGAGGGAGATGATGATGGAGATTTGACGTCCGTGCCGTCCACACCTCCTATGAAACCAGTCATAACTGACAGGTCAGCAGTCATTATCATCAAATGATCATTTCTGCACCATTAGTGTAATAATTTCTAAAACAATAGATTTTTTTCAAACATGTTTCCTGAACACCCCCCGTTTTCTATTAGTCAAACTAACCGGCAGTCCCACCCAAACTCTCAGCATTAGTTTTTATTGCTCAAATAGATCAATGTTATGATGCAAAAAGCCTTTACAAATCAACCTCCGAATGATTTTCTTATAGTTGTCTCTGTGTATTAAGTTAAAGGGATACTTCACCCAAAAATGAAAATTCTGTCATCATTTACTCACCTTCGAGTTGTTCCAAATCTGTATAAATTTGTTTGTTCTGATGAACTCAGAGAAAGATATTTGGAAGAATGCTTATAACCAGACAGATTTTGCCCCCCACTGACTACCATAGTAGGAAAAAACACAATGGTAGTCAAAAGTGCCCCAGAACTGTTTGTTGTACTACATTCTTCAAAATGTGTTCTTTTGTGTTCAACAGAACAAAAAAGTATTTTTCCTACTATCGTAGTCAATGGCGGGCAAAATCTGTCTGGTTATAAGAATTCTTCCAAATATCTTTCACTGAGTTCATCAGAGCAAAGAAATGTATACAGATTTGGAACAACTCGAAGGTGAGTAAATGAGTACTCTAGTTTTTCCAAACCTGTATAAATTTCTTTGTTCAGTTGAACACAAAGAAAGACATTTGGAAGAATGTTAGCAACTGACAGTTCTGGGGCATCATTAACTACCATAGCAGATAAAAATAAAATGGTGTTTAGAAGTGCCCCAGAACTGTTTGCTTTCCCAAATTCCTCAAAATTTCTTCTTTTGTGTTCAACATATACACAATAACTTTTCCTACTATGATAGTCAATGGTGCCCAAAAACTGTTGCTGAGATAATTCCAAATATCTTTTTCTGTGATCATCAAAACAAAGACATTTATACAGGTTTGGAACAACTTAAGAGTGAGTAATTCATGACAGAATTTTTATTTTTGGGTGGAGTATCCCTTTAAAATGAGATCTAGCAATGATTACACATGGCTACCGGCTTCATCCAGGTGTTCTCTCGCTTATATCATTAGGACTACTTGAATTGCATGCAGTTTGTCAAAATTACACTTCACATTTGATTATAACTATTGCTGAGCTCTGGAAAGTCTGTAATAAGAACTAAAGTAGAAACTAAAGTATTTATTTTGCTACCTTTTCAGAAATTATTTCCACTTGCCTTACTTTGAGAAGAAACCCTGTATTTACATCAAGAGCTGGTGGCAAGACCAGAGGAGACGACTCTACAACTCCAATATCATGGATAAGATAGCAGATAAACTGGTCAGCCTCCTTAAAATATCACTACAGTCCACTGCACACATCTGTCTGACCTTTTCACTGACCGTTAACATGTCAACAGACATTTCAAATTTTATTTGCTATTTTTTGTTAAATGTTGACCAGGATATTGTTTGTATGTGTGTGTGTGTGTGTGTGTGTGTGTGTGTGTGTGTGTGTGTGTGCGTGTGTGTGTGTCTGTGTCTGTGTAAACAGGAGGAGGGTCTAAATGATGTTCAAGAAATCATAAAAACAGAAAAGGCATATCCAGAACGTAGACTTAGGGGTGTGTTAGAAGAACTTAGCACAAACTGCAGGTGAGAGAACCTCAGTCGAGATAAAAATGTCCAAAACACATTTATTAGCTTACGATCGATTTCCCATCATGAAAAGTCTATACTTTAACCAACAGCGTGTAATTAAAAGAGTCTATCTATTAAACGTTCTCACATCAAATGTTTTCACTGTTTTTCTTTTCTTCAACACATAGCCGATTTGTTACGCTGGCGAACAAAGATCAGAATCAAGCAGGAAGAACCAAACTGGATCGAGAGAGGCTGAAGTCCTGCATGAGGGAAATGGTACGCCCACCATAACTGCATATGATCTCAATGTGGATATTAGAGAAGTGCTGATGGGATGTTACAGTAAACGTAATTTGTGTTTATATTGTTCACAGGAGAGTATGGGTCAGCAGGCGAAGACCATTCGCACACAAGTGAAGAAAAACACGGTGCGAGACAAACTCAAGCTTGTGCAGAATTTCCTTCAAAGACTCAGATTCTTGGCAGATGAGGTAAAAGGAATTAACTTCACATAACTCACAATTAGCATCGCAGATGCACAGCTCAATATTTTTCTTGTTTGTGTTCTCTAAGCCCCAGCACAGTATCCCCGATGTGTTCATATGGATGATTAGCAACAATAAACGCATAGCATATGCCCGCATCCCCTCCAAAGACATCCTCTTTTCCATTGTTGATGAAGAGATGGGCAAAGACTGTGGCAAAGTTAAAGCTGTTTTCCTTCGGGTAACTTGGTTTATATGCCATATTTGTTTTTAGTGTACCTCTGGATAACTGTGTTCATTAAAAGCATGTAATTAATGTTGGATGTTATTGACGTGAATGCTCTGCTTTGGTGTTTGTAGTTGCCTGGAAAGAAAGGCTTCGGGCCTGCTGGCTGGACAGTTCAGGCTAAATTAGAGATGTATTTGTGGCTTGGGTTGAACAAACAGAGGAAGGACTTTCTGAGCGGCCTGCCCAGTGGCTTTGAGGAAATCAAGGCATCAAAGGGAATAGGCATACAAGCTGTGCCTCCCATCAGCCTGATCTATAACAGTAAGATTTAATGCACCAATATGGTGTAATAGTTTTGTTTAATATTGGTTTAAGCATATACAGGGTCCAGACAGTGGTTGACTTACAGTAACTGCCAGTGCCGGATAAATTAAAAAAGCATGAAACATTTCTTACCTGACATCAAATTACTTGCATTTGTTATTAAAACCGTACTGTATATATTTAAGTCACTGTATCATGAGATTATATCACAGTTTTTCCTTTTATATTTGTCAAAAACAATATGGGATGTTACACCATTCTCATATAAGATGGGCTAGTCTTTGATGATGCAGTTTCTGAAAGAGTTACATGGCAAATGTCAAGCAACTCGCACATTTGGTGCCTGCCAGTGTACATGTTGAACCCTGTCCGTTTGTGTTAAAACATGGACGTCTGCGATAACTGATGTTCAATTTGTATTTTGCAGTGAAGCAGGTGTTTCAGTTGAGAGCTCACATGTATCAGGCTCGCAGTCTGTTTGCTGCAGATAGCAGTGGTCTGTCTGATCCATTTGCCAGGGTTTTCTTCTCCACCCACAGCCAGGTGACAGAGGTGAGTGTGCATCTGAATCTCTGAAAGAGTCAACAAAAATACTAATATGCAATACTGTAATAAGATATTTTTATAATAATCATTTAAATACTGTAGTAAAATATTGATTGACATTTATGTTTATTTAGCTATAATGAAACAAAAGCACGCACATCAACTTAAAGCGGGTGCTTCACAAAAAAAAAAAAAAAAAGAACAGAACAATAAATGTAAAGTTGGCACACCAGAGTTTTTACAAACATGCCTTATAAGAAACATGACTTCTGTGCATTTTGAGACAAGACAAATCTAGGACTAGTTTTAAACCCTGTACAGGAAACCAGCCCTAAATGTGAAAGTTTTTGACACATTTTCTGAACAAAAAATGTCAAGACTCGTAAAAATGTGGACCGAATAATTACAGAGACAATAAAAAGATTTTGATAACATCTTACTGAGAGAAATAAGCAGTCGTGTATGTTTCTCTGGGTGTATTTCAGGTTCTAAGTGAGACTCTTTGCCCCACATGGGATCAGTTGCTTGTATTTGATAATGTTGAGCTCTATGGTGAAGCCAGTGAACTCCGCGACGACCCTCCAATAATTGTCATTGAACTGTATGACCAGGACACTGTGGTAAGTTTAGATGGCCAAAAGTCGTATACTCACGAATTAAATATAAATATCCAACATTTGGTTTTGACATTATCTTTCCTATCTGTATGTTACAATAAGTGTGAAAATGTGCCCTATTGTCCTGACTTCATGTTTGTTCCTGTTTATAATCTTCTGGTCCTGCCTTTTTGTTGGACGGCGTTTTGGTTAAGTAGAGTGTGAACGTTTATTTCAACACTGCTGTCGCTTGGGCCAGTCTGGGTTTGCATAGATAGCCATATTCAGCGAGGCATGCAAGATGTATGACGGGGCTCTGTCCCTTACCCACAAAAGATTCAATCTTCTCAAAATTTCCTTCTAAGAGAGAGAGAGATGAATTTGGTGATTCAAAAAAAACGTTCTTGTGGTCACAAACAACCTCTTGCATTCCTTTGGTTGACCTTGCTCAGAGGGTTAATAGTGTTTCTTTGTAGAGTAGTTGTAGAAAAGTAGTTGCATAAAAATATAGCTTTTAGTATTCATTGCTGTGGTTTATTGAAATGAAAAAAAAACATTGGCAGCAGAGGGCCGGTGTTAAAAATATATGATCTTGTTTGTTCATATTTATAAGGTGCTGATCTTAAATGAGCAAAGTGAACTCTATAAGAAATTGCCTGCTATGAATCTTTAAGTTTTTGATCTTAAAGCCCTCACAATAAAGTGGTCATTATGTGTAAGGAAATGAGAATGTGTTAATACTGCCCCCTGGTGTTGTAGGATTGTAAATGACTTTTTCTTGTGTGGCATCCAGGGTAAAGCTGAGTTTATTGGGCGAACATTTGCAAAGCCGCTAACTAAAATGGTTGATGAACACTATGGGCCCCCACGGTTCCCCCCTCAGCTGGAGTACTATCAGATCTACAGAGGAAACTGTGCTGCTGGAGATCTGCTGGCTGCTTTTGAACTACTGCAGGTATGACTGGTCCACAATGGCTGTAACCACTTCTTAAAGGGATAGTTCACCTAAAATTAAAATGATGTGATTATTCATTTACCCTCTGATTGCAGTCCTGTATGACTTACAGTACTTACTGTGTCGACCAAATGTAAAACACCATCATTTTTCGAATGTCTGAACTTTGCTCTTGTAAACAATTAAAGGGTAACTCCGGCCAAAGTATAGTTTAAATAGTTTAACATCTGTATGACCTCCATTTTCCCCAAAAAACGCAAATAAAGGTAGTTTTGGAAGCTTTCTGACTCCTCAGATTGCAACGCAACAAAACACACGAGCCACATGACCACACAGGCTCTACATCAGAATGCGCATGCGTCGAGCAATGCTCACACCGGATGCACTGTCATATGGCTCTCGGAAATGCTTTTACGCCTGCCGTTTTATGCGTCGGTGCACACTCACATTGGCGCCCTTTGTTTAGTCACGATGTGTTAAACGTCGACGATAAACATGCGCGATTTTGAAGGTCATACAATGGTTAAACTACTTGAGGGTGAGTAATTAATGGCATAATTTTCATTTTTGGCCGGAGTTACCCTTTAAAGTGGATGGGGAGTAAAGGCTGTCGAAATCTAAAAAGAGAGCATCAAGCTACTGAAAGTTGTCAAAATGACTTGAATGCTTAGTCTTTTAAACGTGATAAAAGAAATGCATTTAAAGTGAACTGTTCCTTAAGAAAAATCGTTCAACATAAGAGCCACACACACACACACGCACACACACGCACAAAAAGGCTTTCTTCTGGCTCATCTGCTCATAAATGCAGCCTGAATAGCACAAATGCAGATCACTCTCTTTTCTTACCTTTTTACCTCATTTCTCATCTCATTACACCATAATTCTCTTTTCCATCCTTTCACTGTACTCATCCGCTTACCCACTGACAGATTCCTTATGACGATGAGGAGATCAGGAAGGCTCTTATTGCTGTCCATGACTTTGCTGTGCCTCAAATCAAGGTGCAATACACAAATTCGCCCCTCTTAAATATTCTTTTCCATTCCTGTGTATCTGACTCCATTCTCTTTGCTATTTCTATATTTGTGCTTATCTCGTGTTTCAAAAGACATGGTAGAAGTCTATTATGTAAGGGATAATGAACAGGCAGCTGATTGTTATCGCAGAAATAAGCCCCGACAGTGAAGGGGCTTATTTCGCGATAACAGCCGGCTGCTTGTACATTAGCCTGCTTATTACATGGCTACTTGCCATTAGAAAAAAACTGGACATGAAATGTGAATTTGAAATATTTTATTAGCTCATTTTTACCGAATGCAGACCTTCCGCATTTACTTTCGGTTTTAAGGTCCGAAACGACATTCAAATGTTGCGAACAGGCAATTTGGTTTAATCATTTGTAAATATAATGTCATATATGTTATTAAAAGACATATTTCTATTTAATTTGTCCAAAAAAAACTGTCAAAATGATTTGCTGCATCTGGGTTACCGTGTGTTATTAGTTTTGAGAGGTTGTTATCTGGGAATAACGAACCTGCAAATGTCGTAACTGGCCAATCAGAATCAAGCATTCTAACGAGCCGTGTACTAAGTGATCATAAATCAGTAAATGTGCGACATATTTTCATTCTTAAATATTTTCAAATAGATTGGTCCAGCAGGACGGGCAGCACTTCCTCCAATTGATGGCCCGACCGATTCTGACCATGGGCCAATTCTGCCTGTTCCGCTGGGTATAAGACCAGTTCTCAGTCGATATCGCATAGAGGTGAAAGCCACAATATCTACGATTATATTAACAAAAATAGCTTAATTGTTTTGTGGATAAGTGTTTTTGAGATGAACGTCTTCTCCAGGTTCTGTTCTGGGGTCTGAGGGACCTCAAAAGAGTTAACCTGGCCCAGGTAGACAGACCTCGAGTGGACATTGAGTGTGGAGGAAAGGGAGTCCAATCTGCACTTATTCAGAACTACAAGAAAAATCCGAACTTCAGCACATTGGTGAAATGGTTTGAAGTGGTGGGCAGAACGTTAGATACATTTTTTTAAATCATTTTCTACTTCAATACTGATTAAAGCAGTTACCTCATGTAACCTTGTGCTGCAGGATCTACCAGAAAATGAGCTCCTCCATCCGCCGCTGAACATTCGTGTGGTGGACTGCAGGGCATTTGGACGATACACTTTGGTGGGGTCTCATGCTGTGACCACCCTGCGCAAGTTCATCTATAGCCCCCCCAGCAAGACCGATAATAACTGGGTTCACACAGGTACCTGTCATGTGTACTTAGGTTAATAGTCAAAGTCATCTTTCTCTGTAACAAACTCTTTATCTTAAGTTTAAAATCATAAACCAATGTGTGACATTGATAATTGATGTGTGACATTGATTTCATTTTAAAATCTTGGTACAGGCTACATCTTTTTCCAGCTTCTCTGACTTTTCAGTCCTTTTTCTGTCTTTTGCTTCCTCTGGTCTCTGGTCTTTTCCTACTGTCCTTTCCTGGTGTTGGGCCATTGGTTGCTGAATCATATGACCCTGCCCACACCAGCTAGACTGGCCAATGGCCTCATGACCCTCACCAATGGGATGTGTCATTCCCGCTCCTATTCCCTCCCTGTTTCTCATCCCTCAGGTGATATTGTGGTCAATATGGACCCTGAACCAAACTTCAAGAAGATGGACACAATAGTCAAGCTCGATGCTGTGAGTAAATGCGCTTCTGAATAGTGTTTTTGTGCCTTTGTTTGTTACTGTATTTATTCATGTTAAGTGCATGTTAGTGTATTTGTGCACAATCTGCTGTAGATGTTATATTTGTTGTTTTATGTTTTGTGTGGCCCTGTCCTTGTAGACCACTGATGCTGTTGTTAAAATTGACATGGTAAGCCTTGATTTGTTGTGGACACAGATTTGAATGTACAGCTTACATTTACATGAATATGATTCATTAATGAAGATTATGTATGCGACCATATTACATTTAAAATGAAATAAGCATCCTCTGTACCAACAGAACGAGGATGAGAAAGACAAAGAGAAAAAGAAGAAGAAGAAAAAGAAGGGAGATGAAATAGAGGAAGAGGAACCTGATGAGAGCATGTTGGACTGGTGGTCCAAATACTTCGCCTCAGTAGAGACCATGATGGAGGTGAAAATCAAAGATCATTTTTTCAAAGAATCTTCAGACATCCTTTGTTTGATATTTTATGCTGTTTTATACTGTACTGTTTAATAACAATAAATGTTCTTTGAATCCAGAACCTCAGAGCCCATGAGGCAGCTATGGCTGAAGCAGAAGAAAAAGAAGATATGGAGATCGCAGCAGAGAGTACAGGTAACCACAGATCTTTACCATGGACATGCTGTGCTGTTCATAAGTAGAACTAAAGTACTGTTGTGTTAGCAAAATGTCAAGTACACTGTCATCCATATATCATGTTCATCATTTCGGATGTTTTGGCTTAAAATCAGCCATTAGTAGCCTATGTATTATTTCAAGCCGTGAAAGGCACCTGTTTATTATTATTATAAAAAATCAAGGTCTGTTTAGTTGGTAACTGTTAACAAATGACCGATTTGATTTATTTGATCATTCATACTTGGGAAATCTAGTCAATAAAAACAAAAGTGTTGTTTAGGGTGTTTAAAATAACTGATGGCAAGAATATCGTTGTTCATGACAAATGTCCCTTCAAACTTGCATCAAAGGTGTCATGCTCAATCATTTCTCATTTCCATCCATACCCACCATTCACCCCTAACCTCCTAGAGATCAAAGCCGATGACTTTTCCGTAAAAGGCACAAAACTCAAAGAGAAGAGCAAAGACAAGAAGACCTCCAAGGACAAAAAGAAGAACCATGATGGGACAGAGAAACGGCCTCCAAAACCTAAAGTTGATGAACTCCTAGTTAGTACTTTTTACCATGCTTTAAAATATTACGAGGTTTTAATTCTTGTGTTATTCTGAATCTGGATTCAAAGCTGAAGTTTGTGATTTCTGAGAGCACTCTCAGCAAACGGCCAGATAAATTGATAATCCCATGAGCGATAATTTCGTGTTATTTCTTAAGGAAACAGTATGGTTAGTAAAATTGGCCTGAATTTGCTCATTATGATCTGTATCGATGTAATCTAATTTCCATAAAAAATTACCTATTATAATTTCATCTCAGGTGTATAATAAAGAGCTGGAGAGTGAATTTGATAACTTTGAGGACTGGCTCCATACCTTCAACCTATACAGAGGGAAAGCTGGAGATGATGTTGACCACAATGTGATTGATGATGACAGGATTGTGGGCAGATTCAAGGTCAGAGAACTTCTGGGTTTCCCATCATCTGACAAAGTAAAATGTACAAAACAGACTATTTAGGTTTGGAGTATAAACACGTTTTCGCTGTTTTGTCTCTCTATAAACCAGGGTTCCCTCTGTATGTATAAATTGCCACTCTCTGAGGAGATCACCAGAGATGCAGGATTTGACCCTAACATGGGCATGTTTCAGAGTATCCCTCACAATGACCCCATCAATGTTCTCATGAGGATTTATATTATTAGAGTAAGTACATGCTGAAGTCACTAGGTTTTCCTTACAAAAATAGAAGTTTATTCGATTGTGCTATTAGTATATTAAACGTAAAATAAGAATGTATACATTCATACTACTTTTTATGTACTCTTCAAAATTATGCTTTATTTATGTCTTAAAAATACACTGTTCATCCAATGAACAGTTCACACAAAAATTTTGCCATTAATTACTCGCCCTCAAGTTGTTCGAAATCTGAATATATTTCTTTGTTCCAATAAACGCAAAGATATTTGGAAGAATGCTTGTAACCAAACAGTTCTTGGCCACCATTGACTACCATAGTAGGAAAATTGTTTTATAAATGTCTTTGTTCTGCTGAACACAAAAGTTCAAGAATTTAGGAAAGGAAACATCTCTGGGGAACTTTTGACTACCATTATAATTTTTCCTGCTATGGTAGGGGAACTCGAGGGTGAGTAAATGATGACTGATGATGGATTTTTGGTTGCACTTTATTTTACAGCATGTGTACTTATAGTGTACTTACAGTGTACTTACCTAAGAAAGTACTGGGTAATATAAGGCAACTACGTGGTATGAGTTTACGTTTAGGGATAGGTTCAGGGTTAGTACAGTACCTTAGTTATTACCCAGTTATTATATTTACTGTAATAAGTACACAGTATATACGTGGGAAACAGGACTGTAAAATAAAGTGCTACCAATTTTTTGGGGGGGGTGAACTGTCCCTTAAAGTATACTTGACTTATGGCTAAACTTGTACTCAATTATATCAAAATAGTTAGTGTTCTAGGTGTACTTGGCTTGTAGTTGTGTTTACTCCTTTGATTAAATAGCCTACTTTTTTCACTTTCCTCACTACCTTCACTAATAGTTTACTGAGAGTACTGTGTATCTCAAAGTGTACATTCATAAACTAAAAAATGTGGTACAAGTATTGAAATAACATACCTATAAGTTCACTTGTAGTGTAGTTGTGGTACAAACGAAAAAACTTTGTTGTAATCTAGCTGTGAACTGAAAATTTACTACTGTACACTTAAAAGTGGGCCAATTTCGTCTCAAGTAATATTGAATTAGTACACTTATTATACACAAGAATACTATTCATTGTTATTAGTATAGTTCCTACATAAAGTATACAGTACTTGGAAATTTAATCAATGTTCTCGTTAGAATTTAAGTATACTTAAGTACAATTTAAGTATACAAAATGAACTTGAAGTATACTTATTTTTGTAAGGTTAGTTATGCTACTGCAGTAAGCATTCTCTTAGGCCACAGATTTGCACCCTGCGGACATAAATGGTAAAGCAGATCCTTACATAGTCATCCGACTGGGAAAAACTGAGGTTAAGGACAAAGAAAACTACATATCGAAGCAGCTGAATCCGGTCTTTGGCAAGTGAGTAAGCTACTGTACAAGAGTGTTGAAAAACAAAACAAACCTCTGAATTTATTTGTGTTCCAGCAATATAGATGAACTATATGAAACTCTCTTCTTTCTGCTCTAAAGATCATTTGATATAGAGGCCACGTTTCCCATGGAGTCTATGCTGACGGTGGCAGTCTATGACTGGGATTTGGTTGGAACAGATGACCTGATTGGTGAGACTAAGATTGATTTGGAGAACAGATACTACAGCAAACACAGAGCTACATGTGGCATTGCATCTCACTACTCTGTGTGAGTACCGTTTTCTACTTTTCTGCTTTCTACTGAATTGTATAAACACAATACATTTGAACTGAGATCTTTATATCTCACTATTTATTTTAATTTCACATCTAGCCATGGTTACAATGTGTGGCGGGACCCTCAGAAGCCAAGTCAGATCCTTGCTAAACTGTGCAAAGACGGCAAATTGGACGGGCCCCACAATGGACCCGGTGGCAAGGTCAAAGTTGCAAACCGTGTTTTTCTTGGGCCAACAGAAATTGAAGATGAGAGTGGTGAGACGTTTGCAACATTTTTCTGAGCAGCTTCAGGGATCTTTCTGCATAATGACTTGATCTGCTGCATTGAGAGTTGACCTAGATTTCTTCTCATAAAGTCATTATGTAGCTGCTTTTCCTGTCCAATAATGAAATATTTCTGTTTTGTTTGGCCTGCAGGTCTTAAGAAGCAGACAGAAGAACACTTGGCTCTTACTGCTCTGCGGCACTGGGAGGAGATCCCACGTGTTGGTTGCAAACTCGTCCCTGAGCATGTGGAGACCAGGCCCCTTCTTAACCCAGACAAACCAGGCATAGAGCAGGTGCTTTACAACCTTGATGTTGGTTAAATTTATTCTAGATGAACACTTTGATGATGTGACTCCCTCTGCTTAATCTTCACAAACCTACAGGGAAGAATTGAAATGTGGGTTGACATGTTTCCCATGGATGTACCAGCACCAGGGCCAGCTATTGACATATCACCACGCAAACCAAAGAGGTGGGTGATGCTGTTTCACAACAAAAAAGTCTCAGATTGGTGTTTTTTATTCTATATACAATTTTGAACATAAAAAATCTATGTGTCCTGCAAAACTGTTTATGATCTTGTCCCCACTAATACGTTTTGATTTAAAAACGCATGTTTTTCTCTACGTTTTAGCCTTTCGTCCACAGTCACACAGCGTTTTTGTCAACAAATCCGAAGCTATTTAAAAAATTGGATACATTTGAAAATGCCCTTTTTTGCGTTTTTTTTTTGTAGACTATGAAAGGCTATGAGGCTTTTGAAAACAATGACATATTTTTCATCATGTGACGTTAATTTGGCTGCTCTCCAGTCTGATAGGATTTCTTCAAAAAATGTTTGCCTGAAGTTGTTCTTTGGCGGTGGAACGCATAGACATTTTCACTCGCTTTTGCAACTTTATAGTCTCGTGTCAAGCGCAGCAATAGCCCTCATTGTCCATCCATTTAACAAAAACTCCTCTACAGTACCTCTACATTGACGCAACATTATAAAAATATGGAAAGTAAATAAACAACTGACAGAAATTATGCACGTTGAGGCATCTTACGTTATGCTGTGGATAAGCTGCTTTTGGAAAACGCTTAAAAACGATATGAAGAGCGATGTTTTAATGCAAAATTTGTTGTCAAAAGGAAGCAGATTAATTCTGTAGTTATTATGCATGACACCTTTTATGGGCTCAGTTTTTTTCAGACTACATGGCTTATTTGTAATTTTAAAAAATCGATTTGTCACAAAGTGCAGGGTCATGTAAAATGTAATTAAAATGGTGAAAATGTAAAAGTAGCACTGGCAAGTTACATCAACTTTTTCCTTATACATTCCGTGAAATTTAAACCTACAGTCTTGACTTGTTCACTACCCACATACATTTTTGAGGGGTTTCCCTTACATAAGTCTCTAGGCCCAGAAAAGATATCCTAATGCTTTGATATGTGAGGAACCGAGACAAAAATAGATAGATAGCTTTAATAAATGAGTCTTGCTGAGATGATATTCCTCTTTGTAGATTATTCAACCCTTAAGCAAGAGATCTGCTTCATTATTTAGTCTTTTTTTTTAATTAGTACTAATGGGATGGAAAAACGCCAGTGTTCACCTTTTAGACAGAATGTTGTATAACATCTGTATTTCATAATTGTTTATTATAATACGTTTTTAATTCTTGAGATCTTACTGTGGTTTTCAGCGACAGTTAAAACACAAAGGAACCACAGATGTCACTCTCACTCCTGGTGGCATGTGCTCTTTTCCACCTCTATATTATTTTTATTGGCTAGTATCTCTTCGTGTTTCTGAAGATTGTGGCACTTTCTAGCAAGGCATATGAAACTGCCTTGTATCGCTCATAGAGATGGTCAATCATGCTCTTTTCCCTCCCCTGCACCCGTCTCCCAGATATGAGCTCAGGGTGATAATATGGAACACTGACGAGGTAATTCTGGAAGACGATGATTACTTCACAGGGGAAAAGTCCAGTGACATATTTGTAAGGGGGTAGGTATGGGCAGGTGTGTGAAAAGTGTGCGGTTTTCTTAATTGGTTACCTTTCTTTGTTTGTTTCTGTTTCCCTTTGTTGTTTATCTGTTCGTCTTGTTGCGTTTTGTGTTTTTTTGTGTATCCCCCTCCCCACCCCCACATCATTGCTGTGCTGTTATCTAGCTTTGAGCTTCGTGTTATTATTTGGAACACTGATGACGTAATTCTAGAGGACGATGCTTTCATGACAGGAGAGAAGATGTCTGACATCTATGTCAGGGGGTACGATACGATCGCATGGCTCGACTGCACCGCCCATCGCCTGCACTCACCCCCTTCTATTCACAACTAATTATATAACGCCGCCTTCCATACAGATCCAGCAACTTAAACAGGACCATATCATTCACAATGATGTTACTAATATAAAAAAATCTGTGGAATTGACTATTTGGTTACAATTTGTACAAACTGTCATTGAGAATGATTGATAATGGTATGGTCCTGGTTTCTAGACCCCCATTTTGTTATTTTTTCAGGGCTTTATTATGTCTTGGGGACTGCGATGTTTCTCAGATACTGCATGAAAGCATAATTAATGTCTGTTTGCATGGCAAACCCCCTGCTGTTCACAGAATGTTGCATTTGCATAAAAACTATTTAAATGGAATTATCATTAAAAAAAAAATTTGGGAACTCCAATGACCATGGGGTAGAATTTACACCGTGTCCACACCGGCCGCGACACGACAAAAGACATTAGAAACGCATTAGAACCCATTATAATTTTTGTCCACACTGGATGCTGTGCGGCACAACGCGACAAACCCATTAAGAACAAGCAGGTTGTCATGTCGCGTTGCTCCTGTCGCGTCCGGTGTAGACACGGTGTATGGTGACATTTTGTGCAATATCCTGTTCTTAATTAAGTTTATTTTTTCAAAAGTTATATATATAACCTATATACCTGTATATAACCTCAATAGGTAATATTGCTATTGCATGCACGTTGTCGTCTAATTAATGTGTAGATGCACTTTTAATATATTTGCATGTTTATGCCATTATAATAAGATGTCCTTAAGAACCATGTGTGTATCTTAATGTGTACCTTTTCTGTTCAGCTGGCTAAAAGGACAGCAGGAGGATAAACAGGACACAGACGTGCATTATCATTCCTTGACAGGGGAGGGAAACTTCAACTGGCGCTTTGTCTTTCCCTTCGACTATCTCATGGCTGAGGAGAAGATAGTCATCTCCAAGAAGGAATCCATGTTTTCCTGGGACGAGACAGAGTACAAGATTCCAGCTCGACTGACCCTTCAAGTGTGGGATGCTGATCACTTCTCTGCAGATGACTTCTTGGGTATGATGGGCATGTTTTTCATTTTAAAAGAACAACAAGACACATTTTAAATTATGGTTGTGTAGGGGCCTTAAAAGATCATTCAGTTGTGACAATTCAAAACACAACTCCTAGTATGTCTTGTAAAGGACTGGACAGCCAGTTATTCAGCTTCCTCCCACATATGAGCCATTGCATGCCACAATTCAGACACTGGTTATTGATAGTAGAATTTACTTGCATGTACAGAGATAAATTTCAAGCATGAGTAGTTCAAGGAAGTGTCATTATTTCTCAATTAACTCACTTGGTGTGTTGCATTCTGAAACAAAACACATCTTTCATGCTTTCTGTACATTCTGCAGGAGCAATTGAGTTGGATTTAAATAAGTTTCCCCGTGGCGCAAAAACAGCAAAGCAATGCTCTCTCGACATGGTTCTAAAAGAGCAAGAACTACCATCCATCTCCATCTTCAAACAGAAGAGAGTAAAGGGCTGGTGGCCCTTTGTGGCCCGAGATGAGAATGATGAATTTGAGCTCACTGTAAGTAAAATGACATGTTAAAAATGTACATCTAAACATCAGATGTGATAATCTTGAACAATGCAGATTATGAAATGGTTGTTTACTACCATCTGATTCTTTGTCAGTATGGGGTGTATGTGCCGAAATAATAGCATGAGTTTACTCCAGTAACAACCGAACCCAACCATATCCTGTTCACAGGGAAAAGTGGAAGCAGAGCTCCATCTACTGACAGCAGAGGAAGCAGAGAAAAGTCCAGTCGGCCTTGGGCGCAAAGACCCTGAGCCACTAGAGAAACCAAAGTAAGACATTTTGCCGCATGTTTACCCACACTTACTGTAGCACACATGGAGCACTTTAATGTCTCATTCATATTTCACATATTTAATTCTCTCTTCCATAAGAGTAGACCGTAACAACTTTCAGTGGTGTGGTACATTGAGGATGTGCTAATTATGTACTGTAGAAAGGATTTATTGTTTTAAAGGTGTTTTACAAGTAATTACAGGTAGAGCACAACCACTGACACATAAAATGTGGTTAAGTCAAGTGTTCTTCAGTGCAGAACGCCCCTCTGAGGCTGTTAATGTCTCTTTTTAATACTCCCACTCTCCTCTTTCACATCCTTCCTCCATGTGACCGCCTACCCATTCCTGTTCGTTTCCTTCTTTTCAATCCCATTCCTGTTTTGGATAAAGTCGTCCAGACACCAGTCTAATGTGGTTCATGAACCCTCTGAGGTCCATACGATACTTCATTTGGCACAACTACCGTTGGCTGATCCTGAAGGCTCTGGCCCTGCTGCTCCTCCTCCTCCTCGTTGGTCTCTTCCTCTACTCTATTCCTGGATATCTGGTCAAGAAACTCCTAGGGGCGTGAAGAGAGGGGAAGACCACCGGTAGCCCATCCTCACTGCGTCTGTTTTCTCTGTTTTCTGTTACTCTGAGCGACCTTTAAGCACATTTCAAAGTGTTGCCTGTCACAGTTTGTGTCTTTTTGCAAAAGGCCTTGTCCCTGGACTTGAGGGATCGTGAGTAATTGTTGCCTTTTCCACAACAGCCTTTCCATTTTGTCATTCTTTTGAGCATTCTTACCCATTTTCAGTCTTACTGCACACATATATATACTATGATGAACTTAGGTCTGCGTGGTTGGCCACTGATTGTTTATTTAGGCAAAGATTTGCAATGTTTATTCTAAATGCAATATGATTTTTTTTCAATCTACAGTCCATTTGCTACTGTGTTTGTCAAACTATCTTTTGCCTGATATGAGTGGCTATTGAATAGTATACCTTTGAAAAATCATATCCTAACCACTAACATTTACCTCTTTCTCCATCATTCATGCTTTCACCTTTCAACTCATTGCCTCTTACCTGCAACCCCCTCACACGTCCACCATCACAGCCGTCCTGACACCACCTTCCTTTGGTTTCTGAGTCCGCTGAAGGCCATACGATATCTGATATGCAACCGCTACAAGTGGCTCATCATCAAGATCGTCTTGGCTCTGCTGCTGTTAATTATGGTCGGCCTGTTTCTCTACAGCATGCCAGGCTATCTGGTCAAAAAGCTGCTGGGGGCCTAAAGAGGTGGTAGAAGGTTTGTTTCAAAAATACCCTGCCCCTCTAAAGTGGCTCACTTGTAATATTCGTTTTTTTCTTCTAACATTTTATAGTGCTTGCATTTTTCATTAACCTCCAGAGTTTCTCATTCACACAGTTGCTCTCTAAACATAACATCTTTTTATTAATATTAAATGCATGTCTTGCCCATGAGAAGATCAATTGTCTTTGTCTCTGTTGGTCATCTAGAGAAAAGGAAAGTGGCACTGGAGTGTCTATTTTTGGTATGAAATTGTTGAATAAATTGGACTGTGAATAAGAGTGTTCATGTTAACATTCACTACATTGCATTAGATTCTTGGACTTTATTGTCATTGTCTAGACTAATTGTCTAGAAAATACTGTATGTGTTGCTGCTAAAAGCACAATAAGCATGTCTAAAACTGACTTTAGTTGCTACAGTTTGAAAAATACTACGATAAGGTTGCAAGCCTCATATTTGACCCTGGACAACAAAACCAGTCAAGGGTCAATTTTTCGAAATGGAGATTTTTTTGAGAGCTGAATAAATAAGCTTTCTATTGATATATGGTTTGTTAGGATAGGACAATATTTGGTCGAGATATAACTATTTAAAACTCTGGAATCTGAGGGTGCAAAAAAATCATGTGAAACAGGTTTGTTTTAACGCTCTCTTTTGCCTTACGCTGTAATGACATTGTGCAGAGTAGATGAACCCAATAGCTGAAATTCTAAGCTTTACATAGATACCAAACTTGAGTGGGTAGTTCTCAAAGAGCAGACAGCAGCGAGTGAAGTTTGTAGCATTTTTGTTAGCAATTTTGCTGCATCCACTCATAAAAATAAAGTTTTGATATATTTAGGGTGGGAAATTTACAAAATATCTTCATGGAAAATGGTCTTTACTTAATATCCTGATTTTGGGCATAAAAGAAAAAATGATAATTTTGACCCATAAAATGTATTTTTGGCTATTACTACAATTGTTCCAGTGCTACTTAAGGTTTTGTGATCCAGGGTCACATATAGAATATATAAGTAATTTGATTACAGTTTGCCTTGCTGTTTGCACTATGAATTCAAGACACTTTTAAAGATAATTTTGTTTACTCATTTAGAACCGTTGTTTCCAACCCTGTTCCTGGTGGACCCTTAACAGTATATATTTTACATGTCCACAAAATACTCAATGTAGTAAGATAATTTTAAAGGTAAATTATTTTAATTAGACATGTTTTAGGGACAAAACTAATTTTGTTTTGTGGGGTCCTCCAATAACGAGTTGGAAACCACAGATTTAGAGAAACATATAGAGATGTATTTCACATTTAGGGTTAAATAACACAATTGGATTTTTTTATTTCTATATTCCCTACTGTTAGTTTATTTTGCTTGCTGTGTACATTTTTGTATTTTATGTTTGCTTGATATTTAATGTTGTTCTATTGAATTAATAATACATTTAACAATGGACTTCTTTGCACTGATTTTAGCCTGTTTAAAGGTGTATTTTTCATTCTTGTATGTGTGCAATATTGATGTATTTATTTTTGTCAAAATGAAGACAATAAAACAAACTGGTTGAAATACAAAACATTGAACAATTGTGTGGTTATGCAACACGCCTATTTGAGAGTGCATACTTAATTCTTTGGAAACAACCTTGTGAAATGTGTTACAGGGATAGTTAACCCTGTTAAAATAAAAATGTATTAAAAAAATTCTGTAATCATTTATTCACCTTCATGTGGCTCAGAACTTGTTTATGACTTTCTTCTGTGGAACATAAAAGAAGATATTTGGAGAAATGTGGTTTTGTGTCCATACAATTTAAGTCAGGGGGGGGGTTGTTCTGCAGAAATAAAGTCATACAGGTTTGGAATGACGTGAGGGTGAGTATTTTCATTTTGGGGTAAACTATCCCTTTAAATAATCTATTCTCTTGATTAAATTGGTATATACATCAACTAAACAGTGTTTTTTTAATGTTGTAAGTTAGAGTGTGGTTTGGGTTTGGCTGCATTAATGATAATTATCTTTAAAAAATACAATAGAAGTCCATGGTAGTCTGCCTATTTAAATAGCTTGTGTGTGTGAGTGTGATGCATTTGTATAACCTTGTCCTTTTTCATACCACAGTCGTCCAACCACCAACCTGTCGTGGCTGTTGAGTCCAGTACGGGTGACCTGCATCATGTGTTGGCGGCAATTTAAATTGGGGGTAGTGGTGACCCTGCTCAGCATTACCTGGGTTATCTTTTTGGGCCTCCTGTTCTTTTCTATACCCTCTGCTGTTGTCCAGAAGATCTTCAACATTTCAGGCTAATTACCTGATATGATCATCACGATACAGACTATTGATATGAATTCTATCAGTTAAAAGCTGAATAAGTCATAAGTATATATATTTTTTTATGTGATTACATTTTCGTGTTTCTTGGCAATGAAATCTGTATTAAAATATTTGTACCTGTAATACCTATGTTTTATGATATCAAGTTAATCAAAGGTGTTGGGCAAATTCTCACGGTTAACTTTTTAAAATCTTGATTTGACAGTATTATACTATAATTGCTAACTTAGTAATATGTAAAATATCTAATATTCTAAATATTGTCTTTATAATGTACGCATTTGTCTTAAACGTGCTGTCACTGTATTTTAGTTTGAACCTACCACCAATTTAGGCAAGTAACTTTTCACAATCGAGTTTTGCTACCTCCCGGCCACCGTACTTCGCCGAGGCGCAGACCTACACGTCGCAGTTCGATTGGCTGAATTTGTCTCCGGGTGGAAATCCGCCAATCAGAGCGGGCCACGGTACGAACGTGTTCTGTTTTTGCGCTGCTGGTTGGAGACGGGCGGCTGTGATGCGCGTCAAGCAGTGGTGACTGTGGACTGTGGAGGAAAAGTGTGCACTGCATAGGCTGAAGACTTCTCCAACATATTTAATAAATACAAAGAGAAAGCATGCGAGCGCTTTTAGGTGAGTTATTGTGACATTAAAGACATAAATCTGTTTGCGAAATGTAAAGTGTAGAGAGTATAGCTTAATGTATACCGTAGAACTCCAGCTTGGAGGATACATGATATTATGCTGAAGGAAAAGACAAAAGCTGTTCTTTAAATCAGCTAAAGACGGTTTTAAGCGTAGTTTTGCATAAAATATTGTAGGCTAGATAACTTATATGACATGCAAGTGTGAAGTGAGAAATAGGGCTTAGGCCTTCAAATAATAGTAGATTCATTATTTGACTATTATGCAACTGAAGTGAATAGAGAATAGATTTGCTGTATAAACAGTATACTTTACTTTATTCATAA
Organism: Triplophysa rosa; assembly: GCF_024868665.1. NCBI lineage: Eukaryota > Metazoa > Chordata > Actinopteri > Cypriniformes > Nemacheilidae > Triplophysa > Triplophysa rosa. The sequence continues at coordinate 8,811,682 of NC_079904.1, read as the reverse complement.
TGTATGTGATTGTGATTTGGTGCTAAAGTCCTGTTTGTTGCAATTAGGGATGCACCGAAACGAAAATTCTTGGCCGAAGCCGAGCATGATGTGAAACACTTGGCCGAAGGCCGAATAATACCAAACACCGAACGTTTTTTGCATTTCTTCTAGTTATTAAGCCATTTTTTTCACTATTGCACAAACTGAATAGTCAAAATGTGCTTTTTATAATTTGTCTTGTTTTTCAATAAAATACAATACAACTTAATATAAAATTGAGCAAAACAAAGTAAATTCAAACAAAATATTGAGCCCTCTCCCTTCATGAATAGCCTATATTAATTAGGCCTATAACTGACTGCTAAAAGAATGTAATGTAAGTTACTCTGTACCCCTACAACAAAACAGTTCATTAAAAAGTGTCATTCCACATTAGGCCATAAACTAAAAATACGACTAAACTAAAACTGTTGGATTATTATAGGCTACATTGCAAAATGATTTGAGAAAAAAAAACATCCAATGCAAGCAATTCTGACTGATGCTGACTGACAACCACATCAGTTCACGTCTCTCCTCCTCTGACTGTCACTGTTCTCTCAGAAGGTGCACAGAACATACTTTGACAAGTTGTTTAGTACAGGGAACTGTGTGCACGCGACCACTGTATGATGTCAAAGGATGTCGCGAGCGGCGGGGCTACTGTCAGACAGCCCGCTTCCGTCGGAAGTAAAGTTACCGACCGGTAAAGACGCTTTCATTCGGAAATTTACTTCCGTGCGGCAAGTCCCGTGTGTCTTTCTCTGACACTTTAAAATGGTCCGCACACACACTGCAAAAATCTCTCTCTCTCTCGTCGAACATTTTCGGTGGCCGAACATTGGGTGCATCCCTAGTTGCAATGATTCATGTAACTTTTGAGATTTGTTTTCCAAAACACTGAACCGCTGGTTCTTTTTAAATGAGAAAGGGTGGAGTCACGTGCCACATTCCAGCTATGACGCAAAACTTTCTTTACCTATGTTCTTGTTCCTCAGGTGTGTTGGCATGTTCTTTGACTGTACTCTCAGTACATGGTCTGTACTCTGCCAGTGATGATGTGATTGAACTCAACACATCCAATTTTAACAGGGAGGTCTTGCAGAGCGACAGCCTTTGGCTTATTGAGTTTTATGCCCCCTGGTAAGTTTGAGAAGTGTGATGGTTCCTATGTTACCTATAGAGGACTGTAGATGTGTAGGTGCATTTAATAAAAAAAACTGATGGTGAATCACTGATGGTAAATGATCAAAAGTATAACATGCAGTAATTGTGGCATTGTTGGGTTTGTTTTGACCATACATTTTTCATACAGTGCTGTAGGTGTACACCAAAAGCTGTTAGCTACAGTCCTCAACTATACTAATTTAATTTGCATGATTTACATCTCGTTTGTTTGTTTGCCGTGCTGCTTTATACACTCGTCAGCACCTGTCGACTCGACAGCACTGCCTATTTCATGGTTGATGTGTAGATGTTTATATGTAATACCTGACATATTTTGGTTCGTCTCATAAGGTGTGGCCACTGCAAGAACTTGGCACCTGAGTGGAAGAAGGCAGCCACTGCTTTAAAAGTAAATTCTGAATTTGTTTACATTGTACATTTCAGTAATTATATATTCTGTTTTTTTATTGATACGGTATATATTGGTTCTGTTATGGCACAGGGCATCGTGAAGGTGGGTGCTGTAGACTCAGACCAGCACAACTCTCTAGGGGGTCAGTATGGCGTCCGAGGCTTCCCAACTATTAAGGTCTTCGGAGCCAACAAACAGAAACCTGAGGAATACCAAGGTTCAGTACTGCATTTTCATTACATTTAGGCACACAAAAGAATGTTCTCCTCAACTGTAACTAATATCTATATTAAAAGGCGGTTGCCAAATAGCTTTTCCTTAGTGGATGGTAAGCAAAGTTTGATCTTGCTCTGTCCTAGGTGGGCGTAGCAGTCAGGCCATTGTAGATGCAGCTCTGAATTCTCTCCGTGCCTTAGTTAAAGACAGACTTGGTGGGAAGACAGGTGGCTCAGACCACGGCAGACAGGTATTAATGCGTGATATCACAATTTTATTTTTTGTTGTATTATTACTGCATTTAATACTATTGTTTGTTAATGTTGTGCTCAGAGTGAAGGAGGAGCTGGCAATAAGAAGGATGTGGTGGAGTTGACTGATGATAACTTTGACCGCACTGTGCTGGACAGTGATGATGTGTGGTTGGTGGAGTTCTTTGCTCCCTGGTGTGGACACTGTAAAAAGTATGTCATTTCTTTTATATGTTAAACTTCTCCATCTTGATTATACTTTATTTTTTGCGCGTGTTGAATGTTTCCTAAATATTTCCAGTCTTGAGCCTGAGTGGACAGCAGCTGCCACAGAAGTCAAAGAGCAGACCAAGGGTAAGGTCAAACTGGGTGCTGTGGATGCTACTGTTCACCAGGGCTTGGCAAGCCGCTATGGGGTAAGTTTCAATATCAACACTTACATTTGAATGTCAATTTAAAAAAAATATGATGATATTCCTGTGTTTACCCTGCAAATGGAGTTTAATTACACATCCCAGTAGCTTTGTAGGTTAAACAAATTTAAATGAGATGAAATTAAATACAGTTTTGGATAATGGACATTTGTTAGCTCCATTCATTACTTTGATGTCTGCTATTACCATTATTAGCTGTGGAATAAATGCCAGTCTGTGAAAATTCTTATATTTTTGGAGACATTCTGAGTTCATACAGACTCACTGTGTTTTCTTACCTTGGCTTTCAGATTCGAGGATTTCCCACCATCAAGGTCTTTCGGAAAGGGGAGGAGCCAGAGGACTTTCAGGGAGGACGTACCCGATCTGACATTGTCGCTCGTGCTATGGACCTTTACTCTGACAACATCCCTGCTCCAGAGCTTCAGGAGGTATTTTTAGTTTTTCGACATTTAAAACTCATGTTTTTGCCGTTGTGAGCGCTATGCTTTTCCAGCGTACTTACAAGAGGAACTTGTAAGAACTTTTACTCTATCAGGAATGTTGTATAACCAGTATTATTCTTTGTTAATCTCTGTCTCTCTTAATTCTCTGTCCGTAACAGATAACAGGTGTTTAAAATCCAGTTTAGGTCGATTTGTACAGTGAAGTCTGACTGGATTTATATATTAATTTTTAGTCAATTTCTTTCCTGTAGATTCTTAATGAAGATGTGTTGAAGAAGACTTGTGATGATTACCAGCTGTGTATTATATCTGTGGTGCCACACATTCTAGACACAGGTATGATACAATGGCAACTTGAAGATTTTCCTTCACTTATTTTCAGTCGTTTGTACTCCATAAACTGTACTCACCTCTGTTTTGCTACAATGTATTTGAACTTATTCCATAAACAACTTAAAGCAGAGGCAGATGCCACCTTTTGTTGAAATAATCCTAAAAATAATTTTCTGTTTTGTCTATTTGTGTGTATAAAAGTAATTTAAGGGTATTTCTTTGATATTTACAGGTGCATCTGGAAGAAATGGTTACCTGGAGGTTATGAAGAAAATGGCTGAGAAAAACAAGAAGAAGATGTGGGGGTCAGTCTTCGTAGCTTCTTCTAGCTCAGTGCTTGTTTATGCTTTAGTACAACGTTTTATAATAGAGAGTGGAACACATGCTTGAGTATCACTCACTGTCTCTCGCTCTCTCTCTACAGTTGGTTGTGGGCAGAAGCGGGGGCACAGATGGAGCTGGAGGCCTCTCTTGGGATTGGAGGATTTGGCTATCCTGCAATGGCAGCCATTAATGCTCGCAAGATGAAGTTCGCTCTGCTCAGAGGTTCATTCAGTGAGACAGGCATCCATGAATTCCTCAGGTAGTAGAGTGCTGAGCTTCGTTTATATTATTGGGAAACGGGTTAACACTGACTGTTAACACACAGTAAATTTGAGATGGTGTTTATAATGAACCTTCTAACTGTCAGTCTGTTTTATGTTGTTAAACTATGAATGTCTTTAATTTTCCAGGGAACTTTCTGTTGGCCGTGGTTCAACTGCTACAGTAGGAGGTGGGGCTTTGCCAAAGATCAACACTGTAGAGCCGTGGGATGGCAAAGATGGAGAGGTGAGTAAAGAATCAAGGATGTAGAGGATGTTTCTGTTTTAGTTTTGTTTGTTTTAACCTCCTTTTTTCCCCTTCTTCAGCTGCCTGTGGAGGATGACATTGACCTGAGTGATGTGGATTTCGATGATGATGTGGGCAAGGATGAGTTATGAGCTCTTTATTCTGAAAGGCCTGGTTTAAACTGCTCTAGACCCAAATAATGCCCATGTCTTCTCTCCCATGGATGAGGGGATGATTGGGACACAAAAATCAATAGGACTCCAGAAACGATACAAATAAAACAAACTGTTGTGCAGCTTTTTTAAAAACATCTCTCCATAAAAATTAGGCTTTGTTCATATCTACATTATGGTTGTGTTGCTCTAAGCCTCACACACCTTATATTGGACAGATTAAATGTGATGTTACTGGCAGTATACTGTTTTCCAAAGTCACCCCATTCTGTTAACAATATCTTTTCAATCTTAATGGATAACTTCTATTATTTCAGTATCTTTCCGAAAAGAAATCTCATTGAATGTAAGTTGCAAGATGCCTAAAGCTGTTCTTGTTTTTATTCTTTACCCTTCTGCTGTAACTCCATTTTGACCATTTGTTTCTAGACCTGTTACTGAGAACACTGTCAGCCAACATGTATCCCAGTTTGCCCATTTGTCAGATGCGCAGGGCATGGTGTAATGTGGACATTGTGTAGATTTTTCTTACACAGCTTTGTTTTGAAAAACAAAAAAAATGTTTTTGTTATAAAAATAAAATAAAACAAAATAATACTGGAAGTCTTTGGAAGAGTTTACACCAGTCATGAATGACTTGTAAATCATGATTTATTTATTCATACAGACAAGTACACTGTTCATTTGTAAGAATGCAACATTTAGATTTGTACCGGTGCTTTGGCTTCACAAAATATGGCTAGACATCCCATTCTTAGCTGCAGTAAAGATTGTTATTTTCAACCATCATTGCTTACAGCACAATGGACACTACCAAATAGGAATTACCCATAAATCTAATATATCCAATACAAATATTTGTTTTGGCATTTCACTTTAACTGTCAAGTTACATAACAAAAGAAATATTAAAGGCTGGCGATTGTTGAAGCGCAGAAATACCACACATGCATAATAGCAAATTAAGAGCATAACCCCACAAGAAACCAATGAAAAGTTGCTTCTTTCTATAAACAGAACCTGTAAAAACTTAAAATATTTGAATAAAAGTGTTTACATTCCATGGAGCTTCTTATCCAACAGCATCTGTGTTGTGTTTTGACACTGGACTGGAGAAAGGATGAGGGGAATCTAACCACCTGTCTGTCATTCAATCTGCCCAATATGTGTAAATGGACAACAGTGTTAAAATATTAATGACTGAACCGCTGTAGTGGCCTGATGGCTGCTGTCTGTTTTCTGCCTAAAGGTTGAAGCCATTCAGGATTGTTAGTGTTTCAAACAAGTGTTACAAAGCAGGAAAATAGTTTAATGGGCTGTGATTATATTGCACAGTCTGAATCATTTTCTTCAATTTCATTTTAACTCCTGAGAACAAACACTTCCAATAGTGCTCTAGCTTTGCAACATACACGTCAAAAAAGTACTAAGCAGACATCATGATTGGCAGAGCAAAAACACAGCTCCAAATTTAACTAGACCATCATAGCACAAAACACATGGTCAACATCTGGCCATAGGACACCTAGTAAAAGCACTATGACGACTAGTATGTGCATGCATAAGGACATGCCCAGGAAATGTAAATAATGTTTTGGAGTGTTTTCGATTAAGTTTTGAAAGGAATGAAAAGCTATAGAATATTTACAAACTGCACTTCAGGTTTCGGCCAAAATGACATTCTGGGGATTTGCAGATGTTACTGTCTATTTACCATCTTTGATTGGAATGCAAACAGTTGAAAAGAGTTTTTTTGTTGGTCCCTTGAAATCCAAACAAATCCCAGACATTTTATACAACTCGCCAATAAATGCCAATCCACTGACATAGGCTGGAATACTGACGGTTAAACGGTTAACTACCCTTGAACATATAAAGTCTATAGTAGTTCACCACTGATAGCGACGGTAACTAACCTTTCTAACGTTTCTGTGTTTTCAGTGAGCACGAGTGGTTGCCTGTCAGCTGCTTTTAACACCTGTATTTATAACTGTCGAGAGGTGCTTTGGTCAGACTGCAGCAGTCTGACGATAGAAGGGTCGCTCTTGGCACCTTTGATAAATTCCTCAAGAGAGAGTCTGCCTACAGAGTAAGAAAAAAGGGAGGTTATTTAACCCATTTCCTTTAGTAACATTTTATTATAGACATTTGATATTTTCATAAAATATTTTGCAACAATCATTACAGTTTTAATGGCAACTAGTTCTTTACCAAAACCAAATCTGCATTCTGAAAAGTTTATTAGTTGGATCTGTAAGTCAGTAGTTTCTATGTATGGTTTGTATTAAACGTTTAGTTATCTAAATACTAGCAATGAGTGGGAGACAGGCCTCAGGAGGAAGGCTTACCATCATTGTCCGTATCCATCTGGCGGAAAATCTTGTCTGTGCGTTTCTCTGGAGTTGACTCATCCTCGGGCATCTTCATCACCGATGACACCATTTTATAAATTGCCTATAACATTCGTTTAACAGTGTATCAAAACATATGGTAATTGTTAGAAAACAATTTCACGTTCAAGAGGGATTGGTTTTCCTTAACATACTTTACATTGTCTGTTTAACTGTTGCATAAAAATCAGTCAAAGTTACAACCACAGCATGCTGTGATTACATGGAACTGAATTATAATGCGCTCTTGGTCATGAGACATTTCTTTATTATAAAGCTACTAGCAGTCAAAACTGACTATTAGCCTCACATAAAATTTCACAACGCCGCTATTTTTGTTGTCAAATTTTCCAAGTCAAGTAAAGGCAATCAATGCAAATGTTCACGACATCATTACTTTGCCACGTTCACATATTGTTTTATGACATGCCTTCCCTTTGAGAGTCAACAGTCCCCTTGAAGTAGTGAACAAAGCCTTTGTGTTTGGCCACCATTTGTGGCAAGACCATATGGCCTGTGGAACACTTGATTGAGGAGATCTGTTTATTCAGGCGGTCTGTATCACCAAACATTAGACTGAGCCAATATTGATATGGAACAAGCTGCTTTAAAAAAAAATGGATCGTCACGCAAAATGCAGAAATGTAAATTAAACTTAAAATGAGTAAAAAGGCCGGTAATAAAGAAATTAAAGTACTTAAAGTTTGTCTTTCAGATTGTCCAAGAATAGACAGTATAGCATATGCATCAGCATTCAATTATTCAGTACAGCATCTGGCTGCATGTCACCGTGTCCTGACCGGCCACAAATTTATTTCTCATTTACATTTTGTTTCTGAAAACTCGGTCAACATTTTTGCAAGAAAATGCTTGATTTTTTATGTTGTGTCTGGTTAGGATGCAGTGTAAAAGGATGCTCTGGACTCACCTGTACAATCTCCAGCATTTCAGCCCGACTGATGTATCCGTTGCCATCCAAATCATACATGCTAAAGGCCCATCGAAGCTTCTGTTCTAGACCTCCACGCGAGGTCACGCTCAGAGCAATAATGAACTCCCGGAAGTCAATGGTGGTGTCGCCGTTGGTATCAAAAGTACGAAATACATGCTCTGCAAACTTTGAAGCATCACCATATGGAAAGAAATTGGCATAGATTTTCTTGAACTCCTCAACCGTTAAGTGACCGGAGGGACAGTCCTTGAGAAAACCACGGTACCACTCCTGGAGCTCATGGTCTGTGAACTCTGTGTTCTCTCGTAGGTCGTTCAGAACTTCAGGGCGCAGCTTGCTGTTCTGTTTACCCATGATGAAACTCTCTCACTGACTTTTCCCAGATCCTCTCCTCTGCTCGCCTACAGGTCCTGTTAGCACTCTACACAAGCACAAAGAAATAAGAGATATTTTTACACCTAAATTAGCCTCTTTTATACCTTCTACACAGGAGACAAAAAGAGATTCACGTTTCCTCTGTGAGATGTAGGTTTCGGAATAATGGAAATTGTGTAACCCTTCTAAACAGAAGGAGTGGATCCTGGTATCCATGGAAACTGTTTAATACCTTGTTAAGGTGGGAATTTATTGACTCCTTCGCCATGGGGTAGGGGAGATGGGGTTAAAGGGGAAGGGGGAAACCTCCAGCATTCGGGGATGGATTCGGTGACGCTAATGTGAGTGCGTAACTGTCACTACACAACCTTAAAAACAATCAAGACAGCTTGGGTTACCAGGGAGATGACAGAGAGATGTGTGTTTTTTGCATGTGTGTGGGTAATTTGGAACAGTTGGTGTCTTTTACTGTACGTGAGCCTATGCTCACAGCGTTAAGAGGGGGCAGAGAGTGAGGCGCCTACAGTTCTATTTAAACAAATCATATAAAGACCATATAAAAAGTAAGGTGGCAGGGACAGTGAAATTTAATGATAGGTTATGTAAGTGTGTTACATGGCCATATGCACTCTCTCTTTACCTCTGTTTCTTTCTACCAGTTGGTCCCTTTCTCACAAATTGTTCCTGTTCTTAATATTATTTTAGTAAGTTCAGTACTGTATTTCAGACTTGCATGTGAAGTGTAAGCTTATTTGCCATCCTTTACACAAAGAAAATACTACCTATATCTACCTATATATTAACTGTCAATCATTTAATATACATTAAAGAATAATACATTGTTAATATATTGTTATAGTTGTTTTAGTATTGCAATATATTGTATGATACATACAGAATTGCTGCTTTTCGTATACTGAAAAATATAATGTATTCCTGTTTTATATTCTAGTGTTCACACCAAACGCGAGTAAATTACATACAAAGTCCAGCCAGACGCTCATGATGATGGGCAGTTCACCTGATGACAACTACAGCCACAACCTACAGTCATCCAGAACCAGAAATATCTCTATTTTTCTATCCTCACTAGTTCTTTCCTCTTTTCACTAACCAGCCCGGCAAACTATTTCCGATGAATCTCACAGTTTACAGTAATTATGCTCTCTGTAGTTGCAGCAGTGCTATTTTAATATGCCAGAGGAGAACTGGCTCTCCCGGTTGAGTCTGGCCTCTCCCAAGGTTTTTTTTCTCCACTCTTATACACATATACATCTTAGTGGAGTTTTGGTTCCTTGCCATATACAAACCCGATTCCAAAAAAGTTGGGACACTGTACAAATTGTGAATAAAAAAGGAATGCAATAATTTATGAATCTCATAAACTTATATTTTATTCACAATAGAATATAGATAACATATCAAATGTTGAAAGTGAGACATTTTGAAATGTCATGCCAAATATTGGCTCATTTTGGATTTCATGAGAGCTACACATTCCAAAAAAGTTGGGACAGGTAGCAATAAAAGGCCGGAAAAGTTAAATGTACATATAAGGAACAGCTGGAGGACCAATTTGCAACTTATTAGGTCAATTGGCAACATGATTGGGTATAAAAAGAGCCTCTCAGAGTGGCAGTGTCTCTCAGAAGTCAAGATGGGCAGAGGATCACCAATTCCCCCAATGCTGCGGCGAAAAATAGTGGAGCAATATCAGAAAGGAGTTTCTCAGAGAAAAATTGCAAAGAGTTTGAAGTTATCATCATCTACAGTGCATAATATCATCCAAAGATTCAGAGAATCTGGAACAATCTCTGTGCGTAAGGGTCAAGGCCGGAAAACCATACTGGATGCCCGTGATCTTCGGGCCCTTAGACGGCACTGCATCACATACAGGAATGCTACTGTAATGGAAATCACAACATGGGCTCAGGAATACTTCCAGAAAACATTGTCGGTGAACACAATCCACCGTGCCATTCGCCGTTGCCGGTTAAAACTCTATAGGTCAAAAAAGAAGCCATATCTAAACATGATCCAGAAGCGCAGGCGTTTTCTCTGGGCCAAGGCTCATTTAAAATGGACTGTGGCAAAGTGGAAAACTGTTCTGTGGTCAGACGAATCAAAATTTGAAGTTCTTTTTGGAAAACTGGGACGCCATGTCATCCGGACTAAAGAGGACAAGGACAACCCAAGTTGTTATCAGCGCTCAGTTCAGAAGCCTGCATCTCTGATGGTATGGGGTTGCATGAGTGCGTGTGGCATGGGCAGCTTACACATCTGGAAAGGCACCATCAATGCTGAAAGGTATATCCAAGTTCTAGAACAACATATGCTCCCATCCAGACGTCGTCTCTTTCAGGGAAGACCTTGCATTTTCCAACATGACAATACCAGACCACATACTGCATCAATTACAACATCAAGGCTGCGTAGAAGAAGGATCCGGGTACTGAAATGGCCAGCCTGCAGTCCAGATCTTTCACCCATAGAAAACATTTGGCGCATCATAAAGAGGAAGATGCGACAAAGAAGACCTAAGACAGTCGAGCAACTAGAAGCCTGTATTAGACAAGAATGGGACAACATTCCTATTCCTAAACTTGAGCAACTTGTCTCCTCAGTCACCAGACGTTTGCAGACTGTTATAAAAAGAAGAGGGGATGCCACACAGTGGTAAACATGGCCTTGTCCCAACTTTTTTGAGATGTGTTGATGCCATGAAATTTAAAATCAACTTATTTTTCCCTTAAAATGATACATTCTCTCAGTTATATCAAATGTTTAGTCATCTATGTTGTATTCTGAATAAAATATTGAAATTTGAAACTTCCACATCATTGCATTCTGTTTTTATTCACAATTTGTACAGTGTCCCAACTTTTTTGGAATCGGGTTTGTATTATATATTGCCTGATATAGTTTAATCCGTAAATATAAACAACTTGCGTTTAACAACACACATGCACGTTAACATATTTTAACAAATATGCACATTTTGGTATTGCAAATTGTTCTGGTATATTGTAATTTTAGGCTCCCAGTCCTGATAACAATATTTAAAATAATAATATACCTAAATTAAATATACTTTGACTGAATAATTTGTAGTTCTGACAATCCACTGACATCAGTGTACATTGCATAAAGAAAAACTTGCAATAATACCATGTATCTAAATTCCGTATATTCTTACATTTTTCCGCTAGTATTATTTTTATTAAATGTTTTATTATGATGTTTGTAAAGCTGCCTTGCAACAATGAAAATTGTGACCATTGCATAGAGAAAAACTTGCCATAATACCATGTCTAAATACTGTATATTCTTAAATTTTTCCCCTAGTATTATTTTTATAACATTTTTATTATGATGTATGTAAAGCTGCTTTGCAACAATGTAAATTGTGAAAAGCACTATATAAATAAAATTGAATTGAATTGAAAAACAAAGTCAAACTCTTGACACAAGGGGTGTAACAATCCTTGTGCTCACTGCACGATAATACCTCGGTATAAAGTCCACGGTACAATATTTACTGCAATATTTAAAATGACAAATGATGGCTTGGAAACGTGCCATAAGCGTCCTCTTTTCTTTATCCTCTAATCATAACTGTTAGAGGTATGAGTAATAGTATGTAATAGTATCCAATAACAAAACTGTTGCATGACCTAAAAACACTTAATTTTTAGTGCTACCATCATTGCTGTGCAGCATGCTTCAGCATTTTTATGTGAGAACGTAAAAACACTATCAGTTAAAACATCCATTTTAAAAAAGCTACAACATTACCTCATCCACTTATTAGAAATACATTTCATAAACATTTTTAGACATGTCATCATGGCCACCTCTTAAAAAAAGATTTTACTCAGTCTTCCAACTTGCCATGACTGTCATAAGGGTGGCTCCTCCTATGGCTGGAGTCACATGGTTGAGGGCTACAGGCCTGGCAACACACAGACAGACATAAACATAGGCGTAGCTTTCTGCGCCCTCCCCCTTTTCCCTCAGACGGAGCCACAAAAAACCCAAAACTTTCCATTCTGAAGAAAAAAAAATTCATGCGCTATGGTCAAATGGAACAATTATGAAACCTACAACCCCTGATATGGCAGAAAGAATAACAACATGGGGGGGGGGGGATGGACGCATATATTGAGCTGAGATTCAGGCCCAGATGTTCCCTGTGAAGAGGAACCAAAATGAAAGGCATAATGAGAGGGGCAAAAAATTGAACATAGACCCAATTTTTCAAAATGCTTGAAAAGCCCTTCACAAAAATTGAATCAGAACAGACCGTCTAAGCGTGAGACACATCTCCTTGGATGAATTGTGGGTGGAGAGCAGATGGTGTATTACTGTATGCTCCAATACCTCATGATTTAGAAGCATCCTCTGCTTCTCAATCACAAACCATAATGCTTTACAGGTTGTTTCACAACTGCTGTCTTTCTATAAACGATACAAGTGAAACTCACACACTTTGAAATCACCAGCTTCTCATATCAACACTTTAGGATGAAAGTATGTCTGAAAATAAGGATCGATGTTTGGAAAGCCTCAACGCTAAACTGTACAGTTGATGTGATGTTTCTTATAAATATCTAAAGCTTCTTTTGTTGATGTTGTTTTATTTTTTTATCTGCTTGTCTAGACAAGCTTATATTTATACTTCTTAGGACTTAGTGTGATTTCTCTTTTTACTGTAGTTGCAAAAAAAACTTCTTTCTCTCAGTGGAGTAGCCCCTATTTCCAACTCTAAGACATCAACCCTGCCAGTCTGGCAAACGTTAGGGTTAGGCCTAGCCACCACATTCCACACTCACATGATATGTTTCCTTCAGGCCTGTGGGAGACTAGACCTCTTTCTTACAAGGCTATACAGTTCAACTGTATTCCTGGGAATCGAACCCATCACTGTTGACACCACAAAGCTATACCAGTTGAGCTTCAGAAAAGCCAGAAATGTTATTCCCAAATAACTAAAGCAAAATGCATAGTCTGGCATGCCCATGCTTTTTGTTTCTTCACAAGTTTTGTCAAAGTTGTCTCTTAACAAAGACATGTAACTTGCCAAGCATTGTCCTCCCACTCAGGACCAAAAAAAAAACGGTGCCTGGACAGCGTGGGACACACTTCGTCTTTGTACACATCCCACAATTCAACAGGCAGTTGTACAGTATTCATCTCTGACCCACCATGCATAAAACATCAGCTCCATTAACTCTGAGTATGTGTGTGTGCTGATGTGAGGCTCATTAAGCCTTCTATTCCCCATGCAACCTAACTAGAATTCACCCTGACAGGTGTCAAAGGATCAGTAGAACAGAAAACCCGGTCTTTCTGCTGCTCCAGTGGACCATAAAATTACAGGAAAACAAACAATCCGCTTGTACCCTGATCTGAGAATTCAGAGCATTTTTCCTGGAATGGCTTGTTTGTCATAAGGTCATCCAATCCCCATCTTCTGTTCAGAGGATGAATTCACTGAAGCCATTAACACATTTTGCTCGTTTTCACCAGAAATCCAGACCAGAATGAGAGAGAGAAATGAAACGCTGATAGAGGTTCAGGGTTCTTGACAGGTTTGTTCTGTCGTTGGCTGGGCCAGGTATGCCACAGAGATGATTGCAAGGCTTCATGGAGAGACTTGATTGGAAAAGTGGGAAATCGACTTCCTACCCCTGTTGTGGGGATCCTGCTGTGACCCACTAGGTGATCATAACTCAAGGGAAATTAAGAACATTACAAATGGCAACATACAGTATGTAGAAGAAAAACCTATTGTTTCTTTACCTCATACATTCAAGGAATTTCATAGCAAATTGACTTAATTTTCACCAAACCTACAAAAACCGAAACGGCCACACCTACCATCGTGCTAAACCACACAGATTGTTCATTTTCGATGGCCAATAATAGTATCTACAACTTTTCTGCTATAAGGAACTGTGTATTCATTCCAAGAAGGCATAATATAGACCGCTATGATTCATGCAAATAAGGGGTTTTCATTCCAGCGGGCGCAGGAAACAACGTCATGCGTAGATAAAACACACGAAATAATTTAAAAAGCTTAATATATTTAACTTACCTCTGTGAAATGAAAGAGATTATGTGTTCCTCAATTTGACAGTTGTACACTTAATCCGTCTGGTTCTAGAGGAGAAGTGTTCTCACAAAACTTTCAACATTTTCGCTATAATACAAACCCTCCCAAAAATCTTGATTTGACAAACTATAGAAAATGACAACAATGTTTCCTGTATTCTTAATGTCAAGCTGTTGGTTTAATACAAGAGATTAAAAGAGTTACACATTCTAAAATATTTTAAAGATATCCAAAAGGCGCACTTGAAACCTCATCATTGAGCGAGAGACCTGACACCGCACGAGCCCTGCTCCGTTGTCAATGGACGAGTCCACAGCTACACTCTAGGGGACGCTCAAACTATATTTAAAAAGGCGCGGTCAGTATTATATTTGGAAACATTCGCATCATAAACGGATATTTCATCTTGTCGGAACATATATAATATGAGGACAAAACTTACATTATGTACAGATTTCGCAAATAAGTTATTTCTGTTTATACACAACGTCTAAGTCAAGAAGTACACCCGCGGAGCTCCTTGGACCAGTCCATGCACACAAGTAGAGCAGACTTCTACAACTGTATGTAAGTGTTTATGCTCATTAGATTATTTTTCGTTTCTTTGGTTAAACGTAATTTCATTGATAGAAAACGAGAAAAACATTAAATAAGTACTTACTTTACCTACTTTTTAATAAACTAAACAGTGTCGATGCACATGTTCAGCCTCTAACATAGTGTGTTGTCATGTGTTGGTTTACAGTAACTGTTAAATGGAAAGTTGTCGTGATGACATCATTCATTTATGTGGGGTAGGTGTGTGCACATATGGATACTGCATTCAAAATATAACAAGTGGTTTAGAGATTAACATAACGTTAGTCTCCAATCCAACCTCAGTAGATTGAGTTGTAAACACCTTTGTCAAGTCAAATAGTTCAATCATACATACTGTTGTGGGAGTGTTTAAAGTAAAATACAGTGATTGGATGTGAATTTTACCTGACATAATCCTGCAAATAAACATTGAGCATAAAACCAGGTCCTTGCGATTCCAAAAGGATCTGTCTTTTTCGCAGTCATAGAACAGCTGCAGGAAAGAACTCCCAATGGAGTAAAAAAAGTCATATTTACACCTTGCTGATGGGATGCGTTTGATGTTTGCTTTCACATTTAAGACATGTATGGAAAAGCATCGAGTCTGTGAACTTGAAATGGAAACCATGATGGAAATATTCTTAACATCTCCACATGGGGGCAGCAGACTTGCGTTTTGATTCCACCAGAAGCCTACAGCATATATGGATTGTGATATTGCTATATGTTTTCTGTATATTCCTGTATATAGTGGCCATATATTTTTATATGTTGATACTTTAAAACACATTTCCTGAAACCTATTTGGATAACACATATAAGGACACAATTATAAGGACTTGCGTTAAAGGGGTCATATGACACGGCTAAAACGAATATTATCGATTGTTTTAGATGTAATGCAATGTGTATACACGATTTAAGGTTCAAAAACGCTGTATTTTCCACATACCGTGCATGTTTGTATCTCCTCTTTGCCCCGCCTCTCTGAAACGCGTGGATTTTTTACAAAGCTCATCTCTCTGAAAAGCGAGGTGTGCTATGATTGGCCAGTTAACCAGTGCGTAGTGATTGGTCGAATACTGCAAGCGTGTGACGGAAATGTAACGCCTCTTACCATATTTGGAACAAAGCAATTGTACTGACAGGTACGCCCACCTTACTTGTGTATACATTTGGGCGGTCTTAGTCAAATCATACCACGAACTGACGTGGATTTGTGGGGGTGTGGTTACACGAGGTGATTCAGGCAGGTCTGGGTGAGCATTCGCTTTTAGATAGAATGCATCTTTTGTTCCGACACTTTAATTTTTGCAATTTTACGTGTCTAATACATGCATGGGCAACTTATAACACACCAAAGACACAGAAAAACACGTATTCGCGACATATGACCCCTTTAACAAAACAGAAAAACATTACTTATCTCTGTTCTGTTTTTACAAATGGCCTTTGCTCTTGAATGATGAGGTGCATAAATCAGCTATGAAGCAATCAAAACTTATTTAAAATATTAACATAATATTTGTATTGATGTATTTTCATTTATGAATGGACCCCAGACCTGTAAAACACATTCCGCTTTTACAAATGATTCTTATTGACCTACCAAGTGAAAAAAAATAATAAAAGCACTTAAAGTTCCTGTGAATGACAATGTAAAATCTAGCCTAATCTAATTTCTAAAATATACAGTAAGTGGCAAAACAAAAAAGTTGGATATTTTATCATACAACTGCCACAATAAGTACACAAGCTTCAAAATATGTAAATCCCTTTCAAAGTAGTTAATGTAGTTTAATTTAGTTGTAAAACAGTTTAATTTTGGTTTTTATACCACTCAGTTCTACATTCTAATTTTTATTCTAGCCTTTTTTATATTTTATACAAGACCTGATTTATTTTAATTTTAACTTTAAAACAAACAGTACACAATGGTTCTTGGGTTAGACATCATTGATTTTTGTCTGTTTATTTGGCATAAAACCGATCAACCATTATGATGCCAATAACTTCCACCAATCAGAATAAAGAAATTGTCACATCACTAAAAAACGTCCCTGCATTATTTAAACATAATGTTACTCTGACCACTGAACATTATCAAGATGCAGAAATGTTGTACTGGTTAACATTTGCAGGGAATTAATACATTTTGTCTGAATATTGAGCAATACTGCAAATTATTGCTTAATTGATATTGGGTTCTTACAAACATGCGAGTCAGTTTGTAGAACCATTAGCTGACATCATGGTGATATCATGATGTGTATTTATTTAGTGTTTGTGTCAAGAGCATGTCTGAGGCATGCCAGTAGTCTGGGTGAAGTACATGTTGCATCTATTGCAGAGCATGGCCACAATATACAAATGTGTTGAGCAATGTCCAGTCTTAACATTAACAATACCCATTATATTCAGCCTTATTAAAGTTACTGTATTTACTCTATGGACTTTACCTTTGAACCAAACTGAATGAAGAAAATGTTAAATTAAGGCTAAATGTTTTCCGCTATTAAGCATTTTACACAGTATAAGAAATTGTATACCAAGTCTGCAAAATCAGTTAGCAGACTTAAAAAGATCTTCACTGGCCTTAAACATCATTCTTTGAAAACACAAAATGATAAAACTATAGACCCAGAACACAACTGGAGGACTTCAAACCCACAAATATATTTTTCAGTTAGATCCATGGTATTGTCTACTTTAAGATCTCTTGTATAGGTATAATCTGTAGCTGAATTGGATAAAAGATAAGCTCATCAATGGATGAACGAAGGTTGGATCCTGACCAAAGTCCACATTGCAGCATGTACATGAACAAATGTGTCTAAAAAAGTACAGTGGAGTCACATGTGTGAATTAGTGTGAAAGTAATATGAATAAAAAAATATTGCATAATTGGACAAAACTTGATTAAAACTCTTAATTTTTTACCCCAAACAATTAGGGGTGGTTTCCGGAACAGGGATTGGTTTAAAACAGGACTAGGCCATAGTTAAATTAGGATATCCAAGTCGTTTTTAATAAATTTACAAGAAACGTGTGCATCTTGAGACAAAACAATCACACTAATATATTTTAAGATATGTCAGTCTAAGTTGCTTTCGATCAAGACCTCTAACATTTAAAGGGGAGATTTTTTTCTACCTTTACACAAATGTAATATAAATCATAGGGGTCCACAGAATGTGTCTGTGAAGTTTCAGCTCAAAATACACCAGATATCTTTTATTATACCATGCTGTAGTTGCCCAGTTTTGCATGCGAGGAGAAACGCGCTGTTTTGGTGTGTGTCTATTTAAGTGCAAATGAGCTGCTAGTCTCCGCCCCCTTTTCAGCAGAAAACGCAGCCAGGGCTGTGAGCCTTTGCTTCCAACGACAAAACAAGAAAGAAGGGTCACATAAAGTGAATGAGAAACAAGATCTCGTCTTTAAACACCAAACACATTGTTTTCTATAAGCGAACATACTAAAGGCGTCATGTTTTCTATACGCGAACACACATGACAAACTGATCGCGTATTTACAAACCATACACACTGCTTTCTACAAGTGAAGGTACTCAAGACAAACGTATCGCATTTTCTCTATGTGAAAGAACGTTACATAGGTCAATACCGTCGCGTTCACGAGCCATACACATTGCTTTCTATGAGTGAACGGACAAACGTGTCACAGTGACATTTTATTTACTTCTAAGTTGCCACAGGTCCCTGAGGTCTTACAAATACTTACAGTGTCTTTATTTGCAGCTTTGCCTCATTCAGTGTGGGGGACTTCCATTGAAAACAAAATAAATCCATTACTCTCTTCTCTCCTGTGAGGCTGGGAACAGTGTTCTGTGTTGGTCTGTGCACCCTTTCGCCATGGTGTTAGAACCCTGATAGCACACATACATCTGGTTTACGTCTATTTGACGTCTGCATTTACATCTGCAAGACATCTACAATACATCGTTTGCTCATCTGCAATACGTCTCGGAGATGTCTGCTGTCAGACATCATATAGACATCTAGAAGATGTCTGTAAGATGTTTATGATTTAGAATGGATGTACAACAGCTCTTTCTAAGATGTTTAGCAGATGTTTTTAAGCAGCAGATCTCCAGATCTTTAGCAGACGTATTACAGACGTTCAGACGTCTCCGAGACATATTGCAGATGAGCAAACTATGTATTTAAGATGTCTTGCAGATGTAAATGCAGACGTCAAATAGACGTAAACCAGATGGATTGTGCTATCTGGGAACCGATACACTCCTGTCACCTGGGAAAAACAAAATTGCGCGCCGTGGGTGGAAATGAGCAGATTAAGGGGCGGTGCTATTACAATGAGATCCCTCGCCTATGTCACGCAGGGAGCGTAAGCTGAAACGCTGATTTTTTCACATACTTTCAGAGAAAGCCGTAACAAACCAAAGTTACTGTTAGAGATGCACGATAAATCATCGGTCATATCAGTATCAGCCGATAAAATAGCCATTTTTAATGTTATCGTATCGGCCGATAATAAAATTTAGGCCGATATATTATAGCCGATAAATTATGAATCATTTCCTCTGGTTGAACCACTTCATGTGCACGCTGCTCACAGTTAAAATCCAGTGCAGTACTGTCTTTGTCATGATCATTCACTTACTGCTATTAGCAAAACATTGTTCATGTAGTATGTAGATATTTATGAATGTAAATTATAGGAACAAAAGCATATTGTTTGAAGCCGACTGCTGTCTGAATGCTTTCTGTCTTGAGACTTGTTAGACTTGTGGCTATTGAGAATACCTTTCTGGGTTGCTCTGGAAGAACATATTTAATTTGTTTATTAAATAAACATTATATCCCGAAAAGTAAGCTTTAAATCGTGTAAAGTAGGCTTGGTACATGATTTTCATGGGGAAAAAATAATTTTCAGACTCAGAAATTGTTTATTATTTAGATACATCGGACAATATATCGGTTATCGGCTTCCAATGTTCAAGAATTATCGATTATCGGCCAAAATTGACATATCGGTGCATCCCTAGTTACTGTGTTGTACTTTTTCACATTTTCGGGGTTAGTAGATGAACCGGGGAACCGATTATAGCACCTAAACACAGAAAAAGTCGTATTTTCGTGAAATCTCCAGGGCTTAAATCCTATCCGGGAAACCGCCCCTTGCAGATTAGTACTGACATGATTACAGTGACATATTTACATTACTGTAACATTTTGTAGAGTTGTAAAATTATTAATTATTTATATTACTTTTATTAAATGTATGAGAGACTAATGTGCTTGCACAATAAAGCAGCAGACAAAACACATGTTCATGCTCAGAAACCCTACAGTGATCAGTCTGTGTCGATAAAGTGGACAATAAAAACGTCTTGTACAGTTACAGGACATGTAATGTGTATTTACAGCTCAAAACTATCTACAGCTCACTTAACTTTTGTTGTTTGTTATTTTGGTATTGGTCCAAAATAAAAAACAGACCTAATGCATGATTTACATGTTACAAAAGGACAGTCCCATATGGGTTAGATTACAAGTAATATAAATCTTTAAATGTTTTTAATCTTTTTAAAGTTTACTATTAATATTTTCCTCACCCATTCTTAGTAAATAATGTAATTAGAGTAAGCTCAGACTTAGTTATATAATCAAATGATTGATTAGTTATCTTGGTTGCACAACTGTCTACTTTTGATATTTTCAGTACAGTATACTGTATCTGCCTTGTACAGTATATTGAGGTCAGATTTACACATTTTTACAGCAGCTTCTTATGGTGTCTGGCACAAAGACTGATAAATGTGTGTATATGTGATATGCGGCATGTACAGTGTGACATATACCTCACATCAGCACAAAATCAAGGTTTCAATGTTCACTGGTTATTGAGAACACAATCAATTGGATTAAAACATTAATGATGTATGACTACTTTAAAGATCTTTGACCATATCAACTGTGTAAAACAAAATTACTAAATGAAACTTTTTCATTGTAGTTCTTTTTTCTGTAAATTAAAAATATATATGCATGCATGTTTCTTTTATCTCATCCTAAAAAGTTCTCAATCTTCCGTCTACTGTGAAAAATTATGCATGCATGAGAATGAAATTGCACCAGATCAAGACATCTTTCTCCATGTATACACTATATACCATATCAATGTGTCTCACATTATTAATTAAAATGTATATCGTATATATTGAATTAAACAGACACACCTATAACGTATTGTGAATTTTTGTGTATGTTATCCTTATTTACATAAGGACATCATAATGTTAACTAACAAAGTATTAAATGGATCTAAAATTAACCTAATTCGAAAGCCATGACGTGAAGCAAAATCTGTCTGTTCTTCTTATGTAAGATAACATTTACAAGTCTGTCTTTATCTAAATCTTGATATCAGTGGACTTTTAAGTGAGCATTTATGATAAAACAGTGCTGCTGTAGGTTCTCCCTTTCCATTAGCAATAATTTTTTTGATTGACATTGTTTTTGTGCCATTTATTGGATAAATATAAAGGTAAGCCCATTTTTTGAATAACCTACCTCCAGTTGGCAACGCTGCACTGGTGTTTCTGTGGTTCGACTGGTAGAGTGTGGTGCTGCTAGCAACTCAAAAAAACAAAAAAACATCTTTTAAATGCAAGTATGAAAAAACTATAATGAAATAGTAAACAAAATAAATGAACATCTTCACCCTTTTCGCAATGCACAGCTGTCTAATCAATGAACAAACCTGTCCTAACGCTATATGGTCAACAGTTTGTCAGCCAAACTTTGAGCTCTAACTAAAGACAGGTCCTTCCCAAAAACTCAATGCACCGTGAAAACCACAGCCTTGTAATCATGTTGCATGAAATTGAATCGCCAGTGTCCTAAATTTTTTGTTGGATCAAAGCTAAATTTATGTTGATAAGATATTAATGAATTAGGGAGACACGTTCATGCACACAGGAGGGAAGATCATGTGTCTTATTGTGTTTAGGAAGAGGACTGTAAGTGTATTTGACCCAGTCATTGGCTGAAGTCTTACAGTA
This sequence comes from Triplophysa rosa, assembly GCF_024868665.1. NCBI lineage: Eukaryota > Metazoa > Chordata > Actinopteri > Cypriniformes > Nemacheilidae > Triplophysa > Triplophysa rosa. The sequence continues at coordinate 8,789,937 of NC_079904.1, read as the reverse complement.
GCCTATAACAAGTTAAACTACCCACAAACCACAGGCAAGGAAACAGACACTTACTAATGAACAGACAGGGTGCCTCTCAGTATGCTTCCTCGTCACTGTCTTCACATCATCACATCTTCAAATTACACTCAAACATGCATAAATATAATACTTAAGCCTTGTTTATTTATGATACTTAAGCCTTTATGTTTTATGTTATTGTAAATGTAGGCCTATTTCAGAAAGTATATTTAAAATCTGTGCATGTCATATTTGACATATTTTCATGTATATTTCTGAGCACTTTTAAGCATGTTTTAAACGTTATTTTAATGCATTCATTTAACATTATTCTGTATTTTGCCAATGTGTCAGTCATCATTAATTACCGTCGCTTTGAAGTGATGCTAAAGAGAGCGAGGATATGCCATTTCACCTGATTTAATTCCTCCGTCCTCGCATGTTTTCCTTGCATCCTGAAGGGGTGGAGCTAAGACGCAAGGAAAGGAAACGAGGATGCACAAATAAGAATTGAGAAGCACTTGAAGAAAAAGAAAAAGGAAACAGGAACAAAACCATTTACAAACTAAAAGTCTACAAAACATAAGTCCACAACAAACAGATAGAACAATGTCCACCCATGCTGTAAAGATTTGGATAATATTTATTTCATTTAGAGGAATAATAAGCTAATGTTCACAATATGTTTCTCGTGTTATTTGGCTTAGGGACCAATTTTAGCACATTCTGCAAATAGCCCTCCATAAATTAGCTTTTAAAAAGTAGGGCGCTAAACAATGTATAAAAGAATCATTTCTGGCTGTATAGTTCCATAAAGAAGCATTCTGTTTCACAAAAGGTTCTTTGTAGTGGAAAAGAGTTCTTTAGACTTTTAAAAGGTCGGAAAGCAATGATTATATGGCATTACTCTGAAGAACATTTTGTAGCATCTTTATTGTAGCCTATATTTTAGAAATATCTGACATGCTTAACAAAAACTTAGACTCAATTGGATAAATAACTTTTTGGTGCATCACGACTTGGACAAATAAGAATGGTATATTTACCCTCTAAAGAAAATAAGTAAACAGGACAAAAGGGCAAAATGTTTAATCATTTATTCCAGTCGTGGTATCAGTCTGGTCTCATATCTGATTGGCAAAATCCTTGGGGAAGATTGACAAAATAAAATGCAGCCAAATAAATATGTTGGTGTAGAAGATACTATGTTATTATATATACAGGCTGAGATTAGTCATGACAATCTTGTTTTCGTTGCCTAGTGTCTTGCATCTCACTAAGTAGACATGAAGGAGATTGTATAAATTAATTGTTGTGAAAAGCTGTGAGATAAAAAATTATTTCCTCTGTATATCACAAAGACGGGTGTAAATTGAACAATAAACAAAATTAATTTCCAAAACATTTCCTATACATAACTGGACAAGTATCCATTCTTTCATCTATCTCTTCAGTTAAAAGACAATTGACTCCTTATTTTAAACTAGTTGCCTTTGTCCTGCCACAGAGGCACATTATATGAACTTTGGAATGGGCTCAATGTGACTGCATCTCTCCTCCCATCGCTGTATGACCTGCCTTAGTATATAAAGCCATTGGCAACGGTTATACAGCAGGATACATCTAAATACGTGTCTTGAGGAGAGAGCTTAACTGAACCCATAATGGGGGACAATAAGCTCAGCCTTTTGCTGCTGCTATGCACTACAGTCTTGACAAGTAAGTAAACATTTATGTCTGGGGAAATTACTTTTTCTGGTTTTCTGGTATATTTCTTTTTGTGAGAGTGTATTTATTTGATGGGGATCTGTTCTACTGTTTTTGATGTTGTATGTGTTTTTATCCGCTAGCTGGTGTCTTGATATTGTTTGTATAATCCTCATATTTTACATTTGTAGATGCTCAAGATGAGGAGACACCATGTCTATGTATGTGCTTAAATATTATTTGACAACTTTACTCGAGATTCTACAAATTGTTTTTCTAGAAAATATATAGAGTACATATTGTATAATTTTTCATGATGATCCATGAATAAGGTTTTAAAACTAATAGTAAATTTTGTTACTTATTTAATAATCCATCTCTTCATTTTATAAAAAGCAATATATTGTTTTAAAGTTGTAGTCTTCCGTCAGCTTCCTCAGTGTTTACAATGTGATTTGTGTTCCCTTAGTGGCCAAAAGGTACAAGAGCTTTCACAAGTATGAATACAGTTATGAAACGGAGTCCCTAAATGCCCTGAATGGAGCAACCAATGGCCCCAAGGCTAGCTGCAAGGTACATGCGTGACAGTATTTTGATTCCTTTCGTTTATTTGAATTTCCAAACATTGTATAACAGACTTTTCTGTTTTAAATAGGTTGAAATTGAAGTCCCGGGCACATGCAGCTACATTGTGCGAACAACTAGCTGTACATTGAGTGAGGTAACCAATGTTGATGGTGAAGGAAAGCCTGTCTTTGGGCCATCTGCTGGTGCAGATACCTTCAGGGCTGCCATGGAGAAGTATGTTCTTCCAACACAGTCTCACAGGAATTCGTGACATTGTCACAAACTGTAATCTATTAATTTGTGTTTACTGACACGAATTTCCCCTTTTTTTCGTGTCACCCATGCACCATGACTTTCAATCTAATGTATTTTAATACGCGGTATCTTCATATGTATAAATATATATCAACGCAATCTGATGGGAATTCATACCTATTTTACAAGGTGGCTCAATCTTTTAAATTCCTATTTATTACGATCTCATTGGTGTTTTGTTATGATTTGACTTTTCCCCTGTGACGTTAGGTGTAGGGGCGGGGTTAGGGAAGCCATATATCATTGTTTTGCCACCTCGTGAAACTCGCTTTTTTAGCAAAATTAGCCTTTGCGGCTGTGATTTTAGGGTTTGAAGTGAAGTAGGGTGTTGGTTAGCCACATCCTAAAATATGTACGACTTCTTTTGATATCAGGTTATAAACATATAAATGTAAATACACGCAGTCTGTGTATTGAAAGTCATGCTGAGTGACATGAAAAAAAGTCGTGGTCACTGACATGAAAAAATGGGGAAATTCGTGTCCATGAACACGAATTAATAGAATCCAAATTCCATGTCTATGCCACAAACTGTCTTGAGACTGGGTTGGTTCTTCAAGACATTTACTAGAAAATGATGTTAAATGTTTTTCTAATGTAAAGTTGGATGTTAATCATATTTGTCTACAAGCTGAAAACACATCCAGATCACAGGGAGCATTATATATTGAAATCAAACATAACACTACTTTAACCTAATTTATGAATCAGATTCATTCGATTTTAAGCAGGTTAGAGGAAACATTTTAATAGAATAAATAATCGTATTGATATAATTTATCTAACATAAATCAGTAATGAATCAATAATGACCTCTCAGGAACCCACTTAAGTTCACCGTTGATGAAAAGAATGAGATCAAGTTGTTCCCTGAGGATGATGAGCCAATCAACATTCTGAACATCAAGAGAGGTCTGATCTCTGCCCTTGCCGTGCCTTTGCTTGAAGAAGAACAAAACAAGAGAATGGTCAGTCATTCATTATTAAATCATTGCTGTAACACATTTACATTTGTGAAATAACATTGACGGATCCGTTACTTTTATTAACCTTTCCCCAAACCAGCCCACCATCTATGGCTTGTGTAAGACTGGCTACTCTGTGAATGCCAGAGAGGATATTGCCACTGATGTGACTCTGAACAGAGACCTGTCCAAATGTGACAATTTCAGGCCCATCAAAGACCACACCAGCCCTCTAGCCCTTATCACAGGCATGGTAAGTAATTAATGTTTGTGTATGAATAAAACAAAATATCTCTACGAGCTGGATATCTGACAAGATCTGTCTTTTTCATTACTCAGCACTACCCCCTTACTCACCTGATCAGGAGCAGCCAAATTTGCAACTATAAGTTTGATAATGCACAGAAGCACATGACCTCTGGTGTTTGCAATGAAAACCACATTCTTGTGCCTTTCTCTTACAAGTGAGTCAACTGTGAAGTACATCAGTTTTACTGCTTACAAATTTTTTGTAGGCTACTAAATAAAATGTTTGAATATCAACAGAGGTCAGTATGGAGTTACTAATGTTGGAAAACAGTCTTTGACTTTGGTGGGAGTGACTACACACAATGACAGAATTTTTGAACACAGTAAGCAATAATTTAAACATTTATCTTAATGATATTTTTCTATGTAATTGTTGTGGCCAAAAAGTAATGCTGTTATTTTTTTAGATGTTGCCAACATGAGGACCCTGCATCTCGATGGCAGTGCTGACACAGTTCATCCAATTGCGGATAAGGAAGACATGCTGGCTGTTCTGAGGGAACTGACTGGTCTTTCCGGTACCAAAAACGGACACAAAAGAGCCCACTTGGCTCACAAACTTGTGTCTGTAGTCCGCAAAATGAATGTTGAGGCCCTGACTGCTGGCCTACCAGACGCCCTGGAGATTTCTCGGCCCCTGATGTACCAGGTGTTGTTTCAGTGTGGAACACCAGAATGCAGCAGTGCCATCATGCAGGTCCTCAGGACCTTTGACAGTTCCTCAGTAGAGATTGATGCTGCTGTGTATGCTTTGGGAATGGTACCCAACCCTTCCAGAGCCCTTGTCAAGGAAATGCTGGAGATGGCCAAATTCAAGGCCAGCAAGCCCATCTATTATGCTCTCAGTAATGCCGTTAGAAGGTGAGAAAAGGATAGTTTAACTATAATGATGTTCTACTTCATTTGTTTATATTTTAATCTTTAATTTTTTGCTTTGTATAAGGCTCTATGAAGCTGAAGGAAATGTCACCCCTGAGATCCAGGCAGTGGCCGATTATGCCCTTGAACAGATTGGTGATTGCACAGGGAACCCGGAACAAATATACTTGTCCCTAAGGGTATGTTACCTTCTATCAGAGACAACAAAGGTGGCAGTGCCTTCATAAATTAAAAAATATACATTATAAACAGTGGGTAAAGCACTTACTGCATTTTTCTAATGTAAACTGTCAAACAACCTAATTGGTGTCAAAATTTCAGAGGAATACGGCGTCTCTATTTTCTTCACGTGGGAGCTCTCATTGCTCTGATTGGCTCATTACCCTGTCATTCTGTCAATGTGATGGACCACCTCTCATGTCTGCAAATCGGGCTGAATCGGAATGAATGTACTAATTGCAAAGTTAAAAACGTAATACTTCACTGTACAACCTAAATTTAAGAAAAAAAGTTAAACTTAAAGAAGGACGAACCGATGTGTTGCAACCGACATTAGTGAGCAATCATCTCGTTTAATCGTGATTACTGCGATCGTCACAGACACGATTCATAAAAAAAAGAAAACACTAGGTGTGTTCGAGACCAATAAGCCTATGACATAAAGTGTCATAGAACGATTCAAAAGTAGACGGAAACCACTCTCGAGGTACTTTGATGTCCACTTTAAGGGCTTACTGTATGTAAACCTATTGACTACTTAAAAATTGTAATGTCCGGTCAAAAGTTCACGAACAAAACATTTGATGTTTGCCACAATATTGTTTTAGTTATATCATTGATTTTTAAAAAAAATGTAAAAACAATTGACATACATAGCTAAACATTAGAGTTAAAATAACAGCAGTATTAAAAAGTTTGGGTCAAACTGAGAGCTCTGTTTTTTTAAAACATCTAGGTCATTGGAAATATGGCTGCTGCTGTTGGAGCCGCAAGCCCTGCTTTGAAATCAGCAATTACACAGTGTGTAAACCAGCCGTCTGCAACACCCGAGGTCCAGCAAGCTGCTATTCAAGCTTTTAGACTGACGTCTGTCCCTGAAGAGGTAATGTAGATATATTAAGTAATTCTATGTTTTGTGTTGAGTAGATAAACTGACATTATTATTGCTGTATTTCTAACAGGGCAGAAAGGTATTCATGCAGGTTCTTTTGGATGGAGCTGCTCCAATGCAAAATCGCATTGCTGCTTATCTCATTCTTATGAAGGAGCCTCAGCCCTCTGAACTGGCTCAGTTGATCGCTGCTCTGCCTAACAATGGAAACGTTCAGGTCATGAGCTTTGTTAACTCACACCTGAACAACATCCTGAGCTCCAAGGCACCAGAGACCAGAGAGTGAGTAAAACAAAAATAATGTCTTGTTTCACAAAAACCTAGCAGAAATTAAATATAATTGCTTTTGCTTTTCAGACTTAGAGAAAAGATTCTTAATGCCCTCCAAGGCAATGAGATTGTAGCTGTCATGGATCCAACCAAGTACTCCCGCAATTACAAGATTGGCTCTCTAGAGGGAAATGTAATTTTTGAGTCTGAAGACCTTGTACCTAATGAAGTCATACTGGACATGACCCTGAATGCTTTTGGATATGACATAGACATGTTTGAGGTACAAGATTATTCCAAATGTTTAAAATCTCAGAGCTTTTACTTGTACATTTGTTTGTGAATTATTAGTATGGTTGCATTAATGGGGTTGTCGGTTTAAGCTATGTTCTGTCTTTTCTCTACACTTTTGTATGTTACATTTTCTTGGGCATTTTGCATCCTTTTTGTTCTTTTAGATTGGGTTTAATGGTAAGGGACTCGAACCAACTATTGACGCCTTGATTGGTATTGATGGATTCTTCCGTGACACCATGCAAAAGACCATCAACTATGCTGCTGACAAAATGCCCAAAGGCAATGAAATTCTGGAGAGCATGTTCCCAAAACTATGGAATGAAATCAAGATGAAACAGGTATTTAAAACCAATTCCATTCCACATTATTCATTTAGCAACCTCCATTGTATCAGTTCAATGCTATTGTTCATTTTTCACACAGGGCCCTCAGAGCATCATCAAGGAAGTAACTAATAATGTTAACAAGCTCATCCAGAAACTGAAGGCTCAGGAAAACCCAGAAGCTATGATCTACCTGAGGCTTCTGGGTGCTGAACTTGGCTATCTCAAAACCAAGGATGTGGAGGAGATGGCCTATTCTGCTGCTTTGCTGACCAATAGCCTCGTAAAGATGTTCCCGACTGATGTAAACAAAATTTAAATTACAATTTAAAAAAATAATGAAATGCTACTTTTGTAAGTTAATGTTAAACAGATTCATAGTTGGTAGTCCATAGCAAAACAGCAGAATGAAAAACCAACAATCAGAATCAGAAGAGCTTTATTGCCAAGTGTGCTTGCACACACAAGGAATTTTCTTTGGTGTTGGAAGCTTCTAGTACAGACATTCAACACAATGACAATACAATATAATACGATTTACAGTCTAAAAGATTCTAAATTGTGCATATATAAAATAAAGACTATTTTACAGAAAATGGGGGGTAATAACATATAAGAGACATTGTACAGGGTAGTAAATAGTAGAATATACATATTAACAGATTGTATGTACACTTGTGCAAATGGATAATTTAGTAAGTAGAGGTAGTGTTATATACATGTATACATAAGATGTAGATATAATAAGGCACAGTAGTGCACACTATAGGAGTAGTGGAAGTGGAATATTGCTCTTAAGGAGCAGTTATCTGTTTAGGAGGGAGATTGCCTGGGGGAAGAAGACAACCGATGTCTTGCTCAAAAACACCATAATTATAGAATCCAAATGTATATAAATTTCTTTTTTTGATACAGTTCGTCAAAAGCCTGTTTTCAAGTGCCAACAACGACCTTTTCCTTCACTACATCTTCATGGATAATGAGTTCTATCTACCTACTGGTTCTGGAGTTCCACTGAGAATTGCTTTGTCTGGTACTTTTGCTCCAGGAGTAAAGGGAGGACTTAAATTTGGACGTGACATGGTATGAGACCAGCTGACTTTTACTAAGATCATTTTGTTCATATTTACATTAGATTTTTTCCAAGCTTTACTAGATGAGATCAACTATTGCTGTTATTCTGTTCGATCATCAGAGCGAGATCGCCTTCATGCCATCTGCCGGCATTGAGTTTGTAACTGAGGTTGGAGCTCTCTTACCTGAATACGTTCAGTCTGGTCTGGAGATGCATACCAACATTTACCATGAGAGTGGCATGAGAGCAAAGGTTGCCGTGTCCAACAAGCAGGTCAAGCTGACCATTCCTGCACCCCAAGATCCAACTAAGATCTTCAGTATGACGTAAGATATTTCACAGCTGTCTTAAGAGCAATCATCACAAACGTATGTGAAAACATTGCGATGTTGATCCACATATATATTATGTAAATTGTGTAATTTTTCAGCAACTCTTTGGTGTCAGTGAGCGGTACTGAAACAAAGACCATTCCTGTGTTAATGGATCAAGTCAAAATGAAAGAATGCACCCCTTTCATCCCTGGTGTAAATTACTGCAGTGATTTGCAGTATTCTGATGCCTACTCCAGTGATGCCGCTCCCTACTTTCCCTTAACTGGTGATAGCAAGTAAGTCAAATTCTATACTTTTACAGGACATTCAATAACTTCACTTCTTCACCGAAACTTAAAGATGAACTTTGACTCTTCCCTCAGATTTTCCATCGAGCTCCACCCCACTGGTGAGGTTTCCGAGTACACGGCTACCCTCGATTATGCATCTGAAGATAAGGTTGACAAAGTGACTTTTGCTGTGAAGGCAGAAGGTACACAAAATAATATCTTGTGAACTCTAGAATCTGAGATATATATTTTCTGTTACCCTACAAATTACAAGTGTCTTTTTTTCCACTTAACAGGAACATCCTTTGAGGGTACAGCCAAAGTAATGTTCGACAGACAGAAATACAGCGTGTCCTCTGATTTCCAAGTTCCTGACTACGACCTGGAAGCTGGAATCAGGATTGGTCCTGTTGACCCCAGCACTAAGGGCAAAGCCACACATTCCATCCAGATTGACTTCATCAACAAGAAAATACCCCAAGCATCTCTTATTGGCCTTGCTAAGTACGCACATGTTTGTATTAATATGTTTAAACAGTAGTGACAAAATTATTAATAATATGTTGAAAATAAGCTATGGTGTTCATTCGTGAATGTTCTCTTTATACTTTAGGATTGAGGCGATGAAGGATGCCATGCTAGTGGTTCAGCTGCTCGTCCCTAATCTTCAGACTAATGCTAAAGTAACTGCAAACTTAAATTGTGTCGATGGCCTCACATTAGAGCTGGAGAGTGACCTTAAGATTCCCAAGACGTCCTCTGTGCAGAAAGTCATTCTAAAATATGGTACATTACAATTATTGCAATGTGAAGATGTTTATATGTTATGTACTTTATGTCATTGGTGGTCTTTGAGCACATTGTGAAAAATTAAATAATTTAACTACAAAATTTTCAGATGCTGATAAGATTGAAGCTGAGGTGAAATCTGACATGAGCTCTGAGATTGATACCATCAAAGCTGTGGTCAGAGATTTTCTTGACCAGAAAGTTGGTCAGTCTGAAATGACCATCAATGATATCTTGATCAAATCAGTTGAGGTAAGTTCAAAATAAATTCTCGAATTTAAAAAAAAATTGTAAAAATGGAAACGTTTTTAAAAATAACAGTTGATCTATAATTCCATATAGGGCACAAATGGCTACCTAGAACAATATGCTGCCGGCATCCCATTTATTGAAAACTTAAGGGTTCCTGCCGTCTCTGAATTCACTCTGCCAGAAAAGCTGTTCCTGAATGCGTGAGTGAATTAAATATTTTATTTATTTTATATTTAATTTTGATTTAATTTTATAAATATTTTATACATTTTATTTTACAATTAATAAATCAACAAATTTCCAACAAGGTTCACAACAAAAACAATTTACACATGCAAAAACTAGAATCATGAATAGAAATAGAAACATTATGCTACAAACTGATGCTTTGTAATAGCTAATATAAGTACATTAACAGGGAATCTGATTTTCTGTGACAGTGAGGGGGCTGCCAAATACAAGTTCAGCCAGAAATATTACACCATCCACATCCCCGTTCCTTTTGGTGGTAAATCTTCTGGAGATTTGAACATCACTGCTACCATAACCACACCAGACTTTGAAGTACCTCAGCTTGGCCTACAAGTTGCTTCCGCTAGCATTACTCTTCCAGAGTTTTTTGTTCCAGAGAAGCTGCCGTTGACGCTGCCTGTTCTTGGGATGGCAGAGTTCTCCAGCAAACTGAACAGCAACCTCTACAACATGGAGGCTACTGTTTCTGCCGGCAAGGAACCCGAGAACCCAACTTATTCTACTAAGTTTGAAGTAACTGGAAGCAGCCCAGTGGATATCCTGTCTCTAAAAGTTGAAGGTTAGGCTTTGTACATACAAAATACATGGGTAGTTGACAAATATACTACACATGTGTCCTATGGTGTGCAAAAATTTAGATAACAATAATATATTATTTTATATTATTAATATTTCTAATATAAAATAGCATAAGAGAGATTTATCTTCATTGTTAGTTCGTTTTTCAAAATTTTTCACTACATAGGACACATTTATTTGTCAACTACCCACATACAAAATGTGTACTAAACATACAATACATACAAAATGTGCACACATTTCTTTTTAAGTAACTTTATATTTTTAAATTATTATTTCCTAAGTACCATTGTTTTGCCATACTGATGGCATGATGTATACTTCCTTTTTCAACTTTCATATCACTATAAGGATTTTTTACATGCTTTTAAAAGGAAATGTTTATTTTCATTCATCAAGTTCAACACAGTAACTACACTTAATGTTAAACTTCTACTTATTCAACAAATTTAGGTTACATCAAGTGCTTTCTAAAGTGCTTCCTATAGATGTGAATGGTTTAACACACCTAATTAACCCCACAATTGATCAGTTCCCACAACAGCTCAACTGTAGATTTTGCAAGGATTATCTAACACAGTGTTTTATTAATATACTTTCAAATGAATTAAAATATAAAATTGATATTTAAAACTGCAGTAATAATTTGTAACATTTAGTCATTCATTTCGATCCTTGGTGAATAAAAATATCAATTTCATTCAAAATCAAAATCAAAATCTTTCTGACTCTGTATGGAAGTGGGGGATGAATAATCTGTCTGTGATATTTTTTGCTGTGTTTAGGATCTGCTTCACTGATTGACACACCTAGTGACTCTTTCAAAGTTGAGGTGAAAACTGCTGTCAATCACAAGCTTCTTGATGTCAGTGTTTCATTCCTTGGCGATGTGAAACCCGCTGCAAAAATCACAGTGAAGTCAAGCAGCAAGATTGAGGCAACCAGCCCCCTGGGTCTGAAGGTTTCTCTGGAACATACAAGCCAGGCTGGACTCAATATTAAGGAGATCTCTGGAGATGGAAACCTGGTGGGATCTATCGTGATTGGTCCTCTGAATGTCGATGCAACTCTCAAGCAGTCACTTGTTCTCCATCCATTCAAGCCAGCAGGAAAAATTGATTCCTCTCTAGAGGTAAACTCAAACTTGCTCAGTGCACGGAATATCTTTGAGGTTGCTCTTGATAATGGAGAGTTTAATGTGGTATCAAAAACAACTGCATTTGAAGACAGTCTGACACACAATGTTGAAGTCACCTATAAGGAGTCTCTGCTTGCTTTTAAGTCAAATGCAAAGGCTTTCGACCTGAGCATTCGAAACATTGCTGAGGCTAGCGCTAGATCTGACAGAGTTAATTTTAAGATTGAGGCTGCTGCTGACAGGTATGAAGATCTCATCGAGTCCCGCTTTACAGCAGATCTGGATGTCAACGGGTTCGATGTAAAAAATGTTGCCTCTGCAAAGCTGGCTGAATATAAAGCTTCCCACAATTGTAGCCTGTCTCTGAACAAGGATGGCTTGGGGATGCAAGGCACAACCTCACTGCAAAGCCCTCTGACATTTGAGAGCAACTTCAACGGCACCCTTGATACATCAAAGCTTTCCCTGTCTACTGTGACAAAAGGTGACTTTGGTGAGATGACAAACTCACTGTCTGCATCTCTGTCCTCTGTTGCTTTCACCTCCAAAGCAGAAGCCAACGTTGCACATGGAACATCATATGCTCATGACATCTCCCTTCAGATGGAGCATAATAAGGCTTTAATGAACATCAACAATAATCTGACAGTTTTGCATGTCAGCCTGATTAATGAGGCCCAGATGAAGGCACATCCATACAAAGCTGACCTGACTGGCAGTTTGAGGCTTGCCTATGGTGAGGAGGAACTGAAGCACACGTATGAGATTGGATACGCAGATCTGGTTACAACTGCAAAGTGCAGTGTTGCTGGTAAACTGATGGGATCTCACCTAATCCAAAACACAGAAATAGACATTTCTGGACTTGCACTCACAGTCAGAAATGCTGCCCGTTTCAACTCTCAGCCCATACGCTTTGACAATACCTTTCACGTCACTGCTCTTCCATTCAGCCTCAATGTTGATGCCATCACCAACGCTGACAGTGACGTGAGTTTGTATGGAAAACACAGCACCCAAGTTTACTCAAAGTTTCTCCTAAAGGCAGAGCCATTTGCGTTTGCACACTCTCATGAATGTAGACTCTCAACGACTCAGAATCTAGACAATGGTGTATCAATTGAAACCAACCTTGATAATAAGATTGACACTCTGCTGACACCCTCAGAGCAGAAGGCCACAATGAGAATGGAATCTAAGGTAAATTGCCATGTCCTTACCCAAGATCTACGGCTTTATAACACCCCTGAAAGGCTTGGACTAGAAATGTCTGGATCCATGATCACCAACCTCTTCAATACAGTTGACTCCGAAAAGCAAGACCACTTTCTCTCAGCCTTCTTAAAATATGATAAAAATGCGAACAGCCATGTTATCAACCTGCCATTAATGGAGTACATCCCTAGAGTCCTTGAAAGAATTAAATTGACAGTTATTACAGTTGCGGAGTCCCTGCAGTATCACATCAACTCTGTAGATATTCAGAAGCTTCCAGATCACTTGAGAGATTTTATGAGTGATATAAATCTAGAGGAAAGACTGAACCGAATGAGACAGGAATTGATTAGTCTTAATCAGAAATATGGAATCACTCAGGAGGAACTGGATGCTTCTCTGGACAATCTAAGGACTGTTGTACTGAAGCTATTCACTAACCTGGGCACTTATGCGAATGAGATTGCAAAAATGATGAAAGAAGTGATTGCACTGTCTGACACAGCTGTACTAACAGAGACCTTCAACGCATTCAATGAGAAATATGAAGTGAAATCCATGGTTCTCGAAGTCGTTAAGGCCATTAAAGATGTAACTGAAAAGATTGACATGGGGAAACTGAAGGACACCAGCTTTGCCTTCTTGCATGATCTTGATGAACAGTACGAAATCAAATCTTACCTGGAGGAGACTGTGGTTGAACTGAAGGAGATGGTTGAGGATTTTGAACTAGCGAGGTTTATTGAGGATTTGAAGGACTTTGTTATTGTGGATTTGAAGGACTTCCAAGAATTTAGAGACTTTCTAGTAGAGGAAATCAACGAAATGATTGACTATGTAAAAGAACTCTTCACTGAAATTGACATCATGAAAGGGTTGAATGACTATGTGAGAGAAATTCTGGCAGAATTGGAGGTCGACAAGTTGATCAGTGTGGATGAGCTTACCAAAGTGATTGAACAGGCAGTTCAGGTTTTTACCAGCATTGTGCAAACAGTTCAGAACCTTGTGAGAGAAGTGTTAAATAAGCCCATCAGATATATGAGGGGAACAGAGATAAAGCAAATGATTGAGCACTTGAATGATTGCATTGAAAATTTCATAAAAAATGTCAAATCATTTGACTACAATACATTTGTGGAGCAGGCCAACAGGAAACTCGAGAACATTGCATTTGATCTAAATTTCCTGATTATGGGACTTGAGATCCCGCAAAAACTTGAAAATGCCAGAGAATTCGCCAACTATGCTCTTTCCTCAGTAAAAGGCTTTATGGATTTTCTTAAGACAGAAGAAGTTGCTGATCTGATTGATGGAATATTAAATCCAATTGAAACGCATTTGAGAGACTGTGCAGTCCTCAATGGTATTAGGGCATTTTTAGAAATGCTAAAAGACAAACTTATTACCATCGACATGGAAGGGGAAATTTATATTCCAGAGTTTTACATTCCAGGATTCTACAATATAGAGGAAACCACAATTAACTTTGATGATATTGAGGATTACATAAGAGACATTCTTAACTATATTATCAGTTTGACTGAAGTGCGCATGTTTGATGCTGAAGATTACTTTGGCAACCTTAAACTTAACTTCCTGCCAGAGTTTCCTGTCATAACACTGCCGGAGGTCAAACTTGAACCGATCTCCTTCCCTGTCATCTCCAAATTTATTGACAAGCACCAATTCTCAGATCTTAAGATCCCAGAATTTAAACTCCCAGCATTCCCCTACGAGCTTACCATGCCGTGCTTCGGAAAGTTGTACGGTGAAGTTAAAGTCAACACTCCTATTTTCACCATGAGAACTACTGCGGAATTCTACAATTCCACTGACAGTCCAGAAACTCCTCATTTCACAGCATCCGTTAACTCACAAGGAACATCTGAATATGAGATGCTCAAGTATAGCCTGGATTCCACAGCTCGGGTTGCTGTCCCTAAAATGAGTCGTTTGATCGTTGCTGAGACCCTGAGAATCACTCATAGTGCCCTAGGTGTTGATCATCAAGCTTCAGTGACACTCTATGGCTTATCAGCCCAGACTTTAGCCAGAACCACGGTGAAGGTAAACACTGCACCATATAGTGCTAACATTCTCAATACTGTACACTTCGCCCTGGAGGATGGAATGTCTGCAAATTTTAAAACAGTCTATGATGACAAGGTAAACAGTCCTCTGCTCATAAAGGCCATTCAGCATTCTCATACTCATGAACTAACTGCTCGCCAAGATGGCTTAAATTTTGTTCTGAACTTTAAAGACGAGGGAAAATTGTTTACGCTTGACCCATCTGATGAGATGACCTACAAGGAAGAGCTGAGTCTTAATATTAACCCAGTGAAGTTCACACTAACTTACTTTGGAGATATTGACAGTGTATATTTTAAATTTAAGGAGACAGCAAATGCTGAAGCTGTTGCCTTGAGCCACATTGACTTTAAGAGCCATATTGCTTATAGTTCTGATTCAGGGTCCTCTTTCTTGATGGATGCTGCAGGGAAGGCTCATCTCAGAGAAATGAAAGTAGAGTTGACCTTAACCCATGACACAAAACTCGCCGGATTACTCACTGCTAACTTCTACAACTACTTGAACTTTATAATGCATCCCACTGATGTGGTACTTGATTTCCAGAACAGGGCTAATGCCAAGGTGAGCATCTCAGAGTTATATCTGTCAGCCAAGATGGATTTAATGAATAATTACACCATGACACTAAATAGAAACATGCAACGCATGAGCACTGTGGCACTTGCACGCTTCGACCAGGTAAAATATAGTCACAACTTTACATTTGAAAACAACAAGGCTGAAACTGGCATTTATGCCGCAATGAATGCAGATGCCGATCTACAATTCCTAACCATCCCATTTAGCTTTCCATCTATCCCACTTGATACACCATTCGTGGATTTCACAACTGAAGAAATCAAAGATATCAACCTATTTGAGCATACTGGCCTTAAAAACTTGTTGACCACTACTGATCAGAGCATTGATGTAGATGCAAAGATTGTCTACCAGAAGAGCAAAACTCCACCCATAATTGAACTTGGCCTTATCTATGTACCTTCTCTGGGAAATCTGATTTCTGAGCTGTCTTTCAAGTCCTCAGTTTTCAACCTGAATACTAACGCTGGTCTCTATGGGGAGGATAACCTTGTGATTCGCTTTGGTGGTACATCTACCTCTGTGTTTGAATGTCTGAAGGCCAAGCTTGAAGGAACCAGCAGCCTAAGCACCAAAAGTGGATTAAAATTAGCCACTACTGTGGTCCTGGAAAATGTCCACATAAAAGGAACCCATAACAGCATTGCCACTATGAATACAAATAACTTGGAAGCAGCACTGTCTACAGGCACATCTGGAGATATTAACCTCCTTGTTCTTAAAGCTAAAGTCAACCACAAACTCGATGCTGACAACAAGCCACTTTCAATAGTAGTTTCAACTCTGAAGACAGAGTATACTTTTGACATTCCTATTATTGAGCTTGTTGGAAATGGAGATGCTGAAAACACACTGAAATTTGAAGGGGCTTTTAATTTCATCTCTGCTGAGACGACCACGAAGGGTAAAATAACTGGAACATTCCTGGATGGCGGCACCTTGAACGGAGTTCTGAATAACGACGAATCCATCTACCTGAATGGTGATAGTTTGCGATCCACTCTGAAGACAACTGGCAATGCCAACTTGAATTATGGAGATCTCAAGCTCGAATTTGATGTGGATGAAAGCTTAGCCTTGGAGGGAGCTGTTAATCGTTTATACACTCTGCTGAAACTCTCTTCCAACAATGAAGTAAGTATTGGACAGTTCAACACAAAAGGAAAGCATACTGCTCAGGCTACAGTTGATCTGGGTCTTCTTAAGTCACTGGAGGCTGATGTGAAAGTTGACTTGTCTCAGCCAAGCACCTTCGGTAATATTGGCATCTCTGAGGTATTGGTAGTGGAGTTCACTGTACCCAAGCAGAAAATCGATTACATCTCAAAGATCATCTCTCCAGTATATAGAATGGATGTTGTTGCTAACCTAAATGGAAATGCCCCAGTCTTCAAAGGTATTTTCAAGTCTACGACTACTTCACCAGCTGTGTTCCTGCAGTATGATCTCGACAGTGAGTATCTACAAAGCTGTTACTTCGTTTTACTACAGTAAATGGAATTAACAACATTATTGCATGGTTATTTGGAAGTGTTTAACTTTATGCTTTTTTACAAAACAGGCTCTATGAGTACTAAAATGGACAATGACGCCCTGACTGTTGAAGCTAATGCTGTACTTACACATGCAGACTTTACTATGGACATCAGCAATGTTATTAGCATGAGGTAAAAAAAGTGTTTTATCATCCAAAATAGACTTGGATACATCAATAATTCTGAGTGTTAACCTGCTTTAATTGACAAACTAACAACTAAGGCTACTTATACATTTTTATTTTAGCGATCCCAACCACACCCTGATTGTGGATATCACTAGTCCAACATTCACTGACGTAAACGTTCGCTATGCCGTTGGAAGAGATGGGGCAAGTGCCTCAGTTTCCACACCATCAGCTGGTTTCCTTGGTTATCAGCTTCAGGCAACAAATCCATCCCACATGTATGCAAGGATCTATAGCCGTTATGCTGTAAGGGACATTTGCCTTTTTACAAAAGTACAGATATTCACTCACCCTAGTATGTGTATTTCTGCTTATGTAATGCTTGTATTTTTTTGCAGTCTGGCCCACAAAATGACATTGAAATTCTGGAAATCAGAGCAGCACCAATGGGAGATGAAAAAATGCTTCTGTCTGCCACCTACAACTCAGATGCTCCACGAGACATGTTCATAGGTCTAAAGGAGAGACTGCCTGCCATGTTATCTAGTGTTACACAGTTTGCTGAAAAGTCCAGCATGCTTGATGCCTTTGAAACGCTAAGAAACAGCATTCTTAATTTCTTAAATGAGGCATACAATGCTGCTTCCAGCCATGCCCCACAGCTTAGTCAGCTTTCTGATCTTTATAAAAATGTAGTTGTCCAGTATCAAACGACCACCCAGACCTTGCTTGATGATGTCATCAAGTTTCTGACAGAGACACGATTTGTACTTCCTGGAATGGATGAGGCAACCCTGCCTGAAATCTGCAGAAAAATCTGTTCTGATATTGGAAAAGTGCTCAAGAAGTTCATGATCGTTTTTAATGAGTACTTGGATCAATACTTTTTTCCCATCTTTGAGACCATCAGCACAGTCCAACTATATTTACCTTATGGAGAGGTTATAACTGTGAAAGAGATCCAAGATTCAGTAAGAGAAATACTGAGAGGTATCAGTGATGAGATTACAAGAATGATACAAGAACCGGACAGCCCTGATGTCTATCTTGAGAAACTTGGAAAGGCTTATGAAGACGTTATCGATAAATTGAAGTCAGTCGACATTGAAGATACTGCTGCTTCCCTCTACATTTCATTCATTCGTGAGTTCAGGAGACTGGAGGACAAATTTGAGACATCGGTGGCCTATGAGCAGTTCATTGCTGTGCTTGAACAATACGTTGTGCCCTTCTTCGAAACTTTTAATAAGCTGCTTACAGATGTGATCAGTTCCCTTTCCACCCAGGCTGAGACAACGGTTAAAGTTAGTGATGGAAAGGTGGAAATTGAGTTTCCTTTCCCATTTGTCCATTGAAATGAAACTAACAGTGAATGAAATAAACACTACCATTGAAAAGAACAATCTTAAAAGACCATTTAGGCACTTAACTGAAGTGTAGTACCAACATGTACATAAAGAAATACCGACACTTTACACACCTCATTATGCATGCTATTTTGTTTGTATAAATGACGATTCAAATACTAACCCAAGTGTCAAAACCAAAAATGTCAAGCATGTTCCGTCTATTAGCCTACTCTGTTTTTGAAATAAATGGCATAAATAAGGTTAAATAAATAATTTTTATTATGCAATACCATGAATCTAGTGTTTTTTCAACCATCACAATTTATTTATTAAGGATGATTATGTTCAGTTTAATTTTACATACTTTCTCAACATCACAGAACATGTATCACCATTATTATTAATCAAAGGGTGGACTATACTGATATATTGAATATTAGCGTGTTTTGGTAAAATATCCCGGGTAGGAAATAACATTCTTAACATTCAGCTCCTATCTGACAGTTACAGTACGGAGCCCTGGTCACCCATCGGAGAAAAAAAACAAGATCCACAAATCTGTGGCCACAGTTTTGTAATTCGTTCCCTCAGTTTAAAAAAACGTACTCACAGATTCTAAAACTGTTCCCACAGTGTACAAAACCGTGCTCTCAGATTAATAAACTACCCACGAGTTTCCAATCCGTGCTCTCAATTTTGTAAACCGTCCCCTCAGTCTTTGAAATTTGTTCCCACAAATGCATAATCTGTGCCCACGCTTTCGCAATCCGTTCGCACAGCTTTGCAAACTGTACTCATTGAATTGAAGCCTCTGTCATAAGAACAGAACAATCTCCTGCAGAAACATTAAAGAATATTGTATACAGTTTTATTTTAGATTATATTATAAATGGTCTAAATGTGTTTACACGCGCGCGTTTACAGTGCGGATAAAGCATTGCCATTTAACTGGCATAAAGTTGATTTGATATTAAAAGTTCAATATTCCGTCTCTAAAGTTACATACACATTATGGGAGATTATATTATAAATTTATCGTCAATTAGTTAAAACAATAAAAACATGAACATGCAAAAACAACGCACACAATGTCAATGCGCATTAGCTCCACATTGGAATATTGAAGCAAGTACGCAACAAGCAGATGTCTTTATTTATTATAACATTGATTAGGTTTTATTCTTCAACTCCTTGTGAACTTACATTACAAATAAACAAATGGACTTTGGAAGATTGTGACGCACGGTTATACTTGCCAAACCTTCTAAATGCCAGGACCCTTTTTTAATAGAAATATAGAAGAAATACACATTTGTTTCACTTTAGAGCTGCACAATGGCAAAAAAAAACCCATAAAGGTTCATTTTAATTATTCCACTAGATATTGTAACTGAATATTAGATTTAACATTAAGTATAACTTTCTGTAAAGCAATTAAATATCACTTTTTATATAAACATCAAAAAAACCTGCTCCTGAAATATTTTATGATGTTGTATCCAACTAGGTCAGTTTTATTTCAAACACGTTATTTAAAACTCATCAGAACTGTAGACGAAATAAGTTGTTACTAAAAATGATAAAATAGTATGTTATAAAAAAAGGTGTTATATTTGCAGCAGACAGGTTGTTCCGTTGTGCACTAGCCGTTGGACGTTCGATATTCGTGAATTTAGGGACCGTCTCTAAAGTTACATTCCCATTAAAATACATGTTTCCATAGATTATTGATGTTTATTAAGATAAACCGTCAAACCATATGCAAATATTCCTATGTCTTTCACTGTACAGTTAGTTTTGTGGCTATAAGTCATTACCTTTAAATGCTATTGAAGTTGGAAACGTGTATTTTAATGTGTATGTAACTTTAGAGATCGTCCCTAAATTCACGAATAGCGAGCTTTTAATGTCAAACCAACTGTATGCCAGTGAAACGCGGCAATGAACGTGCTTTATCCGCGCCACGCGCACATTAAGACAATTTATAATATAATCTAAAATATAGCAAACTTGTTCTGTTCTTATGGCAGATACTTCAATTCCGCGAGTACAGTTTGCAAAACAGTGCGAACGGATTGCGAAGCGTGGGCACAGATTATGAATTTGTGGGAACAAATTTCAAAAACTGAGGGGACGGTTTACAAAACCGAGAGCACGGATTGGAAACTCGTGGGTACAGTTTATTAATCCGAGAGCACGGTTTTGTAAACTGGGGACAGTTTTAGAATCTGTGAGTACGGTTTTTAAACTGAGGAAACGAATTACAAAACTGTGGCCACGGATTTGCGGGTCTTGTTTTTTTTCTCCGACGGGTGACCAGACGGGCTCCGTAGCAGTCGAGTTTGTCATAAAAATTCTTCTGCAATTATAACGTTCGCTATTCATGTCGTTTATTTGTTAAGACCAACCCATGACACCTGAACAGCCCCACTGTGCCTCCTTGTGGTGAAGACACAGAATTGTTAAACATGAAGTCGTTACTCGTTTACCAAACGATGTATCTCTCTAACTCATATGTTTCTGAAATTATCCAGAAGTTGTCAAATTTCTATAAACAAACTAAAACCCATAACTTTTCCCACTTACTTTACTCTTTAGAATAATTGGGGTTCTCTGGCTCTTAAAAATGTTGTCTTGTACTTTGATTTAATTACCTGGATAAAATATATTAAGATCCTTAACAAATGTATTAGTTTGATTGATGCTATTATTTGTCTTTGCCAGGACAATAAATGTTTCGCTATTTATTTGACTTTGCTCCATCAGATAGTCTACTGAATGTGAACAGTGCAGCTGTTGAATGTTCAGGTGAAGGCTACTTCATGTACAGTACAATATAGTTTCAAGAATTGCTTTTACAACATTTTTAGAATGTACAAAAGCCTAAAATCTGAATTGGTTAAAATACTGATTGAGGACTGCTAACAAATAGGCTACAACAATCATGATTAAAGTTTTCTTTCGTATATGCTTCCTTTCACATTAGCCCACAATGTGTTAAATTATAGAATATATGTCTGGTATATTACGATTTTTAGACCGAAAATAATTAATTTTATTAGAGCAGTAATGAAATTAAACTTTAATACTGTGTGCTAATAACTTGTATAGTAGGCCTATTGTAACCTGTCATTGTTAAAACAAATGCATCCCATTTCACAAACATCAATGGTGACTGAAAGGATAGGCTATTTGTTTTACAGAGGATGCGTTCATTGATTAAATTAACAAAACAGTCAAAGCATTAGTCAGGTTGATTAACTGTTACCTTTTATCTCTGCAATTTGATGAAGAGCAAATACTAAAATGGAGAAAGCTGTATGTGTGTATGTATGTATAGGCTATCAATAACATTGTATCACAAAAATAACTAAATAAAAAATTACATATCGTTGGTCATTCTCATAACCAATTCCTTGCCCGTGTTACGACCAAGACTTATTCATATTCTTTCACGTCATAAAGAAATTTCTAGGAGAGAATTTATGTATTTAAACTTGTTACGCTGACAGAGTTACAGTAGTTACAATGGGACGATGCAGTATTGGCGTTTAAAGCAATTTAAAGCAAAAAATAAAGCACGAAAATCTTGCAATATAATCTAATTCTGCTGTTAAGTTTACTGAAAGCTATCCTTACTCTTCGGAGTGTCGCATTACCAAATGTAACCCGAACTTTTGGTTAATCGTTGCTCGACTTGGAGTGGAAATTTCCCTAACGGAACCGCCCCTCCTGCTTAGGGTCTATGATAGCAAACATGTACAAATTGACAGGAGTCAGCCATGTAACGGTTACCCTCATTCACTTCAGGTTCTTACGAGCAGAAAAATGACCGCCGGAGTGGAGCGCTTATTTGACGAACTTGGACACTTTAAAAGGTAACGTTAATGCACCAGTTTTGCGCAAAGAAACATCTAGTTTATTTTGTGTGCCAGGGCTTAGATCATGTGTAAAAAGGTGTTACTTTTTAATTACCGATCAAAGTTATCGTATGAATTGATGCTTCCTTGGGGAAGGAGGATCGCGCGTGCTGCACGTTGATGCGTAGGCTACTTGCAAAGTATGAATCAAAGTATTATACAGCAAGTTATTGTAGATCTATAACGCCTATGCCAGGTATTTCCTATAATTTCTCCTCTATAAAAACTATACATTTCAGTTCTCTACAGTGGCAACCTGTTAAGCGGTTTACCATTAAAAAATGCCAGTTCCCATTGGCCAGATAACATTGCAAAACATCTCAGAACACATTACCGGCAGAGAGACAGACAAATATAATATCCATTAAAACCAATACAATTCAATTATAACCATAACATCCATTAGACTTTGTGTTTTTTTACAGTTTCCCAATCGAGTTATTTGTTTTGCTGTATAGGGTTTCATTAAACTTTCTTCTTCTCTCCAGGTTTCAGGCGTGTGTCTACTTTGCTGCTATTTTCCAGGCCATCTCCTGTGGAATACATTACCTTGCCTCAGTTTTCTTAGTTGAAACACCTACATTTCTTTGCGACGCTCCTCCAAATATTACAGATGTCCTGTATAAAAATCACTCAGCAACATCATTGGAGGGCATCTGGACTCACTACAAGCCGGGCAATGGACCGGTGGTTGTACGGACAGCTCTTGGAGACCAGTGGGAACTTAGTCCTTGTTTCAAAGCACTGCGGCTTGATGCCATCCATTTTCAATACGAGTTCTTTGGGAACAAGACTGTGGCGTCATGCGCTGGCTTTGTCTATGATCATAGTGAAGTCCAGCAGAGCATCGTGACAGAGTGGGACCTGGTGTGTGAAAGGGAATGGCTGGCCAAACTTACGCAGCCAACTTTTATGTTGGGAGTTCTGGTTGGTGCGCTGATATTTGGAGACATTGCTGATAGGTAAGTTGTCTGCCATATTAACCAGTCAATGTATTTATTTACTTATTTTCCATAAGAATATATTTATTAGTGAACCTTTAACTTCATTAGTACCTTTGTGTTAAGCTCATGTTGGTTACCTTTGTGGCAGTAAGTAAACGTTACTTTGAATGGGGTTGAGATGGAGTTGCAGAAACACAAGACAGGCAGCACCAACATGATTGATCTGTTATTTAGGACAAGCACAGAAGATTGGCAAGAACAGATTGTCTAACCAGACTCTCTCATCAATCTGAATCACTGTTGTTCTGTACATAAATCATTTCTTGCATGCTTTCACAAACATATTTAAAATGCTCTTTCATGACATTACAGCAAATTAATAAAATAATTTGTCACTGTTAAACTGATTTTAAAAAATTTGAATGGCAAGGAATTACCCAGCAGCCGTTGACAGACTAGTGACCACAAATCATAATTATGAAATAGGACAACATAACCTCACCTGGAATTATAAGGTTCTATCTGCATTCTGAGCCATTTTGAGATAATGAGCTTCAATGTTTTTGCATTCCATTTGACTTTGTAGATAAAACCTTTTTGTTTTCTAAAAAAATATCCCAAAATGTACACAAAGAAAAACATCACATAGGGTGGGCTGCACCAGAGCCATTGAGAGAGAGAGAGTTGGGCCAACGGAAGTTCAAAAAAAGAATTTGTGCGTCACGTGATTCATGGAGCCTTCATAGTTCCAGGAAGTTATGTTTTCTCTTTAAATGCTTTATTTCTTTCATTTTTATTCATTAATAAATAAATGTCTTTAAACTGGTTAAAAGTTTATCTCAGTTGGTCTGTTTAGCCGCAGCTCCATGCGTTACTAGTAACTTTCGTGACCTATTATTGAGAGCCTCCATGAACCGCCATTGCTGTGAAAAAACTGTTCCACTGGAATCAACGGAGTTGACTCAACTCTCTCTCTCTCTCAATGCTGGGTTGCACCAACAAGGATTAGGTTTAAATCTAGATTAAATCAAGGTTTATTTAATAATTATGTTGCACCAAAACTGTAAACCTTGTTTAAAAATAATCTGGTTTATATTTAAGATATAATTTGATCCAGGTTTTAATTTTACAGTAAATCTAGATTAATTTTAATTCTGTTGCTCCATTATTTTAAACTCTGATTTATCTCTCAGTTAGGGATTAAATTTAAACTTGCTACTGAGGAGGTTTAAATAAGAAAAAAACCCACATATCTATAATAAAATGTGCGGGAAAATGATCAGAAACAGGCACATAAGCGTCATTGTCATGCTTCAGTGATGTGTTTATTGTAAATAAAAATGGAAATAAATGGGTGATGGGTGGGTGGGTTTGATGGGTGGTCGGCTGTGAAGCGTCAAATTCAAGATGCCCTGCTTTTTTATCCAATATAGCCTACATAAGTATAACGTCTGTGATTAAACGGAAAAGACCGACATCCTGAGAAGAGTAGCTATTTTAGCGGCCTGTCTAAATTGGTGTCCGGTCCGGTCTCGAATAGGCGCACCTCAGCCGGCGGTGCTGCCGCAAACAGCCCCAGAACACGACCGAGGACGACCCCCGGAAACACAATCGCCTACCGCGGCCGTTCGCGGCGGCGTCGATGGCAGAGGTCCACCCGCTCGTTATTCCCGTACTGCGCTCTTCTCTATGTCTGCTCCAGTCGCGAGCTGGAGCATAACGATGCGGCTCAACTGTCATATTTGTACGCTGTCATAAGGCTTGTGAAATGTGTTTATGGACGATCAGACTGATCAACGAATTATCCAGACAGAGGTTTTAAATAGCATGTGCAATTACGGTTCCTTTACATGCACGAGCTGTTTATTTCCTTTTTACATGACACAGTGCAACACTGTTGCGGTTTAGTTACACCGGCAAAATCCATCATGGCGGACAAAATTAATCGCATATGACGGTTTAAATACAGGTTAAAGGTTTAATCCACGATTTGTTAATCTCTTGTTTAAAATTAAGTGGTGCAACGCAATTTTAAATTAAAATAAAACTAGGATCAACCCTAGATTAGCTCTAAACAGGCCCGGATTAAGAATTCAGAGGCCCCTGGGCACAAGTGTTTTATGGACCCCCCCACATACACATGCACACAATAAAGTTTTTAATTAGCCTACCATGCATATAAACACCTCTATCTTTTACAGGATTACATTGACACGTTACAAACTATGATCACAACCTGAAGGACTATATCAACACCTGTACACATCCTCCATCATACAGGATTTACACCTCATGATTGCAACAATACTTTTCTGGACCAGCAACAACAATATTAAGACATTTCCCAGCATACTGTAACTCACTGGCATATGCAAGCAGCACACACTACCACACCTCTACCGAATCAGTTCTATCAGATTCTTCCATAATTCACACACAAACATGCAGGACATGCAAAACTGTTCTTAAGAGAAAATATAAGAACTTTCTTAAGATAAATTACAGAAGGTTTTTAAGAATATTCTTAAGTGCAATTTTCAAATATTTTCTTCTTTATTTTTCTAAGAATAAATGGGCAGTCTTTGTCAATGATTGTACTTCAAGAGTAATTTGTCTATTTGTTAAACTTTATTTGTATAACAAGCACCTTGCGACTCACGTTCTTATTTAAGATGTAATGTGTTACAGTAAACGGCATTAACGAGTATTATAAGTATAATTCTTTAGCCTATATATTACGACATCAGTGTGCGTATGTCAACATTTTGCAATGTATGTAAAAGCACTGTGGATTATCTAATAATGAAGGCTTAATATTGGTAAAGTAGGGCAGTTACTGATCAACATTATATCAATATAAAATAATTCATAATTGGCAAGGAAGCACCACCAAATAAATGTAAAAAACGCTTACCTTTTAAGATTTAAGACAGCCCGCGAGGGTATATCAACTCATGTTTACAACAATAAATCCGTTCTCATTGACATACTGTGTTTTCAGTTTCTGTTGTCAGTTCATGACGCGACATCATCCAACTCACAATAAAAAGCGGT
The DNA here is from genome assembly GCF_024868665.1 of Triplophysa rosa. Taxonomy (NCBI): domain Eukaryota; kingdom Metazoa; phylum Chordata; class Actinopteri; order Cypriniformes; family Nemacheilidae; genus Triplophysa; species Triplophysa rosa. The sequence continues at coordinate 8,763,684 of NC_079904.1, read as the reverse complement.
GATTTCGGCTAACGTTATATGATCTTTCACACAGCCTCATGGTAACCATGTGCATATTTACGGATGAAATTTGTTCATGTTTATATATCCAAACAGTCGATAACAGTGACAGGTTGTTGGAAACGCTGTTTTGTACTCATTTTATTCACGAGTCACCTGTCGTACGGTGGTGCTTCTTCCTGCCACTCACTGTACAGAGTGACGCCGAGAGAAGGGATCCCTGCGCCGGGAAAGAGAGACCTCGCGCTCGCGGGGCAGCACTGGCGACATTTTCGCACTGAATGAAAGCTAAGGTTTATCCAAGAAGTCGCTAGATTTGTCGCTATGCGCTTCTTCTGAACAAAAGCCGCTAGATGGCTCGTAAAAGTGACTAAATCAAAAGACAGATTTTCTAATTCAGAAACAATGTTTTGTGTGTGCACCTCAATGTGCGCACACAAATGAATTTGGCGTAAACGCTGTTATGTGAAATTTTCTTACCCTTGCCTGGGCCCCAAGCGCGCATGGGCCCCTGGTCCTGTGCCCATAATGCCCATTGGATAATCCGGCCCTGGCTCTAAACTCTGTTTACTTTAATCCTTGTTGGTGCAACCCACCCTTAGAATTTTCGTGTTTGATTGCATGGTGACTTTAAATACAGGTTAAAGGTTTAATCCACGATTTTGTAATCTCTGTTTAAAACTAAGTGGTGCAACGCATTTTGAATTAAAATAAAACTAGCGTCAAGAAACCCTAGATTAGCTCTAAACAGTGTTTTCTTTAATCCATGTTGGTGCAACTCACTATAATGTAAATAAATTCAAGTCACAGAATAAGAATATGTGAATAACTCAATTTTGACAAAAATGTCAAATAGAACCTTATATCTCCAAGGGGAAGTCTCAGTCTCAGTCATTTGAAGTCTCAAATGTAAAATTGATTTAAACCTGTATATTATCATAAGATGATTTACCATTGGCAAATAGTGGATCCTGCAATGAGGCAATGGCATTGACGGTGCTTTACAGGATGTGATCCCATTCTCAATTGTGTATAAATAACATGCTGTTGCAATATCGTGTAATACGTACGCCAAAGTTCTATTTTGCGTGCATATGACACGCCAATGTTTGCGTGCACCTCGGTGGAGAGCTGAAACACTGAAATGATTAAAATAATACTGTTAGGTTTAGCGTTAGGGTAGAGGTTATAATATGCACGCACGCTAACATTAGATTTAGGGTTTGAGTTAGGTGACAAGTTAATAAGACAAATTGGCATTTAATATGCACGTACGCTAAAATTGGCGTATCATATGCACGCAAAAATAGGCGTATTGTATGCACGCAAAATTCAACTTTGGTGTACGTACGTATTACACGATATTGCAACAGCGTGTGTCATTTATACGCAATTGATGAGAATGGGTGTGCGTAAACAGGACATCACAGGTTCACATTCAATTAAGGCAGGGAATGACAGTACATATCCCTCGTTGAACAAAATTGTAAAGCAGTGTTTTGTTGTTCCAGGGATGTGTATCTAATTTCAGTGATTAATGCAGAGAAAAAGAAATTGAATGTCGAAAAACAGCCTATGTACTTTTATTATACAGTTGCCCTATCTATGTATGTTCAAACTGTGTGCCCATAAATATCAATATGTAAAATTTAGTATCTTTTCACAAACTGTCAAATGACTGATGATACAGCTGAAAATGATAAAGTTGCTTCACTCCACTGGTTCCAAATTTAACATGCTAAATTATTATTACACTTTAGTACTATGGCCATTCTGAGAGCAGACATTGATTGTATTGGCAGAAAAATGTGCACTGTTCTCTATGTATTTATCAGAAGGAACCTGACAACAATTACCTAAAGTTTGAATGCAAACCATGTATAATATATAATTACCAACTCTTTTCTATTTTACAGAATTGGCAGACGACCTATTCTGATAGCCACCAGCTTGTGCCAGTTTACATTTGGCATCATTGTTGCATTCACAGGAAACTACTACCTTTTTGTAGTGATGCGTTTTCTACTTGCCATGGTAAGTGGATTGTCCTATGAATAACATTCACACTCATATATTACTTTTTGTGTCTAATATAGTAAATATAGTGGTTTCTTAGTTATGGTAGTAGTTACTTGAGGTTGACTGGTGATTTTGGTGATTTTAAACCTCTCTTTCTGTACATTTCAACTAAAACTAATGTCTGAGTTTAGTTCCAGTCATTTAAGGCTAAAAGTGAAAAAATGCTGATATGTTGTGAGAAAAAGTAATACTGTTTAAATTTAAATGCAATGAAAGGTTAACTCTTTGCAAATCTTTAAATTGTACTGGTAAAAATGTAGGTAAAATGTGCAATATCATCTCACCGGACTTTTTTCCTGTTACCAAAAAGCAATCAGTACTCCTTTCTTAGTTCATCTCAAAGCAGATCAATTGTGAATGTGTCAACAGCAAAAATTTCTGATAAAGACCTCAAGATTATTGATACATGGTCATTGATCAGCTAAAGTGCCAAAAGGCAGTACAATACTAAAGCCTTTGTCTATATGATTTAATACATCACTATACATTTTGGGTTATCTTGTCTATAATTGTCTTCTTCTGTATTGCTAGGTGTCCAGCGGGTATCTGGTGGTAGTCTTTGTTTATGTGACAGAGTTCACAGGAATTAAGGTGCGCACATGGACCTCTATGCATGTGCACGCAGCCTTTGCTGTGGGTATCATGGTAGTGGCTCTAGTGGGTTACCTTGTGCGTGTCTGGTGGATCTACCAGATCATCCTCACTCTCAGTACCTCGCCGTTCTTGCTCTACTGCTGGAAGTTTCCCGAAACCCCATTCTACCTAATGGCTAAAGGCCGGTACAAGGAGACCCAGGAGCTGCTGGACAAGATTGCCTCTTTTAATGGCTTGCCACCTACACTTAAGGTAGACTCACCATAACAATTCATATATCTGTAAAGTATGTCTGACCTTTTGTGTACTGAAAATAACGGATTTGTTCTTGTCTGGTCCTGCCAAACCTAAATTCTTATATCATTCTAAACTTTAGGTTTCAGATCTAATAGAGGAATGTGATGGAGCGCTGCTGACAGATAAGAAGCAGGCGGATGGGACCGCAGTGGAAGTAGAGAAAAAGCTAAGCATCCTGGACATGTTTGGAAGCTTGAAAATGGCCGGTCGCAGCGCCACTTGCTGGGCTATTTGGTTCATTGGAAGCTTGGGATACTATGTCTTTAGCCTGGGCTCTGTTAACTTGGGAGGCGACCAGTATATCAACCTCTTCCTGGCTGGTAATGGATTGATGTGTGTGTATGTTTTTATGGGCACGGTTTGGTTTCAAGGCACAAACAAGTTAAAAACAGCACACTAAATATAAAATCACAACATTTACTGTATCCTTCTCTTCCAAAACAAGAAAACTGGGTGTACTAGCCACGTGTGCTCATTGGATTGGGAAGCTAACATCAAATTAAGTGCCTTAAAATATTTAGTTGTTTAACGATTTACTATTTTCTTAAATTTTGAGCACTTATATTTTATTAGGTGGACTACTGACTTACGTACTTAATTTGACTGTTGCCAGGTGCTGTTGAGGTTCCGTCTTACCTGATTGGCTGCTTTGCAATGGATCGAGTGGGCAGGAAGAAGACATGTGCCCCAGCTCTGGTGCTCAGCGGAGTTGCCTGCATGCTTATTATCATGGTGCCCCAGGTATGAGTTTGTGTGTATGCATATCGCTGCTGTCCTTCCAAAACCCAACCTTGGATGTCCAAATTCACTGTTTTTCAGGAAATGGAAAAAACACACTTTTAAATGCATTTTATTGGTTTGATATTTGCAAAACCCAGTGACAAATAAAGGATGACTAATGATAATGATTTATGGCAAAAAATCACTGCATGCTTTTGTACAACAGTAAACAGCAACAGTCAGTACAAGGAAGTAAACAGAAAGTAAAAAGGTGTTTGTTAGAGAAAGTACAGAGAGAGACTCAGTAAAGTACTCTTTTCTGTGCTGTGTAAATTTTCCATAACACACCTTGTTTTTAAAATACTCTATGTTAAAAATGGGTCATTTAGATTGTTAGAAATTTAAAAAAAAAATGTATTTCTTCAAAAAAATGTTATCCATAACTTTTAAGGAGCTGTTACAGTTCCGAATCACAATGCAACAAGAGTAGTATTATCTTTACTTTTCAGGAGGGTTGGGGTAAATAATTAACCCTGGCAGAAGACATGGGATTGTCTGTGTTTGCTTTTTCGTGGCAACTGGAACAGCTGCTTGCATTTGAGCCTTCCATTTTATTTTTTGCACGTCACTTTTTCCTCTATCCTGGTGGTTGGAAGCTAGCAGCTCTTTCCACGATGACCCCTGGAGTAAAGTGAGGAAGACCCTTCACTGCTCAAAGAAACAGATACCGTTGACCTCATCCGTGCTGGGTTCCACATGACCAGAACTGCAGAGCAATGCAAATCGTTTCTGGTGTGAAGAACAATTTAGTATTAGAAAAACAGATGAGAATGATACCTCAAAACTAGTCATTTAAAGAACTAGTAAGATTGCCTTTAAATAAATTATTTATTAAAATAAGCAGATTTTACATCAGACTCGGACTCTGAAGTGCTGCAGAATGTGTTACTGGGATGAAATTCCATCAGGATAACACCACTCTCATACTGTAACATAGCTGTAATGCTGACACACTGAAATGGCTGTGTGTGTGTGTGTGTGTGAAGTGAGTACGACCATCATTGCTCCACAAAGCTATAAATAGACCTGTCATTTATTCTGTTTATGCATATGGCAGCTGCCTGGGTCTGATTTGAGGTCAAAGTGAATGTGTCTTGGGGACGTTTAGATTAGTGCCTAGTGCTTAGATGTCTAATTTAATACAGCCCTACTAAGGCCTACTATTGGCAACCTCTCCCAAAAGCAGATGACTGAAACATTGTTGCTAAATTTAGTCTCACGCTGCGTTTCTTTCGCACTCTCTTTGTTTCAGGATATTGAGGTCTTGGCTATAGTATTGAGTATGACAGGGAAATTTGCCATTGCTATTGCGTTTGGACTGGTTTACTTGTACACCTGTGAGCTTTATCCCACAATCATCAGGTACAGTACGTCTTATTCTGCTCAACTACAAAGTCCACACAAGAACTAATATTAGGGACCATTGATGTAAACAATTCTCAAGCTAATAATTTTATAAACTATATTTGATCAGTTTCTTTACTATTTTCTATTATTGTTATGCAATGACATAAGATGCAATTTAAAGTGGATTGTGTTTATTGGCTAAAAGATGGAAGAGTATTAAGCATCACTTACTGTATGTTTAATGTTTGTGTTGATTGGCAGGTCTCTGGCAGTAGGAAGTGGTAGCATGATGTGCCGGGTAGGAAGCGTGCTGGCTCCTTTCTGCGTTTATTTGGCTGACGTCTGGATCTACCTGCCCCAGGTATATATACATATAAACAAATACAGAAACAACATGTCATGACCTTGGGTTGTTTGTACTGTGTGGTCAATTATGTATGGCACTAGAATGGTACAGCTATAAGTTTTACCATGCTTCACTGTCCAATACTGTATTTTGCTGGGCTGAAATTTTTCTACAGTTCTAACAGTTATTCTCTCATTTTGTAGCTCATTGTTGGAATACTGGCTTTCATCATCGGGATCCTGACCATGTTCCTTCCAGAGACCCTAGGACAGCCCCTCACCTCCACTTTGGAAGAGGCCGAGGCTCTGGGATCCAAGCCCAGCAAGGAGAATGCAGCAGTGGATGGTGTAGAAATCAGCAAAGCTTGAATCAGTGCTTTATAGAAGTCTGGAATAGGGAGGTCATAATCTCTTTGCCTATGCTTTGATTTCATGGAATCCTTCTGGTTCTAGGAATAAAACTTGAGACGATGTTTTTAAAAGAGTGCTACTTAAAAAATGTGGACCATGCTTCTGTTGACTGATGTCAACACATGCTGTATGCTTTTAATATACTCCGCTGCAGGATGAAGAAAAATAAGTGTTTTTTTAAACAAAAACCTTTAGTTTAGGAGCTGGTGTTACCTTGATTGTTTTAGAAATTAATAATAGCAATGGGGACCATCATTTAGTGATGACTACCTATATATTTGATTGATAACTACTATATACTACATCTTTACTCTAACTAATTGACTGTATTTGCTGGGCCACATGTGATGAGTTTCTTTGCATAATTCATTGAAAGACAAATCTTATCTGCCTGCAGCTGTTTTTTATACAATTGCATCTCAGGGTTCAGACCAAGACTTATCTGTGTTGTTTATTGTAAACTGGGACTGTGCTACATAAACCTTAAGAACACAAGTAATGTGTATTCTGGGCACCTTTGTGCTATTACTGTATGTTATTTAAAGTTATTTTTACTCCCAATTGTCTTTACTCTTTTTTGCATGTACAGTATCAATGAAGTGTGAGTTGCAAGGTTTGGTTGTATGTAATGTGGTTGTATTTTATGTAATACATAATGTTATGTGACAGACTTTACAATCAATACGTTTACAAACACTTTCCTATGTTTTGGACCAAAGAGGGGATGTTAGTATTTTAGCCCGGGGTGGAGGGATGGGGAGTAGCTCATCTCCTAATCTCAGTATGAGATCTTGTGGTTCAGAGGAAAGTTTTCTTTGTCTTAAGTGTAAGAGTTCAAATTTAGCTCACTTTACATTTTTTAATAAACTAATTCAATAGCTTTTGGTTGTCAGTAGATATCAATAACAACATATTTGCTTGCACTTTATTTTGTCATTTCACTGGAATGGAAAGCAGGTGGAGGAGTGATAGAAAAGTGGAGCAATCACTCTTAAACAAGCCTTGATCCACCATACTAGAGGAAGGAATAAAACATAGTGTAAAAACTTTAATGTTGTTATTGACCGGATAAAATTACTTAAGTCCATAGCTGTTGTCTCACACCTAAATGCTGATCTAAATAATGTTATATTAATACTGCCATATTTATGTACTTCATACTTCATAGATATACTGTACAGTGTTAAAAAATAAGACATATTTGAAAATATGTGTTTTGAATGTTTTTTTTTTAAACCATCTCAGTATTGTCCTTTTTGTTAAGTAAAATTAAATAAAATTAAATCCAATTGTCTACCTTTAATATTGGTGTGGATGTTGGTACAGACCATTTCGCGAGACATTAACAACACCCAGAAGCTCTTCATGTTTCAGAATTTAACACAATACAAATGTTAGAAGCCAAAAATTCAACCAACAGAACATTCAGAACTGAATCGAAATGGTAAATGAACATCTTTAAATATAAAACTGAAACGGGAAGTGCTTCTCTTAACCAGTGTTGTATATAGGCCTACCTGTATATATTTCTATTTTTTCACTGGTTTCCCTATTGGTGAATGAATGAGGCACTTAGCCCAGACTGACATGGTTTGTTAAGTACTAAATGTCCTGTGTTGTGTTGTTTTGTGTCATTTATCTTCCAATCTCTGCTGACAAGGAGAATTTAGTCATGGAAAAGGTGGGAAATATTTCCCAGGATAGTTGGCGTAAGAAAAGTCTCATTCGCTGTGACAGAGGGGAGGAGACCAGCAGAAGCTGTGTCCTTCCAACTCTTACTAAAAATCTACAAAATAAACCACATTTAACAACCAGAGGTTAGGAATTTACACTTCAGTGCAGGCCACAAGTAAATGAATAGCATATACAGGACATTTGCATTAAGTAACATGTTTTTGTATGTTGTAGCTAGAGTTGAATAGTGACCATGCAGTGTGTATTTGTATATGTGCTGACCTATAGACACAAATAGAATTGATCTCTTGAGGAGAGGGCCAGCTGGACACTGCACTTTGACCCCTCCCTGATACCAATCAATGCACAAATACACATGCTCATACTGAACACGGACACATTTCAAAACAAACCTTAAAGGAAAGAGACAGGACAGTACATACTGATCCAAAAGGTAATCATTTTGGTTTGCCAAAATTTGATTTGCCAAAATACAACAACCTCCAATCAAAAGCCAAAGATTTTACTGTGATTTTAATATGATGCGATGAATTCAAAAACTGCATCAAATTATCCCAAAACCAAAATAATTTGGGCTATCACTTTTGACAGTACAACTGTATAAAGTACTTACTACTTTTACTGCCTGGTTTGTTTTTCTTTTCTGAGATTTGTTTTATTTCTCTAAGGGCAATTTCATGTGAGACATTCACTGTAGGACCAAAGACAATGCTTAAAAGAAACAACTCTAAGAAGAAGTCTCAAAGGTTGTGTGATTGATGAACAACCTCTAACAACAGAAAACACATGAGTTGACCATGTATAACATATATTGAAGTTTCCTGAAGCAAGGGCTCCTACTTCTGTTGAACTGGGGGAAATACACATTAATGTAGACTGATTTCAGAAATGTTTCCCACATTTAGTATTAAATATAAACTGTATTTTAAGAGTCATAATAATACAAATTAAAAAATCTCAATTGATATATTATTTATAACACAAAAAATATTTTTAAATAAAACCAGCATAATAACAGCATGTCATATTTGCTGATATTGCTTGACATTTCATACCAACTTTCCAGGCGACAAGTGCCACCATCACAATATCCTATCCAACAGGCTTTAGCACGTTTATCTTTTGTAATTTTATGCATTTTTGTAGTCCCTACTACCTGAAATATTAATCACACCTGTCTCTGTGACAGCAGAGCTATAGAGAATGTGAAGCTGACGTCACGCCCTATGTCGCATTTTACAGTGGCGCCGCCATCTTCGGAGGATCATGCTCCACTGCTATTATTGTTTTAATAGGTACCGTTACTTGTTTTGTTTGATTTATGGAAAAATAGTTTTTTTGAACAACTCTGCGTAATGCTATTGCAGTTTTTAACACAGCAAAACCGACCTACCATAGTTATATTTCCTAATCAAACAAGAAAAAAAACTGCATTGAACGCACTAGCGATCCTCCCAAGATGGCGCAACATTCAACACGGCGTGACGTAGCTTCACATTCTCCATATAGCCAGGGGCGTCGCACACGTGGGGGACTTTTCCCGGTGAGAGGGTTCAACACCCGCACTTTTTCTGAAGTTTTTCCGCAGTTTTGCACAAACGCCTTACAGCAGTCACTCCTCCATTTCTCTGGCCGCTCTGTGTCTGCGCTCGCTGCGGCTGCCTCCTCTCCCCTCCCTCTCAAACATGACACCGGCTTTGAGTGTGACCGACTGATGATTGGCTGTTCTGCCTTAAGTCCCGCCTCTCTTGGTGTGTTAGATTTATCGGCATAGTTGCCAAGTCCGCTTATAGTACGCGACCTTGGGCTTCTTTTTCTGTGAAGTCACGTTAAAAAATCACTTGTTGCGGGTTTTGGGGCTTATTTTAAAAAATATGGTTGCTTGTTCTGAACCTGACAAGCAACTTTGTTTCTTTACATCTATGGTCGCTATTTTGTTCAATCCATTAACACTGTCTGCTCGACGGTAGGCTTTTTGTACTACATGCGGCAGAGCATAACATCACAGCACCGCGAGAGCTATTTGAAAGCATACAGAGACGTCTACTGTCGGATCACTCTCGCGGTACTATGATGTCACGCGCCGATTGGTCTGCGCGGTGCCGCAGGAGGTCACACAACATATCTAAGCACGTAAAACAACATAGAGAAGCCAAGAATGCTACAGTGGTCTCTTCACGTAATCTTCGGCGCGCTTTGGGTAATCGGAGGTAAATATACTAAACAGATGAAATATTCACTTAAAGATAAAAAGCATTTTATAACCGGGCTACATCGTTAAAAATGTTAAAAGTGTAGATCTGCGCGTTTGGCTACACAGCGTTATTCAAGCCTAAGCACGTGTGAATAGCATAATTTGTCCTCAAACACCACCTCCTTTCCTCTACCAACTAAACTAAATGTATTAAATCTGTCACGATTAGAATGAAATGTGAAAATGAACGAAAAGTGTTCAGATCTGATCACGGTGCAGCAAAGGTGGGGAGGGAGGGATGACCCTATTTATTAGGCTATAAGGTAAACATCAAACATTTTTATTGTATTAAATAAATGTATTGATCATTGCAGAATATAATTTAAAAAAGTATACATCAAATGCATATAGTTCAGTTTTACTTTATTATAAATGTGTGGCTGTTAGAGCTACTTAAGTGGTCATTATATCTTCTCCTTTTCCATCTCTCCAGGCCTATACTGCTCACATCAGAGATTTGCAATTAATTTTTGTAAAATAATTTATGTTTGCGTTTTTCAAACAGGGTAGTGTCAGTTTAAAATGACCCAGGCTCGTTCATTAATAATAAATAATTGATAATAAATTACATTGATGATCATGAATAATGTTGGGCTTGTTTTTGGAGCTGCAGTTGCTTATTTGTCTTGCAAAAGTTGGCAACACTGTTTATCGGTCAGCTCGTGCTGAGGAGGCGGGAATTTATGGTTATGGTTATTTACATCTCCCTTTTCCAGGTACTTTGAATGAGTGTTTATGCTTTCGAGGTTTTTAAATAAGCTTGATATGTGTTTGGGAAGATGTTCTGTTTATGTTTTGTTGACATGTCGAGTGTTTTCTGTATTATATTTCGTTTTTTAGACTAATGCTAATTGCTAATTGGGATATTGTTCAGCAGCTAGCTAAATTCGGTTATGTATGTGGCATGCAATGTATAAAGTAACTGTGATGAAGAAGGCAGGGAATTGATGAGGAGGAGGGACAAATTGTCATTGTTAACCAGTGTATTTATGGGTTTATTGCCAGTGCAATTGATTTTGATATTTTGAGCATTGTTTGTTGATTAGCTGAATACTTTTGTGGATACTTACCTGTTGTGTTTGATTGTACCTGTTGAGGAGAAAAAAGTGAGAAATGATGTCATTGTTTGCATGCCTGTTGAAGAACAATGAAAGAAAAGTGTATATTATTTTAATGTTTAAAAATAGTAAATTGTTACATTATTTATACCCCCAGAGAAAAAGCTTTGTGTGGGCGTTTTTTTATATCTCCCCTTTTCAAGGGGCAAGTAAGCAAAATTTAGCAGTCTCAGTCACAGTCCTGTTAGAACCATGTCACTATCAAGCTTACCACCGAGTGTGTTTTTATAATTTTCTAGTATCACTCATTTAAATGGGAGGCTTTTTATATCTTGTATGTTATACCTTTTGTATCCTTCTGTCACTGTATTCATCGTTTTTATTGTTAACAAACAAACCACATCCATCCCCCGCACATTTGAAAAGCTCGCTACGCCCGTGCATATAGCCAAGGCGCGCGCTATACCTGTCGCCCTGTCATATTCAAAGCCACAAAGTTTACAACTCCAACGTCAATATCCAAAAACAACTTCCGCATTAATGTTTTCACTATGTGTGAACACACTTATACACTTTGAAAATGAAGTACGGCGCTTACCTTTTAGTCCAAGAGGTCTGCATATTTATCCAATGATGCAATATTGGATGGGTTTACGGCAATCACGCCATTGTAAAAAAAGGCGGCAGACGTGTTATCGCGAGATTCAGAGTAGCGTTCTCCAAATTGTACATTTACTTGCTTAAAAAGTATTTATAGTGCAAATACATATGCAACATGCAAATATTTCACATGTGAAACTACAAAAATAATACACATTTCAACACAAACATTAGGAATTAGTACAAACAACAGTTGCTTAAAGGCTTTTTATTTTGAGTTTCCAGTAAAGGTGCGGTTAATTTAAAATGTTAGCTATTTATTCAGTTTTTGTATCTGAAAGAGCCAATGCAGCTGTTTAAATAACCTGCAAGTATCCGATGTTTTAAGTATTTGCCAGCTGTTAGATGCCGAAACACAAAAATATATCTGATCTTTTTCCTGAGAATTGTACATGGAATGCAATCATCAACCGTAATACTGTCCAATAAATTAAACAATATAAAAATCCACCTTGAACACAAAAGTATAGATACATCTGTATATTTTACTGGCAAGTTTAAATGGTAATCTGGGAGAGCTTGTAGGTATAAAAATGTATTTAGTTGCTTTACTGATATATAAATGCACAGGTAGACTGATCTTAAATGGTGGACCAAGCAGCAATAAAACACTTGAAGAACCTTGTGGATTTGTGGTGATCTGTTGAGCATATCAGTCATTTAGACATAAATGGGGTCTTCTTGAGGAACTTCTTAAGAAATTCTTCAAATTTTCACATTTGTGTTAAACCCTTTCTCCTCTCCTCTCTGACAGCATTGAATTGAGCACGCACATTTTCCCCTTATCATCAAAATAATTTATTTGTGTGTTTATTTTTGATGCACTCATCATATACATTTTTAGAACCCTTTTCCCCAAACAGGATAAAGGCACTAAGTAGTCAATATGACTTGTGTGTCATAGTTTCTAAGACTTCAGGTGCCATTCAATATAGCTCTATGTGTAGAAGAAAACTGAATTTGAGTCACAATTATGAAAATCATTCATATGTGACCCTGTCTGTTTTTTACATAAATCATTCTACATAATGTCAAGAACATTCTGTGAAAATATATAATTTATATCTTTAATATTGACTGAGTCAAATTAATGGCTGATCATGAGACTTGAGTCTAGATTTCACAGACAAGGTCACATATATCAATAACTATGAACTGTGCTTTATATGACAAAGAGGTTCATAATTGATTCCCCGTTGGCTTCGACTGGAAAAAGTAACATATTACAACATTACACGAGGGTGACTTAATGACAGACATTTAGGTATTATTTTTTCCTTCGCAGATTATGTACCTAATGGGAAAAATTTGGGGCCCTATTATATGCAGAAGAGAAATACTGACAAGGTACAGAAAATGTTTAACATCCATCTCAAACCTTCAAGTGTGCTTCATTTGACATAAACATCCTGACATTCAGAAGGGTTAAGGTTATTGTACAATATGTTCGAAAGATCCTTCCCAAAAAAATTAGCATTGAGATTGTGGCACAGAGTTGCAGGAGGTTTCTTGATCCAGGGGGAGTGGGCAATGATCGGATCTGATTTGTGGCTTGAGTTAATAGAGGGTATACTATGCACGTGACCTCACTTTCCCACGTGAACACGCCAAAACACACTCCCTTGAGTGGCAAAACACTAAGCAAAATGGCTGCTTACAATATCAGGAAACGCAATTCCGCACAACATTTCAGTGTCCAAGGACACCCGGTTCCTTTGTAAGTCGTAAGGATCACTGTCGAGTCAAACTGTTTTTAATTTCAGCACATAATAGCGTGTTTTAGTTACCGTTTCTTTGTTTCTCCTATTGAAAGCAGCCATTTTGCTGCGTGTTTTGCTGCTTGAAGTCCCCATGAACCAGAGGTTGCGATCGTTTTACTTCTGCATTTTGACGCATTTCTGAGTGAAATGGAATTTCTAATGAGAAAAATAGTGGCCGTGACTTTCGTCTTTCTCTGCGATTTGATTGGATGTACAAAAACAGCTGTTGCATTTAGAAATGGAACTGGCAGCAGACTGACAGTTGAAGGGGAGGAGTTAACGGATGCTCTGCGCAAGCAGTCTAACATATGTCATTTGAGATGGATAGTCATTACAGGAAGGAAGTGCATTTTCAGATTTTAACTAAAGATTTTGAGGGCACACAAATTTTAAAAAGAGAATGACCCACATTGATAAACTATTTACAATAACGCTGCAATATTTAATGAAAAAATAGGCAGTTATTTTTTATTTCACTGGGACTTTAAGGGAGCGTGTCCTGTACTCAAGGGGGCATGTCCCAGCATGTTCACGTGGGAAAGTGACATCAATGCATACTCTCTATTAGGGTGGTTACAGCAAACAGCAGTAATGCAGTGATATCTGGCACTTTTGGAGTTTGGCACTTTCACTCATAAAGGTGTTTGAGGTCCATTGCGCATTCTGTGACTGTATTTGTGTGTGTAAGTGGGACAATGTGTCTTCAGTTCATGTGTGTAGACTGAGATCACCCAGGTTCCATGTATGAGGCCATACTGTACAATAAAATAATTTTCACAAAGGTTTACAGAAATAGTGCCTGGAGTGAAACTGGTTCATACATAGATAACTCTACAGTATACCATAGTTATTTCTTTCAGCAACATCCCTGTAATCCCAATCTCATATCATCTCACCAGGAAATGACCACAACTCTGTAACAGCTTTCTTTGATAAACATATGAACAGTACAAAATTTGCCTTAATTTTCAGTTCCTTAAATATAACTATTCAGACCCTCTTGTGCTCCTCTTGAGAGAGCAGAATGTCTCAGAGGGCCGTCCCGTAGAAAACACGGGAATCACAATTACACACCCAACTGTCCACTGGGAATGTTGGCTCAACCTTCTGATTGGATACAGATATCAAGTTTATGAGATATCTGCCATGCCTTCACATACAAAGCTATGCTCAAGGCTGAACCAACCAAATGTTCCCATCCTCTTCCCCCACTTCCTCTTCTTCCTCCTCTTCCTCCTCCTCCTCCTCCTCCTCCTCTTCCAAAGGTTCATGGGTTCTGAGGGCAAGATCACGAAGAAAGTCAGGTTCATGAGCGGAGGTCTGTGAGGTGGATTTGAGGCCGATCTTTCTCTTGGTGAGATGGAACTGGTCACGAATGAAGTTGTAGAAATCGTACTCGTACTTCATTCTTTGGTAAAGCACCTGCAGGGCCTCGAAACTGGGCATGTGCTTCTTTACAGTTCCTGTAAGATTCCCCATCTTCCAGAATGCTGCAGAGAAGATTATAATGAACCACAGAGAAAGCTATGCAGCTCAGAAAAGCCGAAACATGTCTTGCATGTGATTTAATTTAACAGCAGTTTTCCTCAATTTGATTAGCAAGACAAATGTTACCTTCCAAGAACACATACTATTTTTAATGTACTTCTTTTAATATTTATTTTTTAAAAAGTCAAACTTTTTTATTTAAAACATACATTTCTCAGATATGAACTAAAGGAGTTTGACTGAACACACCTGGACTTTTGTAGATGGTTAGGACATCACTAAAGTAGTGAGGTAGGAGTCTCTCCAACAGAAGCAATACATCCTCCAACTCCTCCAAAATCCCCACGAGGAGAAAGTTCTCCACAACATTTTGTTTGGCCCTCTCCACAGCCCAAACACCTGGTTCTCTGTACCAGACAAAGAAAGACGGCCAATTATTTGACCTCAATGTTTGTTTATCTTTCATGAAGTTGAGTCAAAACGAAATATCCACAAAATACGGAAGCCATATATTTACTTGCTTAATTAAAGAGACGTTTGTAAAAACTGCACATGAAAGGCAAAACTGCTACAATGTGGAAACATTTGTATGGCAATGAAACAGATATTTATATTCTCTATAATGAGCACAAAAAGTGGTACAGATTCATTAACACAAAACAAAGTATACTTTAATGTTTCAGCCATCAGAGACATGAGAAAATAAAGGAAGAAAGGAATATTTACCTGCACTGAGGATGCTGTCCACAAAAGTATGGCACAATGTAGAACAGGCGTGGATTAGAGCATTCTGGGTAGTTCTCCATAATGCAAACATTAATATCCTGCAAAAATAGAGAAATAAGACAAAGAAAATGACTACATTCTAAAAATAATGAGGAAACTGAACAATAAAATTACAACATACACTATATACAGGTACACATACACTATATACTGGTATTAAAAATCTAGTAATAAATCCTAATAAACACTAGGGGGCACCACTTACACAATGTATTAGACATCTTTGCTTTCCTTTAGGAAGTCATAATGTGGCAGCACTGATGGTTATCTTTAATAAGGACTTCTTAACAAAAGCAGTCACTAATCTGGACCCAATACATTAACAATAACAAAGGTTCTGTTCCTGTATTTGAACCAATAGCTGTAATTACACCGGGGAACATTAGATTATGTAAATATTGAGCAATCCACAAGTGTTGAATGACATGACACCTTTTATTATTGGATGAAATAACCCTTTAACTCATATTTTTAAGATCAGTTTTCTTCCATTGAAACACAATGCTTTTAAGAACATTCTTAAATCAAGCTAAGAAAACATGGATATAAGGGTATATGCCAACTCAATGAATGGTGTCAATAAAACAAAACATACCAAACACTGTGACACTCTAAAAATTGTTATGCTGGTAAAGATAGATGTTTATAAGCAAACTCAGAATTATGAACCCCACTGTAGAGAATGAAAAGGAAACTTTACTGGTTTATTTCTTGTTAGCTTATTAAAAGCTAAAGGGTACATGGTCAGGTTGACACGGGTTGGAAGAGGGCAATTTGTCAAGTTAACAGCCACATCTTTAACTCTTGCATAAGAGAGGTTAAACAAAGACCACATATGCCTGAGGCTCCAAACTCCAGGCACTCCATCGCTTTCATGAGCCCCAGGTGGCTGCCTGAGAGCTGGGGGTCTTGGTTAGGCAACATCGGGGTCTACAAGAGAAGGGCCCTCATGCTGGCAGGAACAAAGATATACACTGTTATTTCAGCACTAATCTTTCACACCAGACTAGCCTAGTACGAGCCAACAAATGACAATTATTTTTCTGCCTTTCATTAAGCCCTAATTCAGGAAATGAAATGTCTCTAAAAGTTGACGCATATGCAAGTTGTTATGCAATACATTTCATTTCAGTCTAGAAGATTTTAGAAATCTGCTTGTATTACCTCTGTATCCAGGACATTAAAAGCAGGAATGTTTTTGAATTAGTCCTTTTTTTCTTCCGTTTTGATATTTTTGTTTCTGATCCATTCCTTCAACTAGTTTTGATTTACTTTGGTGGTATTTTGCTTTGCTCAGTTTACTTGAACACTATACAAGCGGCATATATTTACCAGGACATTTTTATAGCCCTCTTCCCAAATTCTGTTCTTTCCTACTCAAAATGAAGTGCTTTCTCTCTCCTTTTATCCCAAAATCACTTGGATAACTCAATATCCCAAGTTAATCCAATTTCAGAATTAATTAGACCTACGTGCCTGGCATTCTGCAACACAGTCAGATCTATTCTCTCATACAAATGTCTTCATTTGTTGACAGTATCAAGCTGAAATTCTGGAAATTTCTTCAAAGGAGTGAAACTCCAGGAGGGTCACTCCTTTCAACAATACCTACTTTGTGTGAATCTAAATAAAGTGTAAAAGCCAAGATCGCATCAATGTTCTTTGATCTGCATCTCTACTTCACAGGGCGACACAGAGAGACACAAACAACGCTAAAGGACATGAACTTTCAATACACAGCCTCCTGTTGGGCTTCTGTTAAGTTTTTAGAGTGTTAAAGGGGAAAGTCAGATGGTCAAAAGTGCAAAGAAACTTAAATATAACAGTCCAACAATTATTCAGCAACCTTGAGAAAAAACATAATCCCTTGAGCCATAATGATCTCTCAAATCTATGCAATAAATTTAAACTTCACAATTAAAAACAGATTTAAGATGCTGAAGAAAGAAGGGAATAAAGTTGTAAATAAGGAATTACATCTAATGTTACAGGAAATAACTTAAGTGGTTCTGGCAAGCGTCCCGAGCAGTTAAACTGGGCACTCTTTACACAATGTCTCTTTCTCCAAGAGGAGACCGCCAAGCTCAGGTGACACACGTAAAAGTATTTGGCCTTGTGCTCTCGGTTCAGTCCCAAGATGACAATTTCACTAAACACCCAGGAACACAGCCATCACAATTTACACTTAAACTACATCCAGATGAACATCATGACCAGAAAGGAGAAGTGAAGAGATGAGAGGAGAAATAGCAAAAGATGAGAAGAAAAGAGAGAGGAGAGGAGTTGAGATGAGAAGAGGAGCAAAAACAAAGACTGAATCTGGATGGGTTCCACTAACAGAGGCAATTTCCTGCCTACACACTCACACTAAACCTTTGAATGTTTTCAGTCATTAGTAAACATGGGCAGTACACTGATCTTACAGCTTTGAAGGCCTGCCAGTATACTTCACATAAAAAACATTGTGGTTTTATCGGTGATGACATAATAGAATAACAAAGATTGCTGCCGTGTGTCCGTACTGTGCGTATATTCATGATGTATCCACCTGGGATGCTTTACAGTATAAACAGTACTGAGTGAGGTCCCAAGTATGCTTTGTGGTTAGTGACCACCTTTCCTGTACTATCTGGTCCAAAACCTCCATTTAAAAAATCAAATTAACATTTTCGTTCGTAAAAAAACAAATCATATGTAGACACTTAAATTTGTCTACAGAAACTACAGTCTTTAGACCAACAGATTATGAGGAACATTCAGTATGTCCAAACATTTGACTTTATTTATTTTACACTCTGTGCGTGTCACACAGACACAAGACTGAGCCAAGCAAAACACACAAACATAAGCTTGTAAACTTTCTGTCAACGGGTGAACAACACTAATTTAACCGTTTCCCTACTCTCTCCATCACTATGGCACAGCCTCTTTTGCACACATTATTAAAGGAACAGTTCACCCAAAAATGAAAATTCTGTCTTCATTTGCTCAGCCTCAAGTTGTTCCAAATCTGTATAAGATATTTGGAGGAATGCTTGTAACCAAACAGTTCTTGGCCACCATCGACTACCATAGTAGGAAAAATGTAATTGTATATTTCTTCGTTCAGTTGAACGAATATTTTGAAGATATTTTGAAGAAAGTAGGAAAGCAAACTTTTGACTACCATTTAAATGGTTCCTACTGTGGTAGTCAATGGTGGCCGAACTGTTTGGTTACAAGCATTCTTCCAAACATCTTTCTCTGTGGTCATCACAACAAAGATATTTATAAAGATTTGGAACAACACGAGGGTGAGTAAATGGTGACAGAATTTTTATTTTTGGGTAAAAATACATAAGGGACAATTTAGCGATACCTGATTGTCCTACAGTGTGAGTTTTGTGAGTGCACATCCATGCCAAAAGGATTTGACGGGACATGTTACGTATTAAAATAATTACATTCACCAACCTAATCAAAAATGTAATTATAACACCACATCAACTAAAAGTTCACTTATAAAAAAGGGCCCTGCAATTACAGACACATAATTAAATCAAGCTGACGGGTATAGTATGAGATCACAAGCCATGATATTCCTAAACTACAGAAAACAGAGACATGGTTACCCATGCCTCCAGGAGCAGAGGATGTTAAACGGAGGTTGTGTTTTATATGGTGAAGGTCTAATGCGATTATATTTACTGTAGTCTCTCATTAAGCCAAGAGAAGCGCTGTTCCCATCAGAACATGTCTGGGAACTGTAGATATGATATTTTGTCTTCTATTATCAGATGGTGTGGGTCTAAAATTACAAATTAGGATTAAAAATCGCTATTTAATCTTTTTATTTGTATGCATTTATAAAGTACAGTTTATGGGCATGTGTGTTCCCTGGGAATCAAACCTATTGAAATTAAAACTTCTCAACAATTATTGATTCTTTGTGGAGGTCTACCTGAAGTTTGGGCCACATAACGTTTATTTATGTTGTTGCCACTAAAACCATCTATAGTAAAATGAGCTGAGATTGAGCTGATGATTTATGTTCAAATGTAAACTTATGAAGCAATTTACTTCAATAAATGTAAATTCAATAAAGTTGTTCAAAACACAGATTACTTTCAATCTTACAACAGGACAGGATGAGTAACCGAGAACATGGCCTGGACTCAATTAACCAGTAAATAAAAAAAGTCCCCGCTAATGTTCAGGTTTAAAATATGTCTGGGAAACTGGCCATTTATGTTTTATGAATAACAGATATGTGCCATAAATCTGTCACAATCCAACTGAACTGATGTAATGATGTAATTTTTAAGACGTGCCAAGTGTTCATGTGTGCTGAATTTAAGGTTGATTTTTTGATTAAACATTAGATGGTAGAGAGACATTGCAAAACACAAGAATGGCTAATCAATTCCTGAACATTCGGCTCGGACTGTAGTGTGGGATTGCTGTGGCCTATGACATCTTACCTCAGAGAGTCTGAAGAAATTTCCAAACATAGAGTCAGATTCGCACAAACACTCACTGTGCAACAACTTTATTCTCAACAGGCAACTACTGGAACTACACAAAGGAAAATATGCCTGATGAACCTCATGCGAATGGTACTTGTCTTACATAACTCCTATATGGGATCAGAATTGTTGCAATATTCTGAATAAATAAACTATGATCCGCAAATAAATATAGAGAGTGTCACAAACATTTTCTAAATCCACATATGCTCAAAAAGTGAACCATAAATATATGTTAGACGTTCCACAAAAAGAAATGGAATTCACAAATAAATACAATGAGATTTGCAAATAAAAAATATTTACAAATTTATTTTAATGGCATTTATTTGTAGATCGCTTTCTGCACATTTGTGGATCGCTTTCTGTGCATTTGTGAATCGCTGCACGCATTTGTGGATCAGTGCACGCATTTGTGGATCAGTGCACGCATTTGTGGATGGCTCTCTGTGCATTTGTGGATTTTGAAACATTTCTAACGTCAAGACGTGCACACAATCCACAAATAGGTGGACTCCGCCCACTATCTACGCAAGCCAATCGGGTAACTTCCGCTTTCGTTGTCCAATAGGGCACGTTCTAACTTCAGCCAATCACGTTTTGCTCTGCACTAAGATTCAGGGAGCTAACATGGCGGCTAGTGGCGGTCTAAAATGCGTGATATACTAAGAAATGTGAATGGCCTCTTCTTTATACTACTCAGTAATGATTGTTTGTGTTTATATGCATTGTCCGTATGTTAGTAACAAACGACTGAAATGTTTATGACTTGATAACAGCGTGCACGGACTGGGGTGGACAATCCCGGTGACTGGGGACTGATTTGGTCTGCTGCAAGCCAGCCGTTTTATTGTCTTTATGTACCAAAGTGATAAATTCCGATTTTGGCATTCGATAAAATATAATCTGTTTCCCCGATACTGCATGGGTAAGCAGCTAGTTCGCGCCGCACACTCAGCGTGGCGTGGAGTTTCAAGGTGCGCAGCGTTTGCATTGCAATGCGCACTGCAGCTGTCGGTGTAGGCTACTACCAGTATAACGATGGCAGAATTAACGTGGGGGAAATCATCAGCACTGTGAATTTCTATGTCATTCATAATTCAAAATAAAACGTAATTTAATCAGTCATCTCTGTTTATCCCATTCCTGAATGATCTCTGCTGCTGTGGCTAAACTGTTCTGTATAGGCTACTGTCTAACTCTTTGCCATGACAAAAATGATCACTGTAAGAAACACTACCCATAACATTAACAATAGTAAGCGTTGTCTTTATAGTGGTAGCAGCGTAAGTAGGCTATATTGCAAGATGACCATGTGGGACAATTCTGTCCACAATTCCCCACATAGAAATACTGTAGTAGTATAATACATTTACTATCATATGAACAGCTCACATAAAGTTTCCCATAATAACGCAAAGAACATACATCAGAATCAGAAGGAGCTTTATTGCCCAAATGTGCTCTATGCACGAGGAATTTGTCTTAGTGAGAGAAGCTGCCAGTGCACATAGTTGAAAGTGACAAGACACAGGTAACAAAATATATAAAAATAAATATGTAATAGACAATACACATATGAAAAAAAACAATATATGTCAAAAGAGCAGCGGATGCTATATTGTATGCATGTGCTACATATATACAAGTTATAAGGTGCTTTATACAAATTGTGTAAGGGAATGGGATAGCTGTATGATATATTAAATCAGTAACATATGTATAATAAATAAATATGAGTATAAGTGAGTAGTTTAGTATTGCACATATTTATTGAACAGTGTGGAGAACATAACTGTTCAACTGTTCATGGGGTAGATGGCCTGAGGGAAGAAACTTTATTTGGCTGTTTTGGTGCTCAGTGCTCTGTAGCGCCGACCAGACGGCAGCAGTTCAAAGAGAAAGTGTGCTGGGTGTGAGGGGTCCAGAGAGATTTTGCGAGCCCTTTTACTCGCTCACTCTGGAAGAGTACAGTTCTTGCAGTGGGAAGGGTAGTACCAGTGATTCGCTCAACAGTCCGAAATATCCGCTGTACTCTTCGGAGGTCTCGAGTGTTTGTATGTGTCCCGAGCATGTAAACTGAAATTGAGAGAGAATATGTCGCCTCTAAATGCAGCAAGTTTTAAATAACTTCATCGATCAACACAAAGTTACAATGGTAGAGAACTTTAATAAACTTGATCGCTTAGCAACCTTTAAAACAAGTCTTGTATGTCTCTTGATGTACATGATGTGGAGGAGCGATTTTTTATTAACAGACTGATTTGACCCTACCTGAGCATGCTTGTTTTTTCTAAACAAAAACATGTAAAACAAAATAATTGCCTTTTGTATTGCAGTTAAAGTAGTAAAAACAGGCTACTGACAATTTTTTTTAATTAAAACTGCGCATCGTTCTGTTATAATTTTTATTGAGGTTCTGTAAATTTGCACCAACAAGCCCAAACAATTTGCTTTTGTTTTCATATATTCATATTTTTCTTATATTTAACTTCAGCTGGTTGAGCTATACCTTGGTTCTTGAGTCTCATTCTTCAGTGTTCTGCATTTACCAATAAATAGACTACATAAAAAGTACTTATTTTGGTTTAAATTGATATCTTTATCATTTAAAAACCAACAATGTATGCTATATACAGTAATAACCCCATTTAGGAGCTTTTTTAGGCCTATTTGGCACTAAATATAGAAGGAATGCGGTTATAATATAGCAAACTGCGCTACTGAACTATAAAAAAGCCAATATCACCGCAAGGAAAATTCCTTCACCGTGGCAGTGCTACGTTCCCGACTACATTACAGTACATTACACGTCACATGTCTTTAGGATGTGTGTGAACGCACGCACAGGTTCCAGAAAATCACTGGCAGTGTGAACCAAAATCAACAGATCCTGTCATCCCGGGACACATCTTCCGCATATTTTCCGGGATCTCTGTATGAAAAGGGCTTTACTGAAATGCCATGTAATATCCAGTGCCATTTGTGCATTTGTATGGAGAACCCATTAATTTGTACATTTAGCTTCAATTCATTTTTATTTGGCAATTTTGTATTTTGCTTCATACTTTTTTCATCGAAGAGAAAAGTTGTGTTGCCTCCCTTGCGTTCTTATTGCCCCCGTTGTTTTTTATTTGCCAATAAATAAATGAAATAAACTGTCCTATGTGTCATTTAAAAGGCAGCAATATATACATAATTATAACCCAACAATATTGATTTATTTAGCACCAGGAAAAATGGAGACATATATCGTATAACACGCTATATAAGAGCACTGCCACAGCCCTTATTATTAACTACAGTAAATTGATTATCTGCAGTTGTATACCAATATTTACTATGGTAAGGTTCGAAAACACAAATTTTACTAGGCCTACATCGTTTACTTTTGGGGTTGCTGTGTGAATTTGAGAATGCATATAAACACAAACAATCATTACTGAGTAGTATAAAGAAGAGGCCATTCGCATTTCTTAGTATATCACGCATTTTAGACTGCCACTAGCCGCCATGTTAGCTCCCTGAATCTTAGTGCAGAGCAAAACGTGATTGGCTGAAGTTAGAACGTTCCCTATTGGACAACGAAAGCGGAAGTTACCCGATTGGCTTGCGTAGATAGTGGGCGGAGTCCACCTATTTGTGGATTGTGTGCACGTCTTGACGTTAGAAATGTTTCAAAATCCACAAATGCACAGAGAGCCATCCACAAATGCGTGCACTGATCCACAAATGCACAGAAAGCGATCCACAAATGTGCAGAAAGTGATCCACAAATGTGCAGAAAGCGATCCACATATGTGCAGAAAGCGATCTACAAATAAATGCCATTAAAATAAATTTGTAAATATTTTTTATTTGCAAATCTCATTGTATTTATTTGTGAATTCCATTTCTTTTTGTGGAACGTCTAACATATATTTATGGTTCGCTTTTTGAGCATATGTGGATTTAGAAAATGTTTGTGAAACTCTCTATATTTATTTGCGGATCATAGTTTATTTATTCAGAATATTGCAACAATTCTGATCCCATACTCCTAAGCCTTACAATCACGCCTCCACAACACTGTTAACATTAGCAGACAGATCTTTATGTTAGGACCTGTAAAGACTGAGAGCTCACATCACTGATGACTGACTCAAATATCCCAGAATGCTCAGAAACTCAGGAAACTATGAACTAGGGATGCACCGATACCATTTTTTAAAGACCGAGTACGAGTACCGATATTTTTCTTCTGGTACTCGCCGATACCGATACCTATAACTGATGTCTGTATAATGTACAATAATGTTAATAAACCAATATCTTACTGGTACATTTTCTTTTTTTCTTTTGTTTTTAGGTCTACTTAAATTTAAGTACTATTTTTTAATCAAGTTCTATTTTTTATGATAAGCAGCACAATTTTACTAGCACATTTACTTCAGTTTACTAAAGTAAACAATATACTCTGTGGTCAAATTATAAAAAATTTAAGGGGGGTGGTATGGTAAAATGTGAGTGTATTATAACTTGTTCAAGTCAACCGGACTTTTATTTTGACGGGACGCCGCAAAGAGCTTTTGTTTAAGTTAACCTGACTTTTATTTTGACGGATCGCTGCTAGTGGTGTTTGTTATGTGTTCGTGTATGGCGTTATTATAATGACAAATGTCGCGAGCGCATTTTTACAAGGCGAGAGCGCATTCTTGTCATACGAGCGCGCGAATCTCTCCGCTCGCACGCCGATTTCCTTTGCTCGTGGACAAAACTGGACGCGCGCTTTCAACTATACGCTGCTCTCTTATGAATTTTCTCTCCTCTCGCTCAGTGAGCGTGTGCGCACTCAAAATGCGTGCCGTGCGTCCACGAATCCTTCGGTACTCTTGCTCTCGAGAGGTCCTCCTGCGTGTTCCAGGCATTATAGGCTGTCAAAAGTAGTCAACCAATCAGGGATAGGCTTCCACGGCGGGCCAATGAAAACGCGACCTCTTACATGGCATCTTATTGGTTGAAAGTGACTCGACGTTTTCAACGAAGCAAGATGGATCCACCACGTTCTCAGGTAACAATATTAATATATTTGATGCAACATTATTAGTCAAATGTGTATTAGAAATGAACAGGGGCATTAGGATGCTTTGTAGGCTACATATAAACGTCAGTTTAACTACCATGTTATTCAGACAAAACAGGCCAACACCCTCAAGTTCATGTGGTCCTCATGCATGTCCTACACTAAACATAGTATTGTCAAAATAGTACTAAATTGATTACCGAACAATTTAGATTGGTGTCTTAAGTTAGCTTTATTCTAAAATAATATTTACTACAAGTAACGGTACATATCAAAACAATAATAGCACTGGAGCATTTGGAAAATCATATAATATTCTATACCTATTTGGTTATGCATTTAATGCGTTTGCAGACAGACACTGTAAGTGTTCTGCATTCAGTGTTCCAGAAGTTCAGGGCATAAAACTGAACTTCTATGCAATATACCAAACGCTCCCTTACCGTTCATTTATAATATACATTTGATTAATAATGTTGCATCAAATATATTAAAATTGTTACCTGAGAACGTGGTGGATCCAGAGGCGTATTAAGACCTCATGGTGCCCCCCATCCACCCACCTACCCACACGCAAGAATCCACTCATTAAAAGATTTTATAAGAATCCACTCATTAAAAGGTTTATATATTAAAAGATTTTATAAGAATGAAACTCAGCAATTTACAATGTACTATTTTACAAGAATTACACATTAACATGACACTTTTGTAGAAAAGAACACGAAAAACAACTCTTTTCATCAAGCATTTTTAACAATTAGGCCTACTGTAGTTAAGAGGTCGCATTTTCATTGGCCCGACGTGGAAGCCTCTCCCTGATTGGTTGACTACTTTTGACAGCCTATGATGCCTGGAACACGCAGGAGGACCTCTCGAGAGCAAGAGTACCAAAGGATTCGTGGACGCACGGAACGCATTTTGAGTGCGCACACGCTCACTGAGCGAGAGGAGAGAAAATTCATAAGAGAGCAGCGTATAGTTGAAAGCGCGCGTCCAGTTTTGTCCACGAGCAAAGGAAATCGGCGTGCGAGCGGAGAGATTCGCGCGCTCGTATGACAAGACTGCGCTCTCGCCTTGTAATAATGCGCTCGCGACATTTGTCATTATAATAACGCCATATTCGTGTCCTCGTGCAGTGAAACGCTGGCGCTGAAAGCTCCACAAGCACAATTCGTTCAGTACACGCAACCGCACCCCTCTTTCACACACGGTAACGCAAAACAAGCAGAAAACATATTTAAACAGTATCTGAATATTTCGTTAACTGTTATGTTAGCTGTGCAGCGCTAATTTCTTGTTAGGAAATGCCTGGATTTCTCGATTCCGTCCGCGTTTCCCACATTGCGGAAATCATAGGGCTCTATGTATGTCACGTGAGGTATCGGTCTTTGGTATCGGTGTGTCATTACGAGTACGAGTACATGAGCTTGGTATAGGGCCGATACCTCGGTGCATCCCTACTATGAACTCAGAAAAAACTATACAAGAAATAAAGCCACATTTGTGGAGCAAAAGTCATAATTTACTTCAATTATATTGATGTTTTTACATATTAAATGCTGAAATGGTTTTATTATTTTCCTCTTTGCTCAGATTGTCATAGTTTTAAAATGTAACTATTATTATTATTATTATTATTATAGATTTTCCAATTTTAAGATTGAATGTCTAATGTAAGTTAATATATTAGATTACATTTGAATTTTAGCACAAATAAATGATGAAGGCTTTATAAAAGTTTCCAAGCCAGGTTTAATTTAACTTTCCTATAACAAAAGATGAAATATGTAAATTATAAATAAATAAAAACCAACCCCTTTATATACTGTAAATGTGACGCCATTTGAAAGAACACACAATAACTAAAATGTCAGCAAGTGATAAAGTGGGAGTTTAAAACAGAGTGGCAAACAAAGAGATAAAAATAGGACCACTGACCAGATATCGCTCATCATCTTTCATCTGGGGCGTACGGATCAAATGATTCTGCTCTCCTCTCCAGTCCCCAAAACGTCGGAAAAAGTAATTGGAAAGGAAACGGTTAATGGGATCCCTGATGATGTTTATATATACAGGCTGATCTATCCTGAACCTGAAAAAAAACAAGAGAGAAAGAGGGTGAGCACTACGTCTGTCATTCATTTAATCCCAAACAAAGAATGGCTGGGTTTAAGATCGGACCTGATCAAATAAATTCAGATAAATAATTCCTGATTTGCTTACCTTGTGAAATTGAGAAAGTGAACGTGTCTCGTGTACAGAAAAGGCTGAGGAATGGTGCTGATGTTCCTCATTAAATCCACCTGGCAAACAATCAATACACAAACAAACAGAGATCAAAACACACATTAGAGAGAATCGAACCAGCATTAAAGCAATCAGATCATGTGTACTGCACTTCTTCAGCAGTCCACCATTCCTTACATGGGTGTTGTTGGTACAGTGAAAAGTTATGTCATGACTTGATTTCAACTTATGAGGTCGACTTCTCATTACTGTAATGTCTCTTAATGAGGGACAGCTGGGACCACAGTCAACTTTGATAGAGCCCATGTGCCCCCAAACATAAAGTACATGTATGCTACAGTTCCATACACATACCCTGGCATAAGCTGATTTATAACTCTATTCATAACAGACCACCATATGGGTGGATGGTGATGTTGGCCTAGTGGTGATTTTTGACCCAACCTTAAAGAAAAACTCAAAATAACCAATAAATATACTTATTTTTTGTGCTTTTTTTCTAAAACAAACTACAGTTTTATCAGTAGGTGTGTTCCCAGGGAATTGAGTAACAGGATTACAATTGGTATAACCCACTGAACAACAGGTCTATTCCTCACGTCGTTTCTATTTGCATTAAATTGAATTAAATATACGCCCATATGTCTATAGGTTCCAGAAGTTTCAATTACAAACACGCCACCTTTTAAACCATGATTTTATACCAAATCATAACTGCATTTAACATCTTTTCATCCTAATCCTCTGGACTTCAAGTTGGCTCCAAAAGCTCTTGTTACACATCTTTTATCAAATACTAAATCAGAGCCAAAACACACAAACTAAGTGCCCACAAGGACTGTGGTTATGACATCACCTTAATGAGATCATTTCCTGTGCTGTACAGTTTGTTATGGGCACAGATGGCCTGCACTGTACCACTAAAGTAATGATATAAGAGGTGTTGGTGGGACCACATCACAAGTAACACTTCAGGTTGTGTGCTTATGTGGGTGAGAAGTTGGTGGTTTGGTGCACTGAAGCCAATTAAAAAATATACAGATGAAGGAAAACATGAGAGTCAATGCATCATTTATGTAACTGAGCACATTGTAGGTCTTTGATTTATGTACCTCAAATACATTTAGAGGTTTAAACTACTACCGTCTGAAAGGTTTAATGTAACCTAATGACTTAAAAGTCATTCATTTCTGATGAGAGCTTGCAAACTTTGGGACATGAGTGACATGAGAGGTAGAGATTTCTAGTGAGGCAACCTAGTAAGAAAAGTCTGCCTTGACCTCTCTAGCTCACTGAGAAAACCTTCCAAGACTTGTTCTGGACCATCACATCATGACGTGAACATTATGATAATTGAATGGAAAGACGATTAAGGGCTCTTTAAAACACACTCTATGAGAGTTTTATGATCTTATCTTGTAGAGAAATTTGCATTTAAGAGAGTCAGCAGACGCTTCAGCCTTCTACGAATACTGCAGGTAATAAGTCATAATCACAGCTGTCAGCCAGAGAAAACAAAGACTGCAGACACGCTTAACATACAAAGAGAAAGTTACATTAAATAACAGTATACCGAGCCAACGGGGTAATGAGCAATTCCCCAAACAAGGCGAGAATAAACCACTAAATGGCTTATTAAATGATTTAGCTTTGCCTGTGTGTCAATAATCCCATGTAAACAAAATGTTAAGCTCTTGTTTATTGGGTAATTTAAAATTTAACAAGCTTTACTAGCCGTACAAAGAGTTCACAGAGCCAAAGCATTAATAACAAAGTATGCATGTAACAAGTCAAACGGTTGGACACGTCTAGCTATTCTTTATTACTCTGTCAGGGTTTGTGATCAGAACCCAAGCGCAGACAGTGATAGGGTAAACAGATAACACTTTATTATATAAACATAAAACAAAACCCACGAGGGGGTAAAACCAGAGACAGTAAACTAAGACTTGACAGAGATAACAAGACACTACACTACACTGGCTACGAATTAACACTTGACTAATACTGTACACTGACTAGACTAGACTAGACTATTCCACAAAAACAGGAATGAGGTTGTAGACCCAATAAGGTCACAAGATACCAAGGCATACATGTACCTCAAAGTACACATCAATACAAAATAATCCGCACAAGACAAAAGACAGGGCATTATATAGGGATCAAATCAGGAAGGGAACAGGTGAGGGGCATGAAACCATAACAAGATAATTAACGAGGTAACGAGAGGGCGGGGACATAGACAAGACATGCCGAAACCAGCGATGCCTATGCGCTTCCACACAGAACACGTGGTACTGTTATGATCCTGCCACAGGACTAGAAAAGTTCGACAAGACGAGGCAGAACCATGACATACTCTCTCTTATCAAATCTACCACACAATATTACTTGTTTGACCAACTTTAAACAAATTAAAAACATCTAGTTTTACGTTCTTTAAACTAGCCATCTTTATACAAGCGACATAAACGATCCACTGAATCTGCCATTACATCCCATGTGATGTGTCGACCTCTAAATTTTGCACACATTATAATGCTTAATGCATTATAAACATGCATATTTACAGCAGATATTCAATTGGTTTACATCAGATATTTAAGATAAATATTTATCTATATATATGGTAAAATGTACAGTATGTCTACATACACATATTAAGGGATAAAATAAATTTGACCCAAAAGGGATAGGGATCAAAAATAATTTTACCCAAAAATAAAATTAATTATTTTTAATAAAAATAAATAGAATCATTTACTCACCCTCAAGTTGTTCCAAACCTATATACATTACTTTGTTCTGCTGAACACAAAGAAAGATATTTTGAAGAATGTTAGCAATGTTCAGTTCTGGGACACCATTGACTACGGTAGGAACAATTAAAATTGTTGTCAAAGGTGCCCCAGAACTGTTTGCATTCCTAAATTCTTCAAAATATCAAATTTTGTGTTCAACAGAACAATATAAATGTACAATTTTTTTTTTCTACTATGGTAGTGCCTGATGTCCTAGAACTGAAAATGGCTAACATTCTTCCAAATATCTTCCTTTGTGTTCAACAGAACCAAGAAATTTATACAGACCTAGAACAACCCGAGGGTGAGTAAATGGTGACAATTTTCATTTTTGGGTGAACTGTCCCTTTAATTATTTCTGAAAACACACTTACTTTGTCTTTCTTTCATCATCTGTTTTCCACTCTTAACTTTCTTTGACACATACATTGAACAGTTAGTCTTTTTTGCTTAAGTAAGGGCAATGAAACCCACATGTGTTTTGAGTTTCCGACCCCTATAAACACACATTTAATATTAGCTTCGAGTATTTGCACCAGACCGACCTACTCACCAAATGTTATGCGTATCACTTGCATATAAAACTGTTTCTTCTCGGGTCATGAAAGTTAGATTGTCGAGACAGAACTGCAAGTGCTCTCACATTATGAACACTCACTTTCCCTACTCTTAATTCCTCCCATGTCTCTCTTTATTTTATGTTCAATAAATGTGCACAAGTGTTATTTTAGCAAACATTTATTTTAGTGTTCATAGGATAACTCGAGCTGTGTGGAGGTGTGGCAGCTTGTCTCTGCCCAAGAGGAATGACAGAATGTTTTCTTTTCCTTTCTGCAAAGGAAGAAAGTGTGCAGTTTTCTCCACAATGAATACTATTCGGATGTGTTTCATTGCCGTTGGCATCCAGCAAGCACTTCCCTTGGCAAACAGCTTCACCTAATCACATCAACAAATTTACATCTTTGTATGCTTTTCATTTTAGCGTGCTATACACAACTTTTTTGCAAGGGCATTAGTTTACTCAGACACACACTCACCCATCCACTGACCTGCTCATGCTTTGTGAGTCTGGTTTTGTTATGAATGTCAGAAGAGACAAGGTTAAACTGGTGCTTTTCTGCTAGAATCCTCAGCAGTAGAACCACTGTCCGACTTCCACACTTTCCCACCCTGTTATAGATCACCTGACTTGGAAATGGCAGCACCTAGACACACAGAGAAATATATTTAAGTAAGGAAAGAATAAATGAAGGAAAGTAATATTATATTCTATGTCTAAAGGGACAATCCATATGTCATAAACCGGGTGTTTGATGTCTCGCTCGAGAACACAATGGTGATAGTTCATAAAGGTGTGTACATACATCTATTTTCAAGCCTCGCTCTTTGTTTACAGCCACACCACTCAATGAGTCTTTAGGAATGACTTAAGAGGAAATTTGCGAATTCCTGGATGAATATTCAGTGTGGAAGGAGGAATGGAACACCCTGCAGGATGAAGCTGGAGTTTGGAGAGCTGCCCTGCCTCTTGTATGTATATGAAAAGTGGAAAGTGTGTTTGTGTTTATGCACTCAGACAAAAATCTGCACGCACAAGCATTAAGAGACAATTTCAAATTTATTTTCAGTTTTTCTAAATTTACCATTGTATGTGTTTAGTTAAAATTATAATTTATTATATTTATAACTACTAACAACATTTCTCCCAAATTTCAAATAAAAATATTGTTTATTTGCATTTATTTGCAGAAAAAGAAGAAAAAAAAAACAGGTAAAAAAATAATTAAAATCAACAAACATACTGATTTAATACAAATTTTGAATCTTTAAAATATTTCTGCGGCTATATATATATACATATATATTAATATTACTAAAATATTAAAATGTTTACATATTTCACATAATCTCAACTGAATGGTTAAACAAACATTTAGCAGAGCTGTAATATAGGCAATGAATGGTTACTTTTGCGGGTATTTATTTACTTTTTGGTTAGTTTTGATGACTTATTATATTATAAAATTAGACATATATATATATATATATATATACTGTATATGGAATATATGGAAAATTGTAACGAAGAATGAGTAGGCATCCATACATTTTGTTTTTGGCATTGTACGCTGTGTAAATTGACAATATGATTTGTGAGATCACTGAAGACAGATTTAGCATTATAGGGCTTCTGCCAACACTCACTATCACATTTATTAGAGACTGTAAATATCCTCCCTTGGTATTACCTAAACAAGGCACCCTATCATGTCCTCCCATTGCTTTTCATTATTCTATCTCACTGTCTGATGTTCATAATGTAGCACTGTGCTCTGTCTTAAAATAACAAATACTGTTCAAGTTTACAGAGAATGCCCTCTTTTCACCTCCCTCCCCCCCAGACACACACACATAAGAGGCCTTGTCTTAGCCCAGCTGCCTTCCTAATTCTTACTCGACGGTTTTTCCTTAATCACAGTTCATTTCTCTCCGTCTCCATTCCTCCCGTCCCGTCTCATGCTCATCTTCCAATTGAGTAAGATGAATATAATCACACTTTTATATTTCAACAGTTTTTCCTCAAACATCTGACACCTCATCACTACACCATGAGGAAATGGCTGTCTGTATGTGTTTCATTTTTCTATTATGCAATATACTGTAATAGTATTAGAGTAGCTATGAGTACAGTACATGTGGCAAAACTATCACAGTTCTGACGTAGTGGTATTTTGAAGTTTATTAGTTTGTGTGTGTTTACATGTGCATGTAGTTGTTATCCAAGCCTGCGTGAAGTGCATTTTTGTCCAATCTGTGAACTTCTGTTGAGTTTGTGTGTTTATAGAGCCCAAGCTTGTTTTTTTCACAGCTGGGAGATGTTTAAACTGCTTGTTATCATTGCTTCTAACTATGAGAAGGGAGTCCTAGCTACCAAAGACTGAGACTTCCAGGCAGTACAGAGCTACACTAAATATTATTACCTAGGAAAGTCGTCTAGGGAGGTCCTGCCAGAATAATGTTATATTTATATATATGGACACATTAAACTGGACTTCATTATGTTACTTTCCCATTCAGGAAGTCATATTTTCCAAATGTTTTACTTTGGGCTGTAAAACTCAGATCTACTGTATAACCTATACAATCTAAGTGCTGAGTGTATTAATGTACATGGTTGTGTAGAATAAGGTCTGGGTGTATTTTTATGTTATAGTATTTGTACCCACATTCTTCTGTATATGTAGACTGTTACAGTACGTTACTGTATGTCTGTTAAGTGTGCGTATGTGTGTTATGTGTCATGCAAGTGTCTACGCCCAAACATCTTTAAAAAATGTGTGATATCGCTTTGGATAAAAACGTCTGCATGACTGCATTAAACTGTACACGTATAAAGGTTTGGATAAAAATTGCTTTAGTCAATTCATATGTACAAAACTTCTCACGTATTTAGAGGATCTTGACAAAGTTTGATGTAAGATTTTATATCAAGAGGTACATGAATGCTTCTCAATTGAACCAGGCACAATAAAACACAGTTTGTCTTTTATCAGATCTAATCAACCTTAAAACACTGAAATCCAACCCTGATCTGTTTGGGTCTTTTGAATATCCTTCTTCTTCTTCATGTCTTCTTGTGTCTTGGACAGCTGCTCACACAATCTCATCTTTGTCTCTATTTGAGGCTCAGGGTCAAAGCGCTTCAGTCTTACACAGATCAGTGAAGAACACCCCTAGCATCTCCTCTTTCTCATAATCCATTTTGCACTGGGTCCTCATTCTCACAAGATTTTTTAATTATATACTGTATATATTATATATAATTGTATAATTGTTAGAAGCTTGTGTTTTATGTTCACGATATCGCTGCTGTCCTACTGAAACCTCGTAACTCCATATTTTGTGATTTAAATTTTGCCATAAATCATTATTGTTAGTCACCCTTTATGTTTGTCACTGGGTTTTGCAAATATCTAACCAATAAAAGTATTAAAAAGTGCTTGTCAACTTTGACAGCACAGTATATAATCATTTTAAAAAGTGTTTTTTTCGTTTCCTGAAAAACAGCAAATTTAGACATACTGTACAAGGTTTCAGAAGGACAGCGACAATATATTGAAAAATGAGCGACGCCTGGTTGTTCCATCCCAGCGAGGCACCAAATCGCTTGCAAAAAGCTTTACTCTTTTGGTTCCCCTGTGGTGGAATGAACTGCCAGCCTCCACCCGGACTGCAGCATCCTTCACAACTTTCAAAAAACAGTTCAAAACATTCCTGTTCCGCATTTATCTGACTAACTAGACAATAACTGTCTATGTCTTGTGTCTAAAAAAAAAAATCTTGTTGTTCATTCTCTCCCTTGATTATACTCCTCCTAGTAGCATGGCCTTGTAAACTAACGGTACTGTTTAGCGTGTTGACAAAATGTTTACATGCTCTTCTACTTGTAAATCGCTATGGATTAAAGCGTCTGCCAAATGAATAAACATAATGTAAATGGATGAAAACTAACTAACTCAGTTTTACAGGGCCAATTTCACTACTGTACAGTTAGTAGCTAACTGTTTTGAGTAGCAAGATGGCTTCAAATCGCAATTAGGGCGAAAGGTTAACATTGAATGATGGAGATAATTTAAAACCAAACCATGCCCCCCCTTCCGGTCCACTGGACCTCACCAAGGGGCCTGGACTAAAATACAGTCATGAGGACCAGAATTCCTAACTACAGTTCCAAATGCAACCAATGAATCATTCCAGCATGCCCAAGTCTTTGAATCATTTGATCTTTGCTCATACCTGAGATACACAAAGTAAAGAGATGGAAACTAGCAAATGCAGGGTAAAAATGTGACGACAACAATCATCTGCTAGTTATTTTTAAATCATTAAACAGAATATAACAGTGACACTGTTAAAAATCCTTTTAAACAGTGACGAAATCTGCAGGGTATTCAAACCAAGTACATTCTGTCTCACATATGTAGCAACAAGTGCATGTTTGCACTTTGGGTCTTCCATTTTAGGCATAATCTGTTCCATAACATTAGGGTTGGGAATCGAAAATCAATTCCAATTTGGAATCGGAATCGAAAGGCTAGGAATCGGATCGGAATCGAAAGGAATAGGAATCGGATACTTGAGATTAAAATTTGAATTCCTCTTATCAATTCCTGTGTGCATATTTTCAGAAAAGTACAT